>NC_143586.1:104047901-104733339 GCF_048544385.1 Mastigoproctus giganteus | reverse complement strand
ATGACCACATGCTAAAGAATTATACGGGGTTGGCATGAGGCGCGTCTTGGATTGTACAGATATAAAATGTAGGTTTAAGAGTTAACCTAGGTGTTCATCAGTTGGTGACCTCTCGCCTTCGGAGGATCATAACCTGTTGTCTCACAAGAAAGGGAGCACAGTGCACTAGGTCAGGATAGCTTAAAGGGAAGTAATGGAGGTCACGGCCGTAATTACAATTTATATGCAGATAGTTTTCCAGTAAAGGTGTATCCTTTGGAGGGCTCACCTATTAATGCCAGTCACTATAATTTTGTTGATGGTGAACGTAATCATATGGAGACAGGATGTTAAAGTTTAACTGACTCTGAAACTACAGTTTATGAATCCATTGAAAATGACTGTTCGGAAATGAGGGCTGAGGCACATGATTCAATCCATGAAGACAAACTGCCAGGCTCCAATAATGAGGGGTCTGTGGTGGAGTTTATTAGGAAGACTGATGTCTATCAACTTGATGGGAAGCCTTATGCGACTAAACCATCTTCATAGTGCATTGTTCCCCTGAGAAGATGGAAGAAAAATCGCGACAGGGAGCGGATAATGCAACTACAAAGCATCATCTTAGGATTCCTGATATTATAGTGAATGCTGTTACAGTTTTGAGCTCGGTGCGCTCTATGCATGTGTATTACAGGCATAATTTGGAGGAGGAAAAGAATGTACGCTATAGCAATGATATACGAGAGGATAATTCACTTAATTCAAATGATATACGAGACGATAATTCAAATGTAACGTACGTAATACCTCACTGAGTGGAATATTAGGTACGATACACAACGATATGATGGTTTCCTGAACTGCATTAAATCGGAGAATTCAGGTGACTGTGCTTCGTAGTGTGCGAACATCCGTCAACGTGCTCCTCAAAAATCTGAAATATTTTAGTGCCATAGAGATACCATGGCTTAAGTTTGATACCTTCCGACGCAGATTTAAGTCACCAACACAAATCTTTAGGCGGTTCAGGAAAGAGGATACACGGTAAATAGATATTTATGAATTGATTTTAATATTAAGCTATACCGAAAGCTAACAGCACTCTACGTGCCTTTGTGTCCCGCCCTTAATCATAATCTTCCCTCAAGGTCGCTCGTGCGAACTTCATCTCACTGCGTGGGACGATTGTTCTGAAGCTGAAAGAACCCTCTACATCTGGCCTTGAGAGTCGCGACCTACCAGAGATAATTCCTTCCATGAATATCCAACCATCACTGACCAACAGTCCTTCAGCAATATGAAAAAATTAGCGAAGCGCCTATCGGGCACAAACATCGCAGTGATCCCTAATTGCAACCATCTCGATATACCCAGAAGTAAGGGTAACGCCACCCAAGAGAGAACAAATCCAAGAACGAAAGCCAAGATATTTCAATGACAACACCTCGCAAGAGCGAAGTCTCGGAATGTACCGTGAATAGCATCAAACGCCCGAGTATGGCTCGCAAACTCAAGTCTGCTCGCAGCGAAAACCAAATTAAAAGCAAGATTGCAATAACCCCCACTCCACTCCGGTTTGGGCCTTCAACACCCCCTGAAACCATTAAGAGAATGTTTCTTGTGGAACACAATATCCCTGTTGAAGTGAAACAGCTTAAAACAAGGCAAACAGGCTATGTCCCATTTCTAGTAAGATGTTCACCCTCTGCCCACGAAAAAGTTCTGGATCCCGACTTCTGGCCCCCAGGTATACTTATCAGACCTTTCTCTGAGGGAAAACGGCCATCCCTCCGGCAACCCACACTAGCTCGTCCTCTACAATAGCAATTATATCGATCCGAGCAATGAAGGCGCGTCGTGCCGTTAGAAAGAAGGTTCCCCTCACAGATTTTTTGTTCTCATGTATGAAAATGTTCGTAGTGTACGTAACAAGATTGACACCATGGAGATGATCCTCCTTACAAGTAAAATCGACACTTTCCATTACCGAGACGTGGTTAGAACCTGATCAGGAGTGCATTGACATTGCTACGCCTGCAGAATTTCAAGTTCAGTTTAGAGTCTAGAAGGGGTGGTGCAGTGGTAACCTTTTTTTAATAAGTCAAAGTTAAAGTTAATTAATAAGAAGTCCAGTGATTCCACCAACTTTGAAGCACTAATCTTAACCCTAGCTCACAATAAGGCCATTATTGACGTCTGCACAGTCTATGTTCCTCCAATGCCCAATCGAGATAGTTGCTAATTGGATCTTAAATCACCTCCACCCATCCGCAGCTCATGTCGTGATGGGCGCTTTCAACATACCAACTCAAAGTGAATCTCTGAGGGAACGCCTATTTGAAGATATGAAATCCTCTCAAATTCTCCTCGTCAATGACATGCCCACTAGAGGAACTAACCAGCTCGACCTTATGTTCTCATCCACACGATGCACAATGTGTGAACCCCCCACCCCCGAAACATCTTTTAACTCTGATCATGACCCTTTTGTTTCGCAAATTTTACTGCCTTATGCAAACAGACTGTCCAATAAGGCTTGTGAATTTATGTATAAGCGGAGTAAAACGTCCACAATCATCGGCCCAAATTTTCTAAATACTGAAAAATGCCTTATGGCTGCTACACTCGTTCCTTGGCATGTTCTCGAAGGGTGCGAGGTCACGCTTGCAAAAACCATTCTTACAAACTGGATTAATACTGTCGCAAACTTTTCCGCCTTCAAGAAGGTTAAAATCACTCCCACTTGAAGGCGCGATAGAACAATGACCTCAATGCGCCTTTCAACCGGAACAGCAAACTTTGGAAGGAAACAAACTATGTTCGTGATCGAATTTCGTACTCGAAAGCACCGGCCCATTTCAACAGACAAAAATCATCAGCGATTGATAATTTCTTCAATGCTCAGCTTCATATGGGGAAAATCTCCTATCGTCATAGGTGCCTCAGCAACCAAATCCTTGTTAATCCAGACCAATGGATGGACCACATTACTAGATTTCAACAGTCAAGTGTGCTGCCCCAAAACTTGACATGCCAGATCACATGTCTTATCTGGATATCCTTCACAGCTATAATTTCACTTCACCTGAACTTATAAAAGCCATCAAATCATTGGTTCCCCAATTCATAGTTAAATGCCTCTGCCCTTTTATTATTCAACCACTGCTGTCTATCTATAATGACATCCTGAAGACCCGCTCCTTTCCAGTTGAGTGGAACAACTACACCGTCAGGCCTATACCCAACATCCGTAATACCGCCCAATCTCTAAAGCCTCAGCACTTCTGAAGTTATTGGGAAAAATGCTGCTACCAGTCCTCACCAAACAAATACTCGCCGATAAGTCTCCTCAGATTCACTACGGTCTCTCACAGCGATCAACGACTACAAACCTCCTCTCGCAACCACAAATGCCATACTAGCAGCGTTCGAGAGCAATTGCGATCTTGCCATAACTTACCTAGATTGAGGTTGCGTTTGTTGCTGTGAATGTCCCTTCTCTTTTGTGCCTTTTAAAATCATACTATAACATCAAGGGAGACAGGCTGTGCTTTCTATCTGCTCTCCTTAGCAAGAGGTTGTTGCGACTTGACACTGGAGGAAGATGCTATTGGAAGGCTATTACCGCTGGAGTACCACAGGGTGGAGTACCCTCTCTGGATTGTTGTTTACAGCAATTATTGCCCCAATGGTGCGGAATAACCAAAAAATAATCGGAGGAAGCACGCAGATGACCTTAAGATTCTTACCCCAATCGGGCTCAGTCCCAACCTCATCACGACCACATTAATAATAGTATTTTGGAAATGGCATCCTTTCTACAGCACTTTGGCCTGACAATCAATCCCGGGAAGACCAAGATAATGATGTTCTATCTGAAGACCAATCCTTCTATGATTGTTCCCACTTCTGGAAACACCCAAATCCCTGTCGTTACTTGACATTGTGACTCAGGTGTAATCTTTGACCCTAAACTCCGTTCCAATACGCAGCTAGATAAACTCGCCTCAAGTGCTTCGAGTCTTCGTTGGATAACAAAACAAAATATGTTGTACATTAAAGATCCCAAATTAATCAGGAAATACATCAGAACGATTATCTACCCACCATTACTATACGCATCGAAAGTCTGGGCCTCAGCCACATAAACGACTAAAAAGCCTTTCATTGCACCTGAATATTGGCTACTGAAATGGGCCAATTGGAAATCCAATCTGCCGCCACAAGCTAGAACTACAGCATTAGCAAATGCAATGGGGGTTACCCGTCTCTCCGAGCTTATTGATTCCCAGAGGTTGGTCATCACAGTGAAAATGGTTGCGGGGCTTATTTCCGAGCCATCCATTTGGGATACACGCTGCTGGAGAATCCCGATCTCTACCTTGCGGACTACTCCAATTGTGACCGCCAGAAATTCGAGACTGTTCCTGACAGATCGATCCCCCTTTTCAGATGCCCTCCAAGGTCTACAAACTTGATGCTGATCTCAACAAATTCGCATGTGATAAAAGACCAGCATACTCGTTTCTAGTGTCCAATTGGCGTGTTGTTGACACCACAGCATTCGCCGTCGACGATGATCAGCGGTGAGGAGAGGGTGTCTCTTGGGTCGTCTGCTGTGGAACCCCATAAGTCTGAGCGTGAGGCGCATCGTCGTTTGAGACATTGTTCTTGCAATCCCACGCTGTATTGCGATGTCAACTGTCGCACAGTGACCTACCGTTGAGCCCGCACAACGCGCTACACTCTTCGCTCACCACGAACATCCATCTTGCGTAATCCTTTACAGTTCTGTCAATTTGAGGTGGTTTGACCTGTTCGGCACCACTCTTTGTACACGTGGGTCGTGAGCAACCGAGAAGACATGCCGTTTCCGATATGGAAGCACCCGACGCACGAGCTACCACAATCGTGGCCTTTTGAAACTTCGTAATATCTTTACTACTTCCCATTTGCTTTATCACTTTGACTTGCACGACCAGATACAAATTATCACTGCTCTAGCGTACGACGCGGGTTGGCTTTTTATTCTGCGAACTATGCGGCACAGTCCATTATAGATAGGTTGGTCATTACTCAGTGTGTGTGTGTGTGTATATCTGTAGATTTGCCTGTTTGTTTTTTGAAAGAAAAACTTGAGTTCCCAGGATGAAAAACCATGCAATCCTCGCCTTTGACCAACTTACTCAGCAATATTGTGGAAAAAAGTCCATAAAATTTCCTAGCATCACTGGCGAACGGAATTCGAACCCGGGCCTTTTCCAGAAAATGTGGGGAGGACAGTGCTTATATGCACTATATTAATTGCAAGGGGTCCCGACTAGAATGCCAACAGACTTTATTTTATGCTATCATCAGTGAAATGCAGTTTGGACTACCCACCTGAAACAGCATTCAGCACTTTTTATTAGTTGCTTGTAGTAATTCTTCTCCAACTTGCTACACCTAACTTGACATACTGAGAAAAATAGTCAAACAGTTTGTGATTTCTCCCACATGCATAACAGGAGTACGATATATTCCCTGGAATCATTCAATCCGAAGCTTGCGATTAAGCTTTTATATAGCCAGTTATAGAGTGTTGCGCTTCCTGCTGCTTCTAAGAGAGTTATAATTTCTCCTAGATTAAAGGCACGGTGGTCCCCACAACTCAATCACAGCTTCCCTCTTAAGCAAGCCCGCCACAAGACATGGAAACATTACAAACTCAACCGAGAACAGAATTCAGTACTCATAGTAGTCTTCAACAGGCTTAAATCGCTGGCAAATAACGATACATAAACGCTACGTTAAGCAAAGGTAAGGTACCGAATTCGAAGTTAAGGAAGCCATCATCTTAATGGTGGAAAATTACTGCTTCAAACATTGGGGAGTGATTGATTGATACTTGCATTCGCTAAGGATCCTTTCTTATTAATACCTCTACATCTGTTCCTCTGGTGTCATCCCCGGATTTGAAAAATGTGTTGTATCTATCCAAGAACGCACTGATAAGTGTTTCGTGCTCCGGTTCAAGGATATTATCTGTCAGTCAGACAGATAGCATCCGACATTTCAGATAAGATAAGTTGCTCGAGAGTTTCTGTCTTGTTAACAATCTGTAATCACAGTACCATCACAAAATATTGCCATATAATTCCAGTAACTGAAAGAGGGCATTGTACGTTTAAAGGACACAAAGACCACTCTGGCATCGTGTGACAACCTTTTATCCAACATGGCATTGCACTCGTTTACATGGCCATTAAGTGAAACACAATGGCCATTTTAACGAGTAAAATATTCGTGAAAAATTATCTGATGGTACAATACAGTCTAGATGGAACTGATCTTTGAGCGTACGACATAAGTTCGTTCCATGTGATGCCGAGAGTGCAGCGCGCTCTCATCACTCCACATCCCCTTCTGCCACTGTCCAGTGCTTCCATTCTTTGCACAGGAGTAGGAAGTGACGTGAAATCCTGGGAGACAACCATGGTAACCCAATCAATGAAGTGTGTTTCGGTCAATCGTTGGTTCTACGCTTATCGTAGTCCTGTCAACTGACTTCTGAATCTGCTGATAAAGAGTATTTTTGCGATATCCTCTCATCATATTGAATCCTTTCTGCTGGCTCTGAGGATCATTAATGATGTGGGCCACCTGGTTTGGAATGAACAGCCCCGTTACCTTCTTTCATGGCGTACGACATTTTCAGTAGTTATGTAGGGGGCACGACGTGAATACTGCACCGAACACCGGAAACCTGCAGTACCCACCCGTGAAATTAAATGAACGCACTAACAATAGTGTGGAAGCTAGTCGTCTGCAGAAGACGAACACGTTCGTTGCTTGTGGCGACACCTGGTGATTGAATTTGTAAAAACAGAGTAAATGGAATAACATTGAACTTAGCGAAAGAAAAGAAATGTTCAAACTTTTAAAATTCAATTATAAATAAATTCTCTGGGCTAACGATGCTCGCTATATACGATAACGTATTTGGTGTAACCTTTATTCACCGTTCCGTATAACACGGATCAACGTTATTCTTCATCTGAAAAAAATCCCATTTGTACTAGACAGATCTTTGACTCCGATTCCCAATTTGTTTTTCGGTCTTCCTCTAGCGTGGCTAGTTTTTGTGATGAGAGGATTACACCACTCACAACCTGCATAAAAATGATTATTATTGTTTATACATCGTATTACATAATTGTTTGAATACTTGTTATTTCATAATTTAATTATAAATTGTTTCAGATGAGATCTAGTGAATTACTGAAATACATTCGTTGTCATGCCTCGAAAGTGTTAAAATTACCCCTAGAAATGACAAATGGCATCCACTTTATCCTTTTGTTCTACCACTTGTTCGAATGTGTTATGGGACTCGTAGGACAAAAGGAAAAAGCTAATGCCATTTGTCATACCCATCATACAGGAGGAGCCAAAAAGTCACAATGGTGATTGTTACTTTTATGATATCAACGTAACTGGATTCTCAGAGAAGAATACACATAAGATTGTTTATCTGAACCTGGATACCTCAATGGATCTAATCCCTCACGATGACATTATGCCAATTCCCGTTTTTGATTTCTAGAGTGAGTTGACTTTAGAAGATAAAAGGGAATATGATGAAAGTGCGATTGGTGGAGAAGACCTGAGAAGTCACCCAAAAAAAAGAGACATCGGAAGTGGAGCTGAATGACCTCATTAGAGATCTAGCCCTCTCCAAGGACAAAGCAAAACTTCTCAACTCGAGACTAAGGCAGAAGCACTTGGATAAGAACGGCAGTGTCTCACTTTCATCAAAATGCTACTGCAATGATATCAATGGAGTATTTAGGGATTTGTCCTCTTCCTCGACTGTTCGCAGCGAAGTTTGAAAGCTGTTCTCTTGCATATCGGGAACTTACAGCCATCCATTCATATTACCCACTATAATAAGTGCATAAACTAATAAACTAAACTAAATAATCAGGGGACTAAGCCCCATACCATTACACTATCTGCAGCAACATGAAGATATTGAAGATAAAGATAGTTCAAGTGCCTCTCGTGATTTCCTCCACATAATGCAGTGTTTTTCATTGATGCTGAAACACGTAAATCAGTACTCATCGGGCCATATGACTTGCCTACAATCTTCCAGCGTCAATTCTTTGCACTTCTGGCATCAGCGTGGCCGTATTTTCGGGGATGGGGTCCAACATCAGTGGCGTCCTTTTTATATGGACTCTTCGGATCGTGCGGATCGTCTTGCCTTGTCATATTCTCATATTAAACGCAGAGGTTAATTGTTGTGTTCTTTGGCAACGACTACACTTTGATAATCCGCGCCAGATGTCGAGCACCACGCTCCATCACCTTACATTTTCGTCAGCAGTTCATGGATATTTTCCGAGAGTGTTCCCATTCGTTAAAGACTCGAATGACACTAGTGTTAAACGCCCAACAAGTGCAACCGTCTTCATTGCTGTACCTGCTAAACACGCACCAATATCTTCACAAGTCCATGAAATCATGTCCTTTTATCAATGTACGTATTTTAGAGGTGGGAGCACACAAAGAATGCCTCATCTCTATCCTAAGTGGGATAGCTCGAGAGACACCTCATTTATGCCAACTCTAAGAATACCATGACTCGTGGTAGAAAGCAATGTGGTAAAAAGTAAATTAAACGTCACAGTAGCAAAAATAATATTTCCTTGCCAATTTAATCTGTACCGTTATAGTTTATCGTATATTAAAATCTTTAAACGCAATTCACAAAACGATTGATACCTTAAGCTAAGAGAATATTGCAGAATTCACTAAGAGAGGAAAGAATTTGCAAGCAAATGTATTATCTATCTGTTCATCCAGATGGATGGCCTACTCTATCGATCTTTGTCCCTTTTCTGGGCACTGCGTCCATTATACAGCTAATTAATTCTTTTGTCCTTCAACAATAGTATTCAGCTAGGACAGAGAAAGGGACCAGTTAGTTGGCTCGAATATCCCTCCTGAATCTGCTGTAGGGAAACCCTTTTTCGGGCGTAGTGTGGGTGGGTGGGTGGGTTTAAAGATACCGACATATAAACCGCTCTTCTAACACTCTTCCCAGAGAGAGAGAGAAAAAGAAAGGAGGGAAAGGGGGAGGAAGGGACTCTACAACCAAAGAGATGCCATAAGGATGATAAGGAGTAAGAGAAAGCGCGCTCACATACAACCACATGCAGAAAAAAAAAGGGGAGAACAGAGGGATGGAGAGCGAAAGCCGTGAGGCAAGTTCGCTACAATAGCGGCGATTCCCTGTAGTGTACAGAGAGGAGACTGGAGCATCAACGTATCTGTAGCTCGCGTTTACCCAGTCGCGCGCAAGGTAAACACACACAAAGGGAATACGGTGACTTCCTAATTACATTTTAAATAATTTTTCATATTGTTGAAACGCTCCCTTTTGAACCTTGCCGGCCTCGAAGCCTCACAATGTACACGGCAAACAATGTACAGTAATCAGTCCTTTGGAGTCGAGTAAGTTTTCTCTGCACGAGAAGGACGTGACCGAACACAATAGAGGATGTAGCCGAGTCAGTAAACAGTATTATGCCAAATTAAAGGGCACCATATTCAAGCTAAGTCATCGGCTAATCAGAGATTGTAAAGAGAAGCACTGTATGTATCGAAATGGTCTCAGCGAAGGGTACGGTTCTCTTCCTTCCCCCCTCTTTTTTTTACCTTCCGAGCGAAAGATCGGCATCTATAAAGGGATCTACTCCGAGGCATATCAATTTAGAGCCGAAAAAGCGGGACAGCAAACGTTATGAAAGCGGCTTTTCTGAATATAAATAAATAATTACCGGGCGGTTACTTTTATAAAAGCAATATTTTAATGTGGAAAAAAGAAGTCTCGCATACAAAAGCTAAGTAGTGCAGTGTTCGATAAAAACAGGCAAGTTTCATATCTGTGTTTTACTCTCAGACGTATTTCAAAAGGTAATGATAATGCTTCAGTGGTCACTGTCAATGTCTAGAATAGAAAGAGATAAAAGAGAGAGAGAGACTTAAAACAGAATTACTTAAAGCGAACAAATAAACACGGGATTATTTTCTGCAAATAAAACAGGAGAAAAAGATGAGTTGATTGCGTTTTAATTTGTTCCCCATTCACGTTAAAAGATGCAAAAAAAGTTTCCTTGAACATTATGCCACAGTCCTCGGGACAATGACATTCAGGCATATTGAAAGACTTCAACTCAAGAAGATTTGGTAGCGTTGGCAGCATCCCGGGGATGAGGAAAAGCATAAAGAGGATACGGTTGATTATAAAGCTTCTTCCGGGGTTCATACATGGGCATATACTGGATAATTGGAAAGCCATTTCGTATTTTAAACTTGTATTACCTGATTAGCGTGTAAGATAGAGAACCATCACTGAATGCGCATTAGATAGATAATTTATGACCTTCGGTGCAATGCTAACTTTCTTTGATTTATTTATTTTTTATCATTCCAGATAAAGAATGGCCTGAATTTCTGCAAGATATGAAATATAGAGTTCTCTGATAACTGTACAGAGATGGTGGTGCTCATAGAACTGAGCAGCCTTGCACAACCTTACCATCTCGGCAGAAAAAACAAAGTCCTCAGAGGCAGACTACGAATTAAAAGACCACCTACGATGAAATTAAACTTCACTCCCACCCGCCTGTACACAGAGGTTAAATACTTAGGTATTTACATTGACTCGGGTCTTACTTTCCATAACCACCTGAAATATCTAGCCACCATAATCCGAAGTATGCCGCCATGATCAGGAGGGTGTGCAGAGCCAACTGGGTCCTGAAGCACAAAGCTCTGACCCTCATATACAAAGCAGTATATTCCTCCCAACTATAAACCATATTCACCCAGGGCTCTGGGTGGGTATGGTTTATAGTTGGGAGGAATCACCCTCCCTGGTTCTCGCCTGGTCTGCACATGACGTTTATTATCACTGGACACGACCCCTTCCGTCAGACACTTACAGCTATGGGGATTAAAAGAGACCCGCGGTGCCATTGTGGAGAAGAAGAGTCCTGGGGACATGTCATGTATGAATGCCCTGCCTATGACAACAGTAGAATCAAATTTGTTACCGCAATTCAAAGGAATCCACGTAATCAAGAGTCCTCGCTGCTGCTCGATGAAAACACATACAGGACACTAACTCTGTATGCGCAGGAAATATTCGCACTAAGGCGAGCCAAGATTGTGGAAATGTGAACATTGGATCATGCTGCCCAAGGCCTGAATCAGACTGGCGTGGGTTAGCTCTTTCTCTGCTAGAGGACACTGCCCTGACAACTTGCTAATCCTTTAAGGGTAGGACCACCGCTGGCACCATTCTGGTGCGGGACTGCTGGCACTCATAGAGTGCGGGATACTGCTGCAAACCCCTTATAGAGTAGCATCAGCTGGCACCGTTCTGGTGCGGGATTGCTGGCACTCTGAAAAACTCCTGAGTGCGGAATACAGAGTCCACTGGCCTCTGGTGATCATGCAGGGGCACCTGTCCCCTGCTACTTTAACTCCCACGCCCAGACCTCTATTTTCACCTCGCAAAGAGCGGACTGCTCCTCAACTTCAGTCCGCCATCCTTTCCCCTCTTTCTGTTCCTTCTAACCTGTACACCCCTGTTCTATGTACCCCCTTTTTTTTTTAACTTGGCCTCTGTCAAGAAGCTCAGGCAACTCTGGCAAAGGCCAGCCAGAGTATAATGGACAGCCTGGCTCACCTCCCAGTGGTGGTGGTGATGGCGGGCAACGTGGGGTCCCACTAGGGTCTGTGCGGCTAAGCAGCCAGAGACACAACAACAAAACATAATACTCTGACAGAAACCAGACATTACACGTTTTCTGGCTTTTAAAAGATTCTGTACTTCTTCACAAAGTACAATGGTGCAGATGTGGGAAACCACAGGTGGCGTCTTTCACAAAACACTATGCCCATAACGCGAATGAAATGCAATACTGGATCCAGAAACTTAAATGACAACAAGATTAAAATGCAGTAAAACACCATTGACGTCTGTCTCCAGAAAATGTTCAGGGAAATGCATGTATTGAGGCATTCGAGAGAATGTCTTGTCGGAATAAAGTACCATGCTGTACAGAAGAATCTATTGAACCTTTAAACATCATTATATCCATAAAATGTCAACGGAACATGTGACAGATGGCTGGAGTTCGAGGAAGGTATAACTGGCCTGCTGTTTAAAGCATGGTGTGTTTGGACAAAGCTGATTTTCACGTGGGAGGATTCGTCATTAGGCACGACAACCATTGTGGAGGCATTCCATTCCGAGGAAACAGCTGAAACGAGACAAATTGATGCAAAAGTTACTGTGGGCTGCAGAATGACTCCTGACATTTATCAGCTCGTTCATTTTGCACGATACGATAAATAGTAAAAGATACCTTGACATGCAACAAACAGATGTTTTCCCTAATATAAGAAATTTGCTATATTAACGGATATTTCTCTATGCACGATGAGGTCCCATTTCCACCACAATAGGCTTTTTCTGTTGACGAGTTAGAAGATACTATCGGGAACTGATTGAATTCATTCCCCGGGGCCTTCTTCCACGCTCTGTGGACAATGTAGCCATCCAATTACTCAAGGCTTCTTGAGGTATCTGCTCTGAACTGTGACGCAGTGCTTAATAAATGGCATTAAATTGCCCACTAAATGACTGCTGTATGTTATTGTCGTACTACTATACTGTCATGGAGAACCCGCCTGATTGATAACTATGTTATATACCAAAGAGAGTTGATGAGTCAAAAAGTAAGAAAAAAAATGGTAGTAATCAGGAAAGTGACCTTAACATAATCACCAAACATTAATTATACACCTGTCCCGTTGCTGTATCAAATTCTGGAAACCCGCTGCTTAAAAAGACATCGGTTGCTGTCGCAGCCAGTATCACTTTCAACCTCCACATCGTGGGATATGCATTTCATACAATGGAAGCATCCTGTTTCACTTCCAACAAGAAACCTTAAGGCTACAGCAACAGCAGAGTTGAGTTATAATGATGTTTTTTGGGACTGCCACGACCTTTTTCTTGAGCATTTTCAAAATGCTTACAGATACTGTTAATGTTAATCCGTACACTTCTAAAAAAAACTTAGAAGGGACTCGATTCGCGAAAAATGGCAGCACTATTGTGATAAAAACATACTAAAATTTGTTGCATGATGCAAGGCAGTGCTTGCAACACAAGCAATAGTTAATTCGGTTGGAAACTTCATCATTCTCCTTAGAGCCTGGTTTCTCCCACAGCGATTTCCTGATGATTCAAAGGGCTGACGATGCCTGGTGGTGTACGAGGGGAACAGAATAATACACGCATTTGAGTAAATGTTGGTTCGAGCCCACATGACTGCTAAATACAGTACCGTTCTTGTATTCTCTATCTTGTGAACTCCTGTCATTCCTTATGGCTGTCCCAAAGTATAAACAGAAAAATTTCTTTTCTTGTTAATATTCGTCACTGATTATGGTTATTACACATTCTCAACGTACTAAAGAAATGTAAGTCGTCCAGCATGTTCTCCATTGATTGGTGCGGACTGTGAATGAATGTCACTCAGTCCTGTCGAGTGACAAGTCACACTATGCATTTTCTAGTGGACGAGTTCGAGCACGGATAATGCCTAAAGTTGCTTGCTTTCTTACTTACTACCTCAGTGGACTATCTCAACCGTGAAATTAGAAGTAGGAGATGCCATGGTGTTGGATGTTTCTCATGATATCGACTAGGTCCACTGATTGCATCGAATGCAGGCGGCCTTTTTACCCTCCAACACGACAATTCTCCATGTCATAGAACAAGGATTTTGAATGTGTGGTTTGAGGAGAATAATAACATTGGAACAATGCAGTGGACATTAAGAACAGGACCTCAACAGAATTGAAGATCTCTCAGATGAACTAGAACGAAGAATTGCTGCGATTTCAAGATAGACATCCCGAATGCTTTAACAGAAAAGTGCAGCACAATACCACCAGCTTTCTAGCAGAAATTAGTAGACAGTATTCCTCCGACGATGCGCTGAAGTAGCGATTGTGGTTAAAAGGTGCCCCAGCATGTTATTAATTTATGAATAGATCAGTTCTGTTCATATTGGCATTTGGAACATGCCTTTTGGAAGGACAAAGTATACAAGGGAGGGCGGTCCGAAACTTAAGGTAACAGATATTTTTGGGGGTTAAAGGGACCTTGAGCTCCCTAATAATGAAAAGTTGAATAAATAAGAGTACACGTAACATTTCTTTTCTTCTTGTTATAGAATTATATACACCTTTTTCGACATATACCAAACGAAACCTACTGAACCAAAACTACTGACCTATTTTAAACTTGGGCAAATTCGGTTTCAACAACTGTTTGACTTATACATGCCAATGGCATCCCTGAAGTGTAGTCAAGTGCGAATGTTAAGCACCCCTCTGTTACTGACAGGGAATCCCATAACTAGAGGTCAAAAGGAGTCAAGTCTCGCAACCGCTAATGAGTAATAAGTTTTTTGTTTGGGAGTAAGATTTTGTTTAGGAGTAAGACGCTACCAGTTCTGAAAAATTTATCACAATCTGATCTATGCCAAAAAGCAGTTATGGGAGTTAGCTCAGCATGTAACAGATAAGCAAGACAGATAGAGAGAGACTGGCAAGCAAACAGAGCAATGGAGGGAACATCTGCTCGTGGGATGGATGTATATGACATGGAACTCTTTCTAATGAAAACGGACCACCTTCCGCAAAGCAGACCATCAATTGTCCAATAAGTAACTCTTTGATTTTTTCCACAACACAGGCGACTTAGTCTGCCTTGGGCGAGGAGTGCATGGCTTTATACCTCAGAAACAAACTTTTGTCCACTAAACAGACAAACCGACCAAAGAGTACACATTACATGACAAAATGCTGACACCTAATGGTCTTCGTTGCTTTGGCGCTTAACATACACAAAACCTCGTGGGGACGCAGTGATTATAACTGCGCCCCCCCCCCCTCCCATACTGGGTGAAAAATGCTCGAGTTCGAATCCCATCAATGAAGCGAGGATCTTCTGCGGATAGTTTTTATTCCTAATGTTGCAGTGTTAGCCGATCTTAGGCAAAGTTTGCATGGTTTTTTTTTCTCTTTTTTTTTCTTGCGGAAACTTTAGTTTTCGTCCAGTAAACCGACCGAAAAGTGGAACGAATTACAGACACAATATAATGACACCTCGTAATCTTAGTTGCTTTTCCGAAAAGGGTGGAGTCGGTTGTCAGCTGCGACCGAACCAGATGGGGTGAGGTAGAACGAGCTCTTCAGAGTAGACATCTGCAGCCATCCAATTTGCAACTGTGGAATTATGACTATGGATTCATGTATCTACAATGACGGACAAAAAACTGCATCACTTGTGAATTTTGCAAATAATGTATTTTGCGCTACATTGTGGATTGCAGAAATGTTCGAAATCTCTTTGTTAGATGGGACATATATCTTTGTAAATGAAATCCAATAAAAAGACTCCACCTGATATACCTAATTGCTATAAATATCTTCCCAAAGGGTAAACTGCATAATTAATGGTAATTAAACAATCAAACATACATTTTATTGCATTTGCGTGTACAAACTGAAATGATAAGTTAACGTAATAGTATTATGTACTGTAAATCAGCAAAATAAGTCCTCAATATTTTGTTATTCCTCCTCGATCTGCAATTACAGCCTTGCAACGATCTAGCATAGAGTTAATCAACTTTTGGGTATACGGTTGCCCAATTTCGTGGTACCCACACCCTTACAATTCTCTCCTGCAGCTGAATCTTACTTGTTAGCTTCTTCTGAGCAATTTTATACAACATTACGTACCAGAAATTTTCGATGTGGTTCAAATCTGACTGTTGCGGTGCCAGTCCAACACGTAATGCCAGAATTTCTGAGGTATGACTGCACCTTAAGAGAGAAAAACGAAGGAAAACATTGGTGTAATTATATTTTAAGCCTTGTGAGACAAGGAGACAAACTCATCATTAAATCTAAGTAGCACAAAACTTACCAATTTTGCTGTGTGGCATGGTGCTGAGTCCTGTTGAAAAATGCAGTTTTGGACTTTGTGGTGATCCCTAATAACGAGTTTCAGGTGCTCCTCCAAGACAGCAGTGTAGGTTTCTGTATTCACCGTTCCGTTAATAAACTTAATTCGCCCCACCCCTTTGCTTGTTATGCATTCCCAGACCATCTGACCGGCGGGGAACTTTGCAGTCGGTGTTATGCCTCCTATTTTCTTCTGACATATCGCTTCCCATCCGAGCCATGTAGGTTGAATTTCGATTCGTCAGAAAAGATGACGGTGTCCCATTGCTCTTTTGTCCATGAAACATGCGTTTTAGCCCAAGCAAGTCGCTTCTTCCTCATTTGTTGGCTCAACAAAGGTTTCTCCTTCTTGGGCCGATAGGCATGCAGACCACATTCCGAAAGCCGTCTTTGGATAGTTCGTGCACTTGTTTCAACACCAAAGGCCATCTCAAAGTCTAGTTTTAGATCAGGAGCACTAGCATGGCGATTAAGTAGGCACAGCAGTTTCAAATATCGATCTTGGGAAGGCGTAGTCACTCTCTTACGGCCCGATCCAGGTCTTCTCTTCACATCACCGGTTTCACGCTTTAATTTCAGCACCAGGGATACAGTTGACTGGTGGCAGCCTGTTTTATCAGCAAAAGCACGCGTAGAAAGCCCCCTTCCTGGAACAGAGCAACAGCTACACTTTTTTTCTTGATGCCAACTGAACATATGGAGCCATGCTTACACCTCCGCAAAACTTGATAATACTAATGAGCATGTATACCCTTCCAATACCATATTTATAGACACGGCTGATGCAATACCTTTGCTTTGCGACAAACAACAAACAAATAAAACAAGATCTTATACGTTTCACTACAAATGTCGCTTTTTTTAAGGTGTTGCAATTTTTTGTATGTCTTTAAGTACGGTGTTGTACAACATGGCGGGGATGCCAGTTTTTGGCAGGGAATGCCCAACATCATAAATAAAAAATATGGGAAGCAATTGAGTCAAGTGTGACCAGCATTCCTGTAAGTCCACAGAGTCTGCGTGAGTAGCACAGTGGTATCGTCACAGTCCTCCCCATACCGGCTGGAAAAGGCCCGGGTTCGGATCCCGTCGATGACGCGAGGAACTTTAATGGGCTTTTGTCACACCGTGGCTGAGTTAGCCGGTCTCAGGCGTAGACAGCAAAGTTTTTCCCTCAGAAACTGGGGGTTTTCGTCCAGCAAAACAGACAAATCGACCATAGAACACACGCAATTAACAGACACAAAACACGGCAGATGGATTTAATTATTCGCGTGGCCTAAAAATAATAGTTTTTTTTTTAATAAGTCCACGGGGATTCTGATCACTGTTGAGCTTACTACGACGAAACCAAACTGTTCTGAAGGCTAAAATCTATTAAGTCGGTATACCTTATAATACGGCCACTCAGTGTGCCCTATACGAGCGACAGCTAGTATAGAATACATTTAAAAATCAAATGAAAGACATAAAAATATATCGATCGTAATTTCCAAAAAATTTCCATTCTAATAAAGCGTAATCTGATATTTGTCAGGAAGCTACTTTTCAAATTGATCCCTAATAACGGGTCTTCTACTCGCATGATTATGTAACCCTAATTAAATCGATTTCATTCTGATTTAAATTACTGAAAAGTGCTATAAAAGGATCTAATTTATAATAATCCACTAAGTAGACTATTCTTTCCATAATTTGCCCTATGTGTTATTTTGAATTTGCATAATTATATTTTCCAATATCGACTGAACAATAACCACTCTTTTATTCTTTGCTGCTCTGCTTCTAGTAAATTTTGTCCTCAGGTAACGCTTCATCATCTTTATTCAATCCTTTCACGAAGTTCTTCATCAAGCCTAGCTGACGGTAAATATATTTTCTGTGTATCCCTCAGTGGTTCACGGTTGGGCACTTCTTTTTCACAGAACTAGACTCTGACACGGAAACCAATTTTTACTTCTCACTCAAGAGACTGTGTAGTGTACTGTGGTCAATAGAAAGTATAATGTGCTTTGCCATACGAGTACAATAAAGGCGACTGTTACATTCCGTTTAGTGATACAAAATAACTCTACAGTCAAAAAACAGCATTTCATTACTCAAATGAAAACTTAGTGTGACCTTTGGTACTGGATTAGACTGCCAGTTTTTCAAGTTTGAGAATGTAAGATGAAGTTTCTGCTCGCAAATAATCGTCAAGATGAGCATCAGTAATTCGATTACCTGTGCTTTATTTTCTAATGTTCGTGGTTGAAAACAGTGAGTCCCGCAGGTGAGTGGAACCAAAATAAGGTTTTTTTCTTGAAACGCCTCATTTCTGCCAGGCAACCAAATTCCAGTTGCGTAGGAATTCGAAACAGCATCTTTTTGAAGGTCCAAAATCTCCAGTACTTCTGCCATTGCTTATATTAGCCTTCCAGTCGATGTAGCAGTTTCTGTAAACTCTTTTTCTAGTAAAAGGGCTTACGGGGGAAAAAAACTGCCCCTGGCTCAATGGTGGTGAATAGGTCATATGTCTTTGCACAGCGTTAACGTACCTTCCAAGTGTATGTTCATGTGGCCCTCATTACAACCTCATTGTCTGAAACGCGGACACCAAAAAAGCCACATCGGGCGTCATAAACCCCGCGGGCACCGAGTTGGAGACCACTGACTTGATGCATCGAGTAATTTGATCCTATTGCGTCCGCTACTATGATATTATATGTGATCTTTTTATCGTGTTTTAAGTCCATATAACTGCGTATTCATAGGCCAATTTGCACTGTTGGATAAAGTACCACCCAACTGGTATGTTATTCTGGTTAGCAATAACCCCGGTTGAGTAGCAGCCAAACTGGTTTAAAGATGAAAAGGTCCTTGGGGTTGTAATCCGCCCTATATGAAATCCTACTAACTAAGCACGCAAGGACAGCACTTGGTGCGCTCTCAATGATATATTCTCCCAGTATATATAAAGAGGTAATTATACTGCTGTAGAAATCAATGGTCAGACCACATCAGAATATTGTACAGATTTTTCGAAGCACCATTTCGGGAAAGACACCTTGCTTCAACGTGTACAACGAATGACAGAGTTTTCTTGTTTATACTCCGGTACACCCACTATGTCAGCAAGGCAGCGGAGTTCACAATTAATTATTTTGACAATGAATACAATCGTAAACCGTATTTACCTTCACGCCGACCGCTAAAACACGCGTGACATTGTGGATGCCAAGAGATTCTCGCACAGGAAGAGACGCAAGTTCTGCAAGCTTCAGTGTTTGGAAACTAAAATCTGCTTGGAGTCTGGTTGAGGTATTTAAGTCCATAAAACGGTTGGCCAAACTAAATAATGGAGGCATATTTTCCCTTTCTAGAATGATGGTGTTGTTTTTTTTTTGTTGCTCAACATTAGGCCGGGATCTCCAACCCACAGGCCTTGTCTTCATACTGCGCGGCCGCGGCCATGTAGTCAAATCTTTAGTTATGTCCCCTTCCACTGGAGCTTAAATCTAGCTTGTCACAGTTTCACATTGACAGTAATACCTGTGTTGTTTTCTTATGTAGTTTTAGGTATCTTCTTCAATATTTAATAATATTATTACAACCATATTATAACAACGTTATTGGTGCCAATGTAGTATAATATTGTTTCTTTATATATATTTATTTAATCATTAAATGAAAAAATTAAACTGTAAATAGAAGCTTTAATCAACAGACATGTTTTTTTAAATACACAATCAATGGTAATGGACTGTTCTTGCGAACCGTGGCTTTCAGCCTTCATCAGATCCACGGATTCAGTCTGTATTTCAACTCGATTAATCACAATATTGTAATGCATTTATAAATATTGCATGTTCTTTTTTCTAGTCTTCTGTTCGTTTTATTTTAATACACCAACTCACAGCCAGCGTGGCCGTGTTAATCAGTCCTGCACTGGCTCGAAAATGCATTTCCTTTATTTTTTTAAAACTGATTTCGTTTGTTTCTTATCCAGTCATCAAAAGTTTCAATTATCTTTCTTAATGAGGCTTTTTTATGATATCAAAGTTATGCCGATTGAAGGAGATAAAATATGAAAGCGCACCATACTCCCACATCCAAAGACTTAATAACGACGATGGCAAATAGGAGTTTGACCTCGTGACTTTATATTAGCGTGACTATTGATCGCTACGCTTCATTTTTGGAGCAGTCTTATTTTCACCTGGTAACAACACACCTAAAACTTTACAGACCACTAAAAACGAACGTTATTTGAAAACAAAACGACACAGTATAGTTCAACCTCTGCGCACTAGATGGCAGAACCATACAGTTATTTAAATAGACTGAATATTTATGACTTTATATTTTGACGTTAAAGCAAACGAGAATACAAACAAATTAGAGCTGTAATAAAATCTCCATTATGTACATATTTCTTAGAATAATAATAAAATATTATTTTAATCGAAATAAAATGCGAAAAATAAGTTATGCGTTACATACCAAACATTCGACATTTCGTTGTCCTTTTATAAACTTAGGGGCAATGTGTGCGTAAGTTTATAAATGGACTAGACTTTTAAAGAAAATCAAAAAGCGCTTCTCATTTTGCTGCACTTCGTTGAATATCAAAATGAGCAATAACGAGGAGATATCATAATTCAATTTCTGTTAAAGACCGTTATTTACTCAAATAGGAAAACGACACATTGCATGGATTTAAAGCAAACACTGTATCTGATAATGGCGTAAATGGTTGAAAAAATAAAATAAATAATTAAAAGGAACATATTCGAAATTCAGTCAGCATTAGGCAAGTATAAAAAATACAGCAAATGCTTTTGGGTTACGGAACCGGATGTAGCTAATCAGAAACAATGTAAAAGATTCTTACCATAAATGAATTCATAAAAAAATAAATAAAACATTATCTGATCCAAATAGGTTGCAGTGCTGAAAAGAAAGTTAGAGATATAAACTGTAAACTGAAGTGAATAACATTCTGTAACCAATCGGTCTCACCGGCTGGAAGGATACAGAGAAGAACACGATTTGAACAAGAAGAAAGGAACAAGAAAAACAAGAATTAAGATTCTGTACTTAGCAAAAGGAGAAATGAGACAGTGAGTGACTTCAGTTCAGTAAATTACAATATTTGAAACCGGTCGTCTGTATGGTGGCCTGATTGCAGTACTTAAAAGACTATAAAAAGCCAACGCACATGTCGGGCATAGCCTCTTTCTGTACGAACCTTTCAGAAAACTGAGTTTACAACTTAGTGCATCGATCTCATATTGTGGAGGCACTTCGCCACAAGTTACCTTGGTACTGCACTACTCTAATTAAAAAGCACTGCTCTAATGCCTACCTGCCCAACGATAAGATCCCAAAATGATTGAGTATTGGTTTGGACAGTGGCATCCACATATTGTGGATATAGCTCGTCACTGATTTGTTCAAGATTCCACGATTCCTGTGGAATCATTGAGATTGAAACTGAAACCACCTATATTTGTGAAATGAACGCGGAAGTTTTTGGGAGGTTTAAATCTTTTCGCAGATGTTTGTTCTGTTGGTTTGATTATTAATGGGATTGAGTCGATAAAGTAAAAGAAGAGGCGGGGAGAAACATTATATGAATTAATGAAAAATTTTGATGTATGGTGTATATACAGACAGAACACACTCAGAAAAGTATACGCCGCCGCATGCACTTGATTCGGACTTCACACTTTCGGACATACGTAGTGAGACTATACACTAGCTGATACTGTTCCCTCATAGAGAGTCACCAATGGATTCGGTAGTTGGACCGTCTAGCGGTCAGCCTGCAGAATTTATTGTAAAGATGTGCTCTGTAAATACAGTATAAATAATATTGGATCTCGCAGTGATAACCTCAAAACATAACAAGAAGAAAAATGATAAAAGATATCTGGGTTGCCGGAGCTTTGTACTCTGGAGATTAAACGTGGGTTTCCCAATCCATGCTTCCAATAAGCAAATCACTAGGATTGTATCGGGTGATGAGAGTCATCTAAAACGTATTGCCCAGTAATCTCTGGTATCGTGTGGTGAAACAGAGAGTCAGCCGTTGCTTTGTGCAATGTGAAGCCAGACTTAAAACCTTGCTTACGTTTGTTCACTCATGAGTGGTCACTTCCAGTATACTATGAGCAGTGTTTCCCACCTTGCATTTGAGGGTATACTCAGGGTTACCAACAGTACTATCTCCAAGGCAGAATGTGCTGGTCCCAAAGGAGGTGGTTATTCTCGGTGTCTCTATTGTCAGGGAAACGGGAAATATGTTGTACAAGAAGAATAGGTGGAATAGGACCAGGTATGTCTACCAGGGTCAAAAGTAGATGACGTTGTAGAGCAGATATGATCTTTTAAGGGCTCAAAAGGTTAGTGTTGCACACGTCGGCACTAATTATATTAAGAGTAGGAGATCTGAGGGCTTACTTAACAAAAACAGGGCAATGTTGGGAAAAAATCGCGAGTTGGGATCGAATTTGAAAGTGTCTGCAATTCTGCCAAAACACAACAGGAGGGAGTTCATGTTGAGCTTTGTCAATCAATTCAGTCCTGCAGAGAATTTGCAAGGCTCATAGGGTAGAATTTTCCCCCGTGTGATCTGTGCTTGTTAACAGGAGAGATTGTTTTTACAGGGATGGAATACACTTGAATAGAAGGGATGCAAGGATATTTGCTGATGCTCTCGACGCAGTGATATATAGGTCGGAAAACTGCTAGCCTAGGGCTAGCATACTAATAGTTTAACTTGGGCCACGAGCAGAGGTGGAGGTGATTGCACTGCTTCTATTGGAAAATGCAGCAGCCTGGAAAGCGGTAGGGTATTTCAGGCCCTGCTGCGGATCATCATGGAACTAGTGAATACATGGGTTGTGTAAGGGGTAATTAAGAGTAAGAATATGTGCATGTACACTAATGCTAGGAGCATTGTAAATAAATGCTCCTAGCATTAGTGTATTTGAAGTACTGATTAAGTTTCAAATTTCATGTATTTGAAGTATTGATTAAGTTATCAAATACAGACATTGTAGGGATATAGAGAGATGGTGTCACTCAGACATAGGGGATGCTGAATTTGAATATGGGGAGTACAATGTATACAAAAAGGACAGACAGGAGAGGAGGAATTGTGCTCTTGGTTAAGAAGCATATTAAATCTAAGGCAGTGCATCCAGTCAACATGAGTGGCCAGTGTAATTTTGAGTCAGTGTGGTGTGATATAAAACTGGGAAAACAAAATTAGGAGTCGGACTGCGTTATAGGTCTAATACCAAACAGCTATTTAGAGAAACAGAGTGGGCCAGCAAAGCAGAATGTCTAATAATTGTAGTATTTTAACTTTCCAGCTGTTGCCTTGAATCTGTGGGCTAGTCCCTCACACACCAGCCAGACCTTTGTAGATTTCTTGGATGACCGTTTCCTACAGCAGTATGTAAGAGAGGCCACAAGAGGAAGCAATACTCTTGCTTTGGTTATCAGCAGCGATTCTACATGCATTAAGTATGCAGTCAGAGTCTTGTACCAGAATGTTAGAAGCCTTCGCAATAAGCTGGATACCGTTGACCAAATTCTCCTAGCCAGTGATATCGATATCCTCTGTGTCACCGAGACCTGGCTGGATAAAGAGCAGGAATATTTTATATCCTGTGTTCCAGCTGGATATAAATCTGCTTTCACTTCCAGAGTTGGGCAAAGAGGAGGTGGTGTTGCAATTTTCTTTAAGAGCTCACAAACCTCACTCATTCATCAAGTCTCTAGCCAAACATCAGCGTACGAAGCGCTTGCTGTTACTCTCAGCTACCATAGGGTTCTCATAGATGTAATTGTTATATACATACCCCCAGCACCTTCCTACGAAGCCATCCATGAAATATCTAACTGGATCATCAACCAGCTTCATCCTTCAGCCTTGCACTTCGTATGTGGAGATTTTAATCTTCCTCCTCAGCTAGCTAACCTTCAGCAAATGCTCCTATCAAACTTATCTTGTACAGGGTTACAAATGATCAACGATCTCCCGACAAGAGGTAACAACCAATTAGATCTCATCCTTGCTTCTTTTCCCTGCACACCTGATTACCTGCCAGAGACTTATTTCAATTCGGATCACAAGCCAATTGGTGTTCTTTTACACATACCTGCTCCAAACTTCAATATTGTGAATTCGACTAATGCCAAAGTAATAGTAAGTCCCAGGTTTTTGAGTATATCTAAATGTGTTGAGGCTGCCTCTGTCATCCCATGGACAGTCTAAGAAAATTGTGACCTAGAAATTGCAGTGAATTTGCTGACTAGCTGGCTTAAGACTATTGCGACATTTGCAGCATCGAAGAGAATTTCCATCATGCCTCGGTCCAGAGCATGGTGGACTCCCCATCTTAACATGAGCTTCAAGTTAAAGCAGCATCTGCACAAAATGTGGAAGCAGTCGCACAGTATCCATGACAGGATAGCCTACTCCAAAGCTCGCGCAACATTTAATAAGCAGAAGTCAACAGCAATTAAGCATTATATGGATAGAACCCTTCGTAGCGGAAAATGTCCCTTCTCTGAGCGGCCTTCTGATTTCCCCCTAAATCTTGAACCTGACCAGTGGCTTGACTTCATATCAAGATTTGCTTCGAACACGGAACAATGTCCTGATCTTCATACTCCAACAACCAGAATCCCGCCTGACACTCTGTCGGCAGTATCAATCTCCAGGGAACAGCTTATTGCTGCCATTAATTCTACATCAGCTTCTGCGACGGCAGGTGCTGACGGAATCCCCCAATTCATTATTAAATGTCACAGCCCATATATTTTGGATCCCCTTCTAACTATCTATAATGCTATTTTGTCAACCCACTTCTTTCCCCAGCAGTGGAATATCTACCTTGTCAAGCCTGTCCCCAAAACTCAATCTCCTTCACTTCTTAAGCATTACCGGCCAATCTCCAACGCCTCAAGTCTTCTAAAGCTCCTTGAGAAGGTACTTCTCCCCGTTCTAACTAAACAACTTCTTCCACATCAGCCTCCTCAAATCCATTACTCCCTTCCTCATAGATCCACTGTGACTAACCTCTTAGCCACCACCAGCTCTATCCTCTCTGCATTTGAATCCCAAGCAGAGCTTGCAGTCACCTATGTAGACCTTGAAGCAGCTTTCGACTCTATAAACGTTCCTGCAATGCTGAAGCTACTTTCAGACCACTACCAGATCAAGGGAGACACTCTACAGTTCCTCACGTCACTCCTTCGAAACAGAATAATCCAGCTTATTGTCCATGGGCACATATATGAGCGAAGTATCTCTTCAGGCGTGCCACAGGGTGGTGTCTTATCTGGGCTCTTGTTCACAGCACTTATCTCTCCACTTGTTGAGTCCAGGTATGATATCTTATGTTATGCAGATGATATAAAGCTCCTCACACCGATTTCTCCATACGATGATCTTCTCATGATAACAGGATCAATTAATAATACACTGAAGGAAACTGAAAACTACCTCAACCAGTTCGGATTAAAAATAAACCCAGAGAAATCTGAATTTATGATATTCTCTTTAAAGAAAACACCTTCTTATATTCAGCCCATTCTGTGTAATTCTCCAATTCCCATCGTCAATAAGCATACTGATCTCGGGGTTGTGTTTGATCCTAAGCTCTGCTTCAGTTACCATATAGACAAGCTCCTCACCCTGGCAGCTCGACTCCGATGGATTGCCAAACAGCATCTACATTATATAAATGAAGTCACAACTACTAGAAAATATATAAAAACCACTGTATACTCTCCGCTTTTATATGCTGCAGAGATATGGGCATCAGCTGCAACTAGCACAATCAGGCCACTTTTTTCTGCTGAGTTTTGGCTCTTAAAATGGGCCATAAACAAACACAAACTGCCTCCACAGCTCAGGACAACTGAAATGGCCAGCTTAATTCAAAACGTCTTACCACGACTATCAAAATGATGGTTGGCGAGATTTCGGCACCATCATTCTGGGACCTGCGCTCATGGAGAATCCCTCAGTCTTCCCTCAGAGCGACTCCAACTCTGTGCCCACATCACAGCCAAAGCGCTGCGTGGGATTTTAAGTTCTTTCAGCGTAAAATCCCACGCAGCGCTTTCTAAATGCAATTTTACTTAAACTGATAACTCCAACTTAGCGATAACTCCAACCTTTATTTTAGGTCCTCTTCACCGAAATCCCAGGAAAGTAAGTGGCAGGACCTGCCAGAGTATAATTAGTCTCTTGGTACACCCGGCCGGCGTCCCCGTCGCTAGGTATGGTAACGCCGGGTCCCACTGGGGGCCCGGCGGCCAACAGGCCGGATGAACAATGGGCACAACAAACTACATACCACATGACCCATACATTAATTTTAAACCTCTGGCATAGACAGGGTACTGTCACTCGATACAAAGAACATACGCGGAGATGGGAGAAATCCCCGGAGCCGTCAGACCCTCAACATACCTATACCTATACCTATCACAGCCGTCTCCACCTATCAGATAGGTTTCTGCCTTCTCAGCTACTTTCGTGTGCCCAGTCCTTGGATGCTGACCTTAACAAGTTCGCTTCTGACAGAGAATACAGATGTCACATCCTTGAATTGTACTTCCCTGTCCCTGATCCTTCTCCTCGAAGCTCGTCTTAATGCTGCAAGCCATCAACACCACCTGATGTGAAGACGGTATACTAACTCTTCAGTATGACAGTTAGTAATGATGGACTAACTACTTCTGTTCAGTGCAAAGAACGTTGCCTGCTTATACTACTATATGTATATGAAATTATCCGTTTCTGCCCATATCTTCTTTATATATTGTATTGTAAATAACTGTATGATACTTGGAGTTTGGAATTGTACTTCCGCATATGCATTTCCTATGTTTTATATATCAATGTTCCCTATTTATATTGTATTATTACTGTTAACCCCTGGCCTGGTGGCCGTGAAGGGCAACATTGCAATCTATCGAATTGTATCATTATTATTGCAATAAAGATTTCTTAATCTTAACCTTAAGAATCTGCCGGTGAAATACCCACTGGGTGGCAGCGATGTACTATTGTAGAATTTAATTAAAGGCATAACTACTGTCAATGGTAAAGGCTTTTGCTCTCGTAAGGGTGACTACAGTGGTCTCAGACAGTTTTTAAATTCTGCGCAATGGGACCAACTGATGATGTTACCAACAGGAAATTCTAAATGGGTAGTATTCAGGGAAGTAATCAAACTAGGCTTTTCATAACAACGAAGTACAGCACAGAACAGTTCAAGGCTTAGACCTAAATGAATGTCAGATGAACTATTGAGACACGTGGCAGAGAAGAAAAGTGCATGGGATGCATATAAATTATCACATGTGATACAGAAGCCTATGGTAGGTATAAATTAGTCTGTAATCAAGTCACAAAGGAGGTTAGACTACTAAGGCAGATTATGAAGAGTCTCTGGCGAAGAATGCCAAGAAAATCAGCAAAGACTTCTATGCTGATGTTAACAGCAGAAGGCTGAATCACATTGGGCCACCTGAAGTCAATGGGTTAACTGTTGAGGACCCTGCTCAGGTTGCTGACAAATTAAATAGATAGATATTGCATCTACATTCACATATGAGGAATTCTTTACAAGAGGGGGGGATGTCAGAAGTTTATCAAACGCCAACAGTGAGCTGAATGACTTTGTAATAACTGAAAGGAAAGTGGAAGAGAAATTGTTGGAGTTGAACATATTAAGTGAGGCAGTAAAGGTGGTGAGCAAACCCTAAGCCATAATTATAAGAGCATTTTTGGATTTAGCGGAGGTACCTATAGACTGGAAATGTGCGAATATATCCCCAATTCATAAAGGGGAAACAAAAAGTGACACGAGCAATTTACAGACCTGTTAACATCTGTTACAGGGAAAATAATGGAGTCACTGGTTAAAGAAGTAATGCAGATTATCTGGGCAGGAATACAATTATACTGCAGTCACATAATGGATTTAGATTACAACATAAATTAGGGCTAGAGCCTCGGGTTACGAAAGAAGTTAATTTATGTACAAGTTAGTGCAATAGCAACTGTTACTTTCGGAGCCAATAAGTTGTGAAACGGTGCCGTATGGTGGTCGTATCCGCTGAGAATAAGTAACAATAGTCTTCTCCTATGGTAAAGCTTTACTTCTTCTAGGTAGTTCAACACCATGGTTACTCGTTGTGAAGGTATTCACAATATGAAATATACTTAAATTATGCCAATTTGTAACTACTTAAATAGCTGGCTACGTACAGAAATGATGCTATTGCACTAACTAACTTGAACGTAAGAATGGATTTGTAAAGGTCCATCTTGTCTAACCAATCTGATAGGTTACTACGATGTAGTGACCAAGGAACTGGATGCTAAAAATAATTTTGTCATCGATTTCAGGAAGACTTTTGATACTGTTGCATAAAAGACTGTGTACAAACTGGAGCAATGTGGCATTAAGGGCAAGTTGCTACTATGGATAAAGAGATTGTTAAGTGGAAGAAGATAGAGAGTGGTTGTCAATGGGCACTGCTCTTTGCGGACTAATTGTTATTAGTTCAGTTCCCGAGAGTTCAGTGCTGGCCCATTGTTGCTGTTCGATATTTATTAATGATACACGTATTTATGGAGGTATGTCAGGCTTAATGTCAAAGTTTGCAGATGATAAAGAGGTTGGCAAGATGGTTAACGAAAGTAATGATGGTATGCTAATGCAACAAGATTTAGAAAAATTGGGTCAATGGGTAACTTATCAACTGTGTGGAACTACACTCAAGGTAATAGAAAATGAAAAAGATCTGAGGATAATTGTGCAATCAGATATGAATTCTCCGAGCAGCGCACAGGCATGTACCTAGGACAGCTCGTTGGGTCTTGTCAATGATAGAAAGAAACTTTGCTGTTGTAGGGACAAGGAGGTATACAGGTCTGGAGGCCTCACTTCAGGAAGAATATAGATCTGCTAGAAGGGGTGCAAATAAGGGCAACCAGATTGGTGAAGGGAACAAAAGGGTGCTCTTACCAAAAGAGGGTTCAATTCTGCAAACTGCAGTGTATGGAAACAAGGCAACTGCAAGGAGATCTAATTGAGGTGTTTAAGGCTTTGAATGGATTGAGCAAACTCAGTGCTGATGGAATCCTTCCTGCTGCTGACATCACACACATGAGGGGCATAAATTTAAGTTGCAGGCTAGATATGCGGAAGTTTGCCTTCAGCTAGCGAGTAGTTGATTGTTGGAATAGGCTTCCATCTGTTGTATGGAAGTGGATGGTTTGAATAAATTCAAAGAACTAAACAAATTCTTGGAGGGTATGAATGAGTGAAGTGTGTATTTATTTGTTTTTCGGCTGATGCTATATAAGCTTGCTTTCTTGAATCAAATGCCACTACTACTACAACCATTGTGGAGCTACAAACAGAGGACTTGGTTGTCGCAGAACGACTAGACTATGCCACAATTTTTCCACTTTATTCCCAATTGGCACCTCAATATAACTTCCATCAGCGTTTTAGACTCCTATGTAGAAAGCCCTACGTAGTCATAACTGGAAGAATGTTTGTGTTTCAAGATCCAGGAACATTACTGAAATCAATCAAATACAGTGGAGAATCTATCATAGAATTCTTAGTTTGCATATTAGTCAACATATTTTTCCTTAGCCTGTCGTCCATACATGACGGGATTTTTATAATCTGTAAGTCTCTGATTGACAACTCTCCTGCTTAAAGAATCCGAATTAAACACTCCCTTTGAAGGTACGGGAAGTTAATGTATTCCCTTTCATTACTAGAAAACTTCCTCGTGAGAATGTACATTTTTGCCCGTTAATAGAAAATCTCACCTCTCCATAGCACACAATCGTAAGTGTTTCTTGCAAGTATAATGGAGATCATGTATGGTCAATGCACAATTCCAATCAAAATCATTAAATCACTACCTCCAAACCTGCCCCTTTCTGCGACGTTAACGGAATGAAAACTGGTCCCATGTTCCCTCCAAATGAAAATGGGTTAACAATCCGATTGAAGGCTGTATCTTAACTGATCAGCATAAAGACCACTCTCATTAAGCTATCCACGCATACTGGATACAGCCGATTGTGAGAAATCTCCACGACTAGAGTTCCGGCCATTTCGGTTTGACTTTGTCCTGTCCCCCCATTCTCCATATTGCTCTTCACCTCAAAGAATCATCCTAACGATCGCTTGACATTTCATAACGATGGCTAACGATGAGCCATAGAACACAAAGAAAGAACGAATATTCAGTTTTTATTCCCTCTCTGTTTTTTTAATTTAAAAATGTACAGGTATTCGCAATTTTGTGCTTTAGCTCTTGTGAAAATCAATATATTTCATAAATATAAAGGATGGAACAAATAATAATCATACATAGTTGTTCAAATGTTAGTTTCCATCAGATAACATTTCTATTTCTTGCCAATATGACGAGCACATTCCAGAAAGAACTAACAAATACAAACTTGACATTGGTCGAATCTAACGTTTCCTCCAGTTCTGTTTTTTTTCCTACTCTTGTAGCTGATGACTACATCTTGTAAGGTGTACTAATGGTTTCCTGTCTGGGAATTTACTTTACGTTTTAATTGTTTGAGTTTGCCAGACCGATTTTGCACGCCCTTTCGAACAACTATTGCGATGCGCGGTTGTTTGTTTTTAAAACACAATAAAATTTTCATGCTCTTATGCGGGTCTTACCCGCATTTCGTGGAATGGCTGTTTCATAGGTGCGGCTAATATACTCAAATCTTCACTTCTCTGGTTTAGTTATTTAACAGCTTTGGGTGCGCCAAGATTTGGAGGCGTCCTGAGATCTTACTGGTGTGGTGTGGTGTGTGTGTATATATATATCAAGCCTGCGTTTGCCTAAAGACATAAATGTCCTTCCTTTTCCATGTATCCTGTACTATACACACATTACATATAAACAGTAAAGTGTTTAAAGCAGAACAAAACACATTTCAAATAAGGGATGATTCAATGAAGACCCATTTTTCTGTGTTCTATGGCTCCTTTCTGTAATTTACATAACTGACGATCAAAAATACGTGGATTATTTAATATTTAAGTAGAAAAATAACATTCGTTAAAGGAAATATTTTATTAAAAATTAAATTTATACGTCCCACCCTAAAAACTTCAAGAAATTTCTCGTGGCCACTCAATAAATCGTATGTACATATACAGCTACGTATGCATACACTCTTTGGGGAAAGATATATTAAACGTTGTAAGATATGAAAATCCAATAAAGGGTTATTTAATGTGTAGATAAATTCATCCCAAAATATGCATTCAAAATTTTATTCTATATATATATATTAATCACTTAAATATGCATTAATCATTAAAATACTTGTAAAGGGAAATAATTCAAAAGTAAGTAGCTCACAACTTTCTAAGCCAATGGGATTGAACTACAACAAGCAGTGAATGAAAGTTGCAGTATTGAAGTTCATCAAAATCTTAAAATTTAATAAAACATTAGACGCCATCAATAAGAAAAGATTTCAACTGAATAAAAGCAGAATGCTCTATCAATCCACCAACCAATATATGACGGTGGAGGGGGGGGGAGAGAAAAAAGATCGGGTTCAATGTAAAATAGAAGTAAAACCCTGCCCACTACTGGACTACCACAACCTAAATATGGGTACCCAAACGAGATCTTAATCGGAAACATCGGATTGTTAAAGGCCCGCGGGAGGCACTGTTCATTATATATCCATTTGCCATGTTCATTATCCATGTCCATTTATAACCGTCCTCCGTTGCCTATACTTTTAAGCCAATCCTTGATGAATTGTTGTTATTGGGGGCATCAGCGACTTTGATCATACTGTGCCTGTAAGTTCAGTATGTTCTGTGGTCGATTTGTCTGTTTCCTCAAGTCAATGATGGGATTGGAACTCGGTTCTTTTCCACCCGTATTGGGGAGGATGTTACTTCTATGCACTGTGTTACCGCGAGGGCAATGCCTCGTACTCATATGCATCAATCTTGTGGTCTCGGTTTTTTCCAGTTGGTACAATATCTTCTATCGAGGGACCGTATCAAAACCTTTATTAAAGTCAGGATATGTAAATGTAATATCCTGACTTGGAATATCATCAGTTTGGCTGAAACAAGAAGAAGAAATGAATAACTTATAAGTTTATCAAGTGGAAATCTGCTGTACATCAATGGAAACAATGAAAGGCGTGAAGGTGGAGTTGGCTTTCTGGTCCATAAACATATAAAAAACAACATTTTGGAATTCAAAAGTACATCACCAAGGGTGTCAAGACTACTACTCAGGATTTCTAAGAGGTATAAGCTGAAGGTTATGATGACTTATGCACCAACATCGAGCCATGATGATGAAGAGGTTGAAGAAATGTACACTGAAATTGAGAGTCTTCTAGATGAGCAGAAAACCCACTACACTATTATTATGGGGGACTTCAATGCTAAGGTTGGAAAAAGGCAAAACAGCGCAGAAAGAGGAACTATAGGAAATTTTGGAATTGGTGAAAGAAATAAAAGAGGTGAAAGACTTGTGGAATTTGCAGAATCTCGAGGAATGTTAGTAATGAATACTTTTTTTCAAGAAAAGGGTGAACAGAAAGTCGACATGGAACACCCCAAATGGATTAACAACTAACGAAATCGACTTCATCCTCACTAACAGAAGATATATTGTGAATAATGTTACCGTGCTGAACAAGGTAAATGTTGGAAGTGATCACAGAATGAAAAGATGCACACTTGATATAGATGTAAGAAAAGAAAAGAAAAAACTGACTCGAGCAAATAATACAAAGGTCTTTGATATAACAGAAGAGGAGAAAAAGCAGTGTGTACTAGAACTTAAGAACAAGTTTCGGCTTCTGCAGACTTCTCAGGACCAAGATATCGACGAGGAATATTACAACTTTTTGAAAGTGATAAAGCCAAAGAAACCTATAGGGAAAAAGAAATCCAAAGAAGAAAAAATTAGTCAAGAAACACTTGTCATGATGAACTGAAGACGACAAATAAAGAGAAAGAAAAACACTGACAGGGAGAAAATTGAGTATACTGAGTTATGCAAAGCCATTAGAAAGAGACTCAGAGAGGACATAAGAAGATTTAACACAAGAAAAGTAGAACAAGCATTAAGGGAAAACAAAGGATTTAAATCAGCAGCCATGAGCAGTAATACAGAAAGACAAATGATACTGAAACTGAAGAATAGCAATGGTGTACTTATAAACAGTAGAGAAGGCATAATTCAAATAGCAGAAGACTACTATAAAGAGTTATACAAGGAGCGAGGGAATGATACCAGCAGTGGGGAAGATGGATTGCAAAGTAGCAACACATACGACATACCCGATATTCTTCCTGATGAGGTAGAACATGGATTGAAGAAAATGAAGAATCGGAAAGCCCCGGGGGAAGATGAAGTTACTGTAGAGTTGTTAAAATTGGGAGGAAGAGACACAACACAAAAACTGGCAAGGCTCTTCACAAAGTGCATTAGAAAATGTGTGATGCCTAAGGAGTGGAATAATGCAATCATAGTTTTGCTGCATAAGAAAGGAGATAAATCAGAAATTGGAAATTATAGACCAATTAGCTTGTTATCCCATATCTACAAGTTGTTCACAAGGGTCATTACTAACAGATTAGAAAGAATACTTGATGAGAATCAACCGAAACAGCAAGCTGGCTTTAGGACAGGATTCTCAACTATGGATCACCTTCACGTAATATCACAGCTAATGGAGAAAGCAAATGAATATAAAACACCATTATGCCTGGCATTTATGGATTATGAAAAGGCATTTGACTCCATACAGCATAAGGCAATGTTTCGGGCACTGGAAAGACAAGGCATAGATACTCCATATATTATGATTTTGAAGAAAATATATGAGAGTGCTACATCCTATATTAGACTAGACAAAGACAGTAGCAAATTTAAAATCGAGAAAGGAGTTCGACAAGGAGACACAATATCTCTGAAGCTGTTTACTGCTACCCTTGAGGAAGCTTTCAGAAGATTAGACTGGTCGCAGAAAGGAGTCAATGTGAACGGAGAGTACCTAAACCATTTACGATTTGCAGATGACATTGTGGTCATAAGCCACGATCCCAAAGAATTAGAGGAAAATCTTAATCAGTTATGCACAGTTAGTAAGGATTTTGGACTCAAGATGAATATGGCTAAAACAAAAGTAATGATGAACAAGTATGCCACGGAAAGGGAAATAATGATTGAAGGAGCAGTAATTGAAAAGGTGGAGTCATATACTTATCTGGGACAAGTTATTAGCTGTAATAATGATAAATGGCTGGAAGTCAAGAGAAGAATAAATTTTGGATGGATAGCATTCAGGAAATATAGTCACATACTGAAGAGGAATATCCCAGTTTGTCTGAAACGTAAAATAATGAATCAATGTATACTCCCCACCATGACTTATGGAAGTGAAACTTGGGCACTCACCAAAAGAATGGAAGAGAACTACACAGCAAAGAATGGAAGAGAAGCTGAGAACTACACAGCAAAGAATGGAAGAGAAGCTGAGAACTACACAGCGAAGAATGGAACAAATTATATTGGGAATCAGACTGTTAGATAAGAAGAGAAACACATGGATTAGGCAGCAAATTCAAGTAAAGGACATTCTTATCAAAACTAAAGAACTAAAATGGTCTTGGGCAGGACACATAGCTCGAAGACATGATGACAGATGGACTAAGAAAATAACAGAATGGTACCCAAGAGGAGCTAGAAGAAAACCCGGAAGACAAAGGCGGAGATGGATAGATGAAATTAATGAGTTTTTGAGTAGTAAATGGATGGCCAATGCTCAAAACAGAAGGAACTGGAAAGTTGCTGGAGAGGCCTTCATCCTGCAGTGGATTGAAAATGGCTGATGATGATGATGTAATATCAAAGTTGTTTGTCAGCATTGAAATGTATTATGAAGTTTCCATAGTACCATTACTACTTATTTATTTTATAGTGTTGTACAGTAGTAATAATAATGATAATGGAGGCATGTGTTGCAAGAAAGCAAGCGTATGAGCTTATGTACTATTAGCTAAAAAAAAAAAAAAAAAAAAAAAAAAACAATTTCACACATCCATTCCCTCTAAAGGTTTTTCTAGTTCTTCCTTGAATTTATTTACGCTTTCCACTTCCACAAATGACAAATAGAAGTCTGTTCCAACAATTAAGCACCCGTTGGCTAAAGGCAAATTTCCGCACATCTATTCTACAATCCTACTTTCCTCAATTTGAATTTATGCCACCTTAGGTTCGTAATCTAAGCAAGCGGAACAATCCCATCAGAATTCAGCGTACTCAACACATTCAAGGCCCTGTACATCTCAATTAGATCACCTCGCAGGTGCCTAGTCTCCAGCCGCTTCAATTTGCAGAACTTAAAGACTTTCTTGGTAAGAGGACCCCTTCGTTCCTCTCACCAACCTTGTTGCCAACATTACTCCACGCTCAAGCAATTCTACATCCTTCCTAAAATGAGGCCTCCAGACCTGTACGCAGTACTCAAGACGTGGCCTGATCATTGCCTTATACAAAGGGATAATCACCTACTTTTCCCTACTAGCAAAATTCCTAAATATTATTGACAAGATCCCATGTCCTGCTCTGTCAGCCTGTCTGCATTGCTCAGAAAACTTCGTATCTGACTGCACAATTACTCCCAGATCTTTTTTCATTTTCTACAACCTTAAGTGTAGTACCACAGAGTTGGTACGTTTCTCTGGGGTTACTTATACTCACATGCAATACTTTGTATTTGTCAAAGTTAAACTTCAGTTGCCACTTCTCTGCCCAACTTTTCTAGATCCTGTTGCAGTAGCACACTGTCATTAACAACCCTGCGAACCTTTGTATCATCTGCAAACTTGGACATTAAGCCTGATATTCCTTCATCAATATCATTGATAAACATACAAAACAACAGAGGATCCAACACCGAACCCTGTGGGACTCCACTAATAACATTAGTCCAAGAAGAGCAGCACCCATTGATTACCACCTTCTGTCTTCTTCCACTCAACCATCCTTTTATCCATTGTAGCACCTTACCCTTAATACCATTCTGCTCCAATTTGTGCAATAGTCTTCCATGCGCAACAGTGTTAAAAGCTTTCCTGAAATCCAAATATATGATATCAAAATTATTTTTTGCATCCAGTTCCTTTGTAACCACATCATAATATCCTATCAAATTTGTCAGACAAGACTTTCCCTTAACAAACCCATGCTGTGTCTGAATTATTGCTGCAGTCTTGTCTAGATGATCCTGCGATGCATCTTTAACCAGCGACTCCATTATTTTAGCCGGAACAGAAGTTAAACTAACTGGTCTGTAATTACTCGTGTCACCCTTCGATCCCCCTTTTTGAATTGGGGATACATTTTCACATCTCCAACCTGGGGTGATCTCCCCTGAGTCCAAGGATGCTCTCATAATTATGGCTAAGGGTTTGCTTACTTCCTCTGCCACCTCCTTTAATATAACTGGATAGATCCCACCCACCCCAGGTGGTGGGTGGGATCTATCCAGTCAGATATATAATATCCAATCAGATTGGTTAGACTAGATCTCCCCTTAACAAATTCATGCTCTGACTGAAATCAATTATACTAGCAAACACGATTTTTACCTCCAAGAACTTAAATGCTGTTTTTAACCAATTTTTATGTGTACATTGGCTCCAATGCAAAGATGACTTCATCCCCCCACCCCACCCCACCCCCTTCGGAAAATCCTTATTCTCTGGAAAACTGCTTTAACCCCTCTCTTTAGAAAATCCTGGAACCGCCACTGATCTCAGCAACCTTTCTTAACCCCGGCCTTTTATTTTAAAAGAAATGTCATCACGCAGAAAAGCGATTTACTCAATTTTCTCCAGTAGAATATTCATCTATCAACAAGAGAGCCAATACCAAACAGAAATTCACAGTAATGTGTCTATATGAAGAAGTCTTGTTATGCAATTCAGTTCACTTCTCGTGTGGCCCCACAATGGACAAGTTTTTAATTCCACAAGAGCAATAATAAACGCAACAGGTGGCGGAAACGGCACTCCCTTTCTTATTGTATTGTAACGAAGGGCCATCCTCAGCATCGGGCGATTTGGGCTCCACAAACAGCGCACCGAGGAGGTCCCACCATAACAGGTTGTCGCAGTGACGTCCATTGTTTACTTAGAGTCTAGCACTCAGCGCGCGCGCGGACACACACACGCGCACACAGGAAATGCAATGGAGGAAAACAATGAAAGGCGTCGTCACAGTACGTACAATAGCGTACAACCTGTCGTCTGCATAACGAACGCCGCCTCCTCCCCAACTCTTCCTTGAGAGGAAATAACTGTAATGGCTGCCATCTCTGAATGGAAAACAACAGAGACTCGTAGCATTTAGACTCCTATGCTCTACGTACTACTGATTCACTGAAGTTCTGTGGAGTCTTTCCAAATTTCATTGTATTCACACGTATCACAGGTCAGCCATATGTTCTGGAAATATCGTTTGTGGCAAAGGAATAAAAGAATTCTCGCTTTGAAGATTGAAGCGGATGTCTCTTTGTTGTTGTTGTTTTGAAGACATCATTTGCCGTTATTAATTTACTAAATATTTAAATAACGGATTATTTATTCTATTGAGATCAAATAAAGCGTAAAACGGGCATCGTATTTCGATTCACATCGAAATGCAGGACGAATTAAGTGACGTATAGTGTAGAAGTAATTATGAGGTACCTGTTGCTGTTTATTTTATTAAATCGCAGAAGAGCCACAAAATGCGCTTTTCTTTTACAAAAAGTTGAGCGAACATTACGTTGTGAAGTACGTGCACTGCAGAAAAATTAACTTTATATATTATTAGTTAATTAGTTATTCACTTCTGATAATCACAGAAGAGGAAAAATTTAATTTAAGGGATAAACTCAACGCGGTAGATTTTATCTAACTTGGTAACTTCCATTAAAACAGAATGCTAGAATACCGGGCCGCCTTCCACCACATTGAACATGACGAATAATGCCCGTTATAACCTTGTTTCGAGGCGAACTCAAAATTCGTAACATATTATCCGAGTTCTGTAAATTATTCACCTGATTAAGAAGCTCGATTAAATTTTTCTTTATTGTAAAACGGTTTAGTACACTTAATAAAGCTCAAAGAATTTCATATCACAATTTCTTATCGCACAAAGGTACTTCGGTAAACCAAAGCTCCACGTGGGCACCTTTGGCAGCACGTAGAAAGTCAAGACGGTAGCCGATTTCATTCCAAGTGTTTTGAACCATCTCTTGAGAAATGGAATTCGCTGCCTCTTCAGTCTGGTCTTTTAACTGTGCGACGTTGTTTACTTTATTATCTTTATTTTATGCACCTTGTCGTTTACGGAGCTCCATACAAACAAATCCATAGGTGTCATATCAGGAAACGAGGAAGTCGTGGAATGGGACTATCCCTGCCGATCCATCATTAGAATTTTTTTTTTAGACGTTACAAGCGTTTTAACTGCAGTTATTCCAAAACTTTTGTAACGAAAAACCGTCACGCAAAAAGCGTTACGGAAGTGACATCACCTTCAGCTTCCGTCAGAAGCGAATTATTGTAATTTGTATTGTTGCAATCATATTGCATGATGGCAACAATAGTTTATCTTCTACTGAACCAAATTTAATGAAATTTTGCACGGAGCTTCATCTTAGCTCTATACTAGAGGAAAACTTTCAAACCCCTGAAAAGTGCAGTAGTTTTTTCAGATTAGTGTAAAATATAAACATGTGATCGATGAAATTTTCTCACGTAATAAACGGGATAATGTGGACGTTTATAGCATATCGTTGGAAAGCTAAGGAATTTAGAAACAAAAGTATTAAGATACAAAAAATTTCGGAAAACGCATCTGGTTTATTAAGATACAAAATTATTAAGTATTAAGATACAAAAAATTTCGAAAACGCATCTGGTTTCAAGTCACCCGGTGTTTTCAGACTGAATGTTATTTTTTTTCTTTACCATTAAATTTCTCAGGTGGCAAAAGAGTTCTGCACATTTATGAAAACATTCAACTTGGACATGTCATCAGATCTTTCGATAAATACTACACGTAATGGAACAACTATACTGTAGATGGTGTATTTAGTCGTGAACTCTTCAATATAAAAATTATAGATCCTACTTTAGTCATTACTAGGGGCGGCTCGTCCACAGGCACCGCGGCAACCCTCCAGCTATTTAAATCTAGATATACAGTGAACGGAGTTATATGAAATTTTGTGAGGAGCAATGCAATGAATATTTTTATTAACAGGACCCGCATTTATTATGCGCATCCGCTATTTTCAGTAATAATTTCAATAATAAACGAATAAAAACACGAAATCGTTTCCAACTTTGAAGTTTAATTAACCGTAGGCCTCACTGTGCACTAGGCAGACACATTTTACATTCCAGTGAATATCTGGTAGTTGGTTGCCATTGGCAACCATCACATTGGCAACTTGCCAATATACATTTTTTATAGGGGAAATGAATCAAAGTCACTGTAAAGCGCGAGTGCAGATTTCATCGTTGACCATGACGGGTGTGTAGCCACAATGTCGGTGTATTTTTGTTATTCGCCCGAATTCCCATTAAGTAACTATATTGTGTGTGTTAAGTCAATATTCAACATTCAACAATGTAATTATGTGATTACAGCTTAATTGCGAATTGAGCTTGAACTTCGTAAGTTGAAGTTTTATTATGAGGGGGATGTGTAAGTAAAAGATTATTTTTACGACACACGATTTTGTGAAATTTGATTCTATCATGGCCTCCATGCTTCCCCATGAAGTAAATCGCGTGACAGTGAATAAACTTCAGCAACTCAGTTTTTCATAATTATCTCAGTGGAGAATAAGTAATAATAAGAAATATATTCGCAGTTTTAAAAATGAATGGTACCAAAGAAAAAGTTGTCTTTGTGGTTGCGAGGTGAAAAATGCATTGTTTTGTTTTCCATGTTTACTGTTCCGAGGTGACTTAACGTGGACAAAAAGTGGTTTCACGATGGTGGGACAAACAAACACAATGAAAGAAAAACTCTAAAACATGAAAGTTCGAAGTAACATATTGATAATGTGATTTCACTATCGCTTTTAGGAAGCGTAAATATTAAAGAACAGCTTAGTGAGGCCTACAGACTTTCGATCTGCAAACATAACAGAAACGTTACCAAGAATCGTGAGGTATTATCTAAAATGCATTAAATTTTATGGGCAGTTTGAAATTTCTTTACGCGGACATGACGAAAAAGACGCGATTCTAAAAATCCAGGAGTATTCGGAGGATTAATAAATATCGCCCGTACATTAGATTCCAATTTAAAGAACCATTTAGAAAGTAATGAAATATTTAAAGGCATTTCAAAAACTATTCAGAATAATATTCTTGACTGTTTTCTGCAAATGATTGCAGTATGATTGATGACTTTTGAGGTTATGATGAACATCGTGGCGAGATCCAATCTTCCTTACATTTCGAGGATACAGCTCTAAAACGGTGTTCGTAGGCCAACCGCTAGTTAGTACACCAGACTGAACCTATTGGTAACTCTCTAGGAGGCTTCCGGATCAGCTAATGTATAATCTTGCTACCTCTACTCTGCCAGATAGTGACTGGAGGGAGTCCGAGTAGTGTGTATGCGGGGAGCATTGTCGAGGCCACGTTATGTCAAGGATCTGGGTATGTTCTTACCACGTGTACGCCATATCCAAAAATTTCATTACTTCATACAGCATGTCCCACCCACTTTTTCTTACTATTGAATACACCATGAATTGTCAAACTAATAGAGCAAGTTTATCTGCGAAAAGATCTAAACCCCCCAAGGACTTCCTAATTCATTTCACAAATATACGTGGTCTCAATTCTAATCATAACGATGTCCATTTCCACTTGCAGTCTGCCAAACCCCATGAACTTTTTCTGACAGAATCTCAGTTATCGGTTGATTCAACTACTGCTCGTCTCAGAGCCCAAATTATTCGCTGTATGATTCCTTTCGCCTCAAAGGTGGTACTTGTGCATATGTCCGTTCTGATATTCTCTGTCAGAGACTTGGTAATTTGGAATCTCCTCTCTTTGATCTTCTCTGGCTTAAAATCTCTCTAGCTCATTGTGTCAAATTCATCTGTTGACTCTACCGTTCTCCCAACTCCACTAATCACTTGCAGCTCTTTGACTTCCTCTCTTTGCAACTTCACTTCAACTTGTTTCTCCAGTCTAACTTTTCTAACAGCGAGGTAATTTTCCTTGGTGATTTTAATGTTCAACACTCCAGCTGGCTTCCATTTTCTAGTCACACCGACTCAGCTGAGGCTTTCGCAATTACTAATGACCTTTCACAGATTGTTCATTTACCTACAAGAATACCGGACAATCCTAATCATACAGCCAATACGCTTGATCTTTTTCTCACAAACAACCCTTCTAAGTACACGGTCGAAGTGATAGGTCCTTTAGGCACTTCAGATCACAACTTGGTGATTGTCTCTTCTCCAATGGAGCCTTTATCTCATGGCTATTCCCAACCACGTGTTGTTTGGCATTACAAGAATGCAAAATGGGATGACCTGCCAGATTTCTTTTCTTTTTTTCCTTGGTCGGATTAGTGTTTCAAAACTTCTGATGTCAACGTTTGCTCAGATCGTGTCAGTGAATTATTCTTGCAGGAATGGAATCCTTTACCCCACACTCCACTTTAAAGTCTCGCCCTTTATCTAAACCTTGGTTTTCCAATAAATGTGCTAAGGCTGTTCAAGAGAAGAATGTTGCATATCGTAATTGGCTTGTTTCTAATTCTTCAGTTTCATTTTCTGCCTACACCAAAGCTCGCAACAATTGTAAAGCAGTTATTAATCATTCCAAAGTAGAGTTTGAACAGGCTAAGAGTAGAAAACTTGCTTCTTGCCCTAATGGTAGCCGAGCATTCTGGTCCCTTGTCAAAGCTATTGGCTGCAACTTTTGCCCATCTCTGCTCCCATCTCTGTCCAAACCAGATGGTTCTGTTGACACTTCAGCCAAGGAAAAAGCTGACCTGCTAGCATCCCATTTTTATTCCAACCCATGTATTAATGATCTTGGTAAAACATCTCTCACCATTCCCAACACGCTCCATTCAATGCCTCCTGTGATCTTCCGTCAAAAGGATGTCAGAAGGATTTTGACGAATCTTCATGCTAAGAAAGCTCCAGGTCCCGATAATATTTCTCTACTTGTTCTCAAAACCTGTGCTACTGAACTCACTCCTATTCTTTGCCGCCTTTTTTCACTTTCTTATTCCAAAGGTGTTTTTTCTGCTGATTGGAAATTTTCTCCTATCCAGCCAGTTCCTAAAAAGGGTGATAAATCCCTCCCATCCAATTATCGTCCCATTGCAATTACTTCTACTCTTTCTAAAGTAATGGAGAAATCAATTAACTGCCAACTCTTAAACTACCTAGAAACCTTACGTTTGATCAACGATCGCCAGTATGAATTCCGTCAGTGTCGATCCACTAGTGATGTTCTGGCTTACGTTACCCATTTATGGACTAATTCAATGGAAAAGTTCGGTGAAACACAGGTAGTTTCTCTTGACATTTCAAAGGCTTTCGATCGTGTTTGGCTTAAAGGTCTTCTAAACAAGCTTTCATCTTATGGTTAGACAACTGTTTTTAGTAATTGGTTATCCAGTTTTCTCTCTGATCGCTCACTGAGGGTGAAGGTAGATGGCTCTCTGTCTTCTAACGTCTCCACTAATGCCGGTGTCCCCCAAGGTTCAGTTCTTTCCCCCACCCTTTCCCTCTTGTATATTAATGACCTTCTTCCATTGACTGGAAATCCTATCCATAGTTTTGCCGATGATAGCAAATTGCATTCCACTTTCCAGTTCGAGAAACCTTGTCCTGTTCAATCAGCTTCAACTTCTCGAAAATCTGCTACCAATTCCTTAAATGCCGATCTTCAGGTAATTCTTCAGTGGGGCAAAGACAACTTAGTTGATTTCAACCCTTCTAAATCTCAGTCTTGTCTTATATCTCGCAAAAAGGATTCTTCTGCTCCTATGCTTATCTTTAGTGACACTCCGATTTCTAGGCAAAATGATATATCTCTTTTGAGGATTACCCTGACTTCTAATCTCTCTTGGCATAAGCACATTACAAATATTGCTTCCTCTGCATCTAAAAAACTTGGTTTTCTCTTTCGCTCTCGGCGTTACTTTTCTTCCAAACAGCTGCTCACTCTGTATAAATCGCAAATCCGCTCTACTGTGGAATATTGTTCCCATATCTCTGTCGGTGCCCCCAAAACCTCTCTCAGGCTTCTTGATTCCATTTGGAAGAGGGCAGTTAGGTTAATTAATGATTCATCTCTAACAGAGTCTCTCCACTCGCTGTCTCATAGACGTACTGTTTCTGCTTCATGCCTCTTCTACAGATACTTCCATGGGCACTGTTCTTCTGAATTGGCTTCTGTAATTCCCGCTCTCTCTCTTTCAAAACAATCCGAACACATGCAGCCAACATCCATTTACTGTCCAACTTCAAACTCACAGAACCAACTTTTCATCTTCCTCATTTATTCATTCAACTGCCGTTTTCTGGAACAACCTGCCTTCAGACGTATATCCTGAAAATTACAGTCTGCAGAAGTTCAAGTCCAATGTCAACAAATATCTTCTTTCGTCTTCTCAACCTCCAACCCAAGCATGGTACTAAGTACTATAGGTTCTAATACCTCTCGTGTTTGGGGTTTACATAAAAAAAAAAAAAAAAAAAAAAATGCCGGGATGAAATAAAAAGAGAAATTAAAGAAGCTTCATTGGTAGCTGTCATGGCTGATGACAACAGATATTTCAGATCATATACCGTTTTGGGATTTTTTCACTCCAGAAAACCAAAGGGAATATCGAAGTGCATTCTAGATCAGTTAGACGTAATCCTCGACGGAAATGTTCAAAACTGGATGCTCAGGCATTTGATGGCGGAAATGTGATAAAAGGCAAGAAAGGGATAAAATAAAAGAAGTGTACAAAAATGCGCATTTTATTCACTGCTATGCACACCAACTGGATCTAATGATGTTAAATGCAGCAAGTAGTACCCGAGATGCAAGAATATTCTTTTCGAACCTCATGTCGATACCAACATTTTTCTCGAGATCACCAAAGCGTCTCTTTGTTCTCAGAAAGCATATGGACAGCCTTGTTGCCCGACCTTCCTCTACAAGATGGAACTTCAATGTACGCACCGTGAACAGCGTTTATGAAATTTGCACATCTTGAGTAATGAAAAATTCTGGTTAGAACATTTTCATCACATAATGCTTCACGTGGAAGTTATTTATAATCAAATGCAATCTCGAAATAGAGGCAGTTAAAATACATGAATATATAACAAACTTTAAGAACGCTATTCCAAAATTCAGGAATTCAAAGTAGAGTAGTGTGAAAATCCTTCAAAAACACTCATGATTGAAGCAAAGGAAGTATGCAACTATATAAGCGTTGACATAGGTGACAGATATTCTTTTACAAAGCAATTAATTGCTACTAAATTGTTTAACAATGAGAACTTTTATTTTATTTTTTTATTGAGGAAATCGCGCACATGTGGTGGTGCCCCATCTTGCTGATAGAACGCATGTGGCTGCTTATTTTCCACCCGAGGTGCAGTTCGAGCATATCCAGTAATCTGCGGAATCACTTGGAATGAAATCGGCTACTGGCTTGATATTCTCGTGCAATCAAAGGTGCCCATGTGGAGGTTTACTGAAGTGCGGTTGTGTGATAAGAATTCGTGATAAGAAATTCTTTGAGTCGCTTTATTAAATGGAGTCAACCATTTGACAATACTCACTACAATGAAATTTTAACCGAACTTCACTTTTCTGCGCAGTTAACTTTTCCATATTTTTCCCCTCTCTTTCGAACCCGGACCAAAACTGCATACCTAAAATGTCACCTGCCGAATTGACCCGGACGAAACCGCATAAAATAATCTACGCAAATCGCCTAAATAGACGAAACTTCCCAAATCAATGCATCCCCTTTCCTGGCATTAGATCATCCTCACGTGTACTGTAAAGTTCGTTTGTAATGAACCATAATTATAAGTCGCTCTGAATGACAAACACCAATTGTAAAGTACTTTTTTGATTGGCTCTATTTAAACCGAATTACTTTATATTGAATTTAATTTATTTAATTCACGAAACGACTAATTAAGGCCCCGATCTAATTCCCCGTGGGTGGCCTGAGGGGCCCGAAGAACCATATTCACCAGACAGGCTAAAGGAGTAGGAGTTGGTTCGTTAAGAAAAGTTCCGATTTGTGTACCTTTTGGTTCTTGAGGCTTCTTGAAAAGCTCAAAGTTCAAGTGTTGAGTGAAATTGTAATACAGTATGTATTGTTTTCTTGCCTTTGTAAGAGAATATTAAGTTTGAATATTGTAAATATTAAGGTTTGAAAATACTTCGCAAACATGAAATATACAAGAAAAACTGATTTCTCTAACGACTCCACTACTGCTGGTTGCCTCCCCATCACAGAGCTACATGACCACTGCTCAATTCATTATTCTTGGCGGTTTTTAATTATTTATTTTTCATTTTATTATTATTTTTTTATGATTTTATTTTATTATTGTTTTTTTATTTGCCTATAATCACTTTTTTTTTCTTTCAGAATTCTTATTTTTATTTTATTTTATTTATTATTATTATTTTATTTATTTATTATTTTTTATTTTACTTCATTTTATTTTTACTTTATTTTTATTTATTTATTTCATTTTATTTATTTATTTATTTTTAGTATTATTTTTATTTTTTTATTTTAATTATTATTATTATTTTTATTTTTTTTTTTTGGGTTGGGCTCCCAATGGTACCGGATTTGCTGGAATCCACTGGAATTGATTTTTCCTAAAGTGGGTGTGGGATTCTTACCTTGTCACTTTCGTTTGACAGTATACGTATTGTTGTTGCCCGCCTCCTCGTGGCATGGATGGTACTAGGGAGAGCCAGGATGGCTGCTCCCTAATACCCGTCCAAAATCCTAGTACCCAACTTACCTTCAAAATCATGAAAGTAAGATGAAGAAAAAAAAAAGTAGTGAGGCGGAGTGGAGGCAAAGACATGGAGAGCTTTTAGAGTTAGTTTGGGTTCAAGTGAGAATGCCAGTTGGGGTTCGGAAATCGTGGAAGTAAGATGAGGAAGAAAGAGAAAAGAAAAACAGGGAGTTTAGCAGAGAAGAGGTGAGGACTAGAGAGTTTGAGTTCTAAGAAGTTGGAGAGTAGTTCGAGTTAAGCGAGTTTCAGTTCGGAGTTCGGAAATCGTGGAAGAATGATGAAGAAGGAAAAGAGAGAAAAAAAAAAGGTAGTGAGGGGCAAGGACGTGCGGACCGAAGGGGCTGTTGTTTCTTTTGTGGGGGGAGGAATGCGGACGAGTGGGAAACATGGGTCTAAATGTAAAGTGAAAGTGGAGTTGGCCATCATTCAGATGATTGGCATGTCTAGCAACGTAATCGCATTCTGCATTTCTGAAGATTAATTCGTGTAGGAATCTGCACATGTGTCTAGATCCGCCCTATCGAGAATGAGTCAGGTATGCGGATGTATGAATCAAGAAATCTACATGGCAAGAGGGTCCAGCCCAAGAGTCCTAGAAGAAGAGATAGACCGCCAGAAAAAAAAAAAATTGGAAACGGATGTAGGAAGTCTGTCTGCCACAGAGAACAGCCGAAAATGTTCTAGGAGCCCAGTAGAAAGGGGAAAAAATTAATTGAAAGTAGCAGTCCGGTTCGGAACGTAAGTGTGTTCCAGTTTTTTTGAATCCAGAACTTAAGCTGAACTCTGAGTATTGGTTGATATTTGATTTCAACGGAAATTATTGTAATGTACTGTTAAGTTATTAAGTTGAGCATATTGATTAAGTTAAAGACCATGAAATAATGTAAGAGTACTTAAAAGGGTTAAGGAGAAGGAAAAATAAGGGGATAAACAATGACATTAATCACAGGCATTGTAGAAAGAGAACGTGATGTACGTAATTATTTTAGATAACGTGTTAAAAGATACTATTACAACAGGTAAAATTCTAGGTAATGAGTTGATGTGAGAAAGAGAAAAAATATATTTTGTTGAGAAACCTTGAGAGAAAAGGGGAACCCTGCCCTGCATCAGGAACGTGAAGAAACAAATATGCTTTTGAGTGAGTTGTAGGAAGCCAAAGTCTACTGATGATAAGTAGTAATTGATTTAATAGAAGTAGGTGATTTGTAGTAAGTACTACTGATGTAAGGTGATATGTGGGCAAATATGTAAAGGAAGATGAGTACCATTCCTAAGTAATGTTTGGAAATTCTTGATTAGTGTGAGAGATCACCAATAAAAAGGTTGCTTGCAATCCAGGTGGGTACCAGGGAGGAGGCTTGGGAAAGGTGAAGAACATCTTTGTTATTTTGCCTTTGTGAGTTTAATTCCAGAATTCCCCTAGAGGGTCTGCAGGTGATCTGAGATACAGAAGACCATGGTACCTCCATGAATTGTTGCATTCGGCAGGCTGTAGACTTGGTGTTATAGTTTGAGGACTGTTTTCGTGGCACGCCCTGGTTCCTCCAACGACTCTCTTGAAACGCCTATCTTTCTATCGTAGTCTGCGCGGTAGTACAATGGTTACAACCAATGTCCTCCACACACCAGGCGGAAATGGCCCTGGTTGGTTCGAACTAACTGTCATTGACGGTATCAGTGACACGAGAAACTTTTATGAGTTCTTGGTTTATTTTATTTTTTTTCACTTCATGTCCCAGTTAGCCAGTCTCAGGCGTGAACAGCAAGGTCCCCCTTCTGGAAACTAGAGTTTTTTTTTTTAAGTGAAACTTCTTTAGTCGCGCTCCAGGCAGTTTTCAGATGGGAGTGACAAAAAACGCAACGAAAATGCGACCGTTGCCATCATTACAGGTACTTTGAACAGCCAATTATCGTACTAGGCTAAATGCCCCGGGTATCGTATGATCACCAAAGTTAAATAGTATTAGGCACAGTTTGGGAGGGTGACCACCTGGGAACAGGCGGTGTAATTGGCTTTTTCGCCTTCCTTTCTTTTTTCTTTTGTTAACCTGTGGAAAATATTCTTCCGATTTCACGTATAATTTAATTTTATTAATTGATAAGGTAATAAAGTATAAATCTGTGCTTTATATCTTTACTTTTCTAGCCTGTGGATAATATTACTCCTATTTTCGGTTATTAGAATCGTCGTTAATAGAATTAAAATTCAATTTGTAAACGTGATCACAATGACCCGTGCTTACTACATATCGTACAGTGAACGGTATTTTGTTATGGAGTGTCCATCGTAAAGTGATTTGACCGTACAGTGAACCAATTGTAAAGTGTGGGGTCACTGTAGTGAGCGTTGTAAGACGTATAGAGTACGTGCAATGCGACCGTGGATTGACAATAATCACCAAGAAAATGCGACACGAAATGATTCACTCCGTATCAGGCACGAGCGACGTATGTCGCTCAGTACCCCTAATGGTTGCGCCATTTTATTTCTTTCATCATTTTCCACTGTATTTAATAAAAAATTTCGACGGAAAAGAATTTATAATTCAACATGCTGAAGACTAACAGTGAGTGTTTTAAGGCGTGTAGAGCACGTATACGTGCAATGCTATCATCGAAATCACCTCCATTGAGTACAAAGGAGAGATCTAAGCTATTTCGACAGCGGAAGAAATTACAGCATGCAATGGAGTTGAACAAAGAAGCCAGAGAAGATCCATTCAAATCTTCAGAGCCTTAAATCTCCTCAGAAATGTTAGAAGTGAATTTGGAAGAAGGATTCATGGAAGTTAATACTGCAAATGAAAACGATTAAGAGTCCTCGAAGCCCAGTCGTAAACGAAAAGCGAAGAAGCCAAAACTGACTGCCAGAAGCACTCCATCAAATCGTTCAACACCTAGCGGGTGTAAGCAACAGGATTTTAAGAAATACCCAAGCATCCACACGCAGTTTAAACGTACATTCCAGAATAATGATTTCGGTTCGGTATGTTCCGTGTGTTTGGTTCAAGAACGATGTGAAGATTGCAGCTCGAGATCGCGCTCTTTTTCAAACAGCATTTCGAAATAAGGATGTAAGTCAAATGTCGGCCTTTAACGGCTGTCGTGGCTCTCTCAAGAACAAAGTGATTCCGGCTTATCGAAGTCAAATGGTTTTAAATATCATCCGATGCCACAGCACTTGCCGAAACTATATTTGGTAACGGAACGTCTCTTATCTCCAGGGCTCCCATTCATGCCGATTCGTCACTTGCGGCATTCATGTGGTCAATACGGGATCCTCGATCAAGTGATAAATTTTCGCCTAAAGAAGTTTCACTTAACTTCCGCTATGCGTCGTGCTCGGCACAGTTTTTTTCGTCTGGCAAACCAGGCAAATTGATCACAGAACACACGCAATTTATGGAGATAATACACGTGGGCTTATACATGCGGTCTTGAGTGGCTCTAATATGAGAGGATTTTTTTTTTCTTTTGTTTATTGTCTTTCCATTGTCTCCAACCAAGTACACCCTTTCACGATGTCAGTGTTGCCAGGTAACTCCGGTGTCTATAAACAAGACAATGCATCATGTAACAAGGCCCAGCAGGTTGCTAACTGCTTTGGGAAACACGACAATGAATTCACCGTCCTCCCATGGCTACCCAACTCAGCCGATCTCAACTCAATTGATCATGTTTGGGACCTTCTGGAAAACAGCACTCGATGCTCTCGGTGGCTTGGGGACTATTTTCGTGGCACGCCTAATGTTAGCGATCATAATTTGTCACACTGCTCAACGCACAGATAGCAGTACCAAAGGACATCCTTCAGCAATTTGCGAAGTCCACGACAGACCAGAGGTTGTAATGATTAGGTTCAAGGCGAAATAGCTGTATATAATATGCTCTTTAAGCACTCGTCACATGATTATAGCAGGAACTCCAAATGATATTGATTTCCATGAGCTTTTAGCCAACCAGTGAGATTCTTGTAACTACTATCACAGCTGAAGCATGTCTTGTCTTTGGTTGCCTGGCTGGAATTTCGTACATCTCATAACTTTTTTTAACAAATGGAATTATTTTAAGCGTTGAACTTTAGGAGGGAGTTGGTCACTTAATGCCTTAATGCATACAGGTTGATAATTTAATTCGCTGAATGGCAGCACCACCACCCAACAACCATTCAAGTTTCGACAAACTGCTAGACAGCAAGAGAGTGTATGTTCAAGTTCTGACATGTTGTTTAGTAGTCGCAAAGGTGCATTAATTTATAGCTTGAACCTTTTTATTAGCCGCATAATGGATGACCCGAAGTCTGAGCAAAGTTTTGTTATTCGCTATTAAGTTCGAATAAGTGGTATGGGTGCCACAGACAAGGGTTTGAAAGAAAACTGCAATTTTCAAGTGGCAATTTTCATTAAAGAACGTCGAGAATCCATGGCCACAACGACCACCCTCAAAGACTTTTCTAGAAATAGTCTCCAGGAGTGCTTCTGCGAGGGATTTATTGGTGACGCAAGTGTACACACTTCGAAGGAGATTATTGCAAAAGGGCAAGAGCACCAGTAGACCACAGCTACGAAGATTAAAATTGAAGTAGATCCATTACACAAATTAAATGATCAACCTGTGTAGTAAGAATTTGGAGGATTTTTACGAGGTAAGATTAACGTAATATAAATATAAATCGATTTAAAAAGAGATACTATTAAGAAGGAGCTTGATAAATTGATAAAATTGAAATTCACAGAGTCGAATTTCTTTATTATCACAGATTAAAGACAAAATGCGCCATTGAAGCCTTATTTCGATGAGGTTATAAGAATCTACCGCATCCAAACCAAGGAACAATTAGAGTGCAGTGTTGTCTGGTGTGACATTTTTAGAAAATGGTACAGTATTATGAAAAAAATAAAGTAAAATCGTGTTTCTTTAATGGACAACTCTGCCATTTAGGATCACCAAAACTAAATGAAAAAGAAAGATTGAAATTTCTCAAGAGCTATGCGTGATAGAATAAATTAAAGCCAATTAGTAATCAGCGTTAAAATTCTATAATAATAGCCGATATATTACAGAAATGGGGGATTTGATATGATTCAACCACTTGTAACGAATCACGTTATTCCAAGATGGACAACATAAAGAAGTTAAATTGATGGCATTCTGAAAACATAAATAAATTGACATTCTCGAAGTTACCAACAAATACTAGGTAAGGTTCGATATATTCAGTCTTTGGACTAACTGTCCAAGAACAGCCACCAGTGACTCACACATTCTCCTTACGTCTTTATTAATTAAAGTTGTCTCTTGAACTACACAGACAGAAGTAATATCGTTCCTGTAGTTTACTTTGAATCACGTGAAAAAGAAATTGCGCGTTGATTCTGATCACACCACCAGGACACTAACCATCGACTCAAACTCATAGAGATGCATTTGGATTCTTCGTTCGTGTTCCTGTAGCGTGTCTGTCGATTCCACTCTATTGTGCTGTGTGGGTATTGTCGTGGCATGCAGTAGCGCCTTTGCTTCTTTTTAGCTGCCTATCATTCTTCCGGCGAGCTTAGCACCGCTGGCTTTGTTTGGTCGGCAGGGCAGCGCCGTTGGCCGGCACAAACACTGATGGCTAGCCTTTGAAAGACGTGTCTAACACACCAGCCTATTCCCTGTTCTTTTTTAGCGCAATTCAATTTTTCAGCCAAGATGGGGAGGGTGGGGGAATGGAGAGTTAGCTATTGTACGGTTCCAAATTTACGCCCATTGACTCTGGAAACACAACTGATGTAAGCTCGGTGTGTATGTGTGTGTGTGTGCACGAGTGTATGTGTAGAACAGTGGATAGTGTTGATCTTCGCCAATAGTTTCAATTGGTGTTGCTTTGTGAATTCTAGAAACGTAACGGCCTTCGCTCAACTCTGGCTATTATCTAAGTGAACTATTGACAGCAGTCGTGCAAACACAAGCCTCCTCTGTACGGGTTATATGTGCGAGCCCACCACTAGTGTTATTTCAAGCGAAACTAAATTGATCTACGAAGAAAGGGAAGTTCTGCAGTCTTAGGTTTTGTTCTTCTCCACTCACATAGCAGACACTTTTCAGATAGCAAATCTTCCCAAATCCTATTGTTAACAACTCCTATGAAAACTATCTCGAGCTATTTGTCGTGGACATTGCCCGCTCAGTAAGGAACTTTTTAGGGTTCACAGGCGCGTGCTATAACTGATAAATGCGAGGCAAGTTTCCACCATTAAAAGTATTGTAAAAAATCTCTTTTACAGCAAGAACTAAATGCATAAGATAATAATTTGGGATGTTACTCCATCTCCATGATATAGAGAGTGTATTCATTTTACTCTCTCTCAAATACTAGTTTCTTCTTGAGGTTATTATAGCCTGCCACTACTAGTTATTAGTCTGAAAATGCTACTCTTTAGCAAAATACAGTAGGACACTTCAAATGTGATATTCAAAAGTAAGGTTCATTAATGCATCTTCAGATTTCGATTTTACTCTTTTAATCAACTTCAGGTATTGACTGTTGTCAGTATCTCTAATTCTACATGAAATTATTATTTCCTCGTTGTCTTAAAACAGAACCAACTAAGGATATCTTCATAAATGGATTTTAACGTTAATTTTATGGCACAGTGCAAAAGAATAGCAGTCAATCAATCAAAGTACGAGCTTATTGTTATGTAAATATTTGAAAAGAGTAAATTACAGCAATTGGGAGTGTCCCACTTTCCTCAAAGGCACGAGAAAAATTATATGTACTGTACTGTATAGACATTTTAAACACAGCCTTTTGGCTTCGTATAATGTATGAACTAGATCACGAATAATTGATCTCTATATCATTCTTCTGCAACACAAGATATCTATATTAATATATGTTATTTAAGAAACAAGGAGCTCTAGCCTCCACCCCTTATGATCAGAAGTATGGGAAAGGGGCTTCTGCATAATTCCGGAACACTGCTTTAGCCCCTTCCCCTTTAGAAAATCCTGGGATCGTCCCTGGTTGTAGAAGTATATTAAATGTATAATCATAGGACTACTCTTAACATTTATAAAACTCATTTTCAAACTAGAAACTATTCCTGTTAGATGGAAGCACTGTTATTGCATACATTGTTCGTTGTTTAAATAACTCTTCCGAGTTCGGATGTAAATACTAAGTTAATATCTCTGAATATGTTGGAATAATCTGAAGTAATCAGTTAGGTTACTAACATCTATTACTAATATTTTAAATAGAACTAATGATTGTTCTAATATATTGTGCAAATGTATCCCCAATTCCCAAAGGGAGATCAAAGGGTGACAGGAGCAGTTACAGACCAGTTAGTTTAACTTCTGTTCCGAGGAAAATAATGAAGTTACTGGTTAAAGAAGCATTGCAGGATCATCTAGACAAGGCTGCAGTAATAATTCAGACACAGCATGGATTTGTTAAAGGGAGGTCTTGCCTGACCAATTTGATTGGATACTATGATGCAGTCACAAAAGAACTGGATGCAAGGAATAACTTTGATATTATATACTTGGATCTTAGAAAGGATTTTGACACTGTTGCACATGGAAGACTGCTGCACAAATTGGAGCAGTGTGGCATTAAGAGCAAGTTGCTGCAATGGATAAAGGGATGGTTGAGTGGGAGACGGCAGAGAGTGGTAATAAATGGACACTCCTCTTCGTGGAGGAACGTTATTAGTGGAGTCCCCAGGGTTCAGTGTTGGGTCCATTGTTGTTTTCTGTATTTATAAATGATATTGATGATGATATATCAGGCTCAATGTCCAAGTCTACAGACAATACGAAAGTTGGCAGGGTTGTTAATGACATTAATGAGAGTACACACCTGCAAGAGGATCTAGAACATTGAGCAGATGGGCTGAGAGGTGGCAACTGAAGTTTAACATTAACAAATGTAAAGTACAGTACTACATATGGGTAGCAGTAACCTCAGAGTAACATATCAGTTGTGTGGTATTGCACTCAAGGCGGTAGAGAATGAAAAGGACTTGGGAGAATTGTGCAACCAGATATCAAATTTTCAGAGCAGTGCAGACAGGCTGTCAGAGCAGGTCATGCGGTTTACGGGGCGGGTGCAATTCCAGTTTTTGAATAATAATAATAATAATAATAATCAATGATATACAGGAATTTTGCTAGTAGGGAATAGAAGTGATTATCCCTTTGTATAGGGCAATGGTCAGGCCACACCTTGAGTACTGCGTACAGGTCTGGAAGCCTCATTTTAGGAAGGATGTAGAGTTGCTTGAGCGAGTATAGAGAAGAGCAACAAGATTAGTGAGCGGAACGAAGGGGTGCTCTTACCAAAGGCTTAAGTTTTGCGAATTGCAGCCGCTGGAGACAAGGCACCTGCGAGGTGATCTGATTGAGGTGTATAAAGCCTCGAATAGTTTGAGCAGGCTCAATTCTGATGGGATTCTTCCTCTTGCTCAGAATAATCGCCTGAGAAGGCATAAATTCAAATTCAGGAAAGATAGTTATAGAACAGATGTGCAGAAATTTGCCTTTAGCCAGCAGGTGGTTAATTGCTAGAACAAACTTCTATCTGTTGTTGTAGAAGTTGATAGCTTAAATAAATTCAAGGGGGAACTGGATAAACTTTTAAAGGGAATGGATGTGCGAAATGTTTTTTTTTTTTTTTTTTTTATGGCAGATACTACATAAGCTTGCTTTCTTGCATCACATGCCTCCTCTACTACTACTAATCCTTCCATACAGATTCAATTTATTAAAAAGTACTGCATTTGCAAAAGATATATACAGATAGAGATATATTATCGTGCCTGAGATTACAGTTAAAAATGAATTATCTACAACTACAGAATTTAAACCTTCCTTCCCCTTATCATCTAATAACTGTACAAAATCAGACACTAATTTTAAAAATTTACACTTGAAGTATAATTATTAGTAATGGCTGCATGGTGCAAGAAAGCCTATGGCTTATGCTGCACCGGCCAAAAAAAAAAAAGAAAAAAGAAAAAAAAAAAAAAAAAAATATATATATATATATATAATAAAATAAAATAAATAAATAATAATAATTAGTAAAAGAAAAGGAAATTAAACCTATCATCCTATGCGCTTCCCTGACCCGAAGGTACTATCCAGATGACCTTTGAATTTCCCCAAACTGTCAGCCTCTACCACCCATGAAGGCAACTTATTCCAGTAATTTATAACTCGCTGGCTAAAATAGAACTTCCTGCAATCCAATCTAAACATTTCCCCCCGTAACTTGAATTTATGTCCCCTAGTTCTAGCATCATTTATAATCTTGAAGATTTCGTCCTCATTCATTTTACTGATGCCTCTCAGAGCCTTAAACACCTCAATCAAATCTCCTCTAAAGTGTCTAGTTTCCAAATTCTGCAACCCACATATTCGAAGTCTTTCTTCATTATGACGCCCTTTTGCCGAGTTAGCCGTTTTTGCACCCTTTTAAGAAGCTCGATGTCTTTCTTTAGGTGCGGTCTCCATACTTGAACACAGTATTCCAAGTGTGGGCTAACAAAAGCCTTATATAATGGGATTATTACGTCCCTATCTCTACTTGCAAAAGTTCGATAGATCATCGATAGGACACCATGGGCCTTCCTTGCAACCTGTTTACAATGCTCAGAGAATTTCATGTCTGACCGTATCGTAACACCCAAGTCCCTTTCCTCCAGTACTGGCTTTAGTTGAACTCCACCAAGTGAATAAGTTATTTCGGGATTACTGTTTCCCAGGTGTAATACCTTACACTTTGTTGGATTAAAGCATAGCTGCCATTTTTCTGACCATTCCTGAAGTCTATCTATGTCTCTCTGAAGAAGCTCAGCTTGACAGTGATCATTAACTACTCTACCAATTTTAACATCATCTGCAAATTTAGACATCACGCCCTCTATCCCTTCATCGATGTCCTTTATGAAAATTAAAAACAACAGTGGTCCTAATAGTGATCCTTGGGGAACCGCACTTCTTACAGCAACCCAATCTGAGGAATAGCCATTTATCACAACCCTCTGCCTCCTGCCCTGAAGCCATCCTTCTATCCATCTAAGGATTTTCCCAGTGATTCCAACCTGTTCCAGCTTATAAAGCAACCGCTCATGTGGGACTGAGTCAAAAGCTTTGCTGAAATCTAAATAAACAATGTCGAAATTATTCCCTAAATCCAGCTCTTGAGTGACCCTTTCGAAATAGCGAACCAGATTTGTTAAACATGATTTTCCCTTTACAAAACCATGCCGAGTATCCTTGAGAATTTCAATTCGATCCAAATGATCCTGAATTCCACCCTTGATCATTGCCTCCATGATTTTCCCTACTACTGAAGTCAGACTGACAGGTCGATAATTTCCAACTTCACTTTTAGAGCCACCCTTATGTATGGGGGATACATTGGCACTTTTCCAATCCAAGGGAATCTGCCCAGAGTCTAGTGATGCTCGCATAACGTCAATGGTTCAATGCACACACTTGCCGCCCCCCCCCTTAGGATTATAGGGTATATTCCATCAACTCCAGGAGCATTACTGGCCTGTAGGCTCGAAAGTTTTTTCATTAAATAATTTTGCGAAATTTCAGTATCATTAATTACATATTTTTCAACTTCGCTCCCACAATTTCCCATTGCCACAAAAGGCTTTTCATTTGTAAATATCGATGCAAAATAACTGCTGAGTTCATCTGCAACGGCAGCTGGTGTATTTATTACTATCCCTTTTCCCTTACGTAAAGGTCCGATCTGGTTTGTCCTGCTCTTCTTGGCATTTATATATGTGAAGAATTCTTTATCCCCCCCCCCCCCTCTTTGCTCTGTTTGCTAGTGATTTCTCATAAACTGCCTTTGCCTGTCGAACCTTTTCTGTGGCTCTATTACACATCACCTTGTAGCTGTTATAGGCTTCAGTACTTTTTATTGCTCTGTAACCTTTCCATGCCACCTTTTTCTGTTCAAGTAATGTGGCAACTTCACTATTCATCCAACTTGGAACCCTTCTCGTGGAGTATTTTTTTAATGGTAAATATGCATTCAAGCCATCTGTGATTAATACTTCTTACCTGTAATAAATTATAATTTATTACAGGTAAGAAGTTGTTTATCTCACAATTAACAGTAATCCTTCGATTAACAACTTAAAAATATTCGTTAAAACCAAAATTATTTTTAACAAAAGTATCCAAATTATATTACATTATTCTGTTAAATGTAATCATTAGTATACAACATTTAACAGAAATATCTAAATTAGTTTATAAAATAATTTAAACTATTAAAGCAAAAAAATATACGTAAATTAGTAGCTGATTTAGTGTCTTGGCTGATATTATATATATTTTATAGTTATTGCAGTTTCTGAATAATAATAATACTAAAAATAACTCTAAAGCAACTGGTTTTATTAGCTTTTTTTCTTACGCAATGTATTCTATTTTTATTGTTTAAACTGAATTGCACACAGCAATTCACATTGCACATATTATACAATAAGAAACATAAATATCAGATACAACTGCATAAATAGAAAAATTCACAACACAAACATAACAAATAATTATAAAAAATATGTATAAATTCACGCAATGTTTGATTTAAAAAATAGTTATTTAAAATATTTATAAATTTAGTGCTTTATCTATTTAATTATTTATAGTTATTTAAAAATAACTATATTTCTAAATAATATTTTGAAATTTAGTGATTATAGTTATTTAAAATATTTAGAAATCGATAGGATAAACAAAAAAAAAGTTAGATTTTCATTGCGATTCTATACAAATGGAAATGGATTGAAATTAAAGATTCAAAACTGTTAATATTTAAAATATTCAATAAATAGAAAACTGGGCTATTTTTTTTTCCTCATTAAGATGCTCGTAATCGGTTCTGTGATAATTACCAAGTTTATCCTTTTGCATTAAGTATTTTACCATGTTAATCATTTTTTATAATTAGTTGTTTTGGAACACGTGATCTCGGGACCAAAGAGGACTTGAGAATTCTAATAGGGGAAGGACCAAAGTAGCGTATAAAGTTTTGGTGAAATTAGTGTTGGGGAACGAGGAAGAATAACGCTTTATGAAATCTGGACTCCTATAAGCCTGTAGTCTATGTCAGATGAGAAGGAACAATTGTTCGGGAATATGACACCTAGATCGTGTATTTCATTGGTGATTGATAACTTTTGAAGTTGAACACTGTAACCAAATTGAATGACTTTCTTACGGGGATCTTTGTAAGAAACCACCTCGAATTTATCGATATTTATTCGTAGATTGTTAAGTTTGATCCAACGATAAAATAATTCAAGAAAGGTCTGAAGTTTAATGTAGTCAGTTAGCGATTTACAGGATTTATAAAATTTAATGTCATCAGCAGATAATAAAAAGATTTACACCTTCTGGTCTAGAGATATTTGTCAGATCGTTAACACGTTGAAATGAAGAGGACCTAACGCTGATCCCTGGATAACGCTTGTAGGGAAGGATAATATTGCGCAATGATTTCCATTATAAATGATCTGTAACATAATCATATAACCAATCTAAAAGTGGACTACAAATGCCGTAGCTGGAGAGTTCGAGTTTTAACAGATTATGATGAACTGTGTCAAACGCTCTAGACAGGCCCGTATAAATCACATCGACCCATTTGTCACCATCAATTTCCATGGAATAAATTGTAAGAAGGCAGCCAAGTAGTGTGACCACGGACCTTTAGGGACGAAAGCCATGTTGATCTTCAGTCAGAATTAGATTGAAGTAAGCAGAAAATTTACTTTGACAACTGCATCTAGTATTTTTCTATGCTATTAATGAGCGTTATCAAACAATAGTTATTGGCTAAGAGTTTTGGAGCTCCTTTTATGTATTGACATTATGCGAGCTTTTTTTTAAGCTGCTAGGATAAATGCCTGCCTTTAAAGATTTGTTAAAGATATGTAAAAGTGGAACCGTTAAATTACTATAGCAGCGTTTCCAAAATGTTTGAAGAATACCGTCAGGTCCCTTGGCATAATCATTTTTTAAGTGATTGATGGCAGAGTCTAGATCGATAAGATCAACATTAATATTTGCGTTGAAGTCGTTGTGCTCAGCTAAATATAGGTAACTGACCGTGTCTTCAGAAATTGCAGAGAAAACTGATTCAAAATAATCTGAAAATAATTGGACTTTCGATAGGAGTTGATGCTTTTATGTTATTAAAATAGAGGTTATGGTATAGGATCTGTTACCTTTAATCGACGAATGGTTCCAAGGAATCTATAGATCGAGTAATCGACCAACTTATCGCAACCTTAAAACTGACCAGCACGCATATTGTACTCGGAGATTTCAACATTCCGAATGTGGAGAAAGATCTCATCCGAACCCTTTATCAATACAAATAACAGAATTTATGAACAGTTACCACTTCACACAAGAAATAAGAGTCCTACTCGTAAAAATAATATACTGAACTTTGTAAATTCAAGCCTTATTAGACATCCTCTTTTTGGAAGGAATATTTTGTAGACGTGGTGTACATGGAGGTGGACAAGGATTTGATATTCTGTTCCTGAATTTGGATAGGTGTCCACTTTATGTACATAGACAAAATTGTACATGAACATAGGCTTTTGACATAATTAATCATGATCTATTAATAAAAGATTGCAATCATACGGTATTATTATACCACTTCTCAATTGGTTATCTGATTATATCAAATGTAGGCCTTATGATGTCATATTTCTCCGTTACACCCCTAGAAAGATTACATTTCTAAGGAAGTCTACCCCAGGGATCATCACTGGGACTCCCATTTCTCAACATTTGTATCAAAGACTTGGCATTAATCGAATTTCCAGAAAACGTCAAATTATTATCATAGGCAAACGACATAATATTATTTGTGGCCTGTAGCAAGATGGTATTTACAACTACATTAGCATTCACTACCATTCTTATATAAATACAATCTTAGTAAAATAATAAGAGGAGTTTCCCTCAATATAGTACGTAGAGCACTTCCGTATGATACCCTCCAGAAATTCAAAATCAATAAATTGATTTTGAATTGTGTTAAATTTGATTATTTAATTATTTATATTGTACTTTAATGTACCGGTAAGTTGTCGATTTTTTCGTTTTTTCCGTTTTAATTTCTGGAGGGTATCATACGGAAGTGTTCTACGTACTATATTGAGGGAAACTCCTCTTATTATTTTACTAATATTATTATCAACGTAGAACATATTGAGTATTACAGCTCTGATTCATACTATATAAATACAATCTGAAAACATTAATTCTAAGAAGGTAAATCAAGAACTGAAATTATTATATAAGATTATCCACAGCCTTTGCATTAAATCATCACTATTGGCATTAAACTGAACATTAACATTAAACTGAATACCCCTTAGAACCACTCGTAATAAAGTTATTTTCAATTGACATTCAGGACTATGCATGGCAAAAACAGTCCATTTAATTATCTTACTTTTTTTTTAACAGATCATTAAGATACATATCATTTTATCACATTTACAGCTTACCGAAACAATATACAGTATACTCGGGTAATTTTATTATTTATTTTACTGAATTTTAACTATCGCGGCATAATATTGACTATATCATGTCCATTTAAATTCATCTTTCTTCTTAGGATTTATTCCGTTATTACAACTCTGCACCTCGACCTAACATCGAAAAGTCATTCCTTTTTTTTCCATTTTCTTCTGTCTTCCCAATCTCCATTCCTCTTCTATTCATAGCTGCTGTCACACCCCTCTATCCACATTCTTCTTGGCCTTCCTCTCTTTCTCCTTCTCCAAGGCATCCATTCCATGGCTCCTCTAGATAATCTGTCGTCCTGTATTCTCTTCACATGGACAAACCACTGCAATCTCTTCTCCTCTATTTTATTAATGATGGTTTTTGGGCATTCATTATATTCCTTATCACGTCATTTCTAACTTTTTCAGTCCTAGACTTTCTTGCCGATCTTCGCCAAAAATCCATCTCAACGGCCAGTAGTTTATTTTTTTATCTTTCAGTTAAGTTCCAAGTCTCACATCCATATAATAAAACACTTTGTAATATTGGATTATATATTTGATGTTTAGTTTTGTTAATAATATTTTTATTCCACAGAACAGAATTGAGCATTCCTATGACCTTTCTACCTCCAACCACTCTTCTCTCAATTTCCTGCGCAGATGATCCGTCAGCCTGAATAATTGCACCCAGGTATTTAAATTGCTGTACAGTTTTCACCTGTATTCCATCTAAATCCAGAACATCCTCACTTCGATTCATGTACTCTGTCTTATTAAAATTAACTGTCAGCCCCATGTTTTATATTCTTCTAGTAACTTTCTGCCCATGTAATTTGCATCTTCATCGTCCTGTGCTACCACAGCTTGGTCTTCTGCAAACAATAGATTTAAAAGGTACTTATTGGACCAAGGAGAACCAATGACTGCACTTCTGTGACCTAAATGAATCCTAAATGAATTTTGGATTTATTTACCTAGGATTTTTTTTAGGATTCATCTACCTGCATCCTAAATGAATATTATTCAAGAAGGATTTGACAGAAACTATCACATTAAGGCCATCGGAGAATTAGCTCATCTAACCCTTGTTCATTCAGTATCTAAGTTGCGTGTGTTCTCTAGTCGGGTTGCCTGTTTTGTTTAACGAAAAATCAGAATTAGCTGGCCATCAATATCATGTGACTTTTCGATGTTGGAATCATAAATGACTGTTTGCAGAAACAATCTGATCTCATGCGAAAGAGGCAAAATAAAAAGACCTTCCATATTGTGGATGAAAACAAACAGCTCTGTAATCAATTTGTTATTATCTATATTGTAAAAACTGGAAAACAAAATGTAAAACGCCATAAATAATAACGTGTAAATGTAATATTAATAAAGTAATATGGGCATCAAACTGATCACGAATTAAAAAGGTACAAATTATTTCTCGGTAAAGCAGCCAAGCTGTAATATACACACAGATATGCAAATAAAAATGTTGATATTACATAAACAATATGTACAAAAACGTACACAATGTTAGCAAGTCTGTTCTATAAGAGAATCGCGCTGACTTCAGAAAACCTGGAAGATATCAATTTAAAAGCACATCCTGGATAGTTAGAGATATTATTCCTTCTCGGGTATTATGAAAAATAACTAAGCAAGAATGAAGTAGGGACGCTATTTATTTGTTAATTTTTAAGGAAGAAATTTGAGTTGTTTTTTCTAATCAGGAAAAAAATAAAACCTGTTCTTGCCAAGCAACTGTAAGAGAAGAATACAATAAATAAAGATTGGTCTGCTAATAATAGCCACGTTGTCATTTGAAAGCAAAAGAACTCGCGGAGGCGACAATATAAAACAACGGGAGATCCTTCTTTAAAGCGGATTTTTACTAAGATTTAAACGAGTTTTTTTGAAGAAAATGTGCGAGAGACAGAAAGAAGGAAGGAAACGAGAGAGAGTACTCAAATTTGAGGACAACCACACTGACATCTGTGTGCCTTTCTGTCACGTTTTATTGTTTGTAATAAAAATTATGGTGTGGTTCAACACCCCCTCCACCATTTCATCCTGTTGTTCTCCCACAGGCCAAACCCTGTGGTATTCACATAACCGCTTTTAACCGCCCTCCGACGTGACCCCTGGTTACCCTCAAAAGAGTTCAACCGGGTCGTTGTTTCGTGGAGAGGCGCAGGGTTAACCTCTCTCTGTTTCTCTGAAACAATGGCGCTCCTCGAGGCCGTACGATGGCGCGTTTTGCGATGTGCTCCCCTCACCAACAAAGAAGAGGAACGTCAGGGGGTCTTACAGACCGTCTGCGGCGGGTGAGTGTGATGACACAGCGGCGGGGTCACGACGGCAGGGGTCGCGTAGGCGAGGGTGGACGTATGAGGGTGAAACCAGTAATAACAGGTCCCAGACTCTCTCTGCACACCGCACTTACAGAATTACTCTTTCGACCGGCGGAACGGAGTTCAATAGCGTGCCATTATAATTACGATACAATGAACAGACGGGCATGCTGTCATGACAGAAGGCAAAACATTATCCCCGAGGCTTCGCTGCTGAATCGCGACTCCCGTGCCGCCACTAGTTCCGCAGATAAAAAAAAGACCACACACCTGTACACACACCACATAAAAAAAGTACAAAAAGCGCAGCGAGAGGATGAAAGGAAATCTTTTAGTCTTAATAATATTGTATTTAAGTGCGCAGCGGCGATATTAACCTCATTACACCGAAAGATGTCGTCGGATCTCGTTGATCTACAACAGGGCCGCGTGTTGAATTTTCATGCGATCGCCAGGTAATACCCGTCATCGTGTGCCGCGAACTAAACAAACTATCATCATCATCTTCATCTCTATGGGCAGCGCAACAAAGTTCACGTCATTATTTAGGAAGTAAACCGGCACACATGGGTACCGGCCCAGAGAGCGTGGCACATACTAAGAAGCTTTGACGTCACCAACTTTCCATTGAAGCTGTAATCCCACTATTCGGGTGTTGAACTGTCGCCCTTCCTTGGATCGTTTCAGGAAAGCGCATGCGCGAGTGCGGAAAATTAAGAGAGAGAGAGAAAAAGCGCACGCTTCGAGAGACAGCTTTCGGAATGGATTGAGTCAACGCTGTTTGAGGACATAAAGTGACAGTCAAAATCTACCAGCGCCGACTCGAAGTAAAACGGCGTTCCCTGGTGAAGCCTCCTTTTAACGCTACTGTCTCTTTCTTTCTTTCTTTCCGTTTCTTCAAGCACTTTTGGCGCCCCCGTCAATCGCTCTGTCAGCTGGAGTCTCCAGTTGGCTCAACGTACCACCAAAGTTTAAAAATTTTAATTATTAAGGAGAAGTGTAGTATACAGAGAAATTTCATAAATCTTTTTCCAGAGAGATGGGGAGAGATTGTAAGTATTCTTTCATAATACGTAGAATTTTCTTTCCGAATTTAGCCAATATAACGAGCAAATCGGCCATGAACAGACACTTCAAAAGACATAACAGATTACAGGAATATGGACAAAGAGGATGATGCTCCACGATTTCGAAATTAGATCCGCATACATAATTCCCGAAAGGTGGAGGATAATTTATTGTAAACTCTACTGACTTGGTTGTCGTGCCGGAGTATAAACAGAATTTTTTTTTTATAACTATTTATTAGGACAACTAAACAGAAACTTTCCGTATAGTTTAAAACATTACATTTCTTTGATATGATTGTCATTAAAGTCTAGAACATCCAGCTGATCGCCGATGAGCCAACTGATGGAAGCATTTCGCCTGGAATGGTTATTACTTCTTTATTAAAGCTACTTTTAGTTTTAGTGGACTGTGGGTGAAAACTGTGGACTCAATAAATCTCCATAACTAATGGTGGGGACCGACAAACGAAAATAGCAGGGGCAAGAAAGGGGATAATAAATTGCTTAAAAACTGTAGACTTGATACATCTTCATAACCATCGGGGGGGGGGCGAACGAGAGGGCCACTTGCAAGGAAGTTCTGGTAAATAGAGAAACGTTCGCTAAGGATTTCCTTGACTTGTTGATCAATGTATTCTAAGAACACAACCTTTCCTGTGATGGTGTGACCTGTAGTACATCGCGTTGATGGTGCACATTTTGGTTCTTTCGCCGTTAGTTATTCAAAAAAAGGTAAGGCCAATGATGAAATAAGCAGTGAAACCACACCAAATTGTCTTCAACTCTTAAATTGATACATTTTACAATTTTAAGAGCTGAATATGTCTATGCGAACACACAAAAAGTGCGTGATCCCATAGAAGTATGAAAGTGTGCTTTATTTACCCATACGATGTTTGTTGTTGGGCCATTCCTCATCCGCTTTCAACTTGGCAAGCGATTGTATCAAACCGGATGGCTACAGTGCGCGTCTAAGACGCATGCATTAGTGTACATTAGCAATACCTTTTGAATTTCTGCTCATCTACTGCAGCAAAGGCTTCAATTTACATTCTGGCACAGATTAGTCCTTTAAGCAGTCTATCGTGCGTGCAATCTCTATCCTCAAATTTCTTTATCAAATTACTCAGCTTTACTATTTAGCATAATGAATAAGTGTTTTCTTTGCTGTTTGCAAACAGTAATAATTAAATCATCTTTATTTCTTGCCATATTAAACAATGTGAAGGATTCTTCATTCGTTAAATAAAACACTTGGATGTTATATAGAGGAGAAATAACTAATCAATACTAAAACATTAAATGAATATTAAAGTTACTATTACGTAGGCTACATGTAGGAAATTATTACAAAAAGGAAAACAATTTTTTAAGAAACTCCTTAAAACACAATTCAGGTGGGAAGCGAGGTTGTTCAGCTTCACAGTTCACGCAACATGTTCATACGCATGAGGTAAAATAAAACAGGCAAAAACGATATAATAAGCGCGTATAAATTTTGTTGCGGATCGGGTATACTTGGCGATGTCCTATGTTTTCCCACATAGACAAGGGTACATTTAGGATGACAATGTAACTACCAATGTAACTACCTATGCAAGGTGGTAGATGACTCTCATCGACAGGTGCAATCCAACGATTTTGCTTATTGGAGGCTTGAAGTGGTGGAACCATTGTTTAGTCTGCAGAGTTAAGTTCCGGTCAACCCTTCCCCATCTCTTCCATCATGTAGTATGACTGATGACTCTTGAGATTATGATGGACATCATGGCGAGATCCAAACTTCCTTACATTTCGAGGGTACAACTCTAAAATGGTGTTCACAGGCCGGCCGCTAGTTAGTACATCGGACCGAACCTATTGGTAACTCTTTAGGAGGCTTCCGGATCCGGAACTTCTCTGGCTTAAAATCTCTACCTCATTGTGTCAAATTCATCTGTTGTCTCTACCGTTCTCCCAACTGCACTAATCACTTGGAGCTCTTTGACTTCCTCTCGTTGTAACTTGACTTTCTCCAGTCCAACTTTCCTAACAGTGAGGTAATTTTCCTTGATGAATTTAATGTTCACAACTCCAGCTGTTTCCGTTTTTCAGTCACACCGACCCAGCTGGTCGAGATGCTGAGACTTTTGCAATTACTAATGACCTAGCACAGATTGTTCATTTACCTACAAGAATAGCGGAAAATGCTAAGCATACAGCCAACACGCTTGATCTTTTTCTCACAAACAACCCTTCTAAGTACACGGTCGAAGTGAGAGAGCATTTAGGCACTTCAGATCACAACTTGATGATTGTCTCTTCTCCAATGGACCCTTTATCTCATGGCTATTCCCAACCTCGTGTTGTTTGGCATTACAAGAATGCAACATGGGATGACTTGCGAGATTTCTTTTCTTCTTTTCCTTGGTCGGATTACTGTTTCTAAACTTCTGATGTCAACGCTTGCTCACATCGTGTTAGTGAAATGATTCTTGCAGGAATCGAATCCTTTTATTCCACACTCCACTTTAAAATCTCGTCCTTTATCTAAACCTTGGTTTTCCAATAAATGTGCTAAGGCTGTTCAAGAGAAGAATGTTGCATATCGTAATTGGCTTGTTTCCAATTCTTCAGTTTCATTTTCTGCCTACACCAAAGTTCGCAACAATTGTAAAGCAGTTATTAATCAGTCCAAACTAGATTTTGAACAGGCTAAGAGTAGAAAACTTGCTTTTTGCACTAATGGTAGCTGAGCGTTCTGGTCTCTTGCCAAAGCCATTGGCCACAACTTTTGCCCATCTCGGCTCCCACCTCTCTCAAAACCAGATGGTTCTGTTGTCACTTCAGCCAAGGATAAAGCTAACCTGCTAGCATCCCATTTTTCTTCCAACTCATGTATTAATGATCTTGGTAAAACACCTCCCACCTTTCCCAACATGCTCCATTCAATGCCTCCTGTGGTCTTTCCTGAAAAGGATTTCAGGATTTTGACGAATCTTCATGCTAAGAAAGCTCCAGGTCGTGATGGTATTTCTCCACTTGTTTTCAAAACCTGTACTCCTGAACTTACTCCTATTCTTTGCCGCCTTTTTTCACTTTCTTATTCCAAAGGTGGTTTTCCCTCCACTTAGAAATTTGCTCTCATATCCAGCCAGTTCCAAAAAACGTGACAAATCCCTTCCATCCAATTATCATCCATTTAAATTACTTCTACTGTTTCTAAAGTAATGTAGAAATCAATTAATCGCCAACTGCTAAAATATCTAGAAACCGTCTGATCAACGATCGCCAGTATGGATTCCGTCAGTTTCGATTCATTGGTGATATTCTGGCTTATGTTACAACCTTTTATGGGCAAATTCAATGGAAAAGTTAGATGAAACACAAACAGTTTCTCTTGACATCTCAAAGGCTTTCGATCGTGTTTAGCATAAAGTTCTTCTAACCAAGCTTCCATCTTATGGTTTGCCAACTGTTTTTAGTAATTGGTTATCCAGTTTTCTCTCTGATCGCTCACTGAGGATGATGGTAGATGGCTCTCTGTCTTCTAACTTCTCCACTAATGCTGGTGTTTCCCAAGGTTCAGTTCTTTCCCTCTTGTATATTAATGCCTTCTTCCATTGACTGGAAATCCTATCCATAGTTTTGCCTATGACAGCACATTGCATTCAACTTTCCAGTTCGAGAAACCTTGTCCTGCTAAATCAGCTTCAACTTCTCTAAAATCTGCTACCAATTCCTTAAATGCCGATCTTCAGGTAATTCTCCAGTGGGGCAAAGACAACTTAGTTGATTTCAACCCTTCTGAAACTCAGTCTTGTCTTATATCTCGCAAAAAGAATTCTTCTGCTCCTATGCTTATCTTTAGTGACACTCCGATTTCTAGGCAAAAGGATATATCTCTTTTGGGGATTACCCTGACTTCTAATCTCTCTTGGCACAAGCACATTACAAATATTGCTTCCTCTGCATCTAAAAAAACTTGGTTTTCTCTTTCGCTCTCGGCGTTACTTTTCTTCCAAACAGCTGTTCACTCTGTACAAATGGCAAATCCGCCCTACCATGGAATACTGTTCCCACATCTGGGGCGGTGCCCCCAAAACCTCTTTTAGGCTTCTAGATACCATTCAGAAGAGGGCAGTTAGGTTAATTAATGATTCATCTCTAACAGAGTCTCTCCACCCGCTTTCTCATAGACGTACTGTTCCGTTGTCCGAATCACTGATCGGAGCAGTGATTCGGACAACGACAGTCCAGCAAAAGCTCAGCTTACCGTCCTGATAAGGAGGATAAGGAAACAAAGTCCTTCGTGACAGCATAATGATTTCACCACTTGTCAATCGATTTGGAAAGGTAAAGATAAATTTCTAAAGGACTCTTCAGTCGGGGCTACAGTTTGTCGATCTCAGCCGGAGAGTAACGTTCCTGTCCTCACGATTTATTCCAGGTTTTTCAGCCCGAAAAACATGCAGTTGACTTGTGAGCACACTTCTACAGACATAATACACTTATACGGATATAAATTAATCTTGGGTGCCGTTAACACAATAAAATAACGTTTTTAAAATCGGCACCCTCGGGGATTGAGAGGTGCCGGGAACTTATTTATTAATTAATTTATACATCTTAGTGGAATTAAAGATGTACACACGTGTCTTTGTAAAGATACATCAATTCAACTCCGCCTCGTATCTCTGTAAAGAACAGTATCACTACAAATGGGCCAAATATGTGTGTGATGTAGGTGTGTGTGTTCTGTTGTTCTGTTCTGGCCTCTTGGCTACCCAGAAGCATCAGTCACCTGGACAGATGATTCTGGGTACCCGTCCACACCACGGGAAGGTGGGTCAGTCCCAGTAAAACACGTACCATCTTAAAAGAGACTCTGACTCACCTGATGTTGTCAAAAGGTGGGCCAGGCTGATCTGGGGGCCCATTCCAGAGGAAGGGGGAAAAAGAAAAGAAAAGAAAAGAGAGAGGGAAAAAATCCCGTGGTGTACAAAAAAAAAAAAAAAAAAAGAGAGAGAAGCTACACTAGTGGAAAGCGGGAAAAAAGGAAAGAAATTCTCATTTTCTCTCTCTGCAGAGCGCGAGAGAAAATGAGAAAAATTTTAAAAAAATAAATAAAATAAAAAATATATAAAAACAATTAATAAAATCAAACAAATATAAATAATTAAATTTTAGATTAGTAAAATTAAATTTTTAAGCTGCTGTCTGGGGATCCCCATTCGTAGCCCGTTTTATTCTGTAGGAGGCTTTCCTGCGCATGAATACTTGCGTCGAGAGGTTCTTAAAGGCAGCCAGATTCTCTGGTGTCTGTAGCAGATGTCCAGTTGGATTTCAGTGACAGGGATGGTATTTGCTAGGTCTTGCCTCAGGTCTTCGTAGAGAGCGCACTCGAAGAGAAGGTGGAACCAATTCTCCTTGGCCCCGCAGTAGCAAACGTCTATGGGTATTAGGCCGAGTTGGAAAAACTTCTCGTTCAATGAGCCACGCCCAGTGACTAGGAATGATGTCTCAAGAGTTAGAGAGAGCCACTTCTGCGCTGACTTAGAGGAGAGGAAAGTCACATCTCGCAGGAATCTCCTTGTAACTGCTCCATTGGTGGAAGTGTCCCATCTTGTCTGCCAGATGTTTATCATATCTGGCAGACAAGATGGGAATCATAAATTACTATGGCCTCAGGAAAGTGAGGCCATATAATATATGGCCTCATTAAACGTTCAATTAAATTGATAGTCTCGCTAAATAAAACCAAAACTATGTTACTCAAAGGCTCACTTAGTTTAAGGTGTCCACAATTCAAACATGAAATCTCACGGACAACACAGCAAGTTAAATGTGAATAGAATCTTCGTACTAATAAAATTAAGTAGTTAGGGGTGATTGTGGATTAAAATTTAACTTTCGTGTAACATTTAAAGTTTCTAAAAGACAAGCTAAAGAAGAAGAATCGCTGGCTACAGTAAAATGGGATCTTAAGAGTCGTACTTTGAACTAATTATACACACACTAGCCAAAAGAAAACGAATCTTTGTATTACAAATAACCAGTATGATTTCACATCCGGAAAAGGAACTGCAAAGTAATTTTGTATGTTACTGGCGGTATCCAGGGTTTCCCCTATGTCCGCCGTTTGTTAAGCGTTTATAGTTGCCAGCAGTATCATGAAATTCCTCTAAAATGGTTTAAAAAAAAAAAAAGTTTTTGAATTTTGGGAAAAAAAAAAAAAAAGTTAAAGTTACAGTTAAGTTTAATTTTAATTTATTTTAAGTTTAATGGTTAATCGAGTTAAGACAGTTAAGTTCAAGGTCAATTGTAATTTTAGAGTTTCGAATTTAATTTGCTTTTTATGATTACTCCATTGTGTAGTTTAATGTGAGTCATGTGTTGTTTATGTTGTTGTTGTGGCTGGCATCTGGCGTTTAGCAGCAGGGGGTCGAGGGCAAGGTGTGTCCCGACCCCCCCGCTCCCATCCCTAGCCACGTGGAGGCAGCCAGATTCTACTTCTCTAAAAATGGGGGGGGGGGCACGAATGTCCCACTCGCAGGGCACAGTCCTGACCTAGTGGGGCATGAGTGGGATTTCATTGCATTGTCCCCTCCAAGCAGGGCCCAACCCGCCCAGAGTGGACATGCAATAAGGGGGATTTTCCTCTTATTGTTAATTGATTCCTTTTGCCCAAGCGCCAAGCACCCGCAGGGCATAACCTGACCTAGGCTGGCGCCTGGCATGTTTGTCAATTGTCCGGGCTTCCACTCGCAGGGCTCAGTCCTGTCCTAGTGGTGAGCCCGGAGCCCTTGATTGGTTTTTGCGTATTCAGCGTTTTACCTATTACATCGCTGAAAGCATTACAGTGATACATATCCTCTTACATACCATTGGGATCATCTGTACTACAGTCTCTATTGGTACTTTATTGTGTTCCATGTTTCCTTTGTTTGTACACCTGTGCCCTAGGAACCCAGGACACCCAGCATGCCTGGAGAATTCCACGTTCTGGGTAAGTGCCCGTGTGAGCCACTGTCCCTTTCCTCCACAGTGTCCACTTATGTTTAGAAGGTACATTAATAGCATTTTAACTTAACAATTCAATATTAATACTTATTCAGTTCAGTCACCACCCCCAGTATTTCCAAGGGTCCCCTGCGAGCAATACAACATCTCATTGCTCAGCAAGGGGGATCTGTGTGGACCAGTTATGTAAATGACAGTCACTTTGAGACCGGGGTCATATATTGTTTATACTGTGGTCGAAACCATGTTTTTTATTTGTTGTGCCTTGGTGGGCACTATGTTCACATCCTAAATGGGGATTGTACTGTTTCTTGGTTCTGGTTATGTGGCTGTTTGCCTATATCACCCGTTACTTCCACTATGTTCACATCTACTTGGTCACGTGTATGATAAGCTTTAACAGTTCCAGATTAGCAATTATACAATGTTTGCACCTCATGTCATATCATACACATACTCCATCAATGCAGTTTTACATCTCACTATTCTGTGTGGAGGCTTCTCCGGAAAAGGAACTGATGATGCGCTGCAGAAATTGGTGACAGCTGTCCGAAACTCTAATTAAAAAGATACATACTGTCTGGATATATTTGTAAACTTCGCAGGTGCATCTGACACTATTCAATTGAACAGCGTTTTAATGCTGTTGCGCATATCAAAACGCAGCCCTCGTATCTATTCTGCGATAAAAAAATTTACTTCCATAATAGATTTTGTCACTGTAAAGTAATCTTGTAGAAGCATTAGCAAACCGTGGTTAGAGGTTGTCCAAGGAATCCTTTTACGGCCCGTTAATGTGGAATTTGGCGTTGATCGAGTGGTTTCTGCGAACATATCCAGATGCGTCCATGGTAGCATATGCCAATGATTTGGTTTTGCTGGTACGAGGCAACCGAAGACATCGGTTGGAGGAAATTACCAATTCTGTGGTGATGGAGCTGAATCGTTGAAGTAAAGTGCATAGGTTGACGCTTTCACCGAGCAAAAGTACAACAATCCTCCTTAAAGGGCACTTATCTATAAATAGAAACCAGGTAACCAGCATCGGGGGAGTTAGCCTGAAATGCCTCAAGAGTGTCAAATGCCTAGTGATTAAAATGGATCGGCAATTACAAATTCCGATCTATTTTAATTTCACCTTGGGAAAGAGGAAGAAGTCTGTTGGTGCTGGGTCAGAGAGTAGGGTTGATGGTTGATCTGTACAACGCAATGTTTCGTCAGAGTTGTCTTCATAAGTGCGTGGTTTGGGACATTGTCGTGCAACAAAAATGGACATCCCTTCAGGTACAAATTATTTGTGAATCACACCTTGTTTGTCGAAAAAGATGATCAGCATCGTCTTGATCCTGGAACTACTTTTTGGGCTTTAGTGATGAGTTGAAGTCCAATGCTATGATGCTCCGTCTCTGGGTCGTACTGAAAACCCAACACTCAATTTCCAGTGACAATACAACCTAGGATATTAAGACTGTCTCGACAAGTCTACATGAAATCTTCGCATGATGATACTCTTCTTTGCTGCTGCTCATCCATGAGGCTGTGCAACAAATTTTGTACAAACCTTCCTTTTCTTGAAATCTTCATGCAGTATTTGATGGATCATCTTCTTATTCAAATCCAACTCATCAGTCATCATTCTGGTGGTTAAACAACGATCTCTTGCCACAATTTCCCAGCTTTTGCAAGTCTGTCCTAATTTCGAAAGGTTGACGGATTGAGTTTGGGTGGTTATTGATGCATTAGCAACTAAGGCTATAATTCGCCGAAACCAGATAGGTTTACGGACGCCCAGTTCTTGAACCATTGCGAATATCTTCATGTACGTCTTTGAACCACTTATACCATTCAAACACACTGGTATGACAATGTTTCATCATCATAAACAGCTTTTAACATTTGACACGTTTCTGTTACAGATTTCCCCAGTTTAAAGCAAAATTTGATAAATGTTCGTTGCTCCAACACAAAATCGCGAAACGGACAGTCAACGCTACTAACGAAACTGGTTGTAATGTATATCCTGTCAGCTTACTGGACAATCTCTGCGCTACCATTTGCAGGAGGAAGTTTGAACTACAATACCACTTCCGTTTATTTTCAAATTCAAATAACCACAACCGCAACAGCACCAGTCCGAGAACTTTATTGCCATACCTCGTAAATAATCCTGTCAGAACTGTTAAGAAGAAGAGATGGTAATAATATTTGTATTTGTAGGCGGTAATGTTTTCTTACGGTTGAATACACCAAATGTGAAGTCTTGTAGGGGTTGAAATGAGTGTTCATTGTCGAGGGAACAGGTTACATTATGAGGAGCCATATTAACAAGACAAGAAGAAAGAACATCTCTGAAGTCATAATGATTACAATAAAAGGCATGTTTCCAATCCTGAACCTGTCCACAAATTTGAATCTTTCTTTTAGTTCTAATACAAACAATTTTTCATTAATCGACCCATGTCCTCTGATTAAGAACGATGCAAACAAGCACATTGAAACCATTTCCTCTTATTTTTATTAGTAAGAAAAAGTAATTTCAGGGATGAAGCTACAGGTCACAGAATCAGTGGAAGGGGTGTACCACCTCGTTTGCCAGCATATTAAATCTTCGTTTTTGACGTCATTTTCAAGGTTGATATACTAGTATATTCCTAGAAATTCCATAGGGATTTTCTTCCTAATGCGGTAAGATAATCCTCTAAAGGCAACTGCAAATCCAGTGGCATTGTTCCAGCCAACAGCTGCAAGGCAGCAGAAGAAACCGTGAGACAAAGAATAGATAGAAGCATACGCCTTTGGACAGATATTGGTTTTGCTCGGAATATTTTGTTAATAACTCTGCGGAACCAGCCGCCATCCCCTTGGGAAACTACGGGAAAGAAAACAGTGATAGCAGACTGATAAAGTTCTTTTGGACAGACCCCAGTCAAGATTTGATATTCTAATTAAGGCAGCAGTAAAGTTGTTAAATTTTGTAGCGAGATGCTGAATGCGCGAATGGAAATTTAACCGGCCATCAATTAGAATACCAAGGTCTTTAATCTTCGGAACAAGAGGTAGCTGGAGGCCGTTCATTGATTTTTATCTGAAGAGGTCTGTCGTAGTTTAGTCTGTTCTTAAAAATTACCATCTTGTTTTTTTTTTGTTGGGCTAATACTTAGTTTATTTAGTTTGGTGCAATAACTAAATCATTTAAGACATGGTTAGTTTGAACTTCCAAACATTTCTTTCTTTCGTTCATCCAAAAATTCTTCTGGATGAACCGCCAATGAAAATGATCAAGCCATCCGCGTAGACGATGACATGGGTGTTAGAGAGGAAGATATGACACAGCCATTCATTCAAAATAATATTCCAAATGAGGAGTCGCAGGATAGAACTCTGAAGACACTCTCTAGAAATATCACGGGGGTAATATGCTGGAATTTATATTTGAGAATAATCTTTCTGCCGTGGAAATAACTTCTGACGATCTTGAATAACTAAAGCACAACTAGCTGTTCTAAGACATTCGAGAGCGCTCTCCCATCAAAGGCAATCAAAACCGTGTTCTGTAATTCATTACTAACAGTAAATCTGATCAGCTCAGGTAAAATGAGCTGATTACTACACAGTTAGAGGTACCATGGAGATTCAATCTAATTATCCTGTAATCACTCACAGTCCAGTCAGTAATAGTCATCCAATCAGAAATAATAAAAGTGTTCAGTTAAACGGTAACGTTCCCCAAAAACAAGATCAGCAAAGTAGGAACAATGTGTAGATGTAAATCTTAATCTAGAGTGGTATCAGAAGTAACTAGTTGATGGTATTTCTGCACAGAAGAAGGATAGAGCTGCGCGACAGTCTTAATAAAGGATGAGCCAGAAAAATGCAACGTCTGGTAAAACCTTGGCGTGTTCTTGAAAAAAAAAAACCAGCAAAATTTTGTTCATGAGGTCATCAGGATGACAGACGAGGCAACAGGTTGTATTTTCATTTATGATGTGTCTACAATTTGATTGCTTGCGTTACCATTGAGGTTGAAAGTCTTCCTACGATTAATAGGAGCATTGTAGAAGGTTTTAAGGGCCTGAAAATTATTGATAGATACGAGTAGAGCCTGACATTCAAAAGACAAGTCTGGAAGTCTTGCCTTAAGAGCCGATCTTAGGTTCTCGTTAAGAAAGCTTTCAAAAAGACACGAGAAGAGTCTCTGGTAGCCCACATTCTAGAATCATCCCAAGCAAAGTACTTAGTTACACCAACGTAGAAACATCCTAAAAAAATAAAACAAGAGGCAGTGCAACTCATCTTCAAAAACTCCAACGTACCAAAAGGATTTTTTCCATAGTTCATAAATTATCTACAAACTGCTTTCATCTTGCTTTCATAGACAGTAAAAGCCAGATATGAGATTGCCGAGAGAGGATAATTTAAAATAAATTGCGCCAATTGAGCGAGGGGAAAGTGGAAACAATACAGAAACCATGGGCACTCAAAATATTCTACACTGAAGAGAGACAAAGAACATCACAATGCTACTTTGTGGCACAAAGGCTGCCTGCTACGTTCTTCATTTACTGCAGCTTCATTGTGCAACCACTTACTGTATTTATTTAGTACTTCGGGCAACTCCACTAGTGGCTAGCAGTTTATTTGATTTCAGGCTTTATTAAGAGGGATGCTAATCATCTCTCTAGTATATAAACGAAGCGACGATACTCTCTCTCTCTCTCTCTCTCTCTCTCTCTCTCTCTCTCTCTCTCTCTCTCTTTTCGGTAATTTGAACGTCAACAATGCAACGTAAGCGTCACAACACTCCACGTGTTTCGTGCGATATAAAGGCAGAGGCCTATTGTCACACTTCATTGCAACACTCCTCAACTCGTTAAATAAAGGATGCGGCGCCTGAATAGTGGATATATATAAAATCGACCGTCTCTCCGATGCGACAGCTGTTTAAGTCAAAATGGTTTTCAAATCGTGGAAATTTTATATTGTGGCATAACAAGATAGAGTGCTGCCATTCAGCTTCATTTAAAAATATTCATTTTATGCATATTTAACTGTCAAACAAAGTTGAGATATCCAGCTTTACTCCATTGGATCATTCCTATTCATAGCAATTATTAGAACTCATATTGCGCGATTTTATTATCTTGAAACCTGAAAAAGAGATTTTCAAAAAACTACCTGCAAAACTTGCTTAATAAGATGATATTTCCGTACTCTAACATGGAGATAAGACAATATGTATAATATCGAATAGCAATTTGTTTTGTAGCTGGTGAAACTACGTATTATGTTTCAGGAACAACACCCACTGATCTAATTGTTATGGAGCATCGGTGGTCTCCTTGAAAAGGAATCTTAACTAGGTCCATAACTAAATCTTCTCTCTTCTAAAATTATGATGAAATCCATGTTAATTAATTAGATCCTTCTGTACAGGCTGAAGTACAAGCATTATGGTCTCTGAAGGTCCACAGTCTCCAATGTACCGAGGCATTAAACCAAAAAAAGTCAAATTAATCCATGTTTTATAATGATATCATTTCTTTTGATTCAGGTAATTTGAATGCATGGTCTTTATTCTAAAACAAAACGTTCGAGTAGTGAAACTCTTGGCTTTCATTTCAAGTTGAGAAACAGAACTATTTCTTCGCAGAACTGGACAATAAGGCAATCTACAAACTTCCCTTTCAAACATCTCCTAAAAGAACGGTCTTAAGTGCTACGTTATTCGCAGTAATGGAAAATACTATTAAAAACCTATGACCACCATGCATGCTATCATATGTATTTAACGTAGATGATTTCATCAGGATTTCCAGCCATTCACAGAGTATGTAGAAAGACAATTAGAATGTGCGATTAATACCAAAAGTCGATGTACCTGAAGCAATGATTTTCGGCTGTCAACACACACACACACAAAGTGTTCTAAAAGAAAGAAATCTTTGCCCAAATCCCAAACTAAAAGTATCCCAGGAGGTCAAATGCAGAATTCTTAGATTTAATCCTGGACAGAATATGAAGAGCATATAAAACAACTGCATACAAAGCTGCAAAGCACCCTTAGCACACTCCGTGTTCGGTCAGCAATGGCATGGACAGATAGACCCGTACACATTATTCAAATTATACAGAGCAGTTTGGCTATGGCTACTTCAGTCTATGAGTCTACATACAAAATAAAACCCATACCTGAACACACTTATTTGCATCCCGATATTTATCAAAACTGTAGATAGAACAAACCAGCCTCAAAGTATCCGTCTTCGAGGACTGTTCAATAAAAAAATAAATGAAATAAAGCTTCCTAAATTTGATTTGATGTAACAGAAGCATCCACACAGATAAACTAAGCCACGACCCTTCATAGATCCATAAGATCTACAAAAGACTTGCATATACTCCACATTTCTTTGTACATTACTACATTGATCCACCTCACCTAAATCGTTAAATTAAAGCGATCCAATGAATTAAAAATGGGTTTCTTTTGCCGGAATTAAACTAGCACTTCTTTATACAATTTAAATATGCAGAAATATACATGTCAATACATTGATACTGGACAATAAGTCCCGGCAATAAATCTTCCAGTTTCAAGTCATTACTTAAAGTTGCCATATGCCCACAGAGGCAGGTAAAGAAAGTTTTCTAGGCCTTACTTGGTTACATAGAGAAAAGGAAATCAATCATGTTTCTTTGCACACACACACACACGCACGCTTGTCACGCTCTCGCCGATTGGTCTTTGGAGAACAGAAACGAGATGCAGTATTGACAAACACAGAATTGCTTCATATCATCTTGATATTTCCCTGTCCATAATGGCAAGTCTAATGCTTTCATCTTTCGGGTCTGGGACGTCATCATCAAGCGAGACCCATAACGAAGTGCACATTTAAGGGTTTGGTTCGGTTCATCTTACTCCATTGCGCGAAGGGTTGTGGTACCGCATCGAGAACTATACAATGTTCTAAAGATGCGCTATTTAAAGTCATCAAGAGAGAATGTGTAAATAAATCACACCCTCCCAATGGGAGAGGCTCCCGCCCTCCTTTGGCCGCTAATGAGTATTACACGAGTTTGTAAGCGAAAACAGTCGTGCTGTGGCTGTTTCATACATTGCATGCAACATTAGCACCGCTATTATAGAACAGATGCGCTGTTTCTTTCCATTAAAGTGAAAACTGATACTTCTAAGAAGGCAGTTAGTTTTGGAAAACACTTGCGAATCATTTATATCTCTCTCTCCCTCTCTCTCAAGGTGGAGTTATTGTAGCATCATACGTCCCTATTACTGTAGTCCCAACAATCGACTGACGTCTGCAGAGCGTGTCACTAGCACGCTCTACAGACACGCTTTATCATGACACCAGTATATTGTGGATTCCTCTTTATAGCAGTCATCATTCAATTTATGATAGGTAAATATTCAGATTTCCAGGAAGAGCTGCGCATTATTTCTTTTCTGCAACACGTCGTTTCAGAGAAGATATGTCTTATTAGGGAAACCCTAGTCGCACGCTTATTGTACCAGGCAAATGCCTTGTTGAGATTTTGCAGTTTTTTTTTCCTCTCCATTTTGGGACTGATAAAAAAAAAATTGTTTTTGCAGGGTTGGTACTAAGACTGACGTGAAAACTTCAACTTAGAAATTGTAATTTTAAATAATTGATTAAAACCATCGAGAATAGCATTTCCAATGTCCAAAAGTGAAGGAAATAATGCTCGATGGAGGCGTTTTCCAATCCTCGTTTTGATATAAGTACCATAACATCACTTACAAATCTGGTTATTATTATTTTTTTTAAATACCCCACCATTCAGCGGGACAAAATAAATTATACATCACATTACACTGCATCACAAGGGTCGTGGCAGAGAAAAACTGCGTCCTCTGCTCATTCACAATCTCCTGGACGGAACCATACTTAGTCTTGACATTATGCCAATGAAAAATCTCATTTAGACACGTAAATCCACAATCTTTGGCCCACTCATTAGTCAGAGACCCAGGGTATCAGCGGTGGTCAAGAGGAACCGGCAATTCCACACCAACCAACTAACGGAGCAACCTACAGAACCCTCTGTGATTTCACGCTTATTTTCTCTCCAATATCTTTAAAACATAAAACTAGAGCTTAAACGATGCAGAAGTCCTAAGAAGATTGCAGGAATTATGACAAACAACAGGTCGAACGATGAACAAAGGGTTGAAAACATTGTTTGTCTACTCTGAGAATCTATTCATTCTATTCAAATGAGTCTAAATAAATGTCACACCAGGGTCACCGAGAACATTAGTTCAACTACCCAAGTGTTCTCTGGTGGATGTGCCTGCTTTTCTGGATGAAAAATCCCGATTTTCCGGTTATTACTATATGGTTTTTAGGAGCATTAGCAACTAAGGCCATATTGCTCCGGGGATATGCGGTGGTCATTCTCTGACTTTTCCGCATCCTCCGTATTTGGTGGTCACGGGCTCGAACCCCGGTCTAATCAAAAAGGTTGTGCCACGCACTGCTGCTCCTGCCCGTGGAGGCGCCCCGATTTTCCGGGGTACCTTTCAAGTGAGTGTAGAAGTCCTGAGTTATTCAGACTAAATACTATCAAAGATACTTCAGATTAAATTTTCTGTTTATACTCTGGAACGACAACCAAGTCAGTAGAGTTTACAATAAATCATCAATACAAATATTTATCGTATTTTGTAGTCACGAGCTTGAACCCCGGTCCACTCAAGGAACGCATGTTTTGCACCCTCGCTCCTGACCACTGAGATCAAAAACATCGTCAAGAAATCAAGGTATTGATAAGTAACAGCCAAGATTTTCCTAGCTTCTACTCGCTTCGTGGACATCTCTCTTTGGGTCCCTTTTTGCCTTCGCCTTTCATTTCCATTCTTCTCTTCATTAGATCTTTCCCCTTCGCTCTGCCAGGGAATGGCACCATCAGGCGTCCTATGTGATCGCGCGGCCAGATGAACAACGCAGACAAACAGACCAACACACACAATCATCTGACAGAGTCTTGCATCTTCCCGGTGGTGTTAAATGCGGTTTTGTGGGAAACGACAAGCACTGCTTAACAAACACGTTATGTCCAATATCGTCAAGAAATACAGGCTCTGATTACTTTGCTAGATTGGAATCTTTTAAGTTGTCTGTTTTAAGAAGCCAATAAAGTTTTGTCAAAATTGTGGAATTTGTGTTGAGTTATTATTTTAAATTAAACAACTGAGTTGTTTCTACGCTGCAAAATATCAATAAACTCTCTTTGTTAACATTTTACAGGTTAATTCGCATTGCAAGGAAAAACAAGAACAAAGTGAGCTAAGGGGCATAATGCTATAAATATTCGAAATTAATAATAAAAATGGACTTCGCTGTAAAATTTCTCAAGGGGCAACGATGTAGCCAACACTCGTTAGTGAGGTAAGAGAAATGGAGGCCATTTCTCTTGTCCCTCACCCAACTGCTCGGTAAGGTCGTGCCACTTGGAATCCCGAAGAATATCAAATAATTCCAATTCCAATGTCCATCGAAACATAAAACTGCGCCAGGTTTTGACCCGCGCTACTGCGCCTCAATACATCTAACGAGTCTCTCCCATTTCATCCGAAATAATCGATTAATTCCTAATTGAGCCGAAGGATTCCAACCACATAATCGATTTTTGGATTTTGGCGATCGATCTGTGCAGTGTTATTGTCCACAGAAGGAAGTGGCGTCATTCACCGGCCATATGCATCTCGTTGCCTAACAAGTAACAGCAAGGCAGCGCGCGCGCGGCCTAAGACGACAAAATTGTGACAATAGAGGGCACTATGACTCACGCTTCTATCGACAATGGATCTCGCGCCAGTTATCAATAGGCTTGTAACGACAGCGCGCGCCTGCTATTGTGTGTTGCGTCGAAGCCAGCCACGTGACTGAGGTAAAGGTGGAGACAATGGGGAGTCAGCGCTACGTACAGTATACGTCGTTGTGTGAGTGCGTAGTGAGCTGTTGTCGCTCGTCCGAAACCCATAATACACGTCGCACTCTAAACTGTCACTTGAAGCTCGCAGCTTCCGTTCACAACTACGGTTTGTTAACGCATGGACAACACACTACATATTTCCCCATTCACCCGCTCACAATAGTTATCAATAGCAGCAACAATAGCGTACCTAGCGTGTGTTAAATAACAATGGAGTACCTAGACTCGCGTTAAGTCGATACTTTTAAACACAACAGTTTAATCCAACTATATTCGTACAGCAATTCGAGTTAGCTAGAAAGTATTGTCAACCAGGTGTGGTGGTTTTTTTTTTTTAACCCACGAATTGGCGTTTTATGATCTTGGTTCAATTGGAGAATGAACGTACAAAGCGTTTGCTTCTAAGAACTACATCTAGGCACGATGAAAGACCTAAAAGCACGTGACACTTTTCCCCGTTTTCATTACCCAGTTGTCCTTGGACAATGTCCACTACGTCTTTTAAGTGGAAGTAATGAAGGAAGTTCTCGTTAATTTGCTAAACCCGGTACAAGGCTGTCGTCCTCTTGAATAGCAGAGGTTGTTTAATCACAGTCCTTCCCACACTGGGTGGAAGAGACCTGGGTTCGAATCCCGTCATTGACGCGAGGAATTTTTATAGGGCTTTTTCACACCGTGGTTCAGTTAGTGGGTCTCAGACGATGGTAGCATGGTTTTTTATCCAACAAACCGACCACCGAATGAACTCAATATAGCCTAAGTTACTGATGCCACTAAACCCTATGAAAATCAACAACAATGTTGTCTCCGCTTGGCCAGTGCTAATTTCTTGCACAGCAGATCCATTTATATATGAAGCATGGCATTTTAGTGTAATCTGATTGTTGACTCAAAAGCATACACAAATCTTCCACAAAGTAACCAATTACGTCCTTCATGTTTAACCTTATTTAAAATTTGAGGTTTTCATAAGTCACCTTTCAGTGAACTGAAAATATGCGAATGGAACAGAAGCATAAATTGTTCCCTTGATGAAGGGACACGCTTTTGAAGTTAATTTTGGAGGAACTGATGAACATTCTCCACTTATTTGACTCTTATACTGGAGCTCCAAAGGCCGTCATTAATCCAAATATATATTCCTGCAAAAGACAAATGAACCTTCCTCAGAAAAGTATTGTGCATACTCCTCCTCTTTACATCTGTACTAAGAAAATGATTTCGCTGGAGAGAGGATTTTACTTTCAAGTTCTTAACCTCGGGAATCGCATTTATTTTCACAAATATGGCTGGTCTCAGTTCCAATTTCAGTGAAATCCATTTCATCTTCAATCCGACAAGCCATAATTAATTTTTCTGACAGAATCCTAATCTCAGAGAATCCTAATTTGGAATCCCCTGTTTTAGATCTCCTCTGCCTCATTTCATCAAATTCGTCTGTTGCCTCCGTCCTCCTTCCAACTCTACTGAGCACTCGGATCTCTTTAACTTCCGTTATTTGAAACTCCACTTTCACCCGTCTAACCTTCCTAACAGTGAGGTAATTTTCCTTGGTGATTTTAATGTTTACAACTCCAGCGGGCTTCAGTTTTTCCTAGTTACACGGACCCAGCTGGTCCAGATGCTAAAGGTTATTCGATTACTAATATTTGCCAATCAAGATAAGAGAAAGCCCTAACCACACAATCAACACTCTTTATCTTTTCTTCATCAATGCTCTAACTTGGCGATGATCTCTTACATCACAAAAAGCGAAATGGGATGAACTCCACGATTTCTGTTCCACCCTTCCTTGGTCAGATTAGGTTTAAATCTTCCAATCCCAATATCTGCACAGATCGTGTCAGCAAAATTATTCTTGTTGGAATAAAGTCCTTTGATCCGCATTAGATATAAAAAAGTTGAGCTTCATCCAAACTTTGGTTTTCAAAAAAAATATATTCTAAGGCTACAAGGTAAACTTATCTTGTATCAATCAAAATCTCCCTACGCTAAGCCCGCAACGATTGTCAAATAATAATTAATCAGTACAATTTGATTTTTAAACAGGCTAAGAGGAGAAAACTTGCTTCTGTCCAAACAGTAATCAAGCATTCTGGTCTCTTGTCAAAGCTGTTGGCCGCAACTTCTATTCATCTCTTATTTCTACTCTTGTATCGACGATCTTGGTAAATTACTACCTACCACACCTAGTAACTCCATTCACCTATTGCACATACGACGATTCTTTCTAAAGTAATGAGAAATCCATGAACCGCTTCTAAAAATATCTTGAAACCTTTCATCTGATCAATGACCAACAATATGAATAGTGTCGATTCATTGGTGATATACTGAATTATGTTAGACATCTTTGAACAAACCGATTAAAAAATTTGGTGAGACCCAAGAAGTTGCTTTAGACATGTCTAAGGCTTTTGATCGCGCTCGCGCGCGTGTGTGTGTGTGTGTGTGTGTGTGTGTGTGTGTGTGTGTGTGTGTGTGTTAAGCGCCAAAACAACTAAGACCGTTTTGTGATCAATTTGCCAGGTTTCTGGACAAACAAACAAAAAAAAAAAAAAAACGGAATTTCCAGGAGAAAACGCCATGAGCCCATTGCATGAAACCGAATAACTGAGTCGCGTTGTGAAAAAAGCCCATAAATATTCCTGTCGTGTTTAACATCATGATATCGAGGTCTTCTAAACAAGTTACCATCCTATGACTGCTGACTGTTTCTTTTTTGCAGTTGTTGGCTATCTAAATTTCTCTCTGACTGTTCATTGCAAATGATGTTAAACAGCTCTGTGTGTTAATTTCTTTACTAATGCTAGTGTTCCCCAAGGTTTAGTTCATTCTTCCAGTCTTTTCTTGTATATTGATGACCTTCTGCTGAATAGAAATCCTATGCGGAGTTTGGATAGTGATAGCACACTACATTCCACCTTCCAGTTTCAGTAACCTTGCCTTGCACAAACTGCCATAACTTCTCGAATAACCATCACCAATTCCTTAACTGCCGATCTCCAATAGGCAGAATGAAAGTTAACTTCAGTCCTATCTTATTTTTCACACACAAAAAAAATTCTACTGTTTCAATGCAAATCAATAACATTCATATTTCTTCACAAGGTCACTTATATCTATCGATTATTCTGACTTCTGTCTCTCTTGACATAAGCACAAAACAAATATTGTTCTTGGAGTTCTTTTCTTCTAAACAACTTTTCTTTTAAGCAACGCTGAACAAATCTCAGTTTCTCCATACCACTGAATATTGTTCCCACATCTGTGATGACCCCACCAAACCTTCAAGTTTCTAGACTTTAAAGAGGGCAATTGAGTTAATTAACGACTCTCTTACGAAGTCTCTCCAATCTCTGTCTCATAGATATTCAGTTTTTCCTGCATGAATTTTCTATAGATAATTCCATGAACATTGGTCTTTCAAACTAACATCTTAATTTCCCTACTCTCTTCCAAATCAGTCCAAAAACTTGCTCATCAGTCAGCATCCAGTCACGGTAAAACTCCAAATTCACAGATCCAACTTTTCCTCTTCCTCATTCATTTCGTCTACTTCTGTTCTCTGGAACAATCTCCCTTCACACGCGTGCCCTCGTATAACAGTTGGTACAATTGCCGTCATTCCCACGCGCGGTGGAAAAGACCCGAGTTCAAAACATTTTACACAACGTGGCTGAGTTAGTTGGTCTCAGGCGATGGTAGCATGGTTTCAACAAGCAGGAAATTGACAGAACACACGCAATTTATAGACATTATATACGGCGCAATAAGTTCCTGCTGATGCACCTAAAGTCCAACAACGACCAAACAACCTTCACAGGTATTTCCAGAAAATTACAACCTACAGAAATCTATAGCCGAGGACGATTAATTCAGCAACGTTGTTAAAAAAAAAAAAAAAAAGCTCATAATTCCTTGCGTTGTTGACGAGATTTGAACCAAGTCTTTTTCTAAGGTACCCATTGTGCTTTCAGAAAGGGCTATGTAACAACCTCAGTCCTCCTCAGCGTACTTTATACCAACTTCCGGTACGTTCGAGCCGAATTCCCCACCATTTCTCCTGTAAAGCATCTACAGGAGACGTTGGGAAGAGGGCAGTTTTGTTGGCAGCCTAATCACGCGCTCCAATTAGCCATACAGGGGATTCGATGAGTGGTTGAGAACCATCCCCTCAGCCGATCAGTCCAACTTACAGACGTCATTGTCCACAAGCCAGTATAACTCTTGTTTGACCTGGAATGTTTTCGCGCTAATACTGATAGGACCAGTTTTCTTATTAATCCCACAGAGCAATTCATAATTGCCTGAAATGTCCAGGTATCCCCGACTTCTTGAGTTCAAGCACTACTACAAGCGGATCAAGCCCGAACCATTTGAAACAGTTCAATGCCATCATACTGCTTAACCGAAGCTCATAATCGAGACGACATATATCATCACAACCAGAAACATCTTAACTCTGGCAAAGCTACTAACGGAGAGAATAGATTTGCCGAAAGTGGGAAACGTGATCACTCGCCCCCGGATGATACGACCGAGAATAAAGAGGGAAGAACCAAGTCTCAAGTGCCAACTGACTCAATTGGACTCTCTGGGGAGATTTTTCCCAGCAAATACTGTGAATTATTTTAATAATTTAAATATAGATGCAGAGAAACTATGTACAGACAAAATGTATAGGACAGAAATCTTTGGTAATGTGTATCGGCAAGTATAAATATAATAAGAAGACTAATTTAATAATTTATATAATAATATTTAGCATTTAACAACCATTTGCAATTAATTAAATCAACTTAACAATTAATTCATTAACCACATATTCTGTGTTTTTACATCTCCAAATTTTGTAAATAAGTTCATGTAAACATGCTTGTAAATACTATAATGTAACCACACCCTCTAGCCACGTGCTGTCTATGGGTGTCTCGAAAGAGAAATAAACAGATAATAATAATAATAATAATAATAATAATAATATTCCGAAAGGAAGCGTTCTCCAGGAAACTTCCACATCCATCGGAACACTGTTCAGCGAGATCCGTCATCCCGTAGCACCTTCTGTCACTAATCTGAAGTCCCTGAACGTCGGAAATGACACCGCTTCAAACACTGTTTCGTATACCACTGTTGGAGAATAACACAAGAACCACAATCGATTCTGGGAGGTTCGCACAAGTCGCAGTTGGGCGCACAGAAAGGTTACTGATGTGGCCTCAACAATGTAAGCCTACGACTCACGCTGTTGGTGCAGAGACAAATCCATTAGGTTGATACTGGTATGTCTCAGCAAATACGCATAAGTGGGGACTTTTGTCACAGCACACAATATTCGTGGACAGGTGTCAAGATACTTCTGGTCATCTAGTCTAACCGGAATTCCATTGTAGGCCTGTGTTATCAGGGTGAGTGACATACCTTATATTTAGTGGATTGTGTTTACAAGAAGAAACCAAAATTGCTTCAGAAGCAAGCTTCTCAATTTTCGGCCCTAAACTACATTTCCAGGAACAATCTCCTACATATTGACCAAATGTTTCTACTTTAACAAGAAGTGAGCATCACCTGCCCTTGATCAAATATAAATTCGTACAGCTCCAGATCGTTGCTGGGAGTGAGCTATAAAAAACTGTTTTGACCATCATTCTACGCAAATTCTACGTAATCTTCTTCAGGAATTCGGCATAATTATGAAGGTCGGTCCTGCGCCAATATTTGGTAATATCAGAATCCCGGTTGTTTCATCTCATTTGGGCGTTGTGTTTGGTCCGAAACTGCGGTTTAGCATTCAGCTAGATCACTTTACCTCACTAGCTACGAGTCTGCGCTGGACAACAAACAAAATCTATTGCATATAAAACAAAACTCTGGAATCATAAAAAAATACATGGTAATCTGCCGCTCCAACGACCACAAAGCTTCTCAGAGCATTTGAAATTTGGCCAAATAGAAATCTAATCTGCCGCCTCAAAACAGAACAACAGCATTAAGAAATGCAATAGGACCCTCACGATTTTCCCAATTTATTACTCTTGGAGGCTCGTCATCGTGATCAAAATGGTTGTAAAATAAATTTTTAGGGGGGCACCTGCTCTGAAGAATTCTCCACTCAGCTCTACCAACTACCCCAATATTAAGTTCCCATCTTACTAGTCTAGACCTGACGGATCCTTTCAAATGTTGTCTCAGGCCTACAATTGCGATGCTGACCTTAACAAGTTAGTGATTGATACAGCAACTACAGAAAGGAAGTGCTATCTTCACAGCGTTCACAACCAAACTAATCGTCATCTAGTCTAGTCAAGTCAACAACGTTGGCTAGACTAGATGACGTTGCTGGAACAAGACGCTATAAATATGATGGTGTAAAACAACAATGGCGTAGGCCAAGATGTGACAAGTTGATATATTTACTGAAAACATATGTGTATCAATATCGAATATGCATAAATTTTTCTTTTATCGTTCGCTTGATTTGGGCCTTTTTTTTTTAGTTTAATTAATTTTAAGCGTAAATATAAGCCAATCAATTAATCCACTGTGTAAATGAATAATATCTACTCCAAACCAATGTAATACTCATAATATTTCACCTTCATTTATCGTGGATTAGCTCGTGAATCTTGGCTTGTGACCTGATGGATAAACTGCAACAAACTGTATATAGTTCTGTTTTATCTTAATGCTGCAATAAATACTCTTTCCTTTTTTTTATTATTGAATTAACTTAATATTCTCGCTGATCTTAATTCCTCTGATATCTGCGAGATACTGATGACTTCGATTACTGTTGGTGAATTAACAACTTAATTAAATTGAATCTGACCCATATTGACTTCAATTTCTGCTGTATTCAGCGAAAACTCAACCTTTCTAGAGGTCATATTCTTTCTGGGTTTTTTTTTTTTTTTTTACGTTACGATTTACTTCTTTGTTCTTTTTATTATGTTTTTTTAGGCGCATTAGCATATATGCGTCAACCGCCATTGTCTTCACCACGTCCGACTGTCTATCTGTCCGTCCGCATGTAATAATTCGATTCCCAGCGGATGGATTTTCATAAAATTTTATATTTGGCTCTTTTAGAACGGTTTGCCGCGAATTCCCAAATTTCATTAAAATCGGAGAGAAATCCTGCAACTGTTATTTCTCTTTCTCATGCAAATCACTTAGGCTATCCATATATTGTAGCTGAAGCGCTGGATATTATGTCTGTTGCCATGCACTGATTGCAGGACTGAATAAAAAACACAGTGGAAAAACGAAATTTTAGGTTTAAACAACTCAGTGAAAACCTTCTAGCAGATTGGTATTTTGAATTCAGACATCAAAATAATCTTTAACGCGATATTAGAGTTATTGTGATTTCTTTAATAATGCATCATCGCCAGAACGACGCACGAATCAATTTCCTGACAACCACTCTGCCCACCAGCAAACTTTAACACTAGAAGCAAAAACCATCATAAATATCATTAATGAACGTTCGCAGCAAGAAAAGATGTAGCACTAAACTCTGTAGAACTCCACACACGATATTTGTGCAGTAAATAAATATATTAATTTTCTGTTTATACTCCGAGATGACCACACGATCAGACCTCACAAGATACAGAAAATATGAGAAATAGCGCAGTATTTATCAGCAATTTATAACCACTTTTTGTCTGCTGTTATATAACCAACCTTTTATCGACCTATATTAACTTGGTTAAAATGCCACATTGATCCAATTTATATAAAAAGCGTTCCAGTGGGACTGTGTTATTAGATCTTAATAACAAAAAAAAAAAAACAAATACTTTTATTTAAACCCAAGTCTAATAAACTATAACGATTTTTTTCCCCATGCAGTTACTTTAAACAGTAATTACAGAAGAACGTAATTGATGAACCGAGGCAGTTAATTTAATTTGTGGAATGGCAGCGCCATCGTACAAGTTTCAGCGAAATACCGGTAAATAGCAGTAACGTATGTCCAAGAATATGCTAACACAGTTGCAAGTTCTGACGTGTTATCTGGTAGATGCAAAGTAACCTTAAATTACATACTGAAGTGTGAACCGCATAACAGAAGATTTGAAGATGGGGCAACGTTTTGTCCGCGGTGGTATGAGTGGACAGACACTGCCAGAGAAATGTCAGAGGCTTACGAAGACAAGTGTTTAAAAGAAACTGCTATTTTAAAGTGACACAGGATCATTAATAAAGGTCGAAAATCTGTCGCTGACAACTCGCGGTTTTGACAGTCGAGGGCCTCCACAACTCCAGAGACTGCAAAAGCCCGGACATTCTGAATGAAGACAGGTTGTTGTTGGTTTTAAGAGCATCAACAACTAATGCCGTATTGCTCCGTGTATACTGTCTGTAAATTGCGTGTGTTCTGAGGTCGATTTTCTGTTTGCTGGATGAAAAACCTGAGTTTCAGGGAGAAACACCATGCTACCCTCGTCTGAGATCGACTAACCTAGCCACATGTTCTGTGACCGTCCTGTGGGCAGGACGGTGATCCTACCTACGAGGGCAATGAAGACGAGAATCACACTCTGCAATCTCATATGACAGTACACGGGCGATTGTTGCAGAGCACCATAAAATGTTGCAAATCTGTGCTTGCTGGATTTCTCATTATTTGATACTTGATCAGAAATAAAAGTCTGAAAGTCGCGTGAAAGTCTGTGGATTAACAGGTGATGAGATATGGATCAGTCGTTATGATTCAGAAACATCTCACAACGGTTCACACTTGCTGCACGTAACTGAAGATCAATTTGCAATTATCGGACAACATGCCAGAACTTGCAATTTTCCGCGTATTCTTGGATATATATATATACACACACATACACACACATACACACTCTTGCCGGTAGTTTGTCGAAACTTGAGTGGCTATCGGTGTAACAGTGCCATTCCTCGAATTAAATGATCGTCTTGTGTAACTATACTGAGTCAGCGAGTAGTCAGGGGGAGCAGAGATTGCATATACACCCTTAATCATGCGTATAAGTGTTCCTAGGTCAATCTAAAAAAAACACTCGAAAACCTGGTCGTCATGTCCCCCTTACGACGATACCTGGATAGGGTACTGTACCGAGTCGATTATGTCATACCATTCTGAAAGAAGAAACCATAATTTCTCCAGAAGTAAGCTTCTTGACTTCAGGTATTAAACTACCTTTTCCCAAAGAACAACATTATGTAATTTTTTACAAATTAGCTTATCACTTTGGTCAACAGCCACAATTCCCTTTTAATTTATAAAGGAATACCGGCGCAACCGCGATTCTTTAAAATGATTCCTGACCAGATGATCCTACATTGCATCCTTGGCCATGGACACCGGCAGATTTAATATTTGTTCTTCCCTTTCTACAATTCAAGAGAATAAGGTTAAAAAAACTTGACGATCTTCCGCAGTGAGTGAGAAAACATTTTCAGTGAAATTTTAACTGATCGCCGGCAGTAAACTTCAATGTCCACCAGGATAGAAAAACCAGAGCAGGTGAGTATATGCAAATGAACATGCTCGATTCCAACGTCGAAGGACAGACAGCTCTTTTAGGACGATAATAAATGTTCTGTTCATATTACTGTGTCAGCCAGAAATTTTCAAGAAGTATGAAAAGGACTTCTAATTCCATCAGTAGTGGTCACCATCAAAAACGCCCAATTCCAGTGTAACCGAGAATCGTGGAAGTTCTTCAACAGGATGTGTCCCCATCCAGAAGAATCTTAATTCCTGTTAACCCTATGTTACAAAATATGAAATCTCACGGTACCACTCAGGTTTTCAAACTGGACTCCATGCAACCCTCTAGTTCCACTGAGCAGTTTGAAAATCCGTGCTGTATAGAACCTGCTTTTTTCGATAATCACGAAAATTAATGCGTTAGAACCGAATGAAACATGGCAATTAAATACGAAATAAATTCGAAATTGAAATGCAAAACTTTCTGCCATAAGTAACTGAACCCAATCTCGCAGGATTTTATAAATAACCCAATTCTGGAGCAAACCCTTCGATCTCATGCTGTCGGCAGAGGGAACTATTGTCAATTGCCTACAAACGGAACGAGATATATTTGGCAGTTATCTCACTGACACAAACTCATCTTACGCGTATGCATGGGACTACAGACTTTGATGGGGTAGAGATAACGAGGAGACAAATAAGGAAACGGTGACGTGAGTTTCTGGCTCTAAGAACATCGGGTACTCCCTCTTGTGACAGAGAAGACATTTTCACACGGAAAAGGCACAAAAAGAACCTATAAGGAACCTGACGTCTCGGTTGGTTAGGCCGGTAGCTAACCGTGTCTAATCTTTGTGTGCAGGGTTGTGTACATGATCGGCAGACCATAGGGGGTTAAAGACCTAAGTACACTATTTTGCTGATGGAGCAGACCCACCTCCCCTCTCCTCTGGAACAGATACGTTACTTCCTAATGTGGTAGCTGTAAACATCTCTCGGAGAGAGGCTTAATTGCAGATAATGACTTTTCTACCATCCCTCACAGTCGCATCATAATTAAATTTCCCTACTTACTGATAGAAGGATTAAGGAACTTTGTTTTGTGATTTTCAGTTTGTTTCTTTAAGTTCACATGATAACACTATGATAATAAGGAAAACTTTGGTATATTTACTGGTCGTTTTGTTTTCACCCCTTGCTCCATGATGAAAAAAACAAAAAAAAAACAAAACCTAAACCGCAGATTTCCGACACCACTAGTGCAATAAAAACTTCATTATCTTCTCCTGGTACGGAATCAGTCTCTTAGCTGAGACATTACTGGCAACTAAAGTGTTTGTTCATTAGGAACAATTACTACCACCGTGGTAGTTGTTAAAGACGTTGGGTTCCCCGTTCATGTAACAAAAATGGAAGCAACACGTAGTGTATGCGGCCTAGTTGTACGACAGATTAATTCAATCTGGTCGTGACCATTCATAACGCAGTAGTGGAGTTATTTCCACTCCACTGAGACACTAATATATTATTTAAATCTTTACTTTGGGTGCAATGTTGCCAAACATTTTGTACCGGTGGAAATTTATTATATTATAATTTAATTTGTAAAAGAAGCACACGTACTTAAGTGTGCATTCAAAGTAACAGACACCTCGTTCCACCAAGAAGGTTTGTACTTAGTTTGTAATGGCATGTACTTAAATAAATGAATCTTTATTTGTCCTACCAAGCTAAATAAAGTGTTACATTGGCGAGTGACAAATTCCCTTCACGGCAGTAACAGCATGTTTGTTAATGCAAAATACGAGTAAGTTTGCTGTTTCGTTTTATGCCGAGGCAACAAGGCAGAAACAATATGTAATTCTGACCCGATGAACCTTGTGAAAAACGGTGCGAAAATTAAGGAAAAAAAACATTAAAAAATTCAAGATTTGAATTTTGTCCAGTTATTTCTTGAACTTATTCAAACTACCCACTTCCACAACCACACATGGAAGCTTGTTCCAACAATCAACCATCCGCTGAGTGCACACTTCCTCACATCTATTCTGCAACCTTCCTTCCTCACTTTGAATTTATACGTTCTCACGTGCGTATAGTCTGAGAATGAGGAAAGATTCCATCAGCATTGAGCTTGCTCAATCCATTCAAGGCCTTAAGCAATTCAATCAGATCTTGTATTGCAGAACTAAACCATTTTTTAGTAAGAGCATCCTTTTGTTCTCTTCATCAATCTTGTTGCCCTTCTCTGCGCCCGTTCCAGTTTATCTACAACCTACCTAAATTGAGGCCTCCACACCTGTATGCATTGCTCAAGATGCGTCTTAACCATTGTCTTGGACAAAGCGATAGTCACCTCCTTATCCTACTAACAGGTTTCCTGTATATTGATGAAAAAAAAAACCCATTAGCTGTCTTGGAAGCCTGTCTGCACTACTCAGAGAACTTCAGTATCTGACTGCACAATTATCTCCATGTCTTTTTCCTTTTCCATTACCCCTGAGTGTAGTATCACAAAGTCGGTACATTAATCTGGGGCTGCTACTACCCATATGCAGTGCCCTGCATTTATTAAATTTCAACTACCATTTCTCAGCCCAATTTGCTTATATCTTTTTGCAGCGGCTTACCCTGATTACTGTCATTAATCACCCTGCCAACCTTTGTATAATCTGTAAACTTAGACATAAGCCTGATATACCTTCATCAATATCATTAATAAATGTAGAAAATAATAATGGGTCGAGCATTAAACCCTGGGGGACTCCATTAATAACATTAGCCCATGAAGAGTAGTGTCCATTAATAATTACTCTGTCTTTTCCCACTCAACCATCTCTTTATCCACTGCAGTAACTTGCACTTAATGCACACTGCTCAATTTATGCAGCAGTAGTTAATGTGCAACAGAATCAAAAGCTTTCCTGAAATTCAAGCACTGTACATGACATCAAAATTATTTTTTGCATCTAATTCCTTTGTTACTTCATCATAGTTTCCAATCAGATTGGTCAGACAAGATTGTCCCTTAAGAAATTCATGCTCTGGCTGAAGAATAATTGCATTCTGCAGTCTTTAAACAATGACTCCATTATTTTTCCTGAAACAGAAGTTAAAGGGTCAGTAATTAACTCGTGTTGCCTTTTGAACTTCCTTTGTGAATTGGGGCTATATTCGCATGTCTTCACTTGATGAGGACCATATCCAGTAACTGCGATTGGATGGCTGAATTCGTTTTTCCAGTTGGGGGAGAATGGTGGAGCTTTATGAGGTTCACACGAGGTAGTGCAACAGCCCATTTTAAAGTTTTAATTATGTTATGTTTTTGCACACCAAACAACGTTTAAATCCTTATGATTAAGAGAGAGAAATTTTAATTTAAATTGCAAATAATAATTTCACTGAGCGGACACTTTATTAGAGAGTAGGTCCCATCTTACAGCCTGGATTCGTCGTGGCATGAACTGAATGACGTGTTAAAAGACGCAAAAGAGATACCGGTCCACGTTGATTTTTCTTTTCCACTTTGGGACACCCTCTTTCACTGCGAAGTATACCAGGAATTTAGAAACAACCTGATACTGAATTACGAATGCGGGAGGGGTTTAAACCTCGACTACTCAGTCAAAAGATGATTTCGTTGCATTCAGGAAGTTTTTTCTGATGATTTTTAAGGACAGAATTTCTACAGGTGGTGGAGGTGAACACGGATGAGGGGTTCTGTCTTTAGTATAGTGTGGGCATTCACTCCCACTTTGCAACTACAGTACTACATATTCCTATGGTTGTGTGATATCTCCTCTTCTGAGTGAAAAATTAATTCATGCTGATGAATCATCTGCAGTCTCTGAGCTGACCTTGTGGTGCCAAGTCTGTTTCTATAAGTCGACACAGAAACACCGGAGTTCACGGTACCGGGTCATCTGGGGTCTCTCTGCTTGCTTGGCTCGTAGTGCCCGGTCAACATGATTGCTTCAGCTGCATATTTCTGCGTAAGGTTGCAAAGAAGATCCAAGAATCCTAAGACAGTGGTTTGTGGGCTAGAGATTGAGGTTCTTTGTGCTCGTTGGGTGTAATCTGGTGCATCTCCTCGTATCATTTCCTGCATGTGGTTCCTTGTCCCAACAGTGGTGTCTCTCTACGGATTTGGTGTTTCGAGAAAGATCTACGCAGTCTATTCCTGTGCTTTGCAGAATCTGTTACTTGACATGACTTGAGAGCTGATTGGCCTTTGTGTTTTTTAGGAGTAAATTTGTAAATAAATAAATAAATTTTCTGTTTATATTCCGGGACGACCAAACGGGTCAGAGGAGTTCGCAAGATAGATAGAATACAAGAAACAGCACCGTATTTAGCAGTCACGGGCCTGAATCCCGGTCACTCAAGGCAAGTGTACTTATGCGCGCCTGACCACTGGGCTACGGCGTATCTATGTTTTTGTAAATATACGGCAGGATTGCCTAGGTTTGAGCGGATCGGCTAGTACAATAAATAAATAAAAAAAGAGTTGCAAATTGAATGGTTGCAGAGCTCCACTTTGAAGAACGCGTTACACTTCGTCCCACAATTACTCAATTCGATCGAGAGCTGATGACGGCCTAGGGTTGCCACTGAATTTACTCTCGTGTCTAGGAAACTAGGATTTATACCGGCGCACCTGGTGCCGACTACCATGCCACATTAAAAAGCACTGAAATCTTTCGTCAATTCGTCTTTGGTTCATGTAACGTGCTCTGTACACCAATTCAGATTCTTTGCTCTACGAAGTGCGAAACGCGCATCTCGTTTGTCCTGCATTCTCGTACCTTCCTTCGTATGGTAAAGCAGACACACACACACACACACACACACACACACAGTTCTGAGCTGGCCATTAGCTCTGGATATCACCGGGAAAAGACCTGAATTCAAGTCCCGTCACTGACGGGAGGAATTTTTATGTGTCTTTTTCAGAACGTTGCCAACTTAGTCGGTCTCGGGCGAGAGTAGTGTGGTTTTTTCTACTGAGACTCGGATTTTTCATTCAATAAACAGAAAATAGATAAACAGATAATTTTACACAGAACAATATGTCTAGTTGTCTAGTTGTTCATGCTCCTAAACCCCACTACAATAACAACAAGCTCTGGATGTAATTGAGATGGTGCTGTCAATCTGTGTTCGTGGAAAAAAAATTAAAGGTTAGTCTGTGTTATTGCCCTGTGAGGTGTCTGGAAAACTGCAGGATTAACACTGAGCGATTTTGTTTTTTTTTTTTGTTAGTTGTTGGCGCATTGGCTTCTGTGGCCATAATGCACCTCCCAAAGTTTTTGCATTTACTCTGATCCAAGCCCGAGGCAGGATTCGAACCCGCGACTTTTGGATTGCCGGGCAGCCACTTTACCCACTCGGCTAGCCCGGTCGCCACTGAGCGATCTGTCTCTTATCTGTTAGCGCCCTTAAACGTCTCCATTCTGCCAGATGCTCCTTTCATATGTACAAATTATTTCAAAACTATTTCTCTGACCGCTCAATAATTGTCAAGTCAAAATTCCTCCAAGTCTCTAGGAAGGTTTTTCGAGGGTGCCCCCAAGGTTCAGTCCAGGGGCCCCTTATATGGAACATTGTGCTTCAAGACTGGCTGGGCCGCTCCCTCCAGAATTGCGAAATTTTTGCTTTCGCCGATGACCTGGCAATTGTGGTCTCAGGCAGTTCTCGTGCAGTGTTGGAGGTGAATGCAAGCCGGATTTTAACTGACCTTTCCACCTGGTCATTGGCTAACAAACTTAAAATTAATCCAGTGAAAACAAAAATGATGGTTTTTAAATCCAAGTTAGATCTCAGGCGGCTTCTCCAAGTCAAAATGTTTGGCAAGCGGCTTCCTATAGTCACTGAGGCAAAACTCCTTGGGGTCATTATTGACCATAAGCTTTCCTTCTATCCTCATCTGATTCACATAAGTACCAAAATCAAAACGTTCACAGGGTCAATTATTCGAATTTCTAGAGGGGAGTGGAGTCTCTCTCTAGAAAGTTACTCTTTTTCTACTATAATGCTGTTTTCCTGCCCATAGTCACCTATGCAGCAGGAGCTTGGTTTCATCGGGCCACCAATTCCAAAATGAGGTTAAAACTGAATTCCATCCAGCGGAGCATGCTCCTCTCCATTCTTAGAGTTTGTAGAACAGTTTCCAGCGCTGCAAGTTATTGCGGGGTCCTTCCCATTGGATCTATTTGTCATCTATCGTGGCATCTGCTTTCGACACAAAAAAAAATACCTTCAGAATTACTTGGTATCCAGCTAAATTTAAATGAAGATCCTAAAAAAGAGAAATCCAGATGGTTTAACGAGCTAATTAGCATCTGGCAGACCAGATGGGACACCACCGCACTTGGAGCGACGACAAGAAAATTCCTGCCTGCTATGACCTTCTTACTCTCTAAATCGGTTAAAACCTGGTGCTTCTTAACTATGGAAACTTCCTTTCTGGTAACTGGACATGTCTCTCTCAATCAACAACTCAATCAGTTTCGCTTGCATCACACTGATCTCTGCAGCTGCGGGAATACAGAAGATTGGAGTCACCTGCTCTTTATCTGTGCAATCTACGACAATCTTAGAGTGAAGCTCCGAACTGATGGTCCAGATCTCTCTACTGGGCAAAAAGAAATGCTTCTGCATAATAAGAATCATCTCTCAGCTCTTCAGAACTTTGCCTTCGAGGTGTTTGCTCGCAGAAAATGAATCAACACCAGATTAGCGCACCAAAACAACCCACCAAATCCAACTGTGTAAGCGGGACAATAGTTTGCTTCTCTGATTTACTTTCTTCTATGGTTATGTCTGCATGAATTGTCATTGCACTGATCCTAAAGGTCATCAGTTCCACATCTCAATTATTCTGGATACAGGAGTACTTATTGAAAACTACCTTTTTTTTTTCACCAGCGCCAGTCTGTGTTTTTTTTTATTTTATCAGTCCCAGAATCTTCTTTTTTTTTTCTTTTTCTATTTATTTATTACTATTTTATTTTATTAATTTATTATTATTTTTTTTTTATCCCAACGTGTCTCTTTTTTTTTCTTTTCTCTCGCTAATGATTTTTTTTTTAAACCAGTGTTGTGTTTATTTAATAAAATAAACACAACACGGGTTGTGTTTATTTTATTATTATCTTTTTCCTTTTTTATTATTATTATTATTATTTTTTTATTTATTTAATTAATTTATTTTTTTCCTCTCTCTCGCTCCTTTCTTTTCCTCTGGAATGGGCCCCCGGAGGAATCTGGTCCATCTTTTGGCAACATCAGGTGGGTCAGAGTCTCTTTTGAGGCATTACGTGCTCTACTGGAACTGGCCCACCTTCCCGTGATGTGGACGAGTACCCAGAATCATCTGTCCAGGTGACTGATGCTTCTGGGTAGCCAAGTGGCCAGAACATAACAACAGAACACACACATAATACACACAAACCGACGTCATACACATATCTGGCCCATTTGTAGTGATACGTTCTAGGTGCCGCCCATTACATATACACATGTCCACACTATCTGTTACGTGAAGTTACACATATCGCATATACCTTTGGATGATCAGCCACGAACCGCCCAAGCCTCCAAAGCAAACGCTGTTATTTTAGGGTTTTAGAAGCATCAGCGACTAAGGCCATATTGCTCCGAGTATATTGTTTGTAAATTGCGTGTGTTCTGAGGTGGATTTTCTGTTTGATGGACGAAAAACCCAAATTTTTAGAAGAAAATACCACGCTACCCTTTCCCGAAATCGACTAACTCAGCCACGTTGTGAAAAAGACCCATAAAAATTCCTCACGTCATCGATGGGCCTCGAACTCGGGTCTTTTCCACCCGATGTGGGGAAGAAGGCAATTCTACCACTTGCGCTAACCACGAAGGCCTTCCTTCGCCCAGGCCCGACGTAGCCAAACGCTAAACGGCAGTAAAATGCACACGCGTTTTTAGCCACCTGTGGTTCAACCGCTAAACAACTACATTCATTATCGAAATAATTTTAAAAACTCCTCTGACCTAATAAAATACACAGAAAACAATAAAATTCAATCAGTTCAGTAACCTTTATACATGAACTTTTCGCCACGATTTTCATATTCTGAAAATACGGTTATAGAAAAATGTTCAGGGGAAATGAACTTTGGGTTATCTCTTTGTTACGCGATAGAATTAACGAAATCCCACTGTTTTCACGTTTTCCTATTCCAACTCTTTCATGCGCTCAGACAGCAAATTTGTACTCGTGGAAGAGCAGCTGAAGGCGCTGCTCAATTTCCAACATCATGGGACTTTGTATTCTATCGGTTAAAAAAAAAAGACTGTAAGCGCCCTCTATTCTCCTGACGCAAGGTGTCGGTGTTTCGTATGTTTACACCTAAACGGAACACCTTGGGCTGCTCCCGTTAATATAGTAACCGACGTCCGCGACAGCCTGATGGAGAGATAACGGTCAAAGGTTAATACGGACAATTATTTTCTCAGCTGGTGGTACCCCCATTGCCCCACACCATTTCCACTGCTACAGCGTCATGTTCCGTTTCGTGAGTAATTAATCTACGGTTGCTATCGTGAACTTTTTAGGGTGTTTCTCGCGGCACGTGTCCGTCACCCAATGGCAACAATCTCTCCCACCAACGGTGCTGTCATACACACCCCAACCGATGTAACTAGCACCGTACACGACGTCGTAGTCCCACCAACAGCGTCACTCTAACCCGCTCCTCTGGAGGTCGCCACCACACACAGACTGATGGCTGCTTTAAAGAGATACGACACACTCTAACATGGGAAAAAAGGTCCATTTGTTGGTTTTTGACAGCAAAATTGATTAACCCGCTTCCCTATTGGTAGAATTAATAGAGGTAAAGAGATAACCTGAACCTACAACTTCGTACTTCTTCATTTTTTGGGGCTCGTTGACAATTGACGTTCGAGGCAGAATACAAACTTCCCATGATGGATGTTCAGCCAATTACACCTTCAGATATCTAAAATACCTAACCGAAACTTATGAAGTTTCCGATGATGAAAAGATTGATTTGTTGGCTAGTTTATTATTTATACCTCGACAGCGCTTTGTGCAATTTCAAGTGACGAACAAACAGATCACAAACTAAGGTTTATTGTCCTTAATTTGGAACCACTAAGAAAAAAAGAACAGCCGTTGCCTTTTATATAATCCTCTTTCTAGACCGACCAGTGTAACTGACCTATCATTTAAACAGCACGTCTAAACAGCTGAAAATACTGATCGCATATTTCTGACACAGCGCAGGCATGAACTTGAGCGGGTACACAACTTCCTATTTGCATAACAGCATGAGCCCATGAACATGGGCTCATGCTGTTATGCAAATAGGGAACATGGTTTGCAAAAGATGAATTCATGCTTCTCAATAAGTTGCTCTGGCTCTGCACTGCTTTCAAATAAATAGCACTTCCAAAAGGATAAGATTGTGCAATATTGTATATATATACAATATTGCACAATTTCCTTAAAGGACTGTCACTGCCTTGACAGTTGTTTCTATCATATTTCCGTTTCATCAGAGTGCCTGTGGATCAGATGAATCAAACTGGCAAAACAATCGAATAACATAAAATGGCTTCTTCTTATCTCATCAACTGTTTTGATAGTTTGCATAACGTGGCAGGATAACAAGAAGCCATTTTATATTATTCGATTGTTTTTCCAGTCTCATGTACCATCGGAAAAAAAAAAAAAGATTGCTAAGTCAATGACATATTTATAAGATTTCCATGGCAACATAAATTTTACAGATTAATCTATCACTTCAGCCAGGATTGCATACAATTTTACATGGTATTTTCACTAAAACCTCTTCTGAAAGAGCAGTGGAAGCTTCATCAAGCGTTTAACACTAGTAGTCTGTCAGGAGTATTCTAAGTTTTTATGAAAAGCTAGCCTTCAACAATTAAGTGGGACATATCCAACATTAGAGATAGGTGTCGTGTTATACACTGTGCTGCCACTTTATTAGGTACACCCGTGCTGTGCACAAAAAAGGGTTTGTCCCACAACGTTGCAATTCACATGACCACAGTTGTGGATATAAATGCAGCAGAACAACCTTTCTAGTATCAGTTAAGCGTACAAACTGTAGCAAGAATGGAGAAAGGAGTGATCTAACGAACTTAAAACGTGGCATGGCAGTAGGTGCAAGACGTGCTGGGCAAAGCATCTCTGAAACGGCAGTTCTCCTGAACATTTTACACACCACAGTTTCAAGAATGGTGCAACGAACAGAAACCATCCTCTCAATGGCACTCCTGTGGAAGAAAATCGCTTGTTGATGAGAGAGGTCGGAGGAGGATGGCTAGAATTGTGCAAGCAAACAGATGGGCCACAGTGTCGCACATCACGTCAGAATACAACCTTGGTTCGCAGAACAAAATATCGCAACGGACCACTAGTCGCACTTTGTCGCAAATGGGCTACAACAGCCGACGGCCACATCGCGTACCTTTGTTATCAATGAAGAACAAGAGAGCACGCCTCCTGTGGGCACAGCAACATCAGCACTGAACTATCGACGATTGGAAAACAGTTGCTTGGTCCGACAAGTCGAAGTTCCTGGTGCATCGTGTTGATGGAAGGCTCAGAATTGGGCGAAAACAACATGAATCCATGGACCCATAATGTCTGACGGCTACTGTGCAAGGTGGTGGGGGGCAATGTTATGGTATGGAGAATATTTTCTTGGCAACCTTGGGTCCATTGATACCCATAGATTCACGTTTGAATGCCACATCGTACCTAAACATCGTTGCTGACCAAGTGCATCCGTTCATGTTGACAATTTATCCTCAGTCAGATGGTTACTTCCAGTAGGATAATGCGCAGGTGCACAATGCCCGAATCACTATGGAATGGTTCCAGGAACATAACAATAACTTTTCTTTGCTGCAGTGGCCCGCTCAGTCCGCGGATCTCAATTATATTGAACATCTTTGGAATGAGCTGGAAAAGGCTGTTCGCTGCAGGCCTACACCTCCGTTGAATCTCAAGGGACTGCGTGACACACTCATGTCTGCATGGTACTCCATTCCTGGAGTACCATGCAGACATCCTTTAGCCTTCAGTATCTTGTTCAGTCCATGCCTAGACGAATTCAGGCTGTTCTGAAGGCTAAAGGAGGTTCAACACGCTACTATGTAGGTGTACCTAATAAAGTGGCTGTACAGTGTATATCAGTTAACTAAGTAGGTATTCCTGAGTGGCCGACCGGGCTAGCCGAGTGGGTAAAGTACTTGCCCGGCAACCCAAAGGTCGTGGGTTCGATTCTCGCCTCGGGCTTGGATCAAAGTACTGTACTGCAAAAACCTTTGGAGGTGCAATATGGCCACAGAAGCCGATGCGCCAACAACTACCAAATCAAAAAAAAAAAAAAAAATATTCCTGAGTGCGTGATTCCTGTAGCTGTTGTATTGAAAGTTTGAAGGGATCTATGTTAAGAGCATTATAGAGACAAATTGCGTTAGATGGGAACATGTTCTTGGGACACACTAATTGACGAAAGGCCGCAGTGTAGATTCCACGCGACTGTGTGCCCATCTCTCCAAGGTTGAGTAGCTGATAATATTTTAAATCGATGGGCGTCTATCTTCCCTGTGATAAGTTCTGCCAGCAGCTGGATATTGCGTTTGCGACCTGTATTATCCATGGGGTATGGAGGGTTGGTATGGAGGACCGATCTTGAACGGTAGTCCAGCTAGCTAGCTGGCCCATCTCAGGATCGAATATTCGAGCTCATAAAATCTGTTGATCTGTGCTTGAAGAGATGAGGACCAAATAATAGAAGCATAGAACGGGACCGAAAAGATGCATCTTTTTACGTACTGTGGCATTGTTTGTTGTTTGTTTGTTTGTTATTTTGGTTTTTAGGAGCATTAGCAACTAAGGCCATATTGCTCCGGGATATGTGGTGTCATTCCCTGACCTTGCCGCATCCTCCGTATTTGGTGGTGACGGGCTCGAACCCCGATCTAATCAAGAAGCGTGTGGTACGCGATGCTGCTCCTTCCCACCTGGCTACGGAGGCGCCGTACTGTGGCATTAGGATGGTTCCCCCCCACACACACTAGCTCCTGCCTAATCGCCCACATAGCTGCGTATGTCTTGGTCTGCATAATGTCTTCCATAGTGTCAAAGTGCAGCCCAAAAAAGAGCCCTTCGTCCCAAGTAAGGCCCATATCCGTGTGGGAGGAAACCTTGACTAGGATGCCACCTATTAGGATATCAATGTTGTTTTATTTTCTGTTTTTTTTTTGTCACTACTATTGAGCTAATTTGATCGGGTTAAGCTCCAGACCAATTGACGTTAAGTAATTTTGAAGCACTTGTATTTGGCGATTTCCCTTTCCTGTAAGTATGGAATTCGCTCAGCATCTTTTGATGTCACGAAGAATTTGAAATCGTCTGAATGAGAAGTGAAATTTGGAGATATTGCCAAGAAAGGTTCTAGAACCACCGCAAAGAGGATCGCCAAAAATATCCCTCCTCCCTGCGATACACCTCTAGTAACCGTGTATGATGACCGAAGATTTTTATCGATGACTTAAGAGATGCCTAGTCCCGATGATCTCTTAATGACGTCCAGTAGTTTCCCCATCTATGTGAAAATATCCCCTGAGAATATGTAGTAGAGGAGGTATTGCAAATTATCATATGTAGCTTTTATATCCTGGTAGAGGATGTCCAGCTGCACTTTACTGTTGAGTGCATGTTTAATTTGTAGCGAGATATCCAGCAAGCTGGTGGTGGATCTGTTGCTGACAACTGTGTGCAAGTAGGAAGGCCTGTGCTGGAAACAGTGCTAAGCTAGATTGGATTGTATCGCTTTCTCGAATATTTTTAGGAGGGTATAGCTGTTATACATATCCATATGCTATACTATAGCATCTGGACATAGGCCTGAAGTCCTTAGATTCCTTTGAATCCTTCAGTTTGGGCACTGGTCTCACATAGTGGTGGTTCCCTATCCTTGGTACGGTTGCCTCTTTTATGATATGGTTAAAGAGATGCTGGACGCGTCCTAGACCTCGTTTCTTCAATACAAAAATGCGCTGTTCTCTCTCTGCACTAGTATGTGTACCATCCCTGTATTGATCTTGGATTTATCCACACAGCCTAAACTGCTCAACAATTAATTCAATTACATCGGTGGCTTTTCAGCCCGAGTTACACAGAGGGGCACCGTAGTTCCGCAAGTGTTCTGTAATTTTTAATTAATTTGTGTACATATAGGTAAAGACATTGGGGGGGGGGGTCGCGTGGAAAGGGGTTTGTAAAAAAGGTATTGTTGCCGATAAAGATTTAAAAAATAGATCTAACTTAGGTTATTTGTACAAAGTAGTAAAACCGTTAGGCAATTGTGAATGATCAGGATTAGATAAGTTTGAAGAAGATATATTTTTTTCTAAACTCTTTGGATCCACTCGAGAAATGTTTTCGCATACCAAAGCGTTTAACTAGCAGAAAATAGCTTCAAAAAGCTCGATTCTAAACGTAAGTAATTAAAAACAAAAATAAACTCAGAACGGATATTACCCCCTCCCCTTAAACACATGGTTCTCTCTCTCACACACACACACCTGGGGACGATGTATGAACCCTTCCGCCCACGACATCTCTTTAACAATAGAGAAAGTCTTCCCGTCTGTCTCGGTACAGGCAAAATAAATATGTTACTAAGACCTAATTTGGCAACCCTATTCAACTTCGAGCGTTACGGCTTCAACCAGTAATATTTGTAAAGAAATAATTAGCATGCTTGTGCATGTAATGCCCTTCCCCTGTTTGGGCAAGACTAACGTGTATCCACCGTATCGCTGTCCTCTCTGGAAACAAAATCCGGGTACTGCTGTATCAATTTAGGAAAAATTCCATTTATCAATTGCAATACATTAAATAGTTCCCAAGGATTAGTGATAATCCCTCGTAATCTGGGTATTTCAGATTCCTGCCAAACTGTAGATATAACTAGCAAATTTTGTATTTCCGAAGAAAGCGTTTATTTATTTGACTCTAATATTGTCAAATTTAATGTTTTTTAACCTCAGCCCTCTGGAATTCAAGAGACTAAATTCCAGAGGCCAACATCGCAATTTCTTTTAAAAACGAATTATTTAAACGTGACTCCTCTCTTGAGAAGTACAATCTCGATAAAATAATTTTATTGTCACTTCGAGATAAGCTAAATCCGGATTAAAATGAAAACTATTGTAATAAAGTAGTAATGAGTGTTCTTTTATATTCCATTCTTTCAAGAAGTATCAAAAATATCTTCGAATGTAAATATATAAAAAGCGATATCGATCCTACCACAACCGCTTCAAATTCAAATAAAAGAAGAGTTACCAGAGAAGGAAGATGAAGTTTTCTGTGAATCCAATAAGCAATGCGTATTCAGAAGAAGAAAAAAAAACATCGTGGAAACCAATGAAGGAAGATTATGAAAATTTATTAATTTATCCACCAACTGAGAGGACATCTGCTGAAGATGGAAAAGGAAGCAAATCTCGAAGCAAAATGTGCCGATTTCAATGTTGAGGATCCATCTACATGGCCGAAATATTTAAATGTTGGGATGAGAACATTAATAGTTGAGCATGGTCCTTTACAAATGAAGACTGATCACTTTGTTACTGATCAGAAGAAGTCCTTTTCAACGCAATATTTTGTCAGAAAAATGACAAATGGTGTTAAACAAATTAGATGGCTATTCAAGAAGTTCCAATAACGTCCAGTGTTTTTCTTAAATTCTTTCAAACTGACATTCTTTTATCCGATAAAGGATTTTCTGATGGGGCACATTTAAGCCTAAAGTTGAAAATGCACGAACGGTTGCAAATGGAGAGAAATTTAAAATCGGGAAGTACGGTTGATACAACACATGAAAAGTTTCTCCAAATGGAAACAGAGCGATGGCGCAGTGTGTTTCGGAGTGTAATAGCCGCAATGCTATATTTAGCCGAACATAATTTAGCATTTCGAGGGGAACATGACACTTTACGCTCCCCATAATGGAAAACATTTTAGGCCTCATTGAGCTTATTGCAAAATTCGATCCAATTCCAAAAGACCATTTTTCAGAAAAGAATAAAATTCGACAAAAACATAATACCCACTTATCTCATTATCCAAAATGAATTAATTAATAGTATGGGGAGTGAGGTACGACAAAAAAAGTAAAATTGGTTGAAGAATGCGAAATACTATTCTCTATTACTTGACTGCGTACCAGACGTAAGTCACACAGAACAATTGTCACTTACAGTACATATAAAATCCTCCCCGTGGCAAAGTGTGGTAGCGGTGGGATCCCAACAGAGGCCCAACGGCTAAATGGTTCGAAGAACAACGCTACACATTCTTCTACCCCTATACACTTTTTAAATCTCCGGCCTACACAGAGAGTTCTGTGCTTCACAGAGTACACAACGCGGAGGTGGGGGGAACTGCTGGTGCCCGTCTGACGACGAACACGCTTTACACTTATCCTACCTCTTTCGGGCAGTACTAGTGAACTGTTCAAGTTTCTGCTCGCTTATTCGGATTTTTCTTGAAAACTGCAAATATGTCTGATTCTGACATTGATTTGTTATTATCTTCCTTGGAAATCTTATTTAGATTTTTAGGCACATCCTCAACACCTCCAAGTCCCATTTTTTGCCACCTGATTGTTATACGCTGTATATCTCACCGAAGATTCTCGGAATCATGAGCGTAATTCCTTCACTTTCCCCTTAATCAGTTCCCAGGATTCTCTCGCCAAATTGTGGGAGAGCAATTTTTAACTAAACTAGCCAGGCGTGTGTCACTCAGAATAACAAGACTCGAAGTGGAAATAAAACATGAATTTTATTACATACAACTGAACCAGGTATTATATAATCATAACGTACAAAGTTAAATCAGAGTTACCTTATCACAGTTTCTTATTACTTATTTCAATGTCTTATTACAGTTTCCCTTCACTAGTTAATCTGATTAGACAATTATATAAAAAATCACGATTCATTCTTCTTCTTCGCTTATTTCCTAATTTACTCCTAACACTTACAACACTTTACCTCTTTTTCTTTACTCCAGGATATAATACTGTTTCATACAGCAACATTCAAAATGCTACATTCATCATTCAACTCTTTTTTTCTCACTACACTGTTACAATATACTTGTAGACAAATCTTCAGTATCCTAATTTCGCTCCTTGTTACTAATCCTTCAGATAAACTACTTGTACACAAATTTTCATCAATTAAAACACTATATTCAACTTTTCTCATATACCATATTTATCTATCAGTTAAAACATATTCGGAATCTTTCTTTAAACCCTTTATTTCCCTCAATGTTCCCCTACACACAATATTTCTATCATTTTCCCACTAATAACTTTCTTACCCTAGTACCTATTCTATTCTCCGTCTATTTAATCTTTTTTATTTGGACTGTTTCTCTCTATTACTCATTCCTTCGTTTCCCTTGCATTATACACTAATCCCTTTTAAACCTAATAAACAACGTTAGTACATCTACCTCAGAGATAATTTATCTTTCAAACTTAACTTTCTAGTGCTACCCCTTTCATTAATTATCCTTCTATTTTACTAACAGTCCTTCTTGTTAACTTAGAATACACTTAATATATCGCTCACCTATTTCTATATTCTTCTCTTCTTCTCCAGGGAGGTTTCAGGCTTTCATCTTAGGCTCTCCAGGCTGTCTAGGGCTTTCCTTCATTTGCTTTCTCCTGACTCTGCTTCAGATATTTTTTCCCGAACTCTTGGCTGCTTGAGTCCGGAATCCTTGATCTCCTGGACTTCCCACATTGACACATCTCCTCCTTTACTACGGATCCTTTAGATGTATTTTTCTAAAAGAGGTCGTTACCTTTCTGGTTCCCTTAGCCATCTTTCATAACTCTTTGCTTATCGTACTTAGCCTTCCCTTTTCTTTGCTACTCTTAACAATTTTCCCTCTTACTGTCTCGGGTTCTTTTGCACTCCACACATTTCTTCACTTTCCGTCTCCACGATCACTTTTTCAGCCACTTCTCCCTTTCATTCCAAACTGACGACCCCCAATTTTTTCTCCGTCGTTTGAACCTCCTCCCACAGGACTCTCTACCAATCCAAAGAATTCACCTAACCATTCCTTCTTTCCTATTTGTTAAAAAAAATTTACCATAACCCTTTTCCCCTGTGTGCAAACCAAACCTTTTACCTGTAATTTTCTTATTTCCCAGGGCAGCATAGACCTTTTATGTTTGTTGTAAACTTACTAAAGGGCCACCACCACAGTGACTCGGTCTTTTCCAACACAAACGCCAGCCTGTTGAGACTTATGTCCAAATGCCGCATACATCAAACGTTTCTTGTTCGCAAATGACCACTCCTTCAGAGTGGTCATTTGCGAACAGGTGACAGTACGGGCCACTGTCTTTGTTTACTCTGAGTTCACCCCATTTCCACACATCTGCATTAACTTCTCTTCCATTTGACTGCTATTCAATTTACACATCTATAACCTCTTATTTCTAAATCCAGTATTCTCTCCATATGTGCATCTCTTAAATGTCAAAAATTCCCTATCCATATCAAGGACTTACCATACGAAGGAATAATTTATTCCCAAATCACAAAAATTACAATAAACTCTAACTCTCCATATTTGTAAGATCTATATCTTACAGATTATATGGATCGAGACCATTCTGATACTTCTGGTTGCTGTAGAGGTGCTCATGCGATCCACGACTTTAACAACCCATGTAAGACACAGACAAACAGAAAGAAGAAACGAAGACCACTACTTAGGCCAGAAACAGAGTTCCTCTCCATAGAGAGATTCCAGCGCAACTAGAGACAGAGGACTCAAGCGACTCCGAAACTAAGGACACCCTCAACCAAGAAGACATGTTACAAGGAATGCCTATAGACAAATTTTTAAAGCTCAGAAGAGCACATGGTTAAAAAAAAAATCTCAGCAGCTGTTAGGAATGATATTATTGATATCTAGTCCAAGATGGAGGGAATAGTATTGCACCTGCACACTGAAAACGAGAGGCTTAATGCCAAACTAGAAATGTTTTAAGAATGAGACAAAGAAATGCCACAACGTCTCAATTCTTGGGCAGAGGTGGTGAGGAGCAAACCATCTGATTTGCAAACTACTACCACAAAGTAAGAAGCTCAAAATGGCTGAGAAAAAGATACCTGAATCTCATGCTGTATTGCTGAAACCAACAGAAGTAGCAAAGCGAATTCGAAAATGGCGATGCTATGAAGGATATCCTAACAGCAAATCTTAAAGAGCAAATGTGAAAGCTGAAAATTAAGACCATGCGGAAAAGAAAATGCCAAGTCTCATTATTGAGACTTCCACCAGGGACCAGGCTCTTTCCACATTAGAAAATCCATATATAGCTACCGTCAGCTTAAAAACAGAAACCCCAAGACGCAAGGGTCTTTGTATTGTACTATTTGATATCGATAAGGCTACCACATTCACATAATTGAAGGAAGAGATCTATTTCAAAAACCTCAAGTGATCATCTCTTGAAAGAAGGACTTGACATACATGTGATCCCGAAATACACTACCAAAACTAAAGTCCCGACTGCAGTCAACTGGGTTATTGAGCTCTCCCCTTCTGCCTGGCAAATTCTCAGTCAGCGGAAAAGGGTCTTTGTTGGCTGGGGCTGCCACAGATTCAGAGAACACATACCAGTCGGTAAATGTTACTGACGTCTTAAATTTGACCATAAGTTAGACACTTTTAATTAGCAGGATTCAATATGTTATTAGATTCTGCACTAAAAGCCAGAACTTATCTTAGTAGCCTGCCTTACCTTAGTAGCCAGAACTTACCTTAGTAGCCTTAGTAACAATCTTAGTAGCCTGCAAAGATTCTTCCCATCAAATGCAGCGAGAATATTTAACTCACTACATATAGATGCCGAAAAACTGTGTGAGGATGCAACATACCGGAAAGAGATCTTCCAGGATTCGTACAGACTTACTGAAATATGAATCGGCTGCAAAGTACTAAAGAATTGTGAATAAAAGTGAAGCTTTCTGCTTTAAGAACAATAATAATCTGTTGACTGTAAAAATATACCTTCTGTAACAGTTATGTTAATATGTAAGTTATATGTGGAATTATTAGTGAATTGTAAATATATGAGCTGTATAATGTTTGTACACAATCATAAATGTGTAAATACTGTATATATTAAACATAAAATGTGTATATAATATTTCGGGACGAGACTACGTGTTCAGTATATGTAACCCACTGCACGTAGTATCTCGTACCCTGATATGTACTTAGCACCCTCCTGGCACTTTGCCGTCCCGGGGTGGTTTCCTTATGGAAATAAACGGATAATAATAATAATAATAATAACTCGAATTGTTTCCACTAAGTGTTGACTAATAAGTTACAAGCTGATCCACCACACCTGACCCAAAACACAACGGATAAGTGTGCATCTGTGCTCACCAAGATAATACAAGAAGCCTGTAAAGTAACTATTCCAAAACGTAAACTAGTCAGAAATGCAGTTCCGTGGTGGAATGAGGAGCTCCAAACCCAGAGAAAAATGCTAAATCGGGCACACAATGGGCACTACTTTCATTGCCTCAAGTGGAAATTGAAAGGCTACGGAGCACTATAGGATCTTGCAGAACATATAGTATATATACACACAACATAAGGAAGTGTAAGAGAGCCTCATGGCAGCAGCAGCTTGTGTCTACGACTGCAAATGGCACCTCCGTAGCCAGGTGGGCAGGAGCGGCAGTGCATAGCACACGATTCTTGATTAGACCGGGGTTCGAGCCCGTGACCACCAAATACAGAGGATGCGGAAAGGTCAGGGAATGACCACCGCATATCTCCGGAGTAATATGGCCTTAGTTGCTAATGCTCCTAAAAACCAAATAACAAACAAACGACTGAAAATAATAATCTCTGGGTAGTGGTTTACCGTATAGTGACCAACAAACTCCCTAGGGGAAGTTTTATGCTCCACAGTCAGGCTTGATAGTTTTCTCACGGTGACGTGGGGCACTCCACCTCAAACGTGCTAAGCCTTCTCTTTCCTGCTGATGATGACCCATTAAGCCTAGAGCAGCAACTAATTGTCACTGGAAATGAAGAATATACCACTGAAAACTTGGAACTTCCATACACCCTGGAAGGGCTGCAAAGCTGCGTTACAGCTTTGCAGCCAAGGAGAATAAGACACCTGTAAGTGATCTTCTGGAATTAGACGTAGTCAAGGAGTTTGTTAAAAAAGTTCCATTGCACATTCTGGCCAAATTCAACAAAAGCCTCGAAGCAGGTCAGTTACGAAACATATGGAAGGAAAGCAACCTTAAGCTAATAGTAGAGTCCCGACAAGCCAGCTGAACATCCCATGTCATACCATCCCACAGGCCTTCTTCCGGTTTTTGCTATGCTCTTGGAAAAGGTGAAAATCTACAGACTGCGAAAGCACTATGCAGACTCAGGCTTATCCTGTCTGCTGCAGTGCAGTTTGGGTTTAAACAAGGATCTAGTACAGAGGACGCAATACACTACCTGATCACCACATGGTCCTTTCTTCTGGTCTTGTCCAAGACCAGAAGAAAGGACCATGGTTTTTATATGTGTTTCAAGATTAGAAAATACATGGCTATGATAACTAGAATAAGTCTGACTGAGTGCGGCCTCAAATAAAGGGCGTTGGCCCTTATTACAAAGTTATCTGTTTGCTACAGTGCAGCAGCTTGCTGCACAAAAGCCACCTTGGTGCGAAACAAGACAAAGCTTGACCCTATCCAAAGGGTTATGCTACTTACAGTCACTAGAGCCTGCCGCACCCAGTATATTGGCCCTAAGTATATTTTCTCCCCGGGCGGGGAGGCATTCCTGCTCCCCCTTCCAGTTAGAAAAACTTTAAGCGGTTTGTTTTTATTGAGTTGATATTTTTATTTTTGCTAGATAAAAGTTAAAAAGACAAATGTAAACACACAAAAAAAAGACAACCAGAATATTTATAATGTATAATGTTTTAATTGTCATATTAAATCGTTTTCCTCCTTTCACGAAGCATATGCACCCTCTCAAAACTTCGACAACCCCAATGTCATGTTCCCCAAAGTGTCAGCGTCACGGGCGATCACCCGACTCGCCCGTAGCTCGGGCTAGCCCTGGCTGCACCGTTAGCACCCCTGCCTCTATATCTTGAGATGGTCAAACGAGGCCTCTCTCAATGATTAAGGAAAGCCAACCCTACTGAGATCTTTGGAATTCAACTAGACATGACGAATGATCTGAAGAGGGAAAGAATACATATAGTGGAGAGTCTGCAGACAATTTCGCAGGAAACCATCAGCAAAATATTCCTCCTAACACAAAAGTGTTCGAAAGTTTGGATAACTATTTGAAAGTGGAACTGAAAACTGTCCAAACACAAGCGTTCGAAAGTGGAACGGGAAAAAATGTTCGAGAGTGAAACGGAAAACTGTTCGAAAGCAACTTCGAAAGTTACTATTAAAAATTACACTATCTTTATCTTGAATTATACTATCATTATACCTTTAGAAAAATTATGCTATCTTTATTGACGTATTGCTTTAGACGCAAAATTCTTGCCTTCTTATTCTTACCTTTCTTTCCTTCCATCTCCGCACGAGGGTATTGAACCTCTTAATGTCACATCCTCAATGGGAGAGCAGACCGTTGCACCATACTCCGCACTGATTGTAGGGGCTTTATACAAAATATCCTGGCTAAAACCCCTCCCCGGTTTTCTCCTGGGTTACAAGTAACATTTCTATTAACGGGACATAGTTCGTTTAATCACAGTTGACAACTCTTGGAACACAGCAAAACCCTCTCTGCGCTTGTCCTGACCCTGAAAATTGGGAATACGTTATCTATACATGCCCTGAATTCATATTCAGGATATGAAGAATATCGCATCACAGTCATGACTAAAATACAGCAAAACGTACAAAACCAAGAGTACTCTTCCTGCAAGAAGAATACCTCTATACTGCGCTTATCGAGTTTGCACAACCTATTCCAACAGAGGCGCTGTATTCAGAGGTGACCTCTAACTTAGCATTCACAGAAATGGACGAACATATGCTGAGATGAAAATTCCAAGGGTGCTGGGCACCCTTGCCCCGCAAACCTTCTACTGTTCCTGGATCTGATTGGGCCTCTCAGCCCAGCAGATCCAACCCTTTACTCCCTCCCTACTTCTCATCAGGAGGTCGCCTTATTTCCCCCCTCCCTAATTCCTTCCCACTTTAAACTATCTTCCTTACTCACTTATTTTAAGACACCTACAAAATAAATCTCGTACGTATCTTAAAATATTTGCTTAGACAAGACAGAATCCTCATTATCACAGTCATAAATATCACTCTTATCTCGCCAAATATAAAATGAAATCCCTGTTTTTATAAGAAGATACACTCAAGATTTCAGATTTATTTACAAAATCATAAATGTCAAAACAGCTCCCTGCTCTCTGAAATTAACTTTAATATTCCCACGAGAAACAGACGCTCTTAAAAAACCTTTTTATTGAATTTTAGAATCGATAATGGCAACTTTATAGTCCGATAAATGCTCATCTTTTTCAGTAGATCATTATGGCCTACATCCTTTTACATCTTGCGCAAACTTTAATAAACAACTGTACTTCATACTACATGATCACATTCTTTATTAACAGTCTTAATGATCACGCAAATTACTCAAATTGGTACATTGTAAATGGGTTATTGTAAATCGCAGCAGTGAAAAGTTTGTTAGAAAAATCAGACAATACTATTGCAGCACTCAACCACGCTACAACTTTCAGATTGCAGAGGTTACTACAGTAATGATAGTGCAAATTCATTGGTTCTGAACGATGGGGGGGACTTAACTCTCCCGCCTATCGTTGCGGTCAGCTTACGAAATTTCTTCCAAGCAGAGTCGCGCCTAGAATGCATTCATTTTGTTCAAAAAACAAAAGCGGTTGACAACTGAGGAGGTCGAAAACAAAGTGACTATTTATGGCTTCCAATGTTTCAAGCGATTTTTGGGCGAATTATTTTTCAATGAACATTGGGGGCCCACGCAGGCTCCTCCGTGTTTATGCAAGAAATACAAGTTCTTGCACTTTACAAGCATTTCTGTATTCGTAAGCCAGTGGCGCATCATTCTAAGATGCAGGTGCACCAAGCTCAGAGTGGGAAGGGCTGAAAAGAAAAAAGGAAAAAAAAAGTTACCTTTTGGGGCCGATAAAGAAACATTGCACCAGTGGCTATACTTGCGATGATGATATGTTACTGTTGCACATAACCCAACCTTTCTCAGTATTTTAAAGCCTTCGTTGCAGAACAGCAACATCGATTTGTCAGGGGAAGATCAGTTTACATTAACACAACTATTTAAAGAAAGGCATTCATTTTTTTTCTGCATTCTGTTTTCTTTTGCACCTTTCACTTGCTAGCAGCATTTAAAAGTGGAGGTATACATTTTTAAAAGCTTCCGTCCTGTAGTTCTCTGTGCAAAGCCTTTCTGGGTCTACTTGAAGGTCGTTGTAAGTCTAGATAGTGTTGGAAAAAATCTCTGCAGATTTTCCAGTTGTGCTTAATAAGAAATACATCAAAATGTGTATTTCTTAATAAGATCAGGGTCCCTAATGCCCAACAGCTCCTGTCTAGAGGTCCAGATTATTGCGTACGTTTTATTCTTTACATGCTCAAAATGTGGTATGAAGTTCAAGCTTTCGTCCCATTTAAATCCCAGATCCACATGCATCTGAAAATTTTTGATCTTGCTTCTATTCTCGCTTATTGATATGTGGTTCTTAATTATCTTGTTGGTGAGAACCATTTGTGCGACCTCGTGCTCATTTAATTGGAGCCCAATGCAATTGAGGTATTCTTCCAACTAGACGAAAAATTTTAAATCATCTGCATAAATAACAAATTGCTTTTGATTCTGGGCCAGGATAGGGTGTAGTACTGGCGAAAAGAGCATAGCAGAGAAGACGCTACTCTGCGGGACTCCCTTGTTGACTTGGTAGGTCACTTTGGAAGTTTTATTAATGGCAGTGATTTGTCTCTCCCTCAGAGTGCTTGTTGTTATTGCTATGATGCGCTCAGTCATATGGAAATATTCCTTTAAGATGATATTAATGGCTGGGGTGGAAATATTGTCAAAAGCGGATGCAACGTCTAGGGAGACAATATCTAATTGTTGTCTGAAGTTGAGAGCATGTTGAATTCGGAATAGTCTCCATGAGATTTGTGGTAGTTGATCTTTGGTTAATCTTTAAGATCTGGGCCTTTTTTAATTTTATAATTGCTTCTCCTATTGTCTTTGTGTTCGCCTCATTATCGACTTGATTTTCTGCCAGAGGAGTTCCAAAGGTGGTTTAGGTCGATTCTGTAAAGATGTGCTCAGGCATTATTTCCGAACGCCTTTTCCAAATTTGGAAATGACTTTGAACTGTCCCGTATGAATTCTCATGAGCCCATAACTGGAAGTGTCTGGTATTGATTCCATCGTGAGTAAAATATGCCGCATCGATGAACACAATTTAGCGATGCAAATAGTATGCAGCTAGCCCATGGAAAAACTCCAACCATCAATCTATGTCCAGAGATGTTGAATTCGTCAGATATGATACGGGTGCAATTCTTCATTGCTTAACGTTCTCCAGAGTCGTTTCGGAACGCTGTATAGTATGTACAAATTCTTCGACCAACTCGGAGGGGGGGGCTATGCTATGTCATTTTAATAATAATCCCCTCACCAAAATCCTGTCATATCAGACATGATTTCAACTGTCAATACATTAGCCAATGAACCACTTTCTCACAAAATCCGGGGAATATCAGTAAACGTCAATGAGCACTCGATCTGGGATTCTTCGTTCTGGAAATCGTTCCAATATTCCTCAATGGCAGCGTTGCCGTTTTGCTGCCATTTAAAAAACCCGTACACAAAATGGACGTATTCCTCGTCTAAAAACAAAGAATACTCACGATTATTTCTGTTACGATTCAGCACAACTTGGCTGCTCTGTTTTAGCGAGCTCACGTACTACTGGTGTGCCGGATTACATGAATACATACGCATCTGCGCTATATTTCAAAACACCTATAGAACCATAAACCTTTAATAGTCGGACTCACAATGATATAACATTTTTTCAATCAGAATGGTTTGAGAAATCACTTCCAGAAATAATGACAAAGTCATGGACCACCTTGAATATATGAAAATCATCAATGGCATTGTCAATGTAACATAACCCACTTGACGATTTTCGTGCATGAGCCAGTTAGCCGGGAATGTTTTAAATATACTCAGACCAGGTACACAAGCACAATACACCCAGTTGAATGACTTGGAGAGGTTTTTTTTTGAATGGTCAATTTCAATTAAACTGAATAATCCACCCACGTATTTGCTGCCGGACAGTTTTCCCGCAATGTCGAAATGCTTCCTGGGTCTGCCATCTCCCTTGATGCAGGAAACTATTCAGGGAAGGTAACTTTGAGCCGTACTTCAACCAGTCTAAATAACAGTTTAAACACACAAATTTCAAATTACAGTTAATTGCACCGGAGCCTGTAGCTCACACGCGTAGTTGTATGTAGAACTCTGCGCTCATGGGGGCTCATTTGCATATTGTGATGGCTCAAAACCCTGCTGCCGCTGTTTATGATCGAACAAATACAGACTTCATTTAACGAGACTTTGGAAATTCCTCCAACCATCGATGGGAATCGAAGCCGAATTTTACACTTACCATCTCATAAATTAATTTAGGGCAAGTTAATTTATCCTATACTGAGTGTATAATGAATTTGTCGATGAAAGTAATTAACAGTACAAAATTATTTTCAATTATATAGGCAGGAACATAAATCACCTTTAGTTTGAAAATTCTAAAGCTGCATAGCGCTTAGTCTAAAAGTTTCAGAATCAGAATAATGATATAGATTTATTTCCATCCTCTACATTTTAATTTATTGGCATTTACGTATATAATTTAATTTTATCGTTAATATGTCCTTCCTCGTCAATCGCACGAATACAATCTCACTGCGAGCTAACAAATTTCGTAATACGGCATATTTAGGACAAATACTCCCCCGCCCCCTTCGAACTGTTATTGTTTGGTCTAACTCACCGAGAATGCAGGGTGAAAAATATATCTCAAATAAAATTAAACGAAAGACAACAATCATAGGACTCGGATTATAGTACGGAGGATCTTATTTGGACTTTGGTACGAATTGCAACAAAGGTTAAACCACGACAGTGCAATAGGAGAACTTACTGAGCCAACAAACGACACGCTGCTAAATTAAACGGTAACCTTCGTTAAGAGTAATTGATTTACATTTCTATCGGACATTAAATTTCATCATCCATTACAGTTTTTAAAACCCGACTGTCAAAAATGCCTTTCCTGGCCAGACATACCGAAGTGCTTTGAGTGACTGCTCTCCTAACAGCTTAAGTTAGAGCAAAAACAACACAAAACGGCGTGCTTTGCTATTAAAAATTAAATATGCAACGGCTAAATTCCTTAAAAAATAAACTGAATTAAAAATTAATGTCACAGAATTACAGATTCTTTAAATCAGTGAAATTACTTTTATGTATACCAGACAACTTTCAGAAATCTAAATTCCTAAAACTTACAGATAGCTTTTCTGCCAGAATTCTTCCAAATTAAAACAAATTAATTACACGATGTATACTATGAAACGGTTAACAACAGAGTCACACTTGGTGTTAATAAATACTATATTTAGGGTATACATAAGAGCGATTTCCATTAGCGAAAGTTTCTATTCATTGTTGAGACACTAGAACCCACTTTGGGCAGCCAGCGTACCACAATCTGTCGTGAAAGGTAGCATAGGCAGACTTATGACTGATACTGGCTCTCAGGCCACGATCTTCTGGAGCAATTCTCCAGAAGATCGTGTGGCCTGGGAACTGACCGAACTGTCTGGAGACATCCTCCAGAGTTTGCTTCTTTTATGGTAACGATTTTATCCCTGATACACTTGTGGGAGGGATATATCGTTATTTTCGTACATCTTTTACTTATGCTGGTGAATTTCTGTTAGAGAGAGAGAGAGAGAGAGAGAGAGAGAGAGAGAGAGAGAGAGAGAGAGAGAGAGAGAGAGATGCCCTCTGTTGAAAGAAAGTGAATAACAGTGCACTGCGTTAATTGGTCGCACTTGGCGCTATTAACACCACATCGTTATTGCTGCTGCCACACATCACTTCCACTCACCTACATGGCAGTCAGTGTGGCCTATTGTTCATCAACAGCAACGTTAGACAAACATTATCACAATTTATACAATCAAAATGTCGTTTTCATATAACTCTCCCACGTATTTAAAGATTTCAAATAGAGAGTCTATATTTGAAATAAAGCAATCACCAACCCGTGTCCTTTAGTCTGCTCATTCTCCGCTTACTTGATCAGTAAAGTGTAACTGAACGGATCACGAAGACGCTCATATGTAGTAGAAATATATATATGTAAATATATTTGGAAATATCGTGCAAGCAACGATGGGAACTAACTCGCAACACCTTTTTAGATCTAGCAGAACAGAAAGAAAAGACACGCGCTGATTATTACAAAAAAAAAAAAAAAGAACGTTTCAAAATATCAGTAAGGTCAAGGACTACTTCGCCTCCCACTTCACCCCATTTCTCACAGAAAATATTCATAGAGTAGGTTAACAGGTTAGAGAAAATAAAATAAATACACAAAAGGAGGTGAAATGATATTTATACGAAAAAAAACGAAAAATAAATCTATAAAACCACTCGAAAATAAAAACTAGTAGTAACGCATACAAAGAAGTTCGATTGTTAACAGTGCCGGATTAAGCCACGGGCTAGAAGGGCCCTTGCCCCGGGGCGCAATTCTTTAAGGGGCGCCAAATTTTACAAATCATGGGAAAAAATATATTTATATCCTTAGTAAAGGGGGGCAGCAAAATCTTTCTTCCCGGGGCGCTAAAATACTTTGATCCGGCACTGATTGTTAACAATCAGTAGCATCAGCAGATAATGGAATATATGTTGATATCGAATGCAGTATGCATAACTGATGGAAACTCGAATGAAAATTTTACAACGGTATTCCACAGTCAGTCAGAGAGTTCAATCTTCTCTGAGGGTTCAGAGACGATGACAGAGCGCAAAGATTATAAACATATTACAGGAATGAGGGGAGGGGCACAGTTTAATCAGGAAAATATTGGTTAAAGCGAGAAATACATTTTCTACACACTGTTTACCTGTCAGGTCGCCATAATGCTCTCGAACTAGTGAAAATATCTGAGCTAGTAGAAAATTATCTAAAAGATGAAGAAGAGTTTTAGTCGAGCACAACTTGACGTGCTCTATCATGTCACGTTTTAGCACAAAATCAACAACAAACAAAGGGCTAGTGAGCGTTTTGTTGTTTTTCTTAGTGCTATAACAGCAGTCAGCGATTACTGCTGCATTCCAGCATCCCTAATGGTATATTTCCAAGTTCTTGATATCTTAGCGAACGTTTCACTTCTCTTAACTACGTGACAGAAATTCTTAAGAAAGTAGTCGATGTTGCTATGTAGAAATTGAAGTTTCAAACTATAATTAGAAAATTAAGTTTTCCTAATGCAATTAGTACGTTGTTGACAGTGTTTTTGTATTCATTTTCTTATGATTACCCAAAATAGTTTTCAATAACATCCTTAACAGTCGCCGAAGATGAGTGGTCAGTAAGCACGAGGGCAGAGAGGTGTGTTTGAGTAAACGTGGTTCAACCCCGTAACTACTAAATACGGTGCTCTCCTTGTAGTCTCCGTCACTTGTGAACTCCTCTAACTTTGTGGTCTTTCAGGAGTATAAATAGATTATTTTTTTTAATGATATTCAAGCAAATTTACAGTTCCGAGATTATTGTCACTGATCTCAGAAAACTTTGTAAACGGATAATGAAAGTCTCAATCTTGATCAAAGGTACTGCCAAATTGCTCCATGAATCCAAACTTTATATTAAGACGTGCTAGGAGTGCTCTGCTTATAAACATAAATCTCAGCGACCATACGTTTCCTTCCAGGTGTAAGATTTGAGCTCTTCTGTTTTATCTAGCATAACCGTGCCTAACTTCAGTCAGCCTCGTCACACGGTAATAAAAACCATAACAGTACCTAAATATATGAACCCTAAAAGGTCTTTAAGCAGCCTTCCACATACCGGCACTCTTCGAACTGTTAAATGGTTAAAACTGTTAAAGAAAAACCTCATATGTGAATGAATGCGAAGTGATCGTAGACAGTTTTTAAATTCTGTACATTAGGACCAACTGATGATGTTACCAACAGCAAATACTAAATGGGAAGCATTCAAGGAATTAATGTTGGAAGCCACTAGGCTTTTCACATCAACTAAGAAATACTGTTCAAGGTTTAGATCTAAATGGATGTCAGAAGAACTAATGAGACTCGTGGCAGAGAAGAAAAATGCTTGGGATATATATATATATAAATTATCAGGCGACGCAGAAGCCTATGGCAGATATAAGCTAGTCTGTAATAAAGTTACAAATGAAGTTAGGCAAGCGAAGGCAGATAACGAGAAATCTTTGGCAAAGGATGCAAAGAAAAACAGCAAAGACTTCTTTACTTATATAAACTCTAGAAGGAAGGGGATGAATCAGATTGGTCCACTTGACATCGATGGTTCGCCTGTTGATGGTCCTGCTCAGATAGCTGACAAACTGAATGAGTATTTTGCATCTACAGTCACACATTGAGAAATTCTGTAGAGAGGGGAGACTAAAAGGGAGCTAAATGATTTTATAATAACTGAGAGGAAGTGGAGGAGAAAATGGGGTGGATGGGATCTATCCAGTTATATTGAAGAAGGCGGGAAAGGAAGTAAGCAATTGAATGGTTTCAGCGAGCTCAATGCTGATCAGATTCTTCCTCTTGTTGAGATTACCTGAGTTTATTGATTACCTGAGTTTATGTATATGAAGTATAAACTCAAATTGAGGAAAGACAGTTACAGAATACATGTGCGGAAATTTGCCTTTAGCCAGCGGATAGCAGATTGCTGGAATATGCATCTACTCTTGAAATATTTTGAAATCCATGGTCTCCATTCTGACGACTGCACGATCTCGTAAGTCCGAGGGTTACCGGAACTTTCTGGATTCACAGCCATCATCCTGTGATGTCCATTCACAGCCATCATTCATCACAAAACGTACAGCCATTGTACGCTCATTGTTCTCAACGTTCCATGTGAACGTTTTATGTGTTCCACTTTAAAAAAAAAAGCTGACTTCCGAACACTCGTGTTTTGTCTAAACAACAAAAACTGCCTTTTGTAATCGTGCTTTTGGTCTGACAGGTGAGCCGCCACGCTTTTGTATTAGCGAGTCTCTCAGACCTCAACCGAGAAATCCAGTAATACAAACTCGGATTTCTTTAGAATACAGAAAATATTCTATGATCTTCATAATTCTCTTCTTCATAAAAATTTCTTCATAATGCTGTGCTGATTAACAGATAAGAACTTAACTGCTTTAGGAGTTAAGTTCTTATCTGTTAATCAACACAGCATTATGAAGTAAATCAGCCACGCTAATAACACAGTCACAACCGTATGAGCACGTGATCTATCCACAAATATTAAAATGTGTGTGTTAGCGCAAAAGCCCGAAATTCGGACTTCGTCATTGTCACGTTCCGGAACCTAGTTTCAGTAACCAGCGGCATGGCACGTTGTGTTGTTCACAGTTGCTGGAGTTGTCTGCATACTAACATCACGAAGGGACGTACTTGGTCGGCGGCGACAGAAAGGTAAGCGTTCCCATGGAGGACCCAGGGAAAGCCACGAAAACAGTCCCCAAACCCACCACCTCCAACCTGCCGAACACAAACAATGCACCCAGGTGAAATGGCCTGATGTTGCTCCCTCCAGATGCGGATACACTCATCAGCATGGCAAACGGGATTCATGAAACCAGGAGGCATGATTTCCACAAGTCGATGGTCCTGTGTTCCAATCATTCCACGTTCGAATTCGGAAAGATCTCATCGCCGACCCATTCTTCCTCGCAGACACTCAAAAATCTCCAGGTGGGCGAACACGACATCAGCCATTCCCGACGCGAGTCTTTACCAGCGTCACAGGACAGACCCGAATGGTCTGAAAACGGTGCTGTTAATGCAAAACCCACTCAGTGTATATATAGGATTCTCTTCACCTCTTTATCACTTTTTGCTTTGAATTGCGCATGTCCTGCTTCGGCTGTTTGATACGTATCTGTCCTACCCACGATATTTCTCCAGTTGCAATCGACGTTAATGGATTCGAAGTGAACAGAACTGTACATCACTACTGACTCGTGACTACAATAATGCGTTGCTTAAGGCTCGTTAGCTCTGGATAGAAATAACCACACAAAAATACAGATACACTCATAGCATAAGTAGATGTCCACCAGCCAGTTAGTCTAGTATCGAACGAAAGCCAATGAAGTGCGCGATGCGAGGCACCAGATTTGTATTCCTCTATTAATAGAGGGATAAACGCAGATGGAATTATTCGTTTCACTTTGAAACACACACACACATTTCGAGTGAACTGGTAACAAGTGTAAGATTTTAATAACTACCGCGAACAAAAAGAACACTGGAGAGAAAGAGAAATCTAACTTTTGCTGTTGCAGATGAAGCATCTCATAGCCATGATGTGTTTGTGACAAGACAGGTTGAAAGTTAAAGTAATTGCAAACGGAGAGATGAGAAAAAAAAAAAAAAAAAAAAAAAAAAACGGTTACAAGAAACAAAGTCTTGCTTATCCCACTCAAATAAAGCCGACACTAGTCAAACAATTACTTTAATTAGTTCCACGCTTCCAATTTTTAGAAGCGTAGCTCTGATGATGTATGTATAGCATTTCAGCAACGAAAAGGTGAGCAATTCATCTTAATTGTTAGAAGATTTTAGAGGCATCCTTAATTAGGGCTCTCGCCTGAGACCAACTAACTCAGCCATGTTTAAAAATTCCTCGCATCAAAGGATTCGAACTCCTGTCTCTTGTACCCGGTGTGAGGAGGACTGTGATTATGGTGACTGTGTTATCCGCGAGAGCCCATTTTAACCGTCTTCAACTCCATGTGTGGGAATTAATTTCTAGCATTTATTCATTAATTTGATGTTCTGTTGTCATATTTTAGCAATATCGTACAAAGATGATTTGCTCTAGTTCAAAGAACAAACCGTGCTTGAATCAGAACGAACTATTTCATACCTGGGCTGTTCCATAACTTGTCATTATTGATAAACTGTCATCGACGCTCCTGAGGCAGGTGACTTAGTCGCAATACTCTCGTCCCGGCTCCAAATTCTTGCATGATACGATTTCCTCTGGGTCAAAGGTTATTTGCAATAATGTTTCGTATAATGTATAAAATGGACTGCATTATTGTTATTTGTCATTATATTATTATTGTAAAAATGAATAATAATCCATTATAAGCAAAATGATGCGACACACACACAAAAAATGGTTTCTACACTGCAAAATTTCTGTCCACTTTTACCGTCACTCCAAATGGAAATTAATAACTGAATAAGTAGTTTAGGCAATTTAAAAAATAAATAAAAATTCTGCATTTACTCCTGAACAACAATGAGAAGTTGAGATTGTGAGATCAGTAAATTTAAGGGCTCTACCACAGCACTTAGCTCGTAATGTATTAATTATATCAATTTAAAATGTATTCTAGTATAATTATAGTGTTTTCATATAGAGATATTAGTATCAATATTAGTCACAATGCAAGGAAGCCACAGGCTTTGCTGCAACGGCCCCCCACCCCGAAAAAATAAATAAATAACAATTAAAAATAAATAAATAAAAAGAATAATAACAAATGAAAAATTAAATAAATCAAAAAATAACAAAACTATGAAGGAAGATATATAAAAAGTAGGTAGATAAGAAAATAGACTAATTATGTGCCTCCCTCCTGACATACGACTGTCCAATTGACCTTTGAATTTCTTCAAACTCTTAGCCTCAACTACCTGAAGAGACAACTTGTCCTTTCTTCCTCTAATGTTTTTTTAATTCGACCCCACCTTGGGATTGCTATTTCCCAAGTTATTGTTGTAATAAAGTTTTAAGAGCATCAGAGACTAAGGCCATATTGCTCCGTGTATGCTATCTGTAAATTCCATGTGTTCTATGGTCCATTTTCTGTGTGCATGGCGAAAAACCATGCTACCCTCGTATGAAATCGACCAACTCAGTCACGTGAAAAAGGCCTATAAAAATTCCTCACGTCATCGACGGGTCTCGAACTCTAATCCAAACAAGTCAAAATTATTCCCTTCATCAGGTCTTTTCCAGCCGGTATAGGGAAGACGGCGATTCTACCAACTTCTACCCCAAAAGGCATTTCCTAAGTGCGAGACCTTGCATTTCGCTGCATTAAAACATAGCTGCCACTTTCCTGAGAATCCTAAAAGCCTGCTCAAGTCATACTAAAACAGCCTGCTTGGCACTGATCATTAACGACCCTCCTAATCTTTACAATATCTGTAAATTTTGACATCACGCCCTGTATCCCTTCATCGATGTCGTTTATGAAAATCAGAAACAATAGTGGGATAGGATCCATGGGGACCCCACTTCTAACGTTACACCAATACCAAGAAAATCCATTAATCACAACCCTCTTCCTTCTACCCTGCGATCCATCTTATAATCTTTCCAGTAATAGCAACTTGTTCCCGCTTATGCAGTAACCTCTCATGAGTACCGAGTCAAATGCCTTGCTAAAATCCAGATTATCCACATCGAAATTGTTCCCTTCATCCAGTTCATAAGTAACTGTGTCAAAATAGCTAACCAGGTTAGTTGAACATGATTTTCCCTTAACAAAACCATGTTGTGTGCTATTCAGAATGCCATATCTATATGAATGTCCTTGGATTGCACTCAATCATTGCCTCCAAGATTTTTCCTACCACTTAAGTTAGAGAACCGGTATATAGTTACCAACTTCGCTTTTAGAACTGCCTTTATGTGTTGGCGATAAGATGTCACTTCTATAGTTTAAGGGAATTTGTCCCGAACTCAATGATGCCCTCATAATTAACCTAAATGGTCCAATTCACTCTCCGGCCGCTTCCCTTAAAATTACTGGAGATATGCCATTCTCTATCACACATCTAGTTTATTTAAAGAAATATCCATGGTGAATCTCCCTCTCAATTAGGGACAAATTGAAATCACCCACAATAAGACAGACAGTCACATTTCTCGTCAATTCCATCTGCATGTAAAGATTCTCAACGTATTATTCACCATCTTCTGGTCTGTAGAAAACTCCCACTCTCATTATACCTTTACAATTCCCACTACACAGATTCTGTGCTGACAGAAGAACTTCTGACTGCAAAAGCTCTTTGTGTTCGGGTTGCATTTGATAATAATGCATGTCCCTACCATCCCTTCTTCTCTGTCCTTCCTAAATTGTACATAATATAATGAATACGATTGAACATACCGTAGTGAAACTCATCTTCCCCAATTTCCGGGTGGCACAACGTTTCCATGACCCTTATTACGCCAGTGTTAGGTATCTTAACCAAGAGTTAGAATTCACTCATTTTATTGACAACACTACTATAAACACAGTTAAGATTAAGTATTCTTTTATATTCTTTTATATTTTAATAACCTGATATACCCCTTGAAGTTATTTAGGCTTGTTTTCCTAACTTCACTTTCCCCCTCATTTGAAACATCACTGTCCTCAGAACATCTTACCAATATCAGCTGTTGCGGCAACAAACAAGAATTGTTGACATTCTGTGGAAGCATTACTTTGATCCATGTCATCAGATAAACGCGTGACTAAATGCGGGAAACGAGAAAGCGTGATGTCATAATTTGCAGATGATAAAGATTGACAGAGTCGTTAATAATCAGTGCCAAGCAGTGCTCCTTCAGGATGACTTGAACAGACTTCAAAGATGGTCAGAGAAGTGGCAGCTATGTTTTAATGCTGCTAAATTCAAGGTCTTACACTTGGGGGATAGCAGACCACATAAATTATACACTTGGTGGGGGTTGAATTAAAAACAGTGGAGGAGGAAAGGGATCTGGGAGTTACAATAAGGACAGATGTGAAGATTTCTATAGAATGTAAACAGGCAGCCAGGAAAGCCCATCATGGTGTCCTATCAATGATTTATTGAACGTTGTCCTGTAGAGATATGGAGGTCATAATCCCACTGTATAAGGGAATTTAAACACGACATTTGGAACACTGCATTCAAGTATGGAGATCCCGTCTGAAAGAAGACATTGAGCTTCTTGAAAAATTCCAAAGAGAATGAGATCGGCAGAACGACCATATGAGGAAAGACTCCGATTATTTGGTTACAGTTTGGAACCATGCATCTCAGAGATGACCTGATTGAGGTTTACAAGGCACTGAGAAGGATTAGTAAAATGAATGAAGATGGAATCCCCCACTGTTATAAAGAATTCCAGAACTAAGGGTCATAAAAAAGCCTGTGGCTTCCTTGCACTATAGGGCGAATTCTCTTACTACGTTACCCTTTTCTCCCCCTCCCAACTATTAAGTTTTCGTCAATGATACTAACAAAAACCCTTGCACCTCCTTTGTTCAAATAATCGCGTCTCAGAAAACAGATTTCTCACTACAGTATCATTGCCAGTATTATTGGTACTGACTGGCTTATACAAATTTTTGTATAAGCAAAATTCAAAGACCGTAGCTAATTGGTGTTCCATAGAGAAATGCGTTTAAGAAAGTTTAACGTTTAAGATTAATTTATGGCTTCAGTATTTTACCGAAATACACAGCGCATTACTTATTTATTTAAAGGTTACTCGCTTTTTTTTTAAATTTTACTAAAACAGAGAAAAGAATCCCTTCCAGAAACAACTGTCCAGAACTACAAAATCACAGCACCAGAAGTAATTAAAGAAAAGTAGAGGGCGCGCACCGTTTCGGAATGTACTAACAACTTATCTTTCAAGACGCTCCTCAGTATGAACTGCAGTTGTAAACGTACAGGGGAGAATTGAGTAGCTAATACTAATTATTCCTTAAAAAAATTCGTTAAAAAAAAAACATTCAGCTTTGCAGTATGACAAACTAAAATGGACAAAAATGGAGTATAAAAAAAGTTACAATAAAAATTGTAACTTTTTTTACGACTAGAGAAACAAAAAAGCAGCCCCGAACACTCTGAACTTTAGTTATTTTAAGTCTTTTTGGTAATATGATAATCGCAATAATAATAACAGAGATCACGCGGTTCAGAGCCAGTGCACTCTTCACGAGCTCAACATTCGATCCACTTTCCTGCAAATGTTTCTCGCCAAATAATGCTCTCTTATTTGTTGTAAGAATCAAATTTTTTTTCTAACTGCGCGCTTTCCACTGCTAAAATCAGGCGGTAAATGACAAATTATTTAATATTCCTTAAGTCTATTTATTCTTAGGACTATTCTGACTTTGTGGGCTACAGATTTATTAAATAATGTTCTTAAACCTAAGTTAAACTTAGGTTTCATGGATTCGAGTACCATATCGACTAACTTTCTCTATAATTTAAGCATTTTAATACCCGCGACAAAAAATAAAATAAATATTGATAATTAATAAAACTTTTTAAAAAGTTTTCCTTCCGTTCATGGTTGCCCAACTTTCAGCTGTCCGTCGTTCCTCATTCTATCACTCAACACGAGTAGCAAAGGGCGGGAATTATTTACGTTGTTAACACGAACGTTTTGCGGAATATTTTATGCACGCTATAAGGAATTTCTTACCACATTTGCCTTATTAGGTTTTACTGTTGTGCGCCAAATGGGATTCAAAAAACTAAAACTTGTATTTCAATGGTTCAACGAACTTTCTTCAAATTTCAGAAAATGCGAGCGTGAATTGATTGTGAGCTAAGATTGTACGGTCGTCTATTATCAAACATTATTAAAATATATCCGGGCCTACCCAAAGTTCGAAGCTGCCTACTCACCCCCCTCAATTAATCCTTCTTTACGATTAATTTCGTAGTCGATTGGTGAACGTGCGTGTGCGCAGTAGTTTTATGGATTTAACTCCTATTGACCGTACGCGTTAAAGTAAATTCTCTTGGATTTTCTCCGCGTATACACCCTGAAAAAAAAGTAAGAGAGAAAAAGTGTGAAACTGACTTATTAAACGACAATAAATATGAAACAAATCTCACCTTCAAGCCATTAGTTCCGCCTTCCAATAAAACGACGAAATATCCACATATGGTGCGCGTAGAGCGGAGAAATATTCACAAACGTCGATCCACGAGATGCACGTGCTTACCTGCCTCTGTCACTAGCAGGTGAACCGAAATAAAAACAGCGCTGTCTCTTGAAACGTAAGCGACGGATGGACTCTTTCTGTGTGCCGATGACTTCCTCAACTTTCAGTTTTCCACCTTCGCACTCCGGGAAAGCGTACCTGCTCGCGCTGTTCAGAAACTCATTAGCGCCAGATCGACACGGTCTTCGTTCACATTGAATAAAACGTCCACAAATTTCTCACGGCACAAGAAGTAAAAGCAAACTACGCGCACACATGTAAGCACGCACACATACATACACACACGCGCGCGCACACACTCACGCGTACACATATATACATTGTCACAGGCAGTTCCGGGATTGTACTGACGTGCGACCAGTGGGTGCCCGAGCGTTTGTAGCACGTGCGTGGGAAGGGGCAGTACGAATTCCGCCGAAGCTGCGGCTAACAAGACTACCGCGACGGCGTTTCAGGCTCAGTAAAGGTCGGCTCGAGGAATGGCAGGAATTCTGCTACACAGATGCAAATGAAAGGCAACCACAAAAGACCGCTACAGAAAGGCGGCGTACGGGGACAATGGCGGGGGAACAATGGAGCTTTTGTGCAGGACCCTGTAGGGCGGGCAGCGGCGACAGACAATAGGGATCTGCCGGGGATCGGAGATGTTCTCTTCCCCTCCCCCCCTTTCTATCTGGCGGTGTATTCCATCACAGGACAGCTCGGCGAAGGCCACAGTTAATCCAAAAGGCTAGGAACGGGCGAACGTCTACGTGCGCCACTAGTGTTGTCGTCGTCTTTCGTAGCGGCTCCATAATGCACGTGCTGACAATAGATCCTGTAAACTGCGCGTCACAAAAGGTTGGACGGTGCCATTTACTTTCTCGGGCACCACTGGAGCATCTTAGCGAGTTGGGCAAAGAAAATTGAAGGGTAAAGGCCCGAAAATAAAAGGACACACATTGGCGTCTATGGGCGAGCGAGTGAGTGAGGATGTACTTCATTCGCTATTCATCAACCATGCCTGCAGACGACTGACACACATTCAATGCTCCGTTGCGTCATGTAGTGCTCGAGCAAGGAAACTGGAGCGAGCGGCAGTCACCGACCTATCTTCCACAAACCGTCACAGCACGGACAACTAAATCGTCCGTCCTTCTCGGGTGACAGGTCAAGGGACCTTCCAATCACCGCGAAACTGTAATAGTAGGGTACCTGGGATAAAGATGTCAGCTTCGAAAGACTCATTGAATACGACGTCCCTAAACACTCTCCCTCCGAGATACTCGAATCCGCGTAATACCCGTAAGAAAAACACGCACGTGACATGACGATCGTGTACCGACTGCGTGTCTACGACACACATCGTTGGATTTCGTCTTTCCTTTTCAGAAACGTTACTTTTCGGGGGTGAGGGGGGGATCGTAACATTTGCTCTTCAATACTTTGGGATTTCCACGAAAAGTCGCACGAAGTTATGCGCGCAGAAGCAGGACACAGTCTACTAACACTCACGAGGAGAAACAACCGAATGGAATTATTTCATAAACGCAAATTAAAAATCAATCACGTTGTAGTGCATTTAAAGCGATGGTCCGTCTTCTTCACTTAACTACCCCACAAAACTGTGGCAAACCATTCTCAAAGTCTGAAATTCGGCGCATTATTCGCAGCGAAACGAACACTAATAGAAAAAAAAATTTTGGATTCAGACACGACATGTTGAGGACCATCAGACTGCACCGACTAGACTAGTTAGTTATTATCTAGCGTATAATCGCGCTTCCTCTGCTCTGCCAGCTGCTAAGTGTGTAGGGAAGGGAGGCACTGTCATGCCAATATCAAGAGCTGGATATGTTCTTAGCGTGTGTACGCCATATCCAAACAGTTTTACGATTGAGTTGTTAAGATAAAAGTAGAGAGAGAGAAAGAGGAACATCCTCCTACCTTCTCCTTTACCTTAACAACTCAATCCAACACGATTAATGAAACTAACAGAACCAACTAATCTGTGAAAAGATCTAAACCTTCCAAAAACTTTCAGCCTTCATTTTACAAATATGCGTAGTCTCAGTTCCAATCTTAATGCTATCCATTTGATGGGCCCCGCTTACCTTTTCTGACAGAATCTCAATTACCGGTTGCTTCCAGCACCCGTTCATCTCAGGGTATTTGTGCATATGTCCGCTCCGATGTTCCTCGTCAGCGACTCCTTAATTTCGAATCTCTTTTTCTCTCTCACTTTTTTTTTAATCTCTTTAAAATTCTGTTGCCTCCACCATCATCTCAACTCTACAAATCACTCTGAACTTTTTGAGGTTTGAAATTCTGCTTCTCGATTTTAACGTACCTCAAAGTTGCAGTAATTTTCTTTGGTGGTTTTAATAATCGCAGTTCCAGCTGGTCGAGATGTCGATGTTTTTGCGATTATTGCTGCCTTTAACAACTTTCTCATTTACCTAAGCGCACACCAAAAACTTTTTATCTTTTTCTCATTAAAAGTCCTTCAAAATACACAACTAATGAAGCCTTCTCACAGCCATTCTCGCCTGCCTTCGTGGGTAGCACAATTGGTAGAATCGCGGTCCTCACAACACATGGTTGAAAAGACCTGAGTTCCAGTCCCGTCGATGATGGGAGAAATTTTAATGGTTATTTTTCGCAATGTGGCTGAGTTAGTCGGTTTCAGGAGAGGGTAAATGGTTTTTTCGTCCAGCAAAACTGAAAATCGACTTGAGAACACACACAATTTAAAGACAATATAACGGAGGAACATGACCTTAGTTGCCGATGCTCCTCAACCCCAATAATAACAAATACAACATTTCTCACAAAAAAAATGTCTGCTTTTTTTTTCGATGAAACTCAAATTTCTAGACAAGATCATATATCTCCATTAAGGATTACCCTGACTTCTAATCTCTCTCTCTCTTTGCATATGCATATCGCAAATAAAATAAAATAAAATAAAAAATACCGCTTTCTCTTCATCAAAAAAACAAACTTTTTCCAAACTCTGGACGTTACTTTTCTCTTAACCATCTACTGGCTCTGTACAGATCTCAAATCCACTTTACTATGTAATATTGTTCCCAAATATGGGGCGACGCCCCGAAAACCTCTCTCAAGCTCCTAGACTGTATCGCTGCCGGGGCGAATAGCTCTTTGCCCCCTCTCTATCCCCTTCCATGAGTCCCCTCTTCCCTTTTATTGCCTAATGCTGCTGTTTGGGGTTCCAATGGAAGATGATCTGCTGGCATGCACTGGTCTCCCTATGGGTGCGGGATTTAGTCCATTAAGGACAGTACGTGAATAGCCCTAGCTTGCCTTCCTGGCTCTAGCTTGCCTTCGGACCGGTGCTAGAAAAGCGCCTTCCTGGTGATCGCTGCTTCCTGGCAGAAAAATAGCCAGAAGCAACAACAAAAAAAGCACAGACATAGCACAACATTCATTTTTAACATCAAATTCAAAAATTTCAGCCGAAATATGACAAAAAAGGTCCGAATGACAAATAACCTGTACCTAAAAATATTTGAGATAAACCTTGTTGGCTTATTTAAAACACCCTGTATACATATTATATTATCAAATAACAGTGATAATACAATGTGTTATCAAAAGCATAGGAGGCACATTGGGTACTCATTTTATTTGCTACCTACACCTACCATTTAATGAGTAGGTCCCCTTTTAGCCCGACAGTCATAACCTGGACTCTCCACAGGACGGCGATTATAACCGCTGTGCTACCAGATGAGTTCATAAGTTGGAAAGAGAGAATACAAGAAAAAGCACGGCATTTTGTAGTCATGCTGGCTTCAACCACAATCATTTAAAGCATGGGTACTTATGCACCTTCACACCTGACCACTTTGCATGCCTAAGCAATTGTCTGAGTTTCTCTAAACGTTTCTGTGGAATTTGTCCAAAGACAGCAACATAAACCAAGAATTCAGCTGATGGATCGACGCTGACGGAATCCATATTGGCAATCGTGAATCGGGTGGTATTTTTCAGAACAGTGTAAGAGTTGCTGATCGTTGGATTTCTAAATATTTGCGAAAGAATTAAGGTAAATGCATTGGAACAATTATGGAAAGAAAGGATTCGTCTTCCTCTCTAGGAAGCGACTGGGTATGAGCCTTCCATGAAGAAACAAAAACATGAATATAATAGAAAAGTGCAGAAATAAGGTACGTTAAACACTGCAGCATAGGTCTTCGAATAAGTGGAGAAATGATAGCAGCATCTGGAGACTCTACCATTCAGATTGTTCAGGATTTTCCTAATGTCATTCTGTCGGGAAGTGCTGAATACAATATGTTCGTTTGAGAAGAAATTTAGCAGTTGCAAGTCTAAGCGTAGTGTTGAAGTTATCAAAAGCGTTCAAGCTGTTTAATCATAAACAGCTTGATCGCTTTTGTGACGCATATGGATGTAACGTTTAAAATATCAAGCTGATCTGCACAGTAAGCCGTCCATTAATGTGTCCGTTACTTCCCTGACGAAGGAATATGAAGGTGCTATAAAAAAGGTAAACGTTAGCAGGCAAACAAAAGTGAGCGAAGAGCTGTCTAAGAGCGTGCAATTCCTTTAGTACGCGTAAGACAATGTTATGTACAGCTGACAGACTTTGGATCACGGGACACCAGGAGCTGAATAGTCAATATGGCAAATTGCTGTTCGTGCGAGTGGTGAGTTGAAAAATATTGGCAACAAGGGGAACAATAAGTTACTCAGACACGTCGCCAGGGCTTGGTAGAATCAGAAAAACAGACGGATCAGCTGACTAGCGATAGAAAACAGATCTCTCACAACCCACCAGACTCTCTGCGCCTTCCATCTCCGTCCTTCCCATACCAAACAGAAAAGGACTGAGTTCGAATCCCGTGAATGATACGAGGAATTCTGAAGTGAAACTTCTTTAGGCACGCTCCAGGCAGTTTTCAGATGGGAGTAACTTGCGTTCGTGGATTGACAAAAAACGCAACGAAAATGCGGCCGTTGCCATAAGTAAACGCATTACAGGCATCCTGAACAGCCAACTATTGCACTAGGTTAAATGCCTCGGTTCTAGCGCGATCACCGAAGTTATGCTGCTGTAGATCCGGGTAATAATTGGGAAAGTAACCACTTGGAATACCCGCAGTAGTTGCCTTCCTTTCTTTTTTTTTCTCCCCCTTTTTTCTTTTGTTAACCTGTGGAAAATATTCTTCTGATTTTCACGTATCATTTAATTTTGTTATAGGGAAGGTAATAAAGTGTGTAAATCTGTGCTTTATATCTTTACTTTTCTAGTCTGCGGATAACATTCCTCCTATTTTCGCTTATTACAATCGCCGTTAATAGAATTAAAATTCAATTCGTAAACGTGATCACAATGACCCGTGCTTACTACGTATCGTATAGTGAACGGTATTTTGTTATGGAGTGTCCATCGTAAAGTGCTTTGATCGTACAGTGAACCAATCGTAAAGCTGGCGGTCCGCAGTAGTGTAAGGCGCAATATGGCCTAAGTAGCCCTTGCGCCAGAAATAACCATACCAATACCAATACCGCAGTAGTGAGCGTTGTAAGGCGTATAGCGCAAGTGCGCTTGCAATGCGTCCGTGGATTGACAAAAATCGCTAAAGAAAATGCGACACGAAATTATTCATCTCCCTCCCCACCATTGCAAATCGTTCAACACTTAATACACAGCCGGAGCAGCAACAGGATTTTAAGAAACACCGAAGCATCCACGCACAGTTTAAACGTACATTCCTGGATAATGATTTCGGTTCACTCTGTTTCGCGCGTGATCGGCTTTGGTTCAAGAACGATGTGAAGATTATAGCAGCTCGAGATCTTCAAACAGCATTTCCAAATGAGGATGTAAGTTAAATGTCGGCCTGTTACAGTTGTCGTGGCTCTTTCAAGAACAAAGTGATTCCGGCTCTATCGGAATCAAATAGTTTTAAATATGATCCAATGCCACAGCACTTGCCGAAACTATATTTCGTAACGGAACGTCTCTTATCTCCGAGGCCCATTCATGCCGATTTGTAGCCTGCAGCATTCATACAAGATACGGGATCATATCATATTCATACGATAATACGGGTCATAAATGTTCGCCTAAAGAAGTTTCACTTAGCATCCGTTATGCGTGCTCGACACACAGTTTTTTTATTGGTTTTTTTTTTTTTTTTTTTCACAGAATGTCTGAGTTAGCCAGTCTCAGGCGAGATTTGCATGGTTTTAACTCCCGGAAACTCGGGTGTTCCGTCCAGCAAAACAGGTAAATCGACCACAGAATACACGCAATTTAGAGGTACAATACACACTTGCCTCATAAGCTTAGTTGGCTGTGGCCCTTCACGCACAATAACAATAATAACAGTGCGCCTGTGGCGGGAGCACAATTAGCAGATGAATGCAAGGAGTGGGACTGCGTTATCTTTCTCGGCTACCGTCTGCTCCCAGTGGGATTCCATTGTCTGCAGTGGTGCCGAGAGAGAGAGAGAGAGCTGCTTAATGACAAGGATGATATCATATCGTCTTTAGCGGCAAACTAGATCCAAATTCATTGATTTCAAGTCCAATCTAATTGAATCCAAAACAGCGTTGTTGTTGTTTTAGATCCAATGAGAGTCAAGTGCTTCTGGACCCACTCGGGACAGAGATAATCCATTTTGTATCAGAGAGCCGCATACCTGGCCAACACCCGGAATATAGGAAGCCAGTAGTTACAATTGTGGTTTACTTCTGGTTGTTACTCGTGACACATTGATGGCAAGACTATGTTGAAACCAGCGGCTGTCTACCTCTATAACTTAACTGGACGGTCGCTTGGGACCACAAAACACCTTAACGTACATTTACTATTGGAATTTGCGGGAGGAGGAGCCGACTGTACGTTTCGCCTACATTGGCATTTGCTGGCAACGAGTCGCTTCTGGTTGAAGCCATTCTAAGATGACCGAATTTGCCTCTTTCTATGCTCCATCCAAATGTCCGCCCACATACGACTCTCGTGTCCCTGCACGGTGTAGATATTCTTTCTTGACAGTACGTTCACTAAATCGGTAGCCCATCAAATACACTTGGAATACGACAGTTTATTTTTTGCCTCCTCCTCTCAACCTCAAATCACTGTAGTCCAACTCACAGCGTAATAAGATTAAAAAGAATTTCTCAATGTTCATAGCGCGTTCGCCACCTTCTCGGCTTCCTAAGCGACGCTAGCCGCTAAAAAGCGGCTAACGTCAAGCGGCTTCACGGACACGTGATGAGCCACTTCGTACTGACGCGCACCACAATTTCGAAAATAAATACCGCTGAGTTGATGCGTAAGCGTAATAATTTATTCTGAAATGCACGTGGCCCCATGTTTCTAGAACGGTATGAAAAACTGTTGTACCATTATATTAGAAACATCTGATACAATATGTACTACATTTACTGCACTTATTGTATAGACTAGAAGAGCGTGACATTTTTCAGTATACCATGGGACACTGTGAACTCTAACAAAGGCGTATTGAGAGTTTAAAGAGCTCTCACTGCCATCTTTGTTGGTGGCAATGAGGAACAAGGGCGGGACAGACGGACACCATTCCCAGGTACAACAAAAAAAAATGATGTACCAGGTACATAATGAGTTGCTGCCGCTCTAATCTGAGACTGATAGTGCCTGATAATGTCACAGCGGCAGCCGTTAAAAACGTCTTTACTGCAGGAACTTCATTTTCAATCGATTTTTAAATTTTCGTGCATGTCCCAAATATATAACTGGAAAAGAAAGTTCTTTTGAATGTATATCAAATACGAAACTTGTTGGAGATGATTTCTGACCCGATGCTATACATAAATATTTTATCTTCAGACAATAATAATATTTGTTGTTGAATTAACAATAGATCATCATCGTTGTTGACAGGATCCACAATTTCATCCGAATGTTCCTGTTCACTATCATCATTTGACCCCAAGAAATCGTCATCTCACTTTTATGCCATAGAATTTATATATGGTTTCAAAACTAATTGAAACTATAAACGATCGCAAACATTACAAATAAATCCAAATGGGTTTTTGTATACTAGTTTTTCAAACTCACTGTCAGCTCACATAGACACTATAGGGATCTGATCAGGAATCTCATTATTAGCCATTTCTAATTTCGCTTTTTTTTGTGCACGATATTCCTTCATTCGTTCTGCTGGAGTTTTAGATTCCTGATAAGTATCAGGCATAGTGGAACTCTGTCGTTGAATTTCATTATTATTCGGAATAATTTAAAGTTTCTAATTTACTTTTCTTCTGTTCACGATATTCCTTCATTATTTCGGCTCGAGTTTTTTTGGATGCAGTTTGAGAACTCCCAAGCATAACGAAACACTCTTGTTGAATTTCATCTGGATTCACATTTCTGTCCAACTTCCCTTTCTTTCTTTCACGATATAATAATAATTCCTTCGAACGCTGGATTGTAGGTTTTGGCACAGTCACTCGCGTATTAATCATTATGCTGGTATAACGTTGCGCGTTACTGCTCAATTGTACTTGTTGCGTCACTGCACTTGTTGCGTACAATTGAGTTTTCTTGGGCGCATGCGTTGTACTTGTTGCTGCAGTGACGCAACAAGTACAACGCATGCGCATCGGGTTTCGTGACGATTTCTAGGAAAAGTAACGCTTTTTTGCAAATAATGCCGGTGAAAAACGTTTTTAACGGCAAAATACGGGCGTGATAATCCATAAAAATACAACTACTGTAGAAGCATTCTATAAGTGGGGGACGAATATTTAGTATCTTGTCGGGGGGTGCAAAAATACCTAGTTTCTGTGCTAGTCGGAGGTTTAGATGATTCGTTATTAATGTATCACACGCTCGGAAGCTAAGGGAATATGCATTTTATGATATGACTGCTCCTAGAATGCCCTCGTGGGTAGCACAGTTGGTAGGATCGCCGTCCTCCCCATCTGGGTGGAAAAGACTTGAGTTCAAGTCCCGTTGATGACGGAACGAATTTTTATGGGCCTTTTTCGCAACGTGGCTGAGTTAGTCGATCTCAAGCGAGGGTACTCGGAAACTAGGGTTTTTCGTCCAGCAAACAGAATGCTTACCTTAGAATATACACAATTTACAGACAGTATACATGGAGCAATATGGCTTTAGCCGCTCCTAAAACCCTAGAGCTCCAGGAACATTAGTTCAACTTTTCCATGTCATTCTGTATAAATACAGGTCATCACTTTAAAGGCCGGATGTAGTGTTATTCTGGGTCTGTTAGTGTAGTCTAAGAATGTGTTGTCGTGTTGTCATCCGGCTAATTTGCTACCGGGGATAACGAACTTCCCCAATTGGGGAAGTTTCCCATCTAGTCTGCCAGATGTTAAGCGGTTCGTGCCATATAATTTTCTTCTCTTTCTTGATGTCATTATTCAAATTGAGCCCTAGCCCAAGAAATTCGGGTGGGACACTCTTTTTAAGACGAGGTACATAATGAGTTGTAATGCAAGCACTTGTAATGAAGAAATCGTTCGATAAGCACGAACTATTGCAAGCAGAAAGCATCTTTGTAATGATATGAGCTTATTCTGAAATTTTTCATTAGTAACTCGGTGAAACGAAGCGCCTGCGCTGAAAGTCACCATGGATATTAAGACAGTTGTATTGTAGATGGCCAGTATTTTTCTTGATAAGCCCCAGTCCTAATGAGTAATTCTCAAAAGAGCTCTTGTAAAATTTTTAACCTTGATAGACAGTTGGTCTAAACGTGCATGAAAGTTATTCCAAGATATTTTGTGTCACGCACGAACGCCAACCGAAGATTATTTATTTTAACCTGTTGAGGCCTGTTATAATCCAGTTTACCTTTAAACAAAACGTCTTAGTTTTCAAGAGATTAATTGTAAGCTTATTTTGTTTTGTCCATCCCAAAAGATCTTGATCTGCCACTGGAGATAAGAATAAGATCGTCAGCATAGGCAATAATGTGTGTGTTGGGAAAATTACGACAAAGCCATTCATTCAAAACCATACTCACTATACTCAAAACGAGGGACCCCAGAATAGAATCCTGAGGATATCCTCTATTAACTGCTCTTTTAACGATGATGCTTAGATGGCCCTTTCAAACTCGGCCATGTGATAGGCTATGACATACCACCACATTTTCTGATGCCACAGAGACCATAACAAAACCAACTCCAAAAACTGCTGCTAAAGGAAGACCTGCAACTAGGCGGAAGGATGGGATCAATGAACTTTTTGACATAAAAATTTGCGATGCCGCTCGTATAGCACATTAACAATGCAGTTGGGGGAATTTGTTGGTAGACACAAAAGCTCCTCAGGGAACTATGTGGCTGGAAGAAGATCTTGAAATTAGTAATTGAAATTAAATTAGTATCAATATTAGTAATGGCAAAATGACGCAAAGAAACAAGCTTACACAGAGGCTTAAAAAATGGCCGAAATATACCCACATCATCTTCGCATTCCTTCTAATAATTTGTCTAATCACTCTTTAAATTTATTCAAAATACGCACTTCCACCATACTAGATGGAAGTCTGTTCCAATCAATTACTCAGTGACTGAAAGCAAATTTTCGCACACATACCCTGCAAACATCCTTTTCCATTTTATGACCGCTTGGGTGTGTCGTCTGAGAAGAGTAACGATACCATCAGCATTTAGTCCACTGAACCCACTTAAAGCCCCAAACATCTCAGTCAGAGCTCAGGTCACTAATCTTCTTGTTCTTTCTGCACCTGCAATTTAATGAGTCAAACCTTTCTGGTAAGCGGCCCTTGTGGGTAGTACAGTTAGTATAATCACCATCCTCCTCACACCGGGTGGAAAAGACCCGAGTTAGTTGGAAATCGTGAATGACGCGAGGAATTTTTATAGGCCTTTTTTTTTCACAACGTGGCTGAGTTATTCGGTCTCAGGCGAGGGTAGCATAGTTTTTTCTCCCGGAAACTCGGGCTTTTCGTCCAGCAAACAGCAAATTGACCACAGAGCACACGTAATTAACAGACATTACACGCGGTGCAATATGGACTAAGTTGTTCCTGCGCCTAAAATCCTACAACAACAACAACAACAACCAATCTTGATAAATAATACTTTTGTGCTCGTCACTAAGCTTGTTGTTCTCTTCTGCACCCGCTCCAACACACCCACATCCTTCCTAAAACGAGGATTCCAGACCTGTATCAATGCTCAGGATGCAGCATAACTATTACATTATATAACGGATAATGACCACCTTTTCCTTGCTCGCAAAATTCCTGTATATCCATGACAGAACCCATGAGCTGTCTTAGCAGTTTATCTGCGCTGCTCGGAGAACTTCATGGAGGACTGCACAATCACCCCTAGGTCTTTATCATTCTCTACTGAGTGTAGTCCCACCCAGTTCGTATTGCAAGATATAAAATCTTACAAGTAAAACATTTTATACAAAAGTGAGATTAATTAAAAGTAAAGCTTCTGATATAGCAATATGGGGCAGCAAAACATTACTAGTCACGAATATTATTTAGATAATGGGTCACTCGCTAGGGATTTAATTAGAGAAGGTAATAGAGAAGAGAGCGGTAAGCTTGACAAAGGCTAGTGGCAATAGGGGGTGCACTTCAGCTCCCAGCACACAGGAATAAAGAAAACAATGGAAACGGGTAGCAGCGGCTATTGGCGAGTACGTGTGAATAATTATGGCCCCGAAAGAACAATACGGCAAAGCACCGAGTTTGTCAGGACATTCCTTTGATCGGTGACACCTGGAGAACAGACAGGTAGTAAATACGGGACAAATGCTCGGGTGAGATTTAAGACTGGCGTCTGGCTGTCGGTGATAGCAAGTTGGGATCTTAGGAAGAAAAAGTGTTAAGTGAAACAGAAAGATGGCGGCCAACTTCAAAGCAGCGGACTGCCTGGGAAAATTTACAAATTTCTTAAAATGAGGAGTTGGATAGAGCACTGAAGAGACAGCGTGAGAAAAATTAAAATGGGCGAATAGGACAGAGTGAAAGTTGATAAAATGAGAAGATTGGTTAAGACTGAGAACTAGGGCTAGCCTGACATATAGGGGTGGTACGTAATTTAGATGGACAAAAAGTGAGTGAAAGGGGGGAGACAGATGACAGTTGAGATTTTGTCGGTGTTTGTGGAAATGGGTTAAAATAGTCACAGAGTTGAGTTTTATGTGTGTGCTTATGGAAATGAGTTAGGAGACACTGAGTTGAGTTTTTGTTGGTGTTTTGTGTGATGAGTCAGGAGATGACAGTTGAGGGTTTTGTCGAAGTAGAAAATATGTGTTAGTAACATTGACAGTTGAGTTTTGACGTGTTAGAATATATGGAGTGTAAGGAGAATAAGCCTGTCCGTCATTGGAAGGCAAGGGCTGAATGCAGAAAGTCTAATCCGTCATGGAGAAGGCAAGGGTAGTGGCCCGAATGCAAACGAGCGCTGTGAAATATTTTTTGAGCGGAGTAGAGAGGGTAGCGCCCTGTGAAGTTTTCTTCTTGTGGAAGAGTTTCTTAAAAGGTGGATCGGAGAAGCGAGGGTAGCACTCTGTGAGCTTTCTCCTTGTGAATGAGTTTTAATAAGGTGGAGAGAGAAGGAGCGAAATCTGCAGAATTAGTAGCTCGAGAGAAGGAGCGAAAACGTGGAATTAGTAGCTCGATGAGAAGGAGGAAGCCCCTTTTGATGAAGACATCGAGTTCCGATGTCCCACACGGTAGGAAGCAGCACCTGTATCGAAACTAACAGGTGGTGAGGGCAAAGTGCCAGCCCTATTAGACGGAGCGAAGCCGAAAAAGTAGTAGCCCGATCAGGATGGAGAAAGGACGCCAGACCCATGCAGCCAAGAATTCCGGAAAATTATCTGAAGCAGATTCAGGAGAAAGCAGATGAAGGAGATCCTCAGAAGACAGCCTGGAGAGCCTAAGATGAAAGCTCCCTGAAAAAGAAAGGAACACGATAGAAGTAGGTGAGCGATATATTAAGTACACTAAGGTAACAAGAAGGACTGTTAGTGAAATAGTATAGTAATTAATTAAAAAGGGGGTAGCACTAGAAAGTAAAATGAAAGATAAGTTATCTCTGAAGTGGATATACTAACAGATTTATTATGTAAAAAAAGGGGGGGGGGGTTAATGTATAATGCAAGGGAAACGAAGGAATGAGTAATAGATTAAATTGATGTACAAATAGCTATAATGTGTTAGAAGGGTAGTAAAGTTTATAAAGAGGGATTCTGAATATGTTTTAACGATAGATAATTGAGTTATATGAGCAACTTTGAATATGTTTTAATGATAGATAATTGAGTTATATGAGCAACTTTGAATATGTTTTTATTGATGAAGATTTGTTGGTTTATCTGAAAGACTAATAACAAATAGAGACTTTAGAAAGGTTAAGATTGGTCTACAAGTATATTGTAACAGAGTGGTGAGAAGACAGAGCTGAATGATGAAAGTAGCATAATTGATTGTTAATATAAGAAACAGAATTGTATCCAGGAGTAAGTGAAATAGGCATAGTGAATGTATAAGTGTTAGGAGTGAGTTAGGGCAAGAAGAATGAATTAAGTGTTTTCATATAATGGTCAACTCAGATTAGCTAGTGAAGGGAAACAGGAATAAGAATAATATAGGCAAGGTATCTCTGATTTAACTTTGTATGTCATATTACATGCTATCTAGTTCAGTTGTATCTTATGTTGTATATATATATATATATATATATGTAAATAAACTTTGTTGTTTATTAATTAGTGAATTTGTTATTCTTGAACACTCAGCCATTCCGAAGGGAATTATACATAATTGAGAAGTTCTCTTGAACCTGAAATTCTCCTGTCAGATATGTAAGTGGGGGTATAAGAAAAAAGAGGTCTATATAAATAAAAGGGAACAAAATAAAGAATATTTAATATTAATATATAAAAAATATATTCAAATAAAATTAAAGAAAAGTAAAACACATATATATAAAGAACGTTAATTCCTCCCCCCCACACACACAGTATGTACATCTGGGCTCAATGCTATCCAAACACAGTACTTCGCATCTATCTATGTTAAACCTCAACTGCCACTTTTTAGCACATCTTCTTAAGGTATCTATGTCTTCTTGGAGTACAATACCTTGATTACTGTCATTAAGCACCCTGCCCAGTTTTGTATCATCAGCAAACTCAACAATCCGTTTATTCATAACAGTAACTAAACCCAATACCACATTGCTCCAATTTGTACTGCAGTCAGAATTTGAATTCAGAATTCAGTCTTGGGCTACTTACACTTTGGCATGAAAAACATTTTAGTCAGAAATCTTGAGATGATTTAAATTCCGATTTAAAAACAGTAGCGGGGGGAGGGGTCACTCTAACGCTAAGTAAAAAGCAACCAGTGGGAGGGGCTGTCAATATTGTTACTTGCAACAATCAGTCGGAAGGGGTACCAGATTGTAAAGTTTAACCCACATTTTATATTAAAATACAGCCATGCGATTGTTTATCATTTGATCTTTCTATTAGACATAAACTGATTTTGATTGCTTCAAAAGAAGGTATTGTTGAACTCTTTACCCTCTTCAGAAATGTTGAGTCACTGTTGTGATGATAACAGTGGCCCTGCTATGGCTATGAGGAGCATTTCCAAAGGCTTCTTCAGAAAGAGAAGATGTGAACATTGTTTTCGTTTTTTTTTTAACTTGTTTAAATATTATCTCGCACTCAGCATTGCTCTGAAGAATTGTCAAAATGCCAGGCTGTGTTGGAATGATGTTATATTTCAACCTTCCTTGTGAGTTTTTCAGTTCCGCAAGGTTCACCGAACATCAATTCTTTGTTCTTTCATAATGTCCATAGTTAGGTAGGTTCTCGCACTGACAGAACTATTACAAACCATCTATTTCTTTACCTTTAACGACGCAAAGAGTTACTGGAAACTTCAAACTAAAATCTGGCAGATCATCAATTTTCAATTTTGAAAATGATGCACTGCTAACTGATGAAATTTGTGCTACCTCGACATTTATAAGGATGTCATTTTTCAATGGGAATTTGTGCACTACGTAGTCACATATATCAATAAAGTACACGATTGTTAAAATTAAAGTATCCCTATGTAGAGGGCTCTAGAGCGAGTTCTAAGGCTCGTACTGAAGAGAAATTTGGACAACAGGTACAATAAAGAATGCGCTCGTTATTTATTGAAAAAAAAATAGTTACAAAATTTGTCACCATATGGTACTGTGGCAATACAAATCACTTGAACAGCGCTACAATTGTTCAATGTGTCCTCCATTTTGGTCAACAACAGTTTCCATTCGAAGAACAGCATTTTCTACAGCAGAACGTAACATGTCAACTGGAATAGTCAGCACATGACGTCTAATGCTGTCCTTCAGCTCTGCCAGAGTTTGACATCCTTCCCAATACACCTGGTTCTTCAAAAAATCCCACAACCACAAGTCGCATGGGGTGAGGTCCGGTGATCGGGGTGGCCAAAATAGCTGGAAACAACGGCCGATGACCCGTTCGTCTGTAAAATGTTGCCTTAGCAATCTTTGGACACAACGGTGGATGTGGGGTGGCGCACCATCTTGCATGAATATGGTATCCTAAAGGCACTTTTGTTGTTGTTGCAGCTCTGGTACTGCGAAATTTGCCAACATTTCATAATATCGCTGTCTAGTGACGGAACAGAAAAAATATGGCCCAATCACGAATGTAGCCGTAAATCCACACCACACTGCCACTTTTGGAGAATGTAAAGGGACCTCTTGGATAACTCGAGGGTTTTCTGTTGCCCAAATGCGACAGTTGTGCGTATTCACTTGTCCATTTAAGCAGAAGTGGGCTTCATCACTCCAAAGGATGTTCCATGGCCAATTGATATCCACTGTCATTCGCGCCAGAAACTGAAGTGCGTATGTGAAACGAATATCTGCATCACCACGCTTTAGCTGCTGTAGCATGTGCATCTTGTAAAGATAGTACCGCAATACCTGACGCATTACTAGCCTTACAGTAAAATATGGCATGTCGACTTCACGAGAAACAGCTGGCACACTTGCGCTACCACATGGAGATTGACTGGATAAATCCACGACAGCCATAGCCACATCTTCAACACGAAAGGAGTCCACTCGTTTTCGACCTCTACCTGGTTGAACACCAAGATGTCCTGTCGCTTCAGATTTCTCAATCATTTTGCAGACAGCACAAGCAGTCATAGGTCCACGTGGGCCTTATTGCACTTCTTCAGAATCCGGAATTCTCTGATAGCTGCATTGTTGCTGTTCTGATAGTACAGCTTCACTTAACAGCGCCTTTTCCTGCAAAGTTGTTGGCATTGCTGCTGTAGTGCAGGCAAACATCTACTGTATGATTTTGAAGAGACTGCTTTGCTTTTATACAGTACAATAGAGCTGAGTAGTGGCGCTGTGGCAATAATTTACGATTATGCAAATAATGTAAGTTATTTGCATAATCGTAACTAAGATAGTTATGCGCCATACAGTGACAAATTTTGTAACTAATTTTTTTTCCCAATAAATGGCGAGCGCATTCTTCATTGTATCTGTTGTCCAAATTTCCCTTCAGTACGTGCCTTAAAACTCGCTCCAGAGCCCTCTACATAGGAATACTTTAATTTTAACAACCCTGTACTTCCTCATTGAGAAAAGAACAGAATCTGTTCCTCTTGTTTCAGACTCTCCCCTTGAAGTAGACACGTTTACGACTAAGTCAGTATCGTCCTTCTGGTTTAGTCTGCAAAGATAATCAACTTCCAAAATGGAAGATTTGGAAACTCTTAGGTAAAATAAATTTGCACAAAATATTCTTCAGTATATCTAGAGTAATGATCTCGGGACGGATGTAACGTACGTTAGGTTGAAGAGCTATGTTTGGATTTTCAAACCTTCCACAACATGCAAAAGAAACCAACAAACTGGTTTATTCAAGAAGAGGAAATTAATGGACTTTCTGCATGAGTGGGATAACAAGCCTAAAATTATCAGCTTGCGTGGTCCCTTTAAGATTGCTTTTACTCGAAGTTTGCAATTAAGTTCTTTTTCTCGGGGAATTCTTTAAACAGACTTGTTAACTATTCCATCAGTCTAGTTACATATTTAACAAAAAGACAGTCAACGTGTACACAGATGATTCAAAATCTTTTTTTTTTACTTCAGCGGCGTGCATCAGTTGGAATTGTTAAATCTATCTTTCCTTTCAGCATTTCTGATTTGCAGAAATGCCAAAAGGTAAGATAACAGCAGTAAATATCTACCGAGTATTCATCTACTTTCACAGAAAAGCATGCAGCTGCTTTTTCATCGCAAATTAATAAGGTGATAAGGACAGCCCATTGCCAGTAATCCTCAATGTCTCCTTTTGATACCCTCGCTACACCTGATTTTAGGCCTAGCATAACACGCGCATTATCGACACTAAGTGCCAAAGTTTCTTGAAGGAGTGTTACATGCTTTCAGCTTGTTTAGAAGATGCCCAATATTGCTAAAAGCAAGCTGCTTTCGATCTAACGACTTATAAACATTTCTATTTTTTTTGCATTTCCTTCTATGCATGCACGCTGTCCTTATGCTTATTTGTTTACGAGTTAATGATTAGATCGCGCTTCCCGCCTCTTGAAATTGAAAAATGTCATCGACATGTGGTAGAAAAAGCAAAATGCGTGTTAAATTTTACAATATATGAAAAACCTAGCCTATATGCCTTCTAGAAATAAGGAAATCTTTCTTCTTCTATAAATAAGGAAACTACCTTTCTTTTTTTTTTTTTGCTAAAGTTTTAGATATTTTGTATCTTGTTCTTAGCATGTAAAGAAAACGCCTCTAATTGTGTCTTTATCCAATAATTATAGGTCTTTTTTTGCGCACACATTAAACTCTTTTGTAGGAGATAATTACAGGAAGAATATTTCTATTTGTGTAATTGTTGAGGTCTGCGCAGGACTTGTTTGGACTTTTACAATTACGCAAGTCAACCCTACAGCAGGAATGTAGGTGGGTGAATAAGATACGCGTACAACTGCAACTACACTCGCATATTATCTTGAAGTAACTCGGACAGGTCAACAATAAGTTCTCTCGCTCACGTCCTGGGTGTGAGAGAGAGAATCCGGAACTTTTCATGTTTTGCAGAAACAGTCAACGGTTATTTCTTCATAAAGTTCGAGGTTAGTTCGTGGCTGTTTGGAATTAGCTCAAAGGATATTCATGAGGTATGAGTACATCGTCACTAATCTGCATGTGCCCTGAGATTAGTTGGGTGTTTGTACGAATAAATAAATAAATAAATAAAACGAAGCCAGGGAATCAGAGAAATCAGGAAACAGCGAGGATTGATGAATGATTCAAATGCGATAATTTGAGTTGGGTTGATGAAAATCCTTTGCATTATTTCCAGGCGCTGTATTTAAGTTAAAGTTCGTTCTACTGGAAAAAAAAAGTTGTCTGTCATTTTTCTTGAGGGATCGGCAAAGAGAATTAAATTGCCACCTTCCTTTTCTCCCCTTTCTTTTCTTCTTCTGTTTTATATATTCTAGTTCCTTTATATCCTCTTCCCTCCCCTTGTTTATGTCGTGCATGACCATTCCGGTTTGTGCCCGATGCATGTTCGCTGCACACGTGTCTATCTTTCTATTTAAGTTGTCGCACGTCGTACCATTCTCTTAAGTTGATAAAGCTTCCTTCAGATCGCGTTAAAACGCGATCTTGTCTAACCAATCCGATTGGATACCATGACACAATAACAATGGAACCGGATGCAGAAAATTATTTTGAAATCATATACTTAGATTTCAAAAAACCCTTTGATACTGTTGCACATAATAGATTGCTGTACAAATAGAAGCAACATGGCATTAAGGGAACGTTGCTGCTATGGATATTCTCCGTTATCGATGGGCTGTGTTCTTCGACTAATGTTATTAGCAGAGTTCCCAACGCTTCAGTTTTGGGTCTATTGTTGTTTTTCTATATTTATCAATGATATTGATGAAGGCATATCGGTCCCAATATCTAAGTCTGTAAATGACACAGACTGTTGTGTAGGTGAGTAGTTTGGATAAATTCAAGAAAGAACTGGATAAACTGCTGGAGGGGATGGACAGGCAAAATGGTAATTAATCACAATAATCAGGATATGCTATTAAACAAGATTTAGGCAGATGGGCTGAGAAGTGATAAAGGAAGTTTAATATTGACAAATGCAAGGTACTTAGATTGATTTACCAACTGTGTGGTAACACACTCAAGGCAGTGAAGAATGAAAAATGACCTGGGGATAATTATGCAGTCAGATATTAAGTTCTTTGAGCTGTGCATACAGGCTACCAGGAGAGCTCATGGAGTTTTGTCCGTGATAAACAGAAATTTTTCCTGAAAAGATAAGGAGGTGAGTTAGGCCACATCTTGAATACTGCATGCAGGTCTGACATCCTCATTCTGCAGACAAGGCACCTGCAAGATGATCTGATTGAGGTGTTTAAGGCCTTGAATGAATTGAGTAAGTTCAATGCTGATGGAATCTTCCTCTTTCTCAGACTATGCACATGATGTTGCATAAATTCAGTTGAGGAATGATCGTTGCAGGTTGATGCGCTGAAATTTGCTTTCAGCTAGATGGTGGTTGATTGCTGAAACAAAATCCCAGCTGGTGTTGCGTAGTTTGAATAAATTAAAGGAAGAGCTAGATAACCTGCTAGAGGGGATGGACAGGTAAAATGGTAATCCTTGGATTTATTTTCTTTTGATAACGCTGTGTAAGCTTACTTTCTTGCATCAGGATGCTGAGAAATGAGAAACGACTCGTCTTGTTACGTGATAACAGGGACAAAGTTTAATGGCATCTGTATATTGTGTGTGTATAAGTTTCAATAGGGCAACAGTGTCTTAAGGATGGGGTAAATACGTAAGAGGACAGTTTTCTGGTCTCCCCATCTTTAAGAACATATGCGTATGCTGCGTATTGCTGCTGCTGCCCTGTTTAAAAGTGATGTGGTGAATACACGAAAACTTGCGATTGATTTGTTTCAACAGGAAGTGCAATGTTTTACAGTTTCAAACATAATCCTAATGGGTATCCTTTTAACATTAACAAACATTTTGTTTTTATTACAGATCATTTCAGTTATCTATGCATAAGATTGTTAAAATCATGTGGGTGTATAATGTAGCCTCATGGTAAAAATACTGTACGGATTATTGCTGAAGAACTGACTATTGTGCATCTATGGTTTGACATTTATTCCAGTTTTAAGCAAATATGGGAGAGCATGTGCTTAATTGTTTGTCATGATCATTTACTGTACGTTTTGCTCTTTTTCTGAGGTTTTTTCAGCTAACGTCCATCCTTCACAGCAAGTGAACAAAAATGATCGGGAATTCTGATTATATAAGTAATCGTATTTTTTAACGATGAAGTGGAGCTTTAGGAGCCATAAGAATGAAACAGATTGTTTTTCATTAAAAGTGAACTAAAATTTTGTTTTATTTAGGTGGGCCTCCAAGCAGCAATTACTCCATATTCGGGACCCTTCCATCTTCACAAATTTCCTATAAACTTCAATTTATCCATCAATCTTGTACAGTTCCGAAATTTCGGCTTCAGCAGCACCCACTACCATGAAGAGAATGTACGCAGGAGAGTACTGGCTTCTGCAGTTGGACAATGCCTAACTCCATCACAATGCCGTGATCACTACCACTGAACTGGCAAACGCCTTGCCAATAAGAAGAATGCCCTACTTTATTAATGAAAGGAGGATCATATTCACAGCCAAAATGCTAATAGGATCGATCTCCAAACTTACCATTTGCTAAGTAGAGAGATCGATAGATCCTATGAGACTCGTGCTCCTGCAGGATCCCGCAACTTCGTTCAGATCTACTCGGATGTTCGTCAGTCATACTAACAGGCTTATCCTGGAGGACAGATTCCTTTCCCAACCAAATGCTCGAGAAGCTTAGCAAAATAGATGGCGACATGGACAAATTGGTAAAAGAGAGAAAGTACAGACAAAGCGTTCTCCTTGCCATAGAGGCCTCTCCGTCGTAATCAAAATAACAGCTGCCTTTGTACACATACATGTCTGCAATTAGTCTTATTATCCTATTAGTTTAACGTTTATTTGTCATTCACATTATATTTGCGTATCGTCCCACTGTGTATTCTCTTATTAATTGTTATGTTTTACTTTAAATGCCTCACTTAAATTGTTAACACCTGGCATTACAATATGGTGAAGGGATTTGTACGGTTTTTCATTCCATAATAAAAATTATGTTTATTTATAAAATTAAATTTAAAAGTTTTCAGAAACAAAGACAACGTGCAAGTTTTAATTAATTTGAATGTCTTCGTGTTATTTATGCTCTCAAAGATGTCGTATCTTTATTTACACTCTCAATAAATACTATTTATTCGCAATATACTATTTTCTTTTCGACAAGAAACTTTACCACGAAGAGCAACGTGCCAAAGCTTTATTTTCACACTCAAAGAAAAATTAATTTGTTGTTAGTTTTGCCTTCACCTCAATGAAAAATAATTAAGTTAAAAAATAATTATACACTTAATGTTCTTTACAAAAAGTACATCAACCTATGCTAATTAGATAACTCACCTTACTGGATTTCCTCATCAATGCCTGTATGCTAATTACTGACGAAATCTTCTCCCCTACCTCACCAAAGTGTGAACACATCTGCTATGACCTTGAGTGTTTACAAACCCAGCATATCTACACCGATGAGCCAAAACATTATGACCACCTACCTAATATGATGTTGGTCCTCCACGTGTAGCCAAAACAGCTCGTACCCGGTGAGCATGAACGCTACAAGATTTCTAAATGTGTCTTGTGGTATCTGGTACCAACACGTAACCAGCAGATCCTTTAACTCCTGTAAAAGGTCCGTGATTGAGACGCCGCAGATCGGAGTTGCTGTTCCAACACAAACCACAGATGCTCGATGGGATTGATGTCTGGGGAATTTGGAGGCCAGGGCAATACCTGGAAGTCTTCCTCATGTTCCACAAACCAGTCTCGAACAATCCGGGTGGTGTGGCATGGCGCATTATCCTGTTGAAGGACGGCACCGCCAGAGGGGAAGATCGTTCCATGAAAGGGTGTAACTGGTCATCAATGATGTTTACGTAGGTGGTAGACGCCAGAGTGCCCGGCACATGAATGACTGGACCCAGGATATCCCAGCAGAACATCGCCCAAAGCATGACACCGCTGCCACCGGCTTGTTTTCGTCCCACAGTGTATACAGGCGCCATCACTTTCCCAGGTAAACGATGCACACGTACCCGGTCGTCCACGTGGTGCAACAGGAAACGTGATTCGTCGGACCAGACGACCTTTTTCAAATCACTCAGGGTACAGTTTCGATGCTCGCGTGCCCACTGGAGGCGCTGCCGCCGGTGAATCGTGGTTGGCATGGGTACTCGTCGCGACCTGCGGATACGCAGCCCCATTTTCAGCAGGGTTCGATGTTCTGTGTGTTGTGACACATTACTCCCGACATCAGCATTCCAATTAACGGCTAGTTGCACCACAGTCGCCCTTCTGTTGCCACATACCATCCGAGAGAGCCTTCGCTCACCTCGATGAGCCGTGGTCGTCCAACACCTCGCCGGCGGTTCATGAGTTTCCCCTCCTCGGACCACTTTCGGTAAGTACTAACCACGGCTGATCGTGAGCATCCCACCAGCAGTGCCGTTTCGGATATGCTATGACCCAGTCGTTTTGGACTTTGTCAAACTCGTTTAAGTCCACTGCGTTTCCCATCTTGTTCTTGGAAAGACGTTTGACAGGCTGATTATGAATTGCTTGAATAATGTGTACAGAAATAAACACCAGTAGTCCGATCGGCAGTTTGGCTTCAGACTGGGCCTCTCTGCTGAGGACGCCGTGTTGAGACTGCTCTCGCTGGTTCGTGCCTCTGAGAGCAAGTATGTCCTGGTTATTTTCCTTGATTTCAAGGGAGCTTTTGACCGCCTGTGGTGGGAAAGCATTCTATGCCGATTGAGGCTTGTGGACTGTCCGAGTGATATCTACCGTCTCATGCCTAGCTACTTTCACGATCGGAGAGTGGTGGTGGTCTATAACCGCTTCGAGAAAGTTTGTCACACGGTCTCCAGAGGAGTTCCGCAGGGGTCCATTATTGGGCCTTTCATGTGGAACTTCGTCTTGGAAGAGTTATTAAACCAAGACTGTAATGGTGTGGAGATTGTAGCTTACGCAGACAATGTTGCCGTATGGTGTGCGGTAATGCCCGATTAGAACTGGAACAAAAAGCCAGTTGGGCATTGAGCAGGATACAGACTTGGGCCTCGGTTGACAAGCTGATGATATCGCCGACGAAGTCGCAGTGCATGATGCTTAAAGGACTTCTCAGTCCGACCAGACATCTCACGGTAGGCTTTGCTCCAATAGTGAAGTATCTGGGAGTCAATCTTGACCAGAGACTAAGTTTTATTCCTCATGCGAAGGCCTTGAGGGATAAGATAAAAAAGCTGTATGGGAAACTGAGGAGAATTATCCGAACTGACTGGGGGAATCCAAGGAAGGAACTTAGACATTCTATATAAGTGCCTCTTTGTCCCTATTATAACATATGCCTGTGGAGCCTGGGGTCAGGCAGTAGACAGGTGTGTCGTGAAACGACACTTGATGGCGGCTCAGAGATTTGCGCTCCTCAGTGTGACCAGAGCCTGCCGCACTGTCTCCACAGAAGTCCTGCAGATTATCGCTGGTGCAGTTCCAGTTGACTTGGTAGTTCTCGAGCGACTCCTGAAATACCGAACTAAGAACAATATTCCCACCGAAATGATGGGTGTTCGTTATTGCCCCGATGAGGGAAGAACATACGGCAGACTCGACTTGAAGGATGAGAGCAAGCGTATATCGCTAGAGGTCCATCGGCTCTGGCAGGAGCGTTGGGCGACGTCCTCCAAGGGCAGAGTGACGTTCTAACTATTGCCTGACGTTTCAAAGTTAGAACAGATACAAAGGTGGCCTAAGCTGAGTGTCTTTCAGGCCATGGTTGTTACTGGACACGGACTTCGGTTGCGGCTACATCAACTAGGCCTTGCGGACGGTGATCGCTGTCGTTGCGGGCAGTTGACGATAGCCAGCGTGTGATATTTCAATGTCAGCTGTATGACACACCAAGGCGAAGGCTTCTTGGCCGTTTAGGGGTTTCCTCTCCCCATGAAATGCAAAGGCTTTTTGACGATGAAAGTATATACGAAGTTTTCTTGACGTATCTAAAAAATGTAAATATTATTCGTAGTGCTCAGGGCACTACTTGAGCCGATGGGTTCACTTTATTCCCGCATGCTTGCGGATGTTAGCATCGTGTTGCAACTGCTTGTCGTTGCTTATTTAGTTTTGTATTATATGTACATGGTACGTTTTGACTTCTAAATTGATTTAGATTTTGGATTGTGGTTGTATCAAAGCACTCTGAATTCTATGAACTTAGAGGTAAAAAGTTGGTGAAAATTTAAGGGTAGTAGCGACCTGCCTCCACTGGGCTAGGGATGGTAAACAGGGCGAGTCCTTGCAGCACGGAAGGCCAAATAGGTCGATGTAAATAGTTTAATTGCGTCGTTGAGCCTTTGCTGAGGGAACGCTCCAATGAGTGTAAATATATGATGATGCCTTTCCCATCTGAAGAACAAGAGTAACACCGATTAACGGAGCTCAGTATCGGGTGTTTTTTATACCGTGTCCCGACCCGCGCACGCGCCATAGTTAACCTGCAATTGTTTCGATTTGCATAACGACAAATCTTCGATGTAGTTAATTTGTCCCATCGTTGAATTAATTACACCCGGAGGTGACTCTCCAGGTGTAATTAATTCAACTTAATTTATTTTTAAGAGAATGCAGAAATATTTCTACTTCAACTTCGAGAAAATCTTTGGAAACTTTGCCCTGTAGGCTATCTACTGTGCCGAATGCCAAAAGGTAGGCCTACACCATATTAAAATTGCGTTTTTGTCGCTAATATGAACGTCTCTTGGTATCCCACAATAATTTTGGTCACAGAATGTATACACTGCTCTGCGATTAGTATTTGGGCACCGCGGTTGATAATTGATCAACGTCATACCCAAGCACCACGTGTCAGACAACTATAAATATTCTCGTAGGCCTTCGAAGAGCCAGTAGTACGATTGTGAATACGAGCTGCTACTATAGACGGAGTTAACAGACTTCCAGCGCAGAATAATAATAAGCAATCGGTCTGTATGTGACATTTCAGCTGTACTAAGATCCCTAGGTCAACGATTAGTCAGTTGATCTGCAAATGGAAACGGTCTGGTGCTGAAACCGTCACGAGCCAACCCGCAAAACCTCCGAAGCAAGCGAAACATCACAAGACAGCCCTACAAAGAATCGTCCTATAGGAAAGTAGGTAGCCATTATTGCGGCATACACGGGCCCTCAGAGAGACGACTGGGATGCATGCCGGCACCGTAAAATGAACAGGACGCCACAAGCTACTAAATACCCCGGTTAATTTCAGATACCATCTATCATACTCGGAGCATAGACAACTCGAAAGCTGTTCTTTGGAATGACGAGTCACGGTACATGGTCTATCAGTCTGACGGTCGTGCCTGAGTGTAGAAGATGTCTGGAAAAGCTATGTGCCTACCAACTTTCATGAAGAGCTCATAAAGTGAGCGTTGTTTCAGCCAAATGAGTTTCCAGGATCTCAAGAGACGCTTGCTGAAATGAACGGTACTTTCTTCCCTACAATTGTCACCTCGGGTATGACTCTCTTCTTTTTTTTTTAAACTAAAATTTACAGAAAGCAAAAAACTTAAAGAGCAATGGCATGTTTTCAAAGGCATTGATCCTTCGAAAGCTATTATTGCCTATTACCACATTTCACGTTATATAACAAATTGTAAAAATCTTCCTTATAACCCAGTAACATTCATTCGACTAGCTGCTATTAACATAGTTTCAACTTTCAACTTTACTAGTTGTAAAATTCAATTCTAAACAACTTTTGAGAATTCCTTCTCCAACGAGAGTGTGTTCGCATATCACACATATTAGAAAGGATTTAATCAACAATTTGTGGAAAAGTTGAAAGATAGTTGTTTCGTTGTTCAAATGATTGAATCAAGAAGCTACTTGAACAGAGATATAATATGAATTAAGTCTTTCACTGAGTGTAATATAAATTTAAACCTTGAATAGTAAAATTCTGAGCAATACACTGATACAGAACACTCAGTCCAAAGCTTCGTGGAAGATTCCAAGGCCTTCATTCGAAGTAAAGTCTCTGGGCTATCTGGGTGCACTGACGACACACAGAAAAGCATGCACGTGTTAAGGTCAAAAGCTTTGAACTGGATTTTGAATAAGGTATTTCAGATGCCACGTTATGCAAAAGTGTTTCATTTGCTACCTTGGTATGCCACATAAAGGTCAATCGAGATACAACCTGAGAAAAGCATTGGTTGGTGTTGTTCTGCAGCATCTGTGTGTTGCCAATATCATCTTTCTCCGAAATGACAAAAGTTTGGCCTGCACTGTAACGTGAGTAACCCTAGGAAACCATATGGCAGCCGCATATACTACAATTGGCAAAAATATAGCCTTATAATATAATGCCAAGGTTTTGTGCTTTATTTGTGCTAATTTCTTAATCTTTTCAGTTAAGTTCTTTACGTGGGGGATAAAAGAAAATTTATCATCAATTAAGAAACCAAGATATTTATTTCGAGAAACATAAGGAATTTGAGCATTGTTGATATGAAGTTTAGGAGGTCTGTTATAATCCAGTTTATTATTGAAAACCATAATTTTAGTTTTCGTCTCAGAAATTTTTAATTTGTTTATTCTAATGTTGTCCACGATTTCCTAGAAGGGATATTGGGCGATATGCCTTGGGATCTGTTGCCAATTTTCCAGGCTTTCTGAGCATCTTTACTAACGCAATCTTCCAAAAATTTGGAAAAGTCCCCTCTAATAGACATTTGCTGAATACATTCAACAATATATGTGGAAAATATTGGTGAAATCTTTTGATTGCCGCATTTTCAGCTAAGTCCATTCCAGGACATTTTGACAGATTGATTTTAGAAATTGCAAGTTCAAGTTCATCTAGACTAAATAGTTCCGTGTCATTTGATCCCTTGTAAGATGCATGGCCAATCTTTTCTGCAGCATTCCGCATGTTATCTTTTTTATTAACTAGGCATTCCCTGCCAAAAACTGGCACCCCCCGCCATATCCTACAATACCGTACTTAGAATCGATATATGAATCCAGTTATACAATACACATAAATACATACATTTAAACTACACATCCAGTCCAGTCCAGTAAAGGACGCTCAGAAACAACCCCCATTACATAGGAAGCTCACTAAAACGCCATCAGTCCATCAATTATGCATCGCGCACTGGGACCAATCCATAAGTTACTGGTGTCAATTAGCCCGTTCCTTATTGATCCGCGTTGCGTCATCAAATATTTTTGCTGCGTAAAGGAATTACAGTTACCTAAACGCTTGTAATAAGAAATGAAAACAATATTACGTTTATAAAATAAATTTAAAATATGTAACGAATAAATGTTCGTTCCTTGCAGAATTGATGTCGTGAGAAGCTTGCTAGCGCCCCCCTACTTACCAGTGCTAAATTAACAATAAAACTCAGTAAATATGAGCTGCACTGCAACTCAGATCATAATTTATAATTTCTGGCAATCAAAATGGAATTTATACTGTATGTCAGTATTTTACAAACTCTTATTTATTTATTATTATTATTTTTTATTTGACACCAACATACTATGCACATGCCAAAAATATTTCGATACACACTCTTTTTGTTCCACAGTCACAGTCATTCAATAACAATTATGACTGTGACTGTGAAGTTTAGCAATCGTGACTGTAAAGTTTAATGCCTGTTTAATCGATTTAGCGGCAATCTACATACCCCCAGCTCCAGATATTGCAACAATTGACGATGCTACCGGCTGGATAATGAGTAAGTTACACCCTTCTGCTACGCACATTCTCTGCGGAAATTTTAATCTTCCATCCCACCTTCAACGACTAATGAACCTCTCCACCCTCTAATGAACACTAATGACTAATGAACAATCTCTCTCCATTAAAGTTTACGATTATCAATGAGGAGCAAACGAGACGCACCAATCGCCTTGACTTGATTCTATGTTCTGGAATTTGCAGAGTCGACATTCCACCAGAAACGTCCTTCAATTCAGATCACGACCCAATTGCATTACTTCTTGTTCTGCCTATGCCCAGCTTCAATTGCCATAATACTGTTGAAAAGAAAATCATATTCTCTCCGAATTTTCTGGATCCAAAAAAGTGCCTCGAGGCAGCGCAGTCTATTCCACGGCATGTGCTTGATGGATGTGACCCAATCCTCGCAGTTGATCTAATCACAAGATAGATAAATACAGTCACCCTCTTTGCGTAAGCCAAAACCGTACACATTTCTCCAAGAACTAGAGCTTGGTGGACCAAAGATTTAACGCACAGTTTCCACAACAAACAGTACCTTCACAGGCAGTGGAAAATCTCTGGCACAACCCAAGATCAAATCCTATACTCCAGAGCAAGAGCTATATTCAACAGACTCAAGGCATCAGCAATAAAGAGATACACCGATGCTACCTTGTACAAAGGAAAAGCGCCATACTCATCAAGACACAGTCGCATTAATTCAAATCTTGATCTAGATAACTGGATGGACTACATTTCAAGATTCAAAACAAATTCCGTTTCTGCTGAAATTCCTCTCCAAAACTCTCAATTTGCTCCTACTGATGACCTTACCATACTTTCCATCACAAGGCAGCAACTGATATATGCTATTAACTCCCTGCGTCCATCTAGTACCGCAGGCAGTGATAAGATACCTCATTTCGTAATTAAATGTCTTAGCCCCTATATCCTAGATGCATTACTCTCAATCTACAACTCTGTTCTTTCCACACGAGTTTTCCCTGCTCAATGGAATGAATACTCTGTGAGGCCACTGCCTAAGGTTAAAGCCTAACAAGCCTAAAAGATTTCAGACCAATCTCAACTTCTTCCACCCTCCTAAAACTTCTAGAAAAGGTACTCCTTCCAGCATTAAACAAACAGCTGACGCCACAGAAGCCGAAACAGTTCCATTTCGCAGTCGAAAATAGATCCACCATAACAAACCTCATGGCCGCACAGACATCAATTCTTCAAGCCTTCGAAACTAAATTTGAATTAGCTATAGTGTACGCCGATATTGAAGCTGCTTTTGACAGCCTAGACGTCACAGCCCTTCTCGGGCTCCTGCAATTCTTCTTCAGGATTAATGGAGACCTACTAGCTTTCCTCACCACCTTATTGAGGAATAGAAGTGTCCACCTCACTTGGAAGAAGACCCACTTTACAAGAAAAATCAATGCAGGAGTCCCACAAGGTGGTGCCCTGTCTGGCCTTCTCTTCTCAGCCATTCTGATTCCTTTCATGAGTCCTCGTGATGATGCTCTAATATATGCCGACGATATAAAGTTTCTTACCTTAATCCCACCGTCTGTAAACCCAATGGCAATTACGTCTTCCATCACAGAGAACTTGACCGCTCTTTCAACTTACTTGAAGATGTTTGGATTAAACCTTAACCCTTCAAAATATGCAATAATGATTTACTCATTGAAACAGCAACCAACAATAATTCAACCTTCAGTTTTAGGTACTCTCATCCCAGTGGTTACCTACCATAAGGATCTCGGTGTCTATTTTGATCCGAAGCTGAAATTTAATGTTCACACAGAATACCTCCGGAAGCGATTTAACACCCTACGCTGGAGAGCGAAGCAACACTTACTTCATTCCAACGATGCCGCAACCACCACCAGATATCTTCGAACCACTGTTTATCCGGCTATTTTATACCCTGCTGAAATTTGGGCATCTGCGTCGCCCTCACTTCAAAAACCGGTGTTCTCGTGTGAATACTGGACCCTGAAATGGGCCACAAATAAGCATCGCCGACCCCCTGAACGGAGAACAACTGACATGGCTGAGCAGCTAAATGTACCTAAGCTCCCGAGGTTAATTGACAGCAGGCGTTTAATGACTACAGTAAAAATGTACACAGGAGTGATAAACGCCCCAAACATCTGGGATTTCTGTCAGTGGCACAATCCTACGCCATCCTTGAGGTCAGAGCCCACACTAATCCTCAAATACAACCGGTTGAAACTGTGTAGTCGATTCCTACCTGCCCAGCCACTCCCCAAAATTCAGGCACTGCTCCGTCTTGGAGTCGACCTTCAGAAATTGGCCACCGACTACAAATACCGTAGATGAACAGTGCACTGTTGAGACATTTTGGTGTGACATAAGCACTGCGAAAGCAAAAATAAGAGTAGGAGTGTGTTATAGGACTAATGACTCGAATGAGTACAATGAACAATTGTACAGAGAAATAGAGTGGGCTAGTAAATCGGAATGTCTTATAATGGGGGATTTTAACTTCCCAGATATTGACTGGAACTTGTGGGTTGGGCACTCACCCACTAGTCAGACATTTGTGGATTTATTGGATGATTGTTTTCTGCAGCAGCATGTTCGGGAGGCAACCAGAGAGGTTAATACTCTTGATCTGGTTATCAGAAGTGATCATTCGTGTATTAAGAATTTGCAGATAAAGGTGGCAGTGATCACAGTGTACTGATGTGGGATTTACTTAAAGATATAATTACCATCAGGGGTAAAGGAAAGGGTTTTTGCTTCCGTAAAGGTGAGTACAGTGGTCTCCGACAGTTTTTAAATTCTGTACAGTGGGACCAACTGACGATGTTACAAACAGTAAATTCTAAGTGGGAAGCATTCAAGGAATTAATCGTGGAAGCTACTAAAAGTTTCATACCTATTAAGAAATATTGTTCAAGGTTTAGGCCTAAATGGTTAAATAATGAGACTCGTGACAGAGAAGAAAAATGCATGGGATGCATATAAATTATTAGGCGACACAGAAGCCTATGGCTGATATAAGCAAGTCTGCAATCAGGTCATAAAGGAGGTTAGGCAGGCGAAGGCAGATTACGAGAAATCCTTGGCAAAAGATGCTAAGAAAAACAGCAAGGATTTTTTTACTTATATAAACTCTAAAAGGAAGGGGATGAATCTGATTGGTCCACTTGACATCGATGGTTCGACTGTTGCTGATCCTGCTCAGATAGCAAACAAACTGAATGAGTATTTTGCATCTACATTCACACATGACGAATTATTAAGGTTTGAAAATGGCAGAAGGTTATCAAATTGTAGCAGGATACTTAATGATTTTGTAATAACTGAGAGCAAAGTGGAGGAGAAATTGTTGAAGTTAAACATAAGAAAGGCACCTGAGGTGGATGGGATCTATCCAGTTATATTAAAGGAAGCGGCAAAGGAATTAAGCAAACCATTAGCCATAATTATGAGAGCATCCTTGGACTCAGGGGAGGTTCCTACGGACTGGAGATGTGTAAATGTATCCCCAATTCACAAAGGGGGATCGAAGGGTGACACGAGTAATTACAGACCAGTTAGTTTAACTTCTTCCGGGTAAAATAATGGAGTCACTGGTTAAAGATACACTGCAGGATCATCTAGACAAGACTGCGGCAATAATTCAGACACAGCATGGGTTTGTTAAGGGAAAGTCTTGTCTGACAAATTTGATTGGATATTATGATGTGGTTACAAAGGAACTGGATGCAAAAAATAATTTTGATATCATATATTTGGATTTCAGGAAAGCTTTTGACACTGTTGCGCATGGAAGACTATTGTACAAATTGGAGCAGAATGGTATTAAGGGTAAGTTGCTACAATGGATAAAAGGATGGTGAAGTGGGAGAAGACAGAGGGTGGTAATTAATGGGTGCTGCTCTTCGTGGACTAATGTTATTAGTGGAGTCCCACAGGGTTCGTTGTTCGGTCCTCTGTTGTTTTGTATATTTATCAATGATATTGATGAAGGTATATTACGCTTAATGTCGAAGTTTGCGGATGATACAAAGGTTGGCAGGGTTGTTAATGACAGTAATGGCAGTGTGCTACTGCAACAGGATCTAGATAATTTGGGCAGATGGGCTACGAAGTGGCAACTGAAGTTTAACCTTGAAAAATGCAAAGTACTGCATATGGGTAGAAGTAACCCCAGAGAAACGTACCAACTGTGTAGTACTACACTTAAGGTGGTAGAAAATGAAAAAGACCTGGGAGTAATTGTGCCGTCAGATATGAAGTTTTCTGAGCAATGCAGACAGGCTGCCAGGGCAGGTCATGGGGTTTTGTCAATGATATATAGGAATTTTGCTAGCAGGGAAAAGGAGGTGATTGTCCCTCTGTATAAGGCAATGGTCAGGCCACGCCTTGAGTACTGCGTACAGGTCTGGAGGCCTCATTTTAGGAAGGATGTAGATTTACTTGAGCGTGTACAGAGAAGGGCAACAAGATTGGTGAGAGGAATGAAGGGATCCTCTTACCAAGAGAGGCTTAAGTTCTGCAAATTGCAGTGGCTGGAGACTAGGCACCTGCGCGGTGATCTGATTGAAGTGTATAAAGCCTTGAATGGGTTGAGAAGGCTGAATTCTGTTGGGATCCTTCCACTTGTTCACATTACGAATCTAAGGGGGCATAAATTCAAATTAAGAAAAGACAGATGCAGAATAGATGTGCAGAAATTTGCCTTTAGCTAGCGGGTGGTTAATTGCTGGAACAAACTTCCATCTGTCGTTGTGGAAGTTGATAGGTTGAATAAATTTAAGGAGGAACTGGAAAGGCATTTGGAGGGAATGGTGTGATATATATATATATTTTTTTTTGGCGATGCTGCATAAGCTCATACACTTGCTTTCTTGCATCACATGCCACTACTACTACTACTACTGATAAGCTGGAACATGTTGGGATTATCTTCTCACTGAAAAATAATCCAACTCAGGCCATATCAGATCCTTAAGTTTTGCTCTGGTGTGCAAAACTTAAGGATCAGTCAGGTTTTCATCTCTAGCTTCTCATAGGAGTGGCCTGGATATGGGAAAAGTATACCAAAGGAACCTCGTGAGGTATAGAAATGATGAAGGAAACAAAAACGGAAACAAAACGGCACAGATGGACTTTATTCAAAAATGGCAACTAGCACTGGCTGCCATGATGCAGATGCTTCATTGCCAAAGATGGAACAAAGGGAAGAGAAAATTTGGTGCTCAGTAGGAGATATGGTAGGGTTACCATCCGTCCTCTTTTAACCGGATTTGTCCGGATTTTTTGTCTAGAATTTTTGTCCCGGTGGATTTTTATAAATTTGTCTAAATGTCCGGATTTTTATATTATACGCCATTTTTTTATGCAAGCTCGACGAAAACTACCGAGTTCCGTTATACAAAATCTTTTCGGAATAGGAGACGATTCTTCAATTCGAATCTCCGTGTTGACAATTAGGCGGAAGACCCCGACGACGCTCAGTTTGGTGCATTGAGGTTATCAACCCACGCCTGCTTCAGAATTTACGCACATATAAATTTTATATAGTCTAGCAATACAATATTTTGGTTTAGAGAGTAGATAACGCGTGAAGATCAGATGGTGTGCTAGAAAAAGATATAAATTACAGGAATTCCAGCATGTCAAATAAATATTGACAGTTAGAGGGACTGTTTTCTCTAGAAATTGATTGCATCATATGAAAACGTGGATTTGAGCTGTGTGCACACCAAATTGACCGAAAGTTGCGTATTGTCGACTAAATTTGGTATACTTATCAACGATCCAATCAAGAGGCAGACACTAGTTTATTTAATACCAAAGTTTACCTTTTTTAAAATACTGTTTTTCACTTTAATAAAAAAAATATTTATTATCCACCTTTATACCTGTAGGTACTTTTATGCAATTAGGTTAGTTTAGTTGTGAATGTAAAACATAACCTAGCCTTAATAAAATTTATGCTTCACTACTTACAGTAAAAAATATTTATTATTATTTCAATTATAAAAATTAAGGAATGATGCATATATGAACATTTATGTTGAAAAAAAGAAAATAGCCAATCGGTTGGTAGTAGAAGCGAAAAATGAAGAATGGGAAAGGAAATACGCAACTATTAATAGCAAATTGGGCTTCAAGCAATCAGCGGAATCATGGAAGGTCCTTAAAGACTTGAGAAAACAGAATAAACACAATGCTGGTTTGCAATTAATACCTTTGAACGACTGGACGGAGTACTATGAAGGACTTTTAAAAGAAGACCGGGAAGAGTTCAAGACGATGGAGGATTTTGGTGTAGAAGACTCGGGCTTAAAAGTTTCTGTTAGGGAAGTGGAACTCCTGCTAAAGGAAGGAAGGAATGGCAAATCACCTGGACCTGGAGGAGTTTACATGGAACTTCTGAAATATGAAAGAAGAGGAGTGGCTGTTCTGATACAAAAACTGTTAAATAGTATACTGAGAGGAGAAGAAATACCGAAAGAAATGAAAACAGGATATATTACATCAATTTATAAGAAGGGCGATCGGAAAAGCTGTTCAAATTACAGAGGAATATGCGTCCTGAACCCGCTGTTAAAGATTCTTGGAAAATGGATCAGAAACCATTTAGAAACCCGAATCGAGGTATCAGAAGAACAAAGTGGTTTTTCAGCTGGGAGGTCATGTATAGATCATATCTCAACAATACGACAGATCCTTGAAAAATGCCAATCAAAAGGAAAAAAAATCTTTATGATTTTCATTGACCTTGAAAAGGCATATGCCAGTGTTCCAAGAAAACTCTAATGGGAAGCACTGAAAGAGGCAAATATTGATGGACAACTGATTAACATTATTAAGGCAATTTACAGGAATAATATATGCAGAATTAAAGTGGGATCAGCTTTGTCACCTGAATTCCACACTTCAAAAGGCTTATTACAAGGCCTAAGATCTTGGTCAAAAAAATGTAATAAAATGGGATTGCCGATTAATAAGAACACCTATATTCACAATTTACTTTTTGCAGACGATCAGGTGGTGATAGCACAAGACTTAGAAGATGCAAAGTATGCATGTCGTCAATTGTTTGAGGAATATAAACAATGGGGTCTAAAAATCAATTTTAGCAAGACTGAAATGTTGTCTTCAGGGCCAGGACACGTTCCAAATATTGCAGGTTTTAAAATCAAACAAGTCGATAAATTCAAATATCTGGGATCAATCTTACAAAGTGATGGATCATCCCAAGCAGAGATCAATAAGAGAATTACAGACGGCAGAAAAGCTATCGGCATGTTAAACTCTGTTCTATAGAGCAAAAATATCCTACATAAAACAAAGAAACTTATATTTCAAACGATTGTACAAAGTCTTCTATTGTATGGAGCGGAAACCTGGACATTGAATAGGCGAGAGGAAAACAAATTGCTCTCCACAGAAATGAATTTTTGGAGACGCTCAGCAGGAACTTCTAGAAGAGACAGAAAACGGAATGAAGACATAAGGGAAAAAAATGGAAGTGAAAAAGACTATTATTGACACCATTAGAGAAAAGTGTCTAACATGGAATGACATGTAAAACGGATGCAAGAAAACAGATATCCAAGGCTATCCTGGAATGGATACCTCCTGGAAGAAGGAGAAGAGGAAGACCTAGGAGGACATGGATGGATGGAGTACGAGAGTGCATGACAGCCCGAGGCTTGACCGACCAAGACACCCAGAACCGCACTTTATGGCGGGAAAAAAATTCCTAACAAGAAATAACTTGTAGGCTGAGGAAACCCATTGTAAATGGAAACACTCCTCTTGAAGAAGAAGATACTTCCCCTAAAATGCCTAAAAGGAAGTGCATGTTTACAGAAGAGATGAAAAACAAATTTCCATGTTTTGTATCTGGCCGGGAGGAATGGGAAGCTGAATGTAAAGTTTGCAGAATGAGGACATATGTTTCAGTAGCCAATAAAGGGATTGGTGATTTGAAGCATCACATTGAAAGTGAGAAGCAGAGAAAGCAGTTCAAGGTGAGGCCTTTTCGGAAAAGGTTACAGATTTTTTGTCAAAACTGTCGGTAAAATAGAATATGATCTGGCTGCTGCAGAGGGTATCTTTGCTTTTCACACTGTTAAACATCATAGTAGTTACAAATCAATGGATTGCACAACTCTCATGTTAAAAAATGTATTTTTTGATTCTGAGACAGCAAAAAGATTTTCCTGCGCTAGAACCAAGACAGAAGCCATTGTAAACTTTGTACTTGCAAATCATTCTCTTAAGGTTACTGTAAAAACTTTAAAATAAAATAAAATTGCATACTGTGGGGTCTCAACTGATGGATGTAATCATGGTTCTGAAAAAATCTTCCCATTAATTATTCAGTATTTTGATATAAATGAAGGAGGGTTACAAACAAAATTAATTGAATTACAGAAGATGCCTAACGAGACTGCAGATACTATTTCTACGTATGTTAAAGAAACTCTTGAAAAAAATGGTTTGTGTGAAAAATGTATTGCATTCACTGGGGACAATTGCAATACAATGTTTGGAGGACTGAGACGAAATGAAGAAGGGAATAATGTCTTTGCAAAATTGAAGAAATTGTTGCACAACAAGACTTTGATTGGAGTGGGCTGCCCTGCACATATTTTGAACAATTGTCTTTAGAATGCCGCAGAACTTTGGGAAGTTGATGTAGAGAACATTGTTTTTAAAATTTACAAGTATTTTCATAATTATACAGTCCGGACTGAAGAGCTTAAGCAACACTGTGAGTTTGTTGAGATTGAATATAGACAGCTCCTTTCTCACACGACGAGATGGCTTTCATTATTTCCAAGCATCACAAGGCTCATAGATATGTTTCCAGCTTTACAGGCTTATTTTCTGTCCCAAGAAAAACCTCCCATTGTGATTAAAAGGTTCTTTGAAAATGGATTTAGTGAGATTCATCTTTGGTTCATGCAATCACTTATGAGTGTATTCCATACACACATACAACGAATTGAAAGGGAAAGTAACTCAGCTGCAGAAGTGCTAGATGTCTTAGTCTCAATGAAAGAAATTATCTCGAAACGGATGGATCACAACTTCATGCCATTAAGAGTAAAGGAAATGCTATACAAAAAACATGATGAAGGACTTGTACTTGAATGTGAAAAATTTTCTAGTGATACAAAAAATCTGTATAGAAATTGAATGGAATATTTAGATAAGTGGCTTCACCATATGGAATCCATTTCCTGTTTTATGTGGATGAAAATGGATGCAGTACCAAGCTGGAACGATGAAGAATGTTCTATTTCCTACTTGATTGACAAAGGGGTAACAATTGATGATGTTAAGTGTTTTGACCAATTTAACAATTTGAAGAAATTTTTTGAGGGTCAAATGAATAATAAAGACTTTAAAAACATGCTTATACATGAAAAGTGGGCCAAATATTTTAGTAATTCCAAAAATATTGAATTCCGTTCAGAATTGTTGAAAATTGCCCAGTTTTTCTTTGCAATTCCTCCTCACAATGCAAATGTAGAGAGAGTATTCTCTCTAATGCAAAGTCAGTGGACGAAAGAAAGGAACAGGTTAAATGTCAGTTCTGTAAAAGGTATTTTGTTTTTGCAATACAATTTCAAACATATGTCATGCGTTGATTTTTATACATATTTGAGAGGCAATCCAGAGCTATTGAAAGAAATAATTTCTCAAGACAAATATGAATGTACTAATCCTAAACATCAATAAATGTGGTTTACATTGTCTTTATTTTATTATTTTCATAATATATTTGTCCTCTTTTCTGTCCTCTTTTTTAATCCCAGATGAACTTTTTGTCCTCTTTTATTCGCCCCAAAACATGTAAATGTCCTCTTTTTATGAGTGCAGAAGATAGTAACCCTAAGATATGGACACCTCTAATGACGATGCAGGCTTTGCACCGCCTGTCCATATTTAGAACAATGTTGTTGATAAGTTCTTGCGGTAACATCGTCCATTCCTCTGTAAGTGGCATCTTCAGCTGGTGAACATTTTATGGTGGGTGTGGACGTGCCGCTAGGCGTCTCCCCAGAGCATCTCATATGTGTTCGATGGGATTTAGATCAGAGAGGAACGGGCAGGCCAATCAATAAGAACAACGTCCTCACTTTCCAACAGCATATCAACAGCTGTGCGATGGGGTGTGGCGTTATCATCCATAAACACGAACTCGGGGCCAATGGCACCTCAGAACAGACTCACGTGGGGAAGGATTACCTCAGTACAAATTATTATTATTATTATTTTAGGGTTGCCCGTAATTAAATACATTAACCCGTATTTGTGTCTGTAAATTGCGTATGTTCTATGGTCAATTTGCCTGTTTTGCTGGACGAAAAAACCCCAGTTACTGGGGAAAAAAAACCTTGCTATCTACGCCTGAGACCGACTAACTCAGCCACGGAGTGAAAAAAGCCCATTAAAGTTCCTCGCATCATCGACGGGATTCGAACTCAGGCCTTTTCCACCCGGTGTGGGGAAGACGGTGACGATACCACTGTGCTACCCGCGCAGACATTACCTCAGTACAGTAAGTTCCGGCGTATAGGGGAAACCCCGGAGGCCGCAACAAAATACAAAAAATATAGTAAGTAGCGTGCACCGGTTACAGTACCGCCTTCTAGTATCTGTAGTTGTGTACGTCCATCCAAGATAACGCCTCCCAAGACGAGAACACCTCGACTGCCATATTGATCCCTTTCAGTGATGTTTGCAGGGTGATACCATGTGCCAACCTTTCGCCATAACTTTACTGATGAGACTGAATTCACTCTCAGCAGTAAAGAGTACCTTACCCCAATGCGCTGCTGTCCAGTCCTTGTGTTCGATGCACCACTGTAAACGGTGTCTCCGATGGGCAGGTGTTAAAGGGACACAACATACTGGCCGTCGGGCAAACAGTCCACCTTTGTGGAGTCGCCTGGCCACAGTAAACCGTGATATCATGCATAACTTCTGTGCAGCTGGTTTGCAATGGATTCCGCTGTCTGGTGTCGGTCCCTCTTGGCCTGTAGGAGTATATATGGCGGTTATCATTGGGCGTTGTTTTTCGTGGACGACCATCACTGGTCCTTCAAACAGCTGTACCTGTCGTTCTGAAGGCCGACCACGCATGTGAGACGATGCTATTAGTATTAGTAACGGCCGCATGGTGCAAGAAAGCCTATGGCTTATGCTGCACCAGCCAAAAAAAAAAAAAATCCGAACAAAACAATGATAAAAACAAAAAAAAAATAAAATAAAATAAATAACTAAATAATAATAATTAATAAAAAAAAAAAGGAAATTAAACCTATCATCCTATGCGCTTCCCTGACCCGAAGGTACTATCCAGATGACCTTTGAATTGCCCGAACTGTCAGCCTCTACCACCCATGAAGGCAACTTATTCCAGTAATTTATAACTCGCTGGCTAAAATAAAACTTCCTGCAGTCCAATCTAAACATTATAATCTTGAAAATTTTGTCCTCATTCATTTTACTGATGCCTCTCAGAGCCTTAAACACCTCAATCAAATCTCCTCTAAGGTGTCTAGTTTCCAAACTCTGCAACCCACATATTCGAAGTCTTTCTTCATAAGGACGCCCTTTTGCCGATCTCACCAGGCGAGTTACCCTTCTTTGCACCCTTTCAAGAAGCTCGATGTCTTTCTTTAGGTGCGGTCTCCATACTTGAACACAGTATTCCAAGTGTGGTCTAACAAAAGCCTTATATAATGGGATTATCACGTCCCTATCTCTACTTGCAAAAGTTCGATAGATCATCGATAGGACACCATGGGCCTTCCTTGCAACCTGTTTACAATGCTCAGAGAATTTCATGTCTGACCGTATCGTAACACCCAAGTCCCTTTCCTCCAGTACTGGGTTTAGTTGAACTCCACCAAGTGAATAAGTTTTTTTGGGATTACTGTTTCCCAGGTGTAATACCTTACACTTTGTTGGATTAAAGCACAGCTGCCATTTTCCTGACCATTCCTGAAGTCTATCTAGGTCTCTCTGAAGAAGCTCAGCTTGACAGTGATCATTAACTACTCTACCAATTTTAACATCATCTGCAAATTTAGACATCACGCCCTCTATCCCTTCATCAATGCCGTTTATGAAAATTAAAAACAACAGTGGTCCTAATACTGATCCTTGGGGAACCCCACTTCTTACATCAACCCAATCTGAGGAATAGCCATTTATCACAACCCTCTGCCTCCTGCCCTGAAGCCATCCTTCTATCCATCTATGGATTTTCCCAGTGATTCCAACCTGTTCCAGCTTATAAAGCAACCCCTCATGTGGGACTGAGTCAAAAGCTTTGCTGAAATCTAAATAAACAATGTCGAAATTATTCCCTAAATCCAGCTCGTGAATGACCCTTTCGAAATAGCAAACCAGATTTGTTAAACATGATTTTCCCTTTACAAAACCATGCTGAGTATCCTTGAGAATTTCAATTCGATCCAAATGATCCTGAATTCCACCCTTGATCATTGCCTCCATGATTTTCTCTACTACTGAAGTCAGACTGACAGGTCGATAATTTCCAACTTCACTTTTAGAGCCACCCTTATGTATGGGAGATACATTTGCACTTTTCCAATCCAAGGGAATCTCCCCAGAGTCTATGGGCGATACCGAACTCTGCAGCCACACTCCTCGCACTTCGACCTTCCTCGAGCTTACCAATTATTCGACACCGAGTAAACGCATTCAGATGTTGTCTACTGACCATTTCGTTGTCTGTTATACTCTAGGAAATCAAACGAACGTCTGTAACAATCGTGCTCACCATTCGGTAATTTGCACATAACTGCTGAACTGCTGCTTTTATCTGTTTATGTGAGCCCTCTCATCAGGATTCAAATTTTTCATGTGCACCAACTTTCTACTGAACGGCCACAGTTTTGCAAATCGCCACAGGCTGTTTCGTTTGATTTTGTGGTTGTCCTTAAGTTTTCCATACCAGTGTAGTACTGGAGGATCCCAGATATTGAACGTGCCCATGCACACAGACTTAGGCATAGTCTTCGATCCGAACCCAAGTTAAGATTTCACAATCTCATAAATAAAAAAAAAACTTGCTCAATTCTGTCGGATGGGCTGGCTAACAAAGTGCCAACTTCTTCATATCCATGAGCCTCTGCTAGCTCTCGCATATACATAACCACTTTCCTCTATTCTGAAATACGGAACTGAAATTCTGAAACATTATGTGCCCACACTAACGCGAAGCGCATTTATGAGGAGAAACACTGGTTAGTAAAATGGCCCACCCACAAATTAAATCTTTACCCTCTACAAAGAACAACAGCAATTGCACAAGAATTGGGGGTAAGGAGGCTATGAAAGCTGGTTGAAAACAGGAGACTGCTATTCACTGCTAAAATGGTCACCGGCATTATATCAGAGTCCAATATAAGGGATATATGATCATGGCGCGTCCCCCTGAACGTCTACGATCAACGCCAACTTGTGCATTCGAACAGGACTTGCTTCACCGGACCAAATCAGATGCTTGACAGAATCCAAGAACTCGATGCTAACCTCCATCTGTTTGCCACAAACACTGCTTATAGGCGCCATGTGATTCTCACTGCAAGCTCCCCAACTGACTCGTCATCATAACTGTGATCAATTCAACACTTGCCGCTTTGCATCTGGCTTCAGCACCTCCAGCTGCAGTTGGACCACCCATCATAATCTTTCATGGATCACCCATCATGGATTACCTGCACTGCAATAGTGGTCCATAGGACTTAAGTCTTTCCCCATACACAAATTCTTTATTATTCATTCATTCATTATTCACAAATTCATTATTATTTTGTTTTTGATTTTCTTATACAGTACACTATTTTTCTACATGTACTCTTCTATAAATATTTATCGAGCCAAACCATTCAATAAAATCGGACAAATAGAAACCCGGCAATTATTATTTATTTTTTAAGTACAATTTAGATGTTAACAAGTTAATTATTATTAATATTTAATATTTATTTTATTATTATTTTTTTGCATATTCCAAGAAGGCATTGTGTCACAAAAGTTAAGAATTATTGCTCTAATATATTTCTTACTTATGTCTATCTTTCCTGCGATTCAGTTTTTTTGACTGTGTCGCTTGATTCACAAAACAACATAAATAACCAGTACCAATAAATCTAATGACAAGTAAATTTATTTAGTCGCTGTATTAATTAATGATAGGGTTCTCACCCTTTATGAATCATAAATAAACTTTAAATAATTAAAAATTCACAAATAAAAGTACAAAAAAGCAGATCAGCAACTGACGCCATTCACTACTACAATGTTATCTAACGATCTAGGATCAAATGGTTCTTATAAATAAACAGCAACCGATTCTGAGTACTGTTTCGCATAGCACCTAAGTTAATCAAACCGGGGTCAACGTCGTTCGTTACAAAAAATAAATTTCTTCCTTATTTTTACCAGATTCCTTACAATATCATGCAGTAACTTAAATGATTTGTGCGATTACATCATTCCCAAATACAAATACGCGAAGCTCATAAATGCTGTAAACTCTTGGCCTGAATGCAAATTGTTCTTTTTCTGGGAACACGCGTCTTTGCTATTGTTGCCTCTCATCTAGTCATTCTACTACTTCTACTGTTGCCAGCCTTTGACCTTTAGCCTACAACATGGTGCTTTGGCTGTATGAAAGAAAAGCATGGTAAACGGAAGTAAGAGAGAAGCAACTGAGAATGAACTAAATTTGATGATGCGTAATACTCTTTTTGGCGTTCTGTGCAATCACCAAGGGATAGATAACCTCGGCAAGGAACAAACAGAATCTTAAAAAGTTGTGGGCTTTCGACTCTGGTAGGCCCTGACATAGTAGGTTACACCTATAAATCAACCAAAGCTTTATTAATATGTAGTTAAAAACTAATTTCTAAGCAATGTTTTAATATATATAGCACATTTTTCTAGAACTACCAAAATGGAAAGGAAGTCACTGATATTTCAACCAAGATATGTTGACAGAATTTTCGGGTTTTTGATTATATCTATCACAATGTATACATGGATGTTGACATATCAATATCTTTTCATGTCAGCATCAAAAATCAAAGCGGATAAAAGAATTATAGGTTAGAGATGGAAAAACTCGTGCAAATGGCAGGATCACATATCACAATTCAAAATATTCAATAATATGTGGTCCTACCGTCAAGTGCGTCCCAGTCAATGAAACTTCTCACCGCAAAAGCATTCCACATTTCGTGCTGATGGCCCTTGTCCATACCTTACTGAACCTTTGATGACATTTTCAACGTTACTGTCAGCTAGAGTATTTTCCTATTGCACAGACAGAATACACGATAAAGCCAAAGTTCATAGGGTTCAGATGCCGAGGGCTGGCCTAACTTACAAACCATTCTGACTAGAGAGCGGATCATAAAAGGGATACTGTTTTTATTTCGGGGTTTTCGACAATTTTTTTTTTTTACTTCAGGTTTTTTTATTTATAAAGTTATACGCCCAATTAAATAGTTAAAGAGGCTCAAACATCAGTATTTACATAGCAGGATATTAATATATTATTAATAATAATAAATGAATCATTAATTTATTATTAATTATTTAATTAATATTATTAAGTAAATTATTATTATTATTATCAATTATCAATAATTTAATTTATATCATCAATTAAATTATTAATATTAATTATTAAATAATGATTTTTAAAAAAGAATAAATACATTAATTAATTATTAGTATTTTAATAAGTTTAAAAAGAATAAATTAATAAATAAATTACTAATTTAAAAATAATTTTAATAAATAATAAATTAATATTAAAAACCTACTAGTAAAATATTCTGCTTTCAGTAATAAAAAAATCACATTTAAGTTTACCAGTCGTCACTCGTTCAGAGAGGTCTGGATTCAAATCCTGGCAATAGCCAGATAAGTTCTAAAGGTCTCTTCAATTAGGGATGTAGTTAGCCAATTTCAGGCTGAGGGAGGTATGTTATTGAGTTTTTTCAGCCCGCATAACACGCAAATCAGCCCGTGAATTGCATAAACACAATACACAATAGAGTAATATGGTCTAATTCTCTGGATGTTGGACTATATACACCAACTCGCTCGGGGAGCCAAAAAACCATGCGGCTGGTACTGCAAATACCCAGCTGAGTTGAATAACTAGAGTAACACTTACATTCACCCTCTTAAAAGTTAAAAAGTCGTCGTGATTGGGGATTGAACCGACGCACCCTTAAGATTCTGTACAAATCAATCTTCCTTCCCTTCATAACGTATCTATCAGGGGTCTTGGTTTCGCAGGGCAACTCTTTACAACAACAAACGTAAACTGGGAACCATCCAGCGCACCATCCTTCTTACTATTACAAGGGCATGCTGCACAGTTAGCAACCCAGCCCTTCAGGTTCTTGCGGGCGTCCTTCCGCTTGATCTGGAGGTTATTCGAAGGGGCCTCCACTACTGTCTATCCAGGGGTATACCAGCAACTATCCTTGGACACACTCCATCAATAATCAGAATGAAATCAGGCAGGAAAAGAAAAAAATTGCCATCCTACTACTTCAGACCTGGCAGGACAGATGGACTGCTACCGACAAGGGCCCAATCACCAAGAAATTTATACCATATGTGAATGCCGTATTTCCTAAATCTCCAACTTGGTTTTCTCCTGGTCTTTATACCACCTACCTCATTACTGGACACGGATCAATAAACCATAAATTAACATCCATGGGAATCATTGACAACCCCTACTGTGCATGTGGTGAAATAGAAGACTGGAACCATCTAGTATATACCTGTCAACACTATGAGGACCTCCGCAGCATCCTGTTTACTCGTATCCAAGATAACCCTCAAGGAAATGAACACTTATTCATCACAGAAGAAAACTACTACTATGAGTTTACCAAGTTTGCACAAGCCCTCTTCACAAGACGGAGCACCCTATTGTCAACACAAAATAGGAACAACCCAAACATCTGATCGTAACCTAACTGGCCAACCGATCGTAACCTGGATAGGATCAACTGGCGTACGGGCCACCTCATTCCTCAGTGGCAACTTGCACACGGCTCTCTTGCTGTGTCTTATTTATCGTCCTTCCCGGGGTCCCCTTTCAACTGATGGCGCTTATTGCTCCATTGATAACCTGGAGGATGCCTTCGCCTACATCCTCCATATTTCTAGCTATACCCTCCTTTCTTGCGTACACTCTGTGCTTCCCCGACTCTACCTTTTTTTTTTTTTTTCTGTCCCCATCCAGGAAGCTCTGGCGACCCTGGCGGAGACAAGCCAGAGAATAATGGGCAGACTGGCTACCTCCTAGTGGTGTGTGCAGGCAACGTGGAGTCCCACCAGGGGCCCTGCGGCCAAATGCCAGGACACACAACAGAACCTAACGCAATATGTCATACACAACACTTTTCTGGCATTTACAGTAGTACTGTATTCCTTCACAGCGAACATATGGCGCAGATGTGGGAAACAACAGGTGGCGCCTGACCCTAATACTATGCACACTATGCACTCCTCACCATCCAGCCTTTCGGGTAGCAGAGCGAATATCGTCTTGCCACCCAGCTTGGAAAAGGCCTTTGTGTGAATCTCGTCAAACTAACCAGACAACAAAAGCAATTTACATCCACGATATACTTTGAGAGTATGAGCTACTCGGTCGGGTAACCTGAAATTGAAAATGTTTATCCGTAGTCGAGTGGTCAAGCTGGAGGATACAAAAGTGCACACGCTTTCAATGATCGTGGTTCAAGTCGCGTAACTACTAAATCACCTCCACTTGCTTCCGCAACTTTCACTACACTGAAAAGAACCGATCTATATTCACTAATCTTCTATCAAAAACGAATTTCATTCATTTTGCCTTTTAGGCAAATTTGGGCAATTATAATTGTAAAATGATATTTGGAATTTGCCTAAAAGCCACTAAATATCATTTTAACATTAACAGCGACATCGTAAAAGTCATTACTCCTGGGTAGCACAGTGGTTACAAACAACTTCCTTCCATTGTATAAAGGACAGTGATTATAACAACAGGGCCATTTCCACACCGTGTAGAAAAATCTTAGGTTCGAAAACACGTCAACGAAGCGAGAAACGTTTATGGGTTTTTGTCACACTGTGACCGAATTAGTCAGTCTGACAGAGAGTGGCATGGTTGCACTCCCAGAAACAGTTTCTCCAATCAGGAGACAGGGAAACCAGAGAAAACACGAAATTTAAAGATAACATGCACTTGCATGTGTTACTGCTCGAATAACCCGTAACTTGAAATGGGTTGTTTTTATGCGTGCGTATAAAAATTGTTTATGCCCACCTATTAATGAAAAGTGTAATTCACCTGCAAGCTGACCAACAGAGATCATCATCATAAAGATAGGACTGCTTTGGAGAGATGGATTGCTTATTCACTGCTATGCTGCCTCTATTGCTACACACAAAGGACAACTTTAATTTCATAATCTACGCTGATGATATCATGCGGACAAGTTTCGGCACGTAATGATCTCCAATTATAGTCCATATAATCAACCAGAATCTTAGACAGCGAGCAAAATGCACTCTGCATACATCCAAATAAGTCTTTACATGTGCCTTACCTAAGAACAAACGAAACCAAGAACAATCCATCACTGTATGCCACTCTCATCTCCTTAGCAAACAGCACCTAGGCTCCATATTGTTTATGCACCAATATCATCACCATATCGTTTAGGCAACTAGTATTTAATAAACATCTAAATCTGAAAGATACCACGATGAATACATGCTGTTCTGAGGGTTAAATTGTAGGTGGGAGAAAAATCCAGGTATCATCGCAAGGGAGGGGAGGCATGATGACCAGATTTTTCAGTGTTTTTTTTAAGTGACACTTCTTCTTTAGGCGCGCCCCAGGCAGTTTTCACATGGGAGTAACTTGAGTCCGTGGATTGACAAAAATCGCAACGAAAATGCGACACGAAATGAAATACGTAGCAGCGACGCCATCAGTACTCCTACTGATTGCGTCGCTGTCAGTATCCCTATTGGCCACGGTGAAACTCGCACGCGTGTCGCGTTTACGTTTTAAATAGCTATATCTCAGTTTTTAACAGTCCGATTTTAAAAATGTAAAAACCAAAATATTTCTTTGGTCATTATCTACCGTATTTCATAAAAAAATAAAAAAATTATAATTCAACATGCCGAAGACTAATGGCGTTGTAAGACGTGTAAAACAAATACACGTGCAATGCGAACACCAAACCATCTCCATTGAGTACAAAACAGAGATCTGTAAGATTTGTAATAAACTTGTAAAACAATTGTAAAAGATTAAACCACTGTAAGATTGAAATAATAAACGTTTCAAAAGATTCTAAAGAAGTTTCACTTAACTTCAGCAATGCGTGCTTGGCGCACACATTTTATTTTAGATAGGCATGAGAACACTTATATGCATGGTTAAGGGGGGCTCATGCACCCTCCCCTGAATACGCCCCTGGGTATACCTAATAAAGGGCCCACTTAGTGTAAATATCCTCTTATGCTCTACACGCCAGAGTTAAAAGTTCATTGGAACTCTTCTATTGCTACCGATATACAAACATAACAGGAATTAACAATTGTAAATGCAATATTTGTGACAGCATACATTCGATCTCGTAATATGCGCATTTGTGTCTACATATATTATTGGGGGAACAAAGTCATTCCTCCAATAATGTATGCAGGGAAATTGAACACAGAAGGTTACCTTCAAATGAATAAAAGAACGGCATCATGACTCTACTAGAAACGTATCGATATATTAATATCAATAAATGGTACGAAGTTTTATTCTATTAGTGCCTATTATACACTGAATGGCACTTTATTAGGTACACCATCGGCATAGTAGCCGGTATGAATGATTAGAAAAAACGTTTACCAAAATATGGCGAAAACAACACTAGTCTATGCACCCGTATTGCCTGGTGTCAACAGTGCAGGCTGGTAGTAGCGGCATAATGGTGTGTGAAGTATTCTGTGGTGCACACTTCACTCCCTCGATACCTGGGGAGCAGCATTTAGATGCTACAGGTTATCTGAAAATTGTTTCTAGCGAAGCATACCCCTTCGTGACTACAGTACAATGTACCATGTCACAAGGCCAAAATTGTAGAGACCTGGTTCCAGAAACATAGAAGTGAATTCAGCGTTGTGGCTGGTCACAACGCTGAACACCTATAGTCACGAGATCTCAGTCCAATTGATCACCTGTGGGATGAGGTGTAAAGCTCTTCGTAGTAAAGATCCACAACCATCCAATTTGACACCACTGTGGGAAGAACTGGAGACAATGTGGATCAACATCCCTATGGAACGCTTTGGACACCATGTTAAGTCCATGCAACTTCACAACCAGACTGTTCTGAGAGTTAGGGAGGATGGAACCTACTCGCTATTAGAAGAAGAAGAAGAAGAACTCTTTATTGCATACAAAATGCGCACGCCGTATACAATACCCTTCACGGCTACAAGTTAGGGGTTTACAGGAGAGGCTAATACAATGTAATAAACAAGGATAAGATAGGAGAGAAAAAAAAAACAATATTATTACTAATTATACAAGTGTAGGATTAAACATTGAAGAAAAAATTACAAATTTACATATGAAAATATACACAACAGCATGTTATCAAATTAAATTATTCTCAAGGGAGCAGTCCTTTTACAATGCTGGAGTCATCCGAGCAGGCGCAGAATGTTGGAACACTGTAGTGATGCATCCATTGTAGTGGTGGACAGGTCCTTGGGAGCAGTTTCTAATATACTGTGACGCAGTCCTAGAAGGAAGTCGATGGAGTAATTTCTGCCTATATTTTTTATCGACTGCGACGTTGTAGAGGTTGCCGTCCACGGAGTGTACGTACTGCAGCATTTTCACAGAGAAGAATCAATCTGATAACTTTAACCGGTTTGGCGTGGCCTGAAGGACTGGATTGGCCCTAAGGCTTGGTACCGTGATTCTCCATCCGCAGTTAGCCCAGAAGTCTGGTTCAGAAATAATGCCAACCATCATTTTGACAGCAAAGACGAGTCTTCTCTCATGGATGATGGCAGGAAGACGTCTGATGTTTACAGCTGCCGCTATCTGGGTGGTCCTTGGTACAGGGGAGTGTATGTACTGCAAGGGGATACTTAATGAAGTGACCACTCAGTGTATTAATGTACTTGAAGCCTACATGTTTATTTAACATATAATAGTTTCGCTTGTAAATTAAAGCTCTATACATCTCTTTCACCTGTGTTGATTTAAAAACAATGCAAGTTGATTTGGCTCATAATATATAATGTGGACCAGCGGGTCTTGTAATATAAGACAATTGCTCTTACGGTGTAAGTCTTTTAAGCATACGAGACATCATATCGAATCTTCGCTTAACAGTTATGCCCTAGTATTAGATCTGCGAAATCTTTCTTAGCTATAATCTAAGGATAATGATCAAATTGGGGATTAATGTAACAGAGATCTCTTCCCTTTTTTTTTTAATTTATCTTTAATTTGTGAAATAACTTCTTCATTTATATCCCTTCTTGTCTTCTTTTACTTTCCATACGTAATACTGATTAGCTGTTACTTTTAAAACATTTTTTCAACCTATCGATTTGCAGAATTTGTATGCCATCTCTTTTTGTTTGTTTTTAAATTACAACTTAGTGGTATCTTTTTAATTCATCCCTCGCTGTGAATAAGCAACATTTCTATCCTTTCTACATACGGATATGTAACTAAAACGTACTCTTCATTTAATAAAGAATTCAACAAAAATAATAAATTAAACAAACAGTTAAAAATGGTAATTTTACTTACTTTTTCTTAGGCGAACGTTTTGGTATGTCTTGCTCCCTTCCTGTAGTTACATTCTGTCCACTTAAGATAGATTTTATTCATTTATGGACAAAGTGTAGTTATGCACATGTTATTTTCACTGAAAGGGCAAACTACTACAGCTTATTGCTAACGATAATAATTAATCAGTAATGTGAGCAGACTCAGCTGATATTAACCTATTAAAGCAGTCTATCCAGTTGACTATCATATGATTTACCTTATTAAATTCAAGCTAAAAGATCAATACATGTATTTCAAACAAAGAAATCGGTCTTGCTTGTCAACGAGAGGTTATAGAGAAAGAGGCCCATTATTAATCCGAAGGAGATTATGAGACTTAGATCGTTCATATAGGTGATTCAAGTCACTTCATCACTGAATCTCAGAGGAATACGACAACCACTTCTGTCCACTACAAACATCCACGTATTCTTCAAATTCATATCTGTTGGAAAAAATCAATAAAAATAATGTAATGCTCGTGGAATACAATATCGAAAGAAAACTGATCCCAGTAATTTATTAGATGAAATTATTCAAATTGTTTTATTTAAAGTATGTGAGTTATTGAAACTAAAAATTCAATTAAATTCCATCAATAAAATTTTAATATCTTTAAAGACGCTACAAAATTTAAGACGGACAGAGAACAACAGACATTTTATTCCAAAAATTCCACAACAGCTTCTTTTGTATGTTCAGCAATGTATGTCGAGTGCAGAGAGAGAGAGAGAGAGATTAGAGTAAGAGTAAACTGGAAATATTATTATCATTTATATTAATGCAATTCGTGAAATAAACGCACTTCACTAAACAAATACGTGTCCACTATCAACGCATAAATTTTCCAGTACAACTGACACGGTCTACGACTATGGTAGCTAAGTTACCATAGTTATAGCCCATGCATCTTCATGATCATTGCTCATGATTAAATCTTTGGAAATGGCGCTTGAAAACACATAAAGAATATATTCATAACATAAATTTATCGATAGGTAATTTCTGCATTAAAATCTTCAAATTTATGAAATCATCTAAGAACCATGCTGTACGGATATTTGAAGTCACTGCTAAGATTGGCTATTATTCGTGGCGTCCCACACACACACTACAACCATTCATTGTGTCCCACACCAGATTTGCTCATATAAGAGTAAAATAATACATTCAAGTTACTTCTAATGTAAAAGAAAACTATTTGTACTTGGATATATTGTTCTGCCAGAGTGCTTCCATACTTGAAATTCGTACAAAATATGTAATCAAAGGTAACTTTTTCGCAACAGCAAAACTATGATGGCTTCATCTACATCATTATTTGCAATGTAGATGTCACGTTTTGCAAACGATGCTCTAAACTGAGAAAGCCCAACTTCTTAGGTCAGATGCAATAAAGTTTGAGGAAGGAGATCAAGCAGTAGAGAGGCCCTAATTACAATAGTCCGGACTTCTTGGTCGGTAGAGGTAATCAAGAAGCCTCCAGCCATATTTGGTAAACCTATAATCAATGGCCGTTGCCAAATTGTTCTGGTGAATCGACCTAATGTACGGAACAGGTTCTTCCTCAACAATGACGCGCACACCAGGGAAACAAATGGTCAACTCTAACCTCGTGTACGTAACCTTTTGATCTTCCATAGTGGCCATATAGAGGTTATTAGCCTGTGTTTATGATAAAAACAAAATTATTTGCTAAATTTTGTTAGCAGAAATAGCTCATCAGGAATTAAAATAAATCTCTGTGCAGCATGTGAGCAGCAGAACAATAACATGAGTCTCAAACACTTTTCAAATATACGTATTTAAAAATTGCTTATTATATAATATATATTAGTACATATTGTCAGTTTATCTCTCTCTCTCTCTCTCTCTCTCTCTCTCTCTCTCTCTCTCTCTCTCTCTCTCTTCCACCAGCCCCCAAACCCAAAGAGGTCATAATAGAATCAAAGGAAAAGAAAGGTGGCCACACAGATTGAAAGGATTCGATTTTTTTTTGTACTCGTAAATCTGCAGGACACATTTTATCAACAAAATTGACATTCATTACATTACAAACATATGACTGAATAAATTCAGCCAGAGATTTAACTAAGAGAGAAGTATACACAAAAAGCAGGTTTGTCAAGTTTCTTTTAATTATTAAATAAATACAAATATGGAAAAGGAGTGCATCATTACCAAAATTCCAAGGAACTCCAGACAGCTGCACCCAATAACCAAACTTCACATTCATTATAGAAAATAAGAAATGGGAGCTTCGGGCCAAGTGAATAAATTCATATCTAGCATTTTATTTATTTTTCTTGTAAATATGTTCATAGCATAATATTGGCATCGTTCTAAAAATAATCCAAATTGCAAAACACTTAATTGTGAAAATACCACTGTTAACCGGTCGTTCTCTTTTCAACGAGATCGTTGAAAAACGATCATCCGTTGAAAAACGGAAATTCAGGGGGAGGCATCGTAATAATTTTTTTATTTTTCTTAAACATCATTTATTGAATAATAAAGCACTAAAATATAATCATGATTACTGCCAATGTAATGGCAAAATCTTAGTTATTAAACAAACAAAACACTTCCAGAATAATGAATAAATACCACATGTAGGTTACAGAACTATAATTATTGGATACAGTAATAAAAATTAAATTATTATTAAATTATTTATTGTAGTTAAATGGGAAAATTCACTAAAGTTTCCAGCTTCTTTATTGCAATTTATTTTCAATACAATAAAGGAACTGCAAAGTCTAGCGGTCTATGGATCCCCCTCCCCCTTTTTAGCTTTAAAAAACATTTACAGCACCAGAGCTCAGTGAAATTCTTTCTGTGTTGTAAATGTTCCTTAATTTGTTGATATTTTTAACTCGATCATTTCATATTTCATCGATTAATGTCAACGTTAAAGAATGATCCAGAAAATCCACAATCTTGTTGAATATTAATCGTAAGTTTTGGATGTTCAATTGTTTCAGCGATTTTTTTATTCGCTTTTATAATGATATATTCTGTACACAATTTTAATGGAGCCTTGAATATATTTTGGCACTAATCGTAGTCAAGAATTACTCATAATTTTCTTCTGTTGATTTTGTCGAAGGCTTTTCGGTATTTTGTCAACAGGAATAAATGAGAGTTAATTAAATCATATTCTTCATTCTGTTATCTGTTTTATGTTTAAAAATGAATTATGTACTATCCACGTTTAAGAATGAACTACTCTTTTTATCCTCAATCAAAAAGCAGAGCTTGATTTTAATATTATTTGTATAGGTTTCAAATTTGCAACAGTCTATCTGTGATTATCAAGGAAATTCTTGACCCATTTTTTATGAATTAATAATTTGTCTCGTTTAACTTTCTTCGGATATTATATACAGACTAAAAGACAAAGTATTAAAGGTTATATCATCCCCTTTACATTCGAATGCACAATGCTGTTATGGACTTACATTGCAATGAATGAAGATGTTCATTATCACTCCAATGTTCTAACCACACAATCACCTCATTAGTATTTTTAATCACTTTGTTAATTTCTGGTGCTTTTTTCCTTACACGATTCATCTGCATTATATTCTGAGTCAGTCCCTATGCCACCGGCCTGTTTGTCGAATTTCTTCCCACTTTTTACAGAGGCTGCGATTTCTTCCTCGATCAACTGGAGCTTCCGCATCCACCTCAATCCATGCAGGTAATTTGTTCCAAGACTGCCACCAAGTACTCTACAAGCAGCCTTTGCTTCTTGTTTGAAAATGCTATTAATTCAGGGTTATTATTAGTGATCTCGCCTTTTCCAATACATTTTTTTGAACACTTTTCAGTTGTCGTTGAGCTCCTTTTCTCCCACGTTAATTCAATATTTTGTGCAATGTCTTTCGGTATTAATGTTTTCAGAAATTCTGGAACTTGAATTTTTGAGTTCACAATACCAGCAAGTAGCTCGCTACGATAGTAGGCTTTTAAAGCTTGCGTAATATCCTGATCCATGTCTGAATTAGTACAGTTGTGTTCCTTGGCAGAAAAGTGACTCTTATCTTGAGAGATTTCAGGATATCAGCCGAAGGATGAGCTGGGCAGTGATCCAACAGTAACAGGCCTTTTCTTCAAGTTTTTTGGAAAGCAAGTGGCATCTCACCGATGGAATAAACTCACTTTAAAAACAAGAAGCAGAAAATATCCCTCATCAAAACGTGCTTATGACACCGGGGAATTCGACTTTTACCGGTGCACACTAGCTTTAGTTTGTGATTTCCAGTCTTGTTTGTACACATAACACTGCAATTCTGTCTTAGTTTTCATGTTCACTTTGTTGATGTTGTTGTTAGAGGTTTTACGGCGCAACGGCAGCTAAAGGACATTATGCGCCAACGCTTTGTTGAGTGCCTTTTTTAACATCCAGTGACTTGTCGAAGAAACGTTTCTGTGACAATTTCTCAAGTTGGGTGTCCCCCCCCCCCACTCACCATTCTGTGGGGGATAGCCCAAACCTTTACCAGGACATTGTGCTGCAACCAAAAATCGCACGGACTTGTGTGACACACTAAAAATATTCTCTCTTCTACCTCTAACAGAATTTACCTACTGCACCCAGCTAATCTGGACACCCCGATTATCCGAACTCCGGAAACCACGGCTACTGCTAAACTAAACATTGATGAGGAAACACAGTACTCCACGCCTGAAACTAATCCAGCCGTTGACATGCGTGATGACACTGAAGAAATCAGACCCACGGCGGTCTCTAAGAAGAGGAACAAGAGACCGGCCGCTCTCTTGTTCCGGAAAGAGAGAGAAAGAAAAAAATCTGAGAGTTACGATCGCACAGTGAAAACAAGGAGCCTCAGGAAAACCTAAGCCAAGTAAATGAAAACGTAGACAAAACCCACAAAAATGCTCAGTCTCCCTCTCTGGAACCCTCATTCCCTGAAGAGCCTGTCCTGGATCAGATGGTAGCCCTATGAGTCCAATTGGAGAATAAGTTAAAGGAATCCTCTAGTAGGATAACCGCTGCTCTCAGAGGGAAAATAGTTACCATGTGGACCAAGCTGAAAACGCTCCTACACAAAGTTCACGTGGAGGCAGAAGCGAACAAGACCAAACTGGAGGCCTACAAAAAGAGTGGGGCAAGACAAATGCAATAGTGCGCCCCCTCATACGCTGACGCGCTGAGGACCAAGCAAACAGGTGAACAAACCGCGGGAGTATGAAGCCACCCCTGCTGAAAACTCCAAATCTGGTTCCTGAGACCCGTTGTAGGAGAAGAGAAATCTACAAACGAGGAAATCAAAACAAAAGTCATAGCGAACGTGAAGGATTAAAGACAACCAGAATAAAAGGAATATGGAAAACGCGCAGCGTCGGAATTGTCATAGAGACGGAGATCAACGAAGAAGCTCAACAAATCAAAAGAAATCCCAAAATTGCAACACTGGGCCTCATCGCCGATGAGAAAAGGAGAAAAGGGCCAACAGTGATCATTTTTGACCTTAGCCCCGATCTCACGCCAAAGCAATTGGAGGATGAGATATATAGACGAAACCTGCAAGATACCTTACCGGACCATGACCAAGACCAACTAATAAATACTAGATATTCCAACCAAAGCAGAAACATGAACTGGATCGTGGAACTGGCCCCCGAGGTTTGTCAAGTGATCAAGGCACAAAATCGGATTTTCATTGAATGGGGAAGTCACAGATTCCGGGGGCATGTGGTCATACCAAAGTGTTACAAGTGCTGCAAATTTGGCTACACTTCCCACACGTGTCCAATTGGAGCCAACCTGTAGTCAATGCTCGGATAAAGGGCATTACTACACTAATGACCCAAATAAGACTAAGGAACCCGTATGTGCAAACTGGAGGGCTACAAAAATAGACCACGTGCATTCTATCAGAGATTCCAAATGCCCTATGTACTTAAAAGCACGAAGCACATACAAACCAAGAACTGATTATGGGAACATGCCCTAAAGGTTACAACCACGGAGTGCTAAGCATACACCAAATAAATGCACAGTGAGCCCAGGCAATGGCCGAGCAGGTGAGGACTAAAGCGGATGGAAAAAACGCAGATGTAATAATACACTGGTGTGCAAAATTTAAGGACCAGTCAGATTTTTACCTATAACTTCTCATAGGAGTGGCCTGGATATGGGAAGAGCATACCAAAGGAACCTCGTGAGGTACAGAAATGATGAAGGAAACAAGCCAGACACATCAACGGAAACAAAACGGTACAGAGGGACTTTATTCAAAAAAATGGCAACATAGCACTGCTGCCATGATACAGACGCATCACTGCCAAAGATGGAACAAAGGGAAGAGGTGGTCCTCAGTAGGAGATATGGCCACCCCTAATTTCGATGCAGGCTTTGTGACGCCTGTCCTTACTTAGAATGTTCCCTCCTGTTGATAAGTTCTTGCGGTAACATCGTCCATTCCTCTGTAAGTGCCATCTTCAGCTGGTGAACATTTTCTAGTGGGTATGGACGTGCTGCTAGGCGTCTCCCCAGAGCATCTCATATGTGTTCGATGGGATTTAGATCGAAAGAAACGGGCAGGCCAATCCATACAAACAATGTCCTCGCTTTCCAAAACCACAGCAGCTCTGCTGCAGCATGCCGCCTGGCATTCTGAACTGGGTACCCTTGCCCAGTTCACTTTTAAAACCCCATCCCTAGGCAGGGAGGGGGAAGAGATGGACCTCTGTCTCATCCCCATCCCCTGCCTCCCCCTGGTGGGGCTTTCTCCAATGACATTCCTGGGATCGCCTTCTCTTTCATTCCCATACTTCTACCTGTTTCCCCCCCCAATCTCCAGTCCTCCCCCTCTACCTTTACCGACCGTGAATGTCCCAACTGCAAGCTGCTAAACTTTAATGTGAAAAATTAACCTAACCTTCATTTAAAACCTATCTGGGCCTTATCTAAACCTCTAGTATCTGCCCCCTTTTTCTTTTTTAACATAGGATCTGGCCACTGAAATCTCAGGAAATTAGGTGGCAGGGCCTGCCACCTAATTTCCTGAGATTTCAGTGGCCCACCACCAATATCTAATACTGGTGTACCTGGTCTGCCTCCACGGGGCCAAGTGTGGGCAACGTTGGGCCTCAGTAGGGGTCCAGTGGCTAAATGACCAGATGAACAACGGTACATGACAGTACACATGTACAATATCCACACACTTTTCAATCTCTGGCCTCAACAGTGTTCTGTTTCGCATGACAATGTATACTATGCGGAGATGGGGGAAATCCCTGGTGCCGTTTGACACGAGTACACTTTACACTTTTTCCAAAAGCATATCAATAGCTGCAGTGCGATGGGGTGTGGCGTTATCATCCATAAACACGAACTCGGGGCCAATGGCACCTCGGAACAGACGCACATGGGGAAGGATGACCTCAGTACAGTTGCGGTACCGCCTTCCAGTATCTGGAGTTGTGTTCGTCCATCCAAGATAACGCCTTCCCAGACGAGAACACCTCGACCTCCATATCGATCCCTTTCAGTGATGTTTGTGGGGTGATACCATGTGCCAACCTCTCGCCAGATTAGCTGACGTCCAGAATCGCTGTTGAGACTGAATCTACTCTCATCAGTAAAGATACCTTAAGTAAAGATTTTGTGGTTGTACCCTTTAGAAATAGTGTTGGTCCTTAAGTTTTGCACACCAGTGTAATACAAGAGCCTTACACACACATTGAGAAGGTCAGAGGCTATCCACTGGCCGACAAAGTTATACAGATGGACGAAGGCGCCCCATGGGCGGTCGTCGCGGTTTGCAACCCGGATATGTTAACAACACCGACATAACTAAGATCCCAAAAACTTACCACGGCTTGGGCGGCATGTGCTCACATTATCAGTTCAATGGGAGAAATCTTTGTTATTTCACAGTACAGTCGACCAAGAGAAGACATAAATCTGGCCATAACATACCTATATGCAGCCCAAAATATCCTTCAGGGCTGTACAGTCATCGTTGAAGCCGATGTCAACTGCAGGTCGCCAGCATGGCACAGTAGCACGCAGGACCGGCGGGGTACCAACAATGGACTCCAACTCGTAGGATTTCTCTCAACCTCATCCTTCACTGTTCTGAACCAACTCTTCCAACTACCTACCTACTGCAACACTCTATGGAAAGCAACGATAGATATCACCATAGCCACAAGAAATGTTACAGCATACATCATGATTGGTGGGTGCAAGACACCCGGACAACATCCGACCACCGGACAATAACCTACTGGATAACGAGAACAATGGCAAGAAACCCCATAAGCAGACTGATGCTGAACAGATTCAAGGTAGAAACAGCAAACTGGAAACTGTGTAGGGAAAACTTACGGTCAAACGTGAACCAACTGAAAAACAGGATGACCATACAAACCGGAACAAATCACGCTGCCAGCGTAGCTGATCTAGATGTCTTGCAACAGGACATAACACTACTCATAACATCCTCATCGGAGATAGAGATGAGAAGGAAAAAACCAACCACCGTAGAGAGACCCTGGTGGACACCTGAACTTAGAAGAATGCAGAAGGAAGCCCAGAGGAAAAGGAAAGAATTCCAAAGGTCAAAAAGGGCGTGGCCGCCAGAGGAAGTGGAAATCTTGCGACAGCGCTACCGAGAAAAGAGAAATACTCACACCGAAAAAATCAAGAAAAATAAGAGGCAATCCTGAGAGAATCTCGTCTCCACAACAGGCAACACCGATCCCTGGGGAGTGGTGAACAAAATCACCACAAACAAGTTCCCCAGGGGGAGGCAAACAATGCCACAAAGAGACCGCAAGGCACAATAACAAAGACTTGGAGGGAGCCCACCAGCAATATCATAAACGTAATATTCCAGGAACCACCTACACTAATGCTGCCTAAGCAGCAGAAAATATGTGATCCAAATCAAAATTACACAATGCAACGGCAGGAGCATCCTTTCACTATGGATGAGCTACGGGCAACGGCACTGAAATTTAGGAACAAAAGATGCCCTGGCCCGGACTTCACAGAACCAAAGGTACTCAAAAAAACTGTGGAATATGAGCCTGAATTCTTCCTCTATCTCTTTAACACCTGCCTACAAGCAGGGAAATATCCAGAACACTGGATGACAGCCAACCTGAAGCTGATCTTAAAACATCCTGCCAACAAGCAAGCAACCTGACCAACCAGACTCATACCGTCCTATAGCCTTCTCTCAACCCTAAGTAAATTGTAAGGAAGATTACTTCGCAGCAGAATACTAGCCCACTACACTGCTGCAAACCTCACAAATCCTGATCGATTCAGGTTCAGGTCTGGTCTCTAAAAAAATAAATAAAATTATGATATTAGGGTTCCCTGTAAATGATTACATCTACCCATATTTATTTTGTTTGTAAATTGTGTGTGTTCTCTGGTCGATTTGTCTGTTTGCTGGATGAAAAAACTCCAGGTCTGGGGGAAAAACCTTGCTATCTATGCCTGAGACCGACTAACTCAGCCACGGAGTGAACAAGCCCACTAAAGTTCCTTGCGTCATCGACGGGATTTGAACCCGGGCCTTTTCCCCCAGTGTAGGGAGCACGGTGACGATACCACTGTGCTATCCACGCAGACTTCAGGTCTGGTCTGTCAACCATTGAAGCTATCCAGAAACTTCAGACTGAGGCACAACAATGTACCATGAAATACTTCCTTGCCATCCTGGTCGACTTCACTAGGGTGTTCGAATCACTTTGGTGGCTGAGCATCCCCACGAGACTCCGGGTGGCAGAGATTCCATTAACCTCTACCAGAGCATAATGACCTACCTGAAGGATAGGAGGATAGAGGAAGTCACGCCATTCCAGAAAGTGACCAAGAGCATCCACAGGGGCTGCCCGCAGGGATCAGTCCTTGGGTCGCTCTTGTGGAACATAGTCTTTGATGAACAATGGATCTGGGGAAGGTTGGATCCCAGGCCTTTGCTGATGACCTAGTCCTGACCGTGGTGGCAGAATGAAGGGCAGGACCGGAGGCTATGGACAACCACGTGCTGGGATCCTGCAGGAATGGACGATGACTCACTGCCTAAAGATATCATCGACGAAGACTTACTTAATCCTACTGAAGGGCACGCTTGATATCATAATAAAACCCCAAATTAAGCTCCAAGGGAATACGATAAAGCTGATGAAGCAAGTGAAATATATCGGATCACCCTTCCCTTCATGTTAATGTTTGAATAGTCCTAAGATTAATCTTTATTATATTGTTTCTTTTATAACAGTAAGCAGTAATGTAGTTGTATTATTACTCCTCTTTCTTAGAACATAGTTCTTGACCAAAGACTGGTTAAAGATCACGAACATTATTTCCAAATTGCATACACTATTGATCTTGTCATATGTCAATTGAAGGGCACAAAGTACTTGGAGAAGAAAGCAAGAAGTGTTTTGGATGATCTGTAACTATGGGCATCTACCAATAAACTAAAGCTCCTAGACTGTCCAAAAGAGAACTGTCAAGTAAGGCTTCCAAAAGTCATCATAAATAATAAACAAATCCCTTATGTTCAAAATATCTAGGACATTTTCTTTTAGGTTCATAAAAGCAACCCTGTCTGGCTCAAAAGCAGTGGCGAGAATTGACAATGAGTTGACGGACCCCCTTTGACATTAAACGGGTGTTAGACTGTGCGATTCACTCTCTGCTGTGTTATTTAACTTGGTTTTAGAGGCGGCTGTCACAAAATTAGCAGTGACTGGACACATAGGCACAAAGACAGGGCAGGTCTGTGCATATACTGATGATGTCGCTATTATCAGTAGGACTAAAGTAGCACTGGAGGTAACAGTGGCCAGGCTGGATAGTGAAGCACAAAGAAGAGGACTTAGGATAAATGAAGCGAAGACAAATATATGGTAGTCTGGAGAATGGCAGATAATAAAGAAAATTTAAGAACCCGCAGCTTCTCGTTTGAGCATATTCAAAATTTCGCCTATCTAGGATCGCAGACAAACCAGTCCAACTCTATTACTGATGAAATTGAGTCCTGTCTCCTGAGTAGAAACAGATGCTTCTATGCACATGAAAAACTAATGAAGTCCAGAGTATTGAACAGACATTTAAAATTAAGAATATACAAAAGTCTCATTAGACCAGTTGTAACATACGGCTGTGAAGCATGGACATTAACGAGTAAAGATGAGTAGTTGTTGAGAGTGTTCAAGAGTATAATTTTGCGAAAAGTCTTTGGGCTCATACAAAATGTTGATGAATCCTGGAGGATCAGAATGAACCATGAACTTGACAATCTTATTCAGGGTGCGGAACGACTAATAGGATAATGAAATGGAAACCCACCGGTAGGAGAGCAAAAGGAAGACCGCGAAAAAGATGGATGGATGGATGGATGGATGGATGGATGATGTAGAAACGGACTTAAAGATCATGAGAATAAGAGGTTGGAGAAGTTTGACTTCTGGGAGGGCTTACTGGTGGAACATCGTTGAGAAGGCTAAGACCCACCCTGGGTTATAACGCCAGAAGAAGAAGAAAGATATTTTCTTGGTGGTCATTTCAACTTTCAAGTTCATGTAAATAGTATGAATGATAAAATCAAAAGTGTTACTGCAGTCAACCTTCGAATCTCTCGTACTGAATGGGGATTGAACAAAAAACATTGAAAATTTACCACAAAGTAGTTTTTCCGCTCATGGTCGCTTATGTTTCAGAAGCCTGGTCACATAGAATCACACAAGTAAAAATTCATTCTAAATTGATATCTTTACAAAGGGTTGTCTATTGATATCTTTACAAAGCTGTTGGTTGCACATCGTGCCACCCGAACAGTCTCTAACAATGCAAGTGCAACCACTGGGAGGGCATCGAGGAATGATTCACAGGTTGAAAAAGGGATTATCCACTACAGTACCTGGTCTGCCTCCACGAGGTATAGTGTGGGCAACGGTGGGCCTCATTTGAGACCCAACGGCTAAAAGACCAGATGAACAACGGTACAAAACATTACACGCCACAATATCCACACACTTTTAAACCTCTGGCCTCTACAGTGTTCTGTATAACACCACAATGTATATTACGCGGAGATGGGGGAAACCCCTGGTGCCGTTAGACCCTAAACACACTATACACTGTACAGTCATGGGAATTACCAGTAACCTGGCTATTTCCTTAAAGCAGGAAAAACAATCTTTGGTTACAATTTTTCAGGTGTGGCAAACGCTATGAAATAATAGCGTTACTGGATATGTGACAAAGCAGTTTATCAAAGACATCAAATTTGCTTGTGTTCTACGCAACCCCAGTTATCCCCTTCAATGCAGACGTCCTTTATTATCACAGGACATGGATCGCTCGAAGCTAAATTACGTCAGTAAGTGTAGATCTGATGAAATATGGAGTCATATCCTTTTATTCTGTCCTCTATAAGAGGAGCTAAGAGTGCAGTATTTTAGTCTAATTCTAACATTAAATGTCTCAAATGTGCATATATTGTTGGACTCAAAGGAGAACGTTCTAAAACTGCAACTTTTCTCCACTAGAGCATTTAAATGCAAATTTTGAAAATGTTCGTGAAGTTTGGAGTAATAATCTGTGTGATCATGAATTATGCTACAGTTCTTTTTTGTTAATTTGTAAATAGTACGTTAACTTTCACTAGCAAATGTGCTTTATTGCATGATATGTTTCTATTCATTTTGAGTACGCTCTTGTTTGTAAATACTTAGTTTAGCTTTTAGATATTTTGTGCCCTCGGGTCTGGACTGCATGTTTTTGGCTTCGATAACCTATTGCTGTAAACGCAGTTGTTATATATGCCATTTTAACTGCTATAAGAATTCTTACTGGGCTCGTTTTATATTTATTTACACGCAACTGAATAATAGGCTGATTTTGGGCTTAGCTTATAAGCTTCTTTCTTCTTTATAATTGACCACTCTGGTCTCTTCCTTTGGGACACTTATAGTAAGGAATATTATTTATTTTTAAAATAATTTTAGCACCATTCGGGAAATTTCTGCCCAGATTTTAAATTTCAGTATTTTTGAAACTTCTGTTCTACTACGTGCCAATTCTGATAAGTCTGCCTTCAAACCTATTTACTATATATTGGGACTTTGTAATTAGTTGATTTTCTTAACTAGTTTAAGACCTTTTGGTCTTTCTTTTTGAGTTTAATTTGCACGTACTATTATAATCATAAATATTAATAACTTGTGATGAAAGATACCAGTGTGTTAATGCTTTTAAATCTAAAATAAGATTATTTTAGAAGTATTTTTAGCCTTGTCTCACTATTAAAAAGTTTCATCATTTGCTTCACTAGCTCTTTCCCCTTCTTTAACGTAAAATAAAGAACGTCGTTTCTTTTTAGAGAGTTGTTCAGGTAGAAAGACGAACCCAGTTACCCATGTGTTACGTTATATTTTAACTGAATCTTTGTCTCTGTAAGTGAACAGTGCAGTAATTCAATATGATTGCTATGTAATTTGGTTGTCAAGCATGACACTGTATAGTCTGGGCAACCTAATCACGGGATTATCGCATTCACTGGTTTTGCACTACCTCTAGTAGATGCATAGTAGATGGATCCAGGTGATGGCTGACCCCTGGTAGCAATGAGGCCTGACGCACAACAACGCACACGAACCACATGTCAGGCCCGCTTTACATAGTTCTGTATACCAGCACAGTGACACCAGGTGGAGATGGATAATCGTCTTGGGACCACCATGGATAGAATACACATACCTCTCTTTCTAACTGCATGTTGAATTAAATTCTATTATGGGGGTTCTGGTTATTCTCATCATTCGATGCTTGGCTATCATAACTAATTGCAGTCGAACGAAAATATCTGGATGTTTGCGTGGGACGAAATGACAAAAGTCACGTGCAAAGATGCGCGAGGTTTATGACTGCTTATCACTAACTGATCTTCGCCACCTCGCATTCACCAGCCAAGTCACGTCACGGGCTGAATAGTCCGATAAACATACAGCTATCCACGCAACAGTGTACGCAAGTGCGTCACGGAAGCGTGGATGGCATATTCTGTTTTGTGGCAGCGCGTGTGCAGGATCAACTAGAAAGAAGGACGTTCCCAGTAGCGCCATCTAAGCATGAAATCATCATTTGGCATTGTGTTATTTCTAAAATTAGTTGTAACTGTTTGGCGAATGATTTTCGTGCTTCATTTCAACTATTGGACATTTAATCATGTATCCCGTTTGTAGAGAACCACGCGGACGTTAAGCTGCTTTCTTTTTCTTTTCTTTTTTCTCTTCATTTACTTTCTTTAACCGTATATCAACTGGTGTCTTATGTGGCAACCGGATGATCCCCAACAGACCTCAATAACGGTGGAAGAAATTTTACTTTGGAACAGAAACACAGTTTCGATTTGACTGTTAGAGAAGGAGAGTAGATAGGTTTCTTGAACTCATCCTCACTTCCCTGGTATCTGTACAAGGTTGGACTTATCAGGAAGATTCCAAGAAAAATTTCAGAATCTTCCTCGTCCAGATTCAATCAAGAAACGCTATAAACTAAATGAGTTGTTAAGTAAAACTTATTATGCTAAAAATTTAGTCACAGAAATTACAACAGAATACAGTGATGTTTACTCCAGCACACAAACCTTACTTACCTAATTGGAGACATTTATAGATTTCCTGACGTTAAGAAGGACGACTACTCTACTACATACTATTTCTTTATTTATTAAATAAGTTTTGCGCTATCTATTTACCGAAGCAGCATGACCACTCTTTCCTTCTTTGCAGCCCTTTAGCACAGCGGATATAATCACTTCCACCCAACACCAGGTGGAAAGGCACGAGTTTGTGAAAGAAGTCTAAAAAATTCCTCGCATCGAATGACGCGAGGAATTTTTCACAAAGTAGCTGAGTCTCAGGTGAAGGTTGTTTGTTTTTATCTCCCAGAATCTCGGATTTTTTGTTCAGCAAACAAGCAAATCGACCACACAGAACAGACGCAATATACTGACCCTCATCATCGCCTTAGTTGTTTTGGCACTTAACATAAAAAGTAAACCCTCGATTTCTAAAATGTGCATGTATTAAAAACACTGAAATAAAGTTAAACAATGAAAAACAAGCTTTTATTTATCTTGGCTTTATTAATTGATACGTAGTACACACACACGCTGGCCAAAAAAATACGAGCCTTTATTCCGTATCGAATCCGGCAGCCATGGTTTCGAACAACAGCAAGTGTGCGGCGGCATGGATTCTATAAAAGATGGTTTTGTGCGTTTTGGTCTAATTGTAACCATTGTTCCAGCGAAATATCACGTAGCTACAATAAAGTTGAAAGCAGACTTCATTGAAAGACAACTTCGTTACCGAATAGCTCTCTCCAGCATATTCCATACATTCTCAATAGGATTGATACCAGGTGAATGTGAGGGCAGGAAGATGGTGGGAATATATGTCATGTTCTGCGAACCATTCCTGCGCGATTCTAGCACGATGCGCTGTTGCATTATCATCCATAAAGTGACCATCACCTTTGGGATAAAAGAGTAACACTGGAGTATGCAGTAGATCTCATACAAAATTCAGGTACTCCCTAGAGTACACTCGAAGATGCTTAATTTGTCTTCTCTTCTCCATCGCTTCGTGAGGGTCCCGCCACACACTCTGCCGACAGTGCAAAGCAAAGTACTGTGATTCATCTGACCTCCTGACTTTCTTTTATTGTACCACTATCCAATCATGACGTTTTCGGCACCATTGCAAGGGGATTTTTCTGTTTTTCTCTGAAACAATTGGCTTCCGAATAGGCAAGCGACTGCTAATACCCAATTTCTTCAATTCCCCGCGTATGATACGGTTTGAAATAGGGCAGGTTGGCTTGGTTGAATTTAGATATTATAAATTCAACCAAGGCATCGTTCTTGACGTATTTTTGTTCTGCCACATTTATGCCTTTGAGGTATGGAAGAACCATTTGCTTTCCAGTCATTAAAACCTTTGAGATGTCATTCGTTTCTTGAGTAGTGACTCCTGCTAAACGTGCACCCATGATAAGACCTTTTTCAAAGTCTGTTAGATCACACTTCAGATAACGAAGCAACATGTCATCACTCCACCTTACAATTTTATTTGCATCCATTTGCATTTCTTCTGTCTATGACTCTCTTAATTCAAAGGTTAGTATTTTTCTAGCTAGTGTGTATGATAAAAAACCAGAGCACAGACTACTGCGTAATGGTATGATAGCAAGTTGGTACATAAACATACTGGGATGCTTGTTCGTGTCAAGTTGCTCCTTTTCCTCTATTTCATTAGCATACAGAATACTCTCTGGTACCAGTCTTTTTTTTTCTCGTTCGTTAAATCCGAAGTCCGTTAAATAGAGGTCCGAAAAATTGAGGGTTTGTTGCACAGTAAACGGTTATCCCAATTAAAGAAATTATGATAAGCTTAGTTCTCAAACGGACCCACTATTTATGGTAGATTTTCGGCTGTACAGTATTCAGAAGCTCATGTGGATGTTATACCTAAAGCGCAAATCGAACAAGTAGCAATCGAGTATTTAAAGAGGGAGATTCCGAAGTCTTGCAAATTAATGTGGAGGCGACCTTCTGACCCAACACATTCAGCTGAACAATTCGTTGTTAAACAACACTGAGCTAGAGCAGTTAGGAGGAGTGAAGTTGATAGAGTACCCCGTGTTAGATAAATCAAGTACAATCAATGATTTTAAAAGGGAAAAGCAACTTGATACTGTTTAACAGACAAGGACCATGAATAAATCGAAGATAATTTAGACCACTCAAGTGTAGGAATTCCAAGCCCACGGACTGGAATGCAAGATATAAAATACTTGATTAATGTGGTATTTAGCGAGCTCTCGAGAGTAATGGATAGTGTAGTTGTTCCCTCCCATCGTCGGCAAACGGCCCCGTGTCAAATAGCGCAGCGGTTTACAATCGCTGTCCTTCCACAGGGTGCAAAGGCCTGGATTCACAAAAAAGGGTCGTGTTAGTTAGTCTCGTACATGGGTTGCATGATTTTTTTTTCTCAAAAAGTAGGGATTTTCGGCAACAAACAGGCAAACCGATCGAAGAATATACGTTGTTACACACAATCTATTGACGCTTCGTGACTTTGTTCTTTTGAGCTGAACACACCAGCAACTGAGTGAAATTTCCTTTGCAGGCAGAGGTTGAGGAATAATTTCTGTAGGAATGAAGAATATTTAAGGGCTTTTTTAATTCCATGACCGAGTTAGACTCGCAAAGGGCGTTTTATATTTTATCCAGAAAGTCGGTTTTTCAAACAAACCGGCTGTAGAATACACACATTTTTTCTAACATTCCCTGCTTTAGTTGTCATTGCACAAATTCTAAATTATAAAGCCCGTGATTTCGGCCAAATCCCCCTTCCCTTAAAAAATAGTTATAGATTATTTATGGAACGGTTCGACTTAAATGTTTAATTCGTCTAAGCAGAAGCTGAGCAACATATACCCGTATGATCCTAACCTCTAATTTATTTTATGTTAACAGCTCCCAAGGGTATTATGTCTGCAGAAGTGTGTATTCACAGCCATATTTATATGTTGTGCTGGCGGAAAAACTCGACATAAATCACGGAGAAACATCCCATTCCCTATGCCTAAGATCGGCTTACTATAGCCTCAATTGAAGAGGACTTGAAAAACTTGGAGTAAAATTGACAACAGTTATTCATCTGTCCCTTCTTCCCGATACCATACTGTTCCACGAGTCACATAAAGCAGCTTTTCGAGAACTCAACCTATAGAAATTGAGATATTTGCCCTGATCTTAAAGTGGCCAGCGATTTCTCGTTTTTCGGTATCATTTAAGAAACATGGTCGCTGTTGCTCAAGTAATGCCGAGATGTAGGTTATTTCTGTAGAAGCTGGACAATTCATGAAGGGGAACCACCTAGTTGGCTTGGTAGTTACACCATTCTATAAGTTACTTTTTAGCATCTATTGTACTTTTGACACAGAAGTTCATAACGCCACGAGAATCTGTTGGTATTTGAAAAGAATGTTAACAGAATTTTAAGCGCTGCCAAAATAGGTTGAAAATTTTAATTAGTATGTTATTCGATGTAATTTCAAGTGTTCATCTTTCATTAACTAATAGTTTTCCTCTGTGATTACTCAATTAAGGACTTATGGATTTTTTTTTCAACGGAATGCTACCTAAAGTTTAAGTTACGATTAGACCAATTCAGAAATGGTGTTGACAGCTTTCTAATAATCCACTAAAAGTCCCTTAGGTGATGAATATTTCGGGTAATATGTCTACCCAACGAACAACTTAACAATACCTTTTGAGGAAAGTGGGACAAAATGTGGCTTGACTAGCACGACAACCATATGTATAAACAATTAGAGGAAGAACACAACACAAAAAGGTTACCCGGAAACAGGAAAATATGCTTAACAAACGAAGTCAGTCACTCAATAGAGTGCACAGAGTGTGGCACGCATACGACTACTACACAAAAAGATGATAACAATAAATACTTCACGTAATACAATGATAACTCAACTTTTATACCGAAATGGTACTTTTATACCGCCATCTCCTCTGTTTGACGTAGTATTCCCATTGTCATCAGAAGAAAGAACAGGAAACCGTTGCAAATCAGATCCGAGGGCACGCCATCTAGTAACCAATACAGTTACTATTTGAACAAATTAAACAAACGCTGTGTACTGCATTTGCAAAGCAAATGAAACCCAGCAAACAAGTTTAAACAAGAATTATTATGTTGTATTTTGTTGGATAATGCGATGAAATTGCAAGGTCAGTGAGGTACTCGGAATGGATTGAAACGCACTGGAACGCCATTCCGATTCGTGACACACACTGCTAATATCACGTACACACTTCAAAAAAAGAGATTTTTTAATTAATTAGTGTTCTATTTCGGCCCTGGATCCGCGCCTATCGGTCCCCGGTGATCATTTAGAAAACGAGTTACCTCCAAAATGTCCTTCCATGAATATCTGCTTCGTCATTATCATCGTATTTTCTTTCACGAATATAACTGACGTTCTCCATTTTTCAGAACATGAGCGATGTAACTACACCGAGACAATAATTATACCTGCAAAGAGACGTTGGTATTAATCAACGTGCAATCGCATAACTTGATCTCACCAGATTAGTTTTAGTTATTGTTAAGAGATAAGTATTGAATGATTATTATTTTTTTTTTTTTTTTTTTTTTTTACCAAGTAGCTTAGGTGAAAAGACTCGTGTTTCTTTTGAATAGATATCATAAATATCAAATTTAATTTTTTTCGTATACCATATCTTCCATGATTAGTTATTTGTGCTCAGTCTGTTTTTCATGAATTTTCCCTCAGAAACTCGAGGTTTTTGTCCAACAACAACAAGAAAACCGAACCATAGAATACACTGCGTACAAGCAAATACATTTTCAGGGGTTACACAATGGGCCTAGTTGTGGCTTGGATGTTGGGTTTTCCCCCCTCTTCAGAACTCCAACATTCATATATTACTGCAGAAGAAACATTTAACTTCTATAAAGTATAAATTATATATTGTCACCTCCGGAGGAACGAAATAAGAAAAAATTATAGGAACAACTCTTTAACAAAACAAAACAGGTACAAATTGAGTTAGACTAAATTAAATAAAAATGAAGTAAAACAGTAGCTTGCGAGTTTAGGAAACTCTTCATCAGCTGAATACAAACGTTATTATGAAACAAAGAATACCCGGGAAGGCAACACGAGTGTAAGCAACATAGGGATAATCGCTGGTTAAAACTAGATGGTTGCACATGGGGTGTGTGCCAACGTTTATCACATTGTAGGATAACCGCCTCCATGATAGGATGTATACGTATGCCTTTATTGCGGTTAAATTACCATGGTAACCGGATATGTGGAATGATTCGAGCCATACTCGCTGATGGTAACTTTGCGAGTGGTCGATGATTTCGATATCCCGGCGTTGGTCAAGATCGTGTTGAGAGTACTAACAGTGTTCTCCGCGGTTGCAAAGGGCACAACGCGGGTGTCACGTCGCGTCCCTAAGGGTGACGCCAAATTCTGCCAACATATTAACATTGTCTTCGCTCTGCTTTTCTTTCACTACATATGTTGAAGTGATTGATAGATTAAACTACAAGTAAAGTTTATATTTATTTCTTCGCATGCTGCCCACTTGGCGGCCGATTAGCTCTGAATACATTCTTTCTCTTTGAACGCCATAGCAGAGAGAAAACAAAAAAAAAAAAAAAAACAAGTACTTCCAGGTCATTCACTGGACCTTTTTTTTTTCCATAGTGGAAAGCCAAGTGATGATTTTTGTGGAATTCCGTCAGAAACTGATGCAATTCTTAATGGCATTTTTCATCAGAGCAGTATTTAGCCCCCTCAGAAGTAGAGTTCCCCCAGTTTCGGTTTTTCATCCCATACAACACTGAAATCAGCCAGTGAATGCACATTTCTACCGCCATAATGCATGGACACAATATCGCCAAAGATGCTGATACGCTATATTAATAATAACAGAGAATAAGTTACAACTATTAACATACACCGATGAGCTAAAACATTATGACCAGCGAGTCGTTATACAAATCGAAGCAATTGCAGGTGAACTACGGCGCGTGCGCGGATCGGGACACGGTATAAAAAACACCGCATATCCGAAACGGTACGGCTGGTGGGATGCTCACGGTCAGCCGTGGTTAGTACCTACCGAAAGTGGACTGAGGAGGGGAAACCCACGAATCGCCAGCAAGGTGTTGGACGACCTCAGTTCATCGATGCTAGAGGTGAGCAAAAGCTTCCCGGATGGTACGTGGCAACAGAAGGGCGACTGTGGCGCAACTAGCCGGTAATTGGAATGCTAGTAATGGGAGTAATATGTCACAACACACGGTACATCGAACGCTGCTGAAAATGGGGTTGCGTAGCCGCAGGCCGCTCCGAGTGCCCATGCTAACCACGGTTCACCGGCGACAGCGCCTTCAATGGACACACGAGCATCGAAACTGGACCTAGAGTGATTGGAAGAATGTCGTCTGGTCCGATGAATCACGTTTCCTGTTGCATCATGTGGGCAGCCGGGTACGTGTGCGTCGTTTACCTGGGGAAGTAATGGCGCCTCTACCACCCACCTGCCAATAGAGCAGGTAGGTGGTAGAGTGCGGGACTAGAAGTGAATAAACGGATCCTCGAAACCATTCAGAGGACCATCCTCCTTACCATGACGAGAGCAACTAGAACGATCAGCATGGCTGCCCTTCAAGTCCTGCCAGGGTTTCTTCCCCTGGACCTCGAGGCTACCCGCTGCGGTCTGCTCTACCATCTTGCTAGAAACACATCGGCCATAATGTATGACCTCACCACTGACATCACTAATGACCGCAACTGTGAGAAGAGAAGAATCACCGACCACCTCGTCCAGATTTGGCAGAGGAGATGGAGCGACACAGAAAATGCCTCCCCACTGTCACCAAGCTATACCCTAAGGCGCCAGCGTGGTTTCACCCCGGTCGGAATACCACCTTCCTCGTTACAGGACATGCCCGTTTAAAGCTAAGCTTTACCAACTTGGCATCATAGATAACGCGGACTGTTCCTGTGGCAACCCGGAGTCCTGGAGACACTTAATGTGTGACTGCGATCTGTATGACGACGTACGACTACGCCTAATAAAGACAATCCAATATACATTTGTATACCACACAACCAAGAACCCAGACTATTAGAAACTCAAGACTACAAGGCACTGTCAATATGCCCAGGATCTATTTTTCAGAAGGAAAACAATGATAGCAATACACCAAAACAAAGGCAACCCGACTAGAAAGACTGCAGAAAGTCAAACAAGTACGTGACATAAAAAAACTCACCATACGACAGAAAGACAAGACTTTAGGGTGATTTGGATGGCCTACTAGCGACCTAACACCGCACTCCCTTGTGCGGACCTGTGTTTTTCCTACTTCCCGGGGAAGGGGGAGAGGAGAGGATTTGCTCTTCTTCCCTCCTCGCCTCCCCATATTTTTTGGTGGGACATGGGCATGCCCCACTGAAAAAGGGGGTTACGTTCCATTCCGACCCCTCTTCTTCCTATTTTACCCCCCAGTCTTCGTCCCCCCACCCCCTCGCAACACTTTCTCTTGTATAGTGACTGCCCCACATGTCCAAATTTAAATCACATCAAATTTTGCCGGACCTTTTAGGCTCTCTAGAAATAGTTCTTTCAGCGTAAAACCCCACGCAGCGCTTTCTAAATGCAGTTTTACTCAAATCAACCGCGATAGCTCCAACCTTTATTTTAGGTCCTAGTCACCGAAATCTCAGGAAAGTAAGTGGCAGGACCTGCCAGAGTATAATTAGTCTCTTGGTGCACCTGGCCGACGTCCCTGTCGCTAGGTATGGTATGGGTACCATTAGGGGCCCGGCGGTCAACAGGCCAGATGAACAATGGGCATAACACTCTACATATCACATGACCCATACATTATTTTTAAACCTCTGGTATAGACAGGGTACTGTCCCTCGATACATAGAACATACGCGGAGATGGGAGAAATCCCCAGAGCCATCTAACCCTCAATATACCTATACCTCTTTGCCACTTTTTGCCAGGCAACGAACTTTACTTCAACCGTAAATCTCCGCGGGAATAGTGCCATACAACTCCTTCCTTGATTCATCTCAGGAGAGACACAACCACCAGCACAGCTCAGATTCTGCCATTAGGCCTTCCTAGCAACGCTCTCTTGCGTGGTTCTTTGCCGCCACTCCCCGGGCAGAAGGGGAGGTGACTCCTGGTGGCCTTCAGTCTTCCCACCCCTCTCTATAACTTACAATTACTAGTGTCCGAGTCATTGTTAAATTGCTTGAGCCCTACTCAAAAACTTAATAGCATAAATAGTACTCCTTTTGGCGCTGACCCCTAACTTTTTTTTTTTTTTTTTTTTTAGGTCCTAGCCACTAAAATTTCAGAAAATTAGGTGGCAGGACCTGCCAGAGTAAATAACTATAATACTCTTGTACCTGCTCTGCCTCCACGGGGCAGAGTGTAGACAACGTTGGGTCCCATTAGGGGCCCAGAGGCCCCTAACTCAAATTATTCAAACTCCTGAGGAAGAAGCCTCTCACCTGGACTACACAAATCCATCGAGTGCAATACACAGGGATACTCTCCATATGGACCTGGAAGCACAAGCACCAAAGACAGTGCTGCTAGGTAGAAATCACTGACGCGCTGACCCGCAGAAATCTCGTGTGACAGCTCACCTGCCAGACAAAGAGTGGAAACTAGACACTGCTGGCAACGCAGTCAAGCAAATCACTATCGAGAGACATCATCCGGCTAATGCATGCGCACCAAGCCAACAACTTTAATGCCAGAATCTGCAGGGACAGCAACACCAATGACAAGACAAACAGCAGATAAACTGCTGCAAAACCTTACTGGCGACATTTACCTGGGTCGTCTTCTCTATTGGCACCAGTTCTTCCTACCTTTCTCCCCGGAGTCTTCAGTCTTTCCCCCCCCCCCTCCTAACTTCTCTACACTATTTTTGCCAACTCCTCGGCCACCAAATCTCCAATGCACCGCCATCTAATGGGAAAAATACAATATGTATGTGTTCAACATACCACTGGCACGATATATACATTTTTTTTAAATAGGTCCTCGCCACTGAAATCTCAGGAAATTAGGTGGCAGGATCTGCCAGAGTAAATGCAAACTACTAGGTACCTGGTCTGCCTCCACGAGGCGAAAGTGGGACAACGTCGGATCTCAGCAGGGGTCTGGCGGCTAAATGGCCAGAAGAACAACGGTACACGACACCACACATCTCAAGATCCATACACTTTTAAATCTCTGGCCTTTACAGTCAACTGTATCACCACATAATGTAAACTACGTGGAGATGGGGAAACCCCTGGTGCTTTCTGACCCTAAATACACTTCACACTTTACCTAAACATTATTACTGATCAAGTACACCCTTTCGTGGCAACAGTCTTCCCCTCCGGCAGTGCCATCTTTCAGCAGGATAATGCGCCATGCCTCACAGCCCGGATTGTTCGAGACTGGTTCGCGGAACATGAGGAAGACTTCCAGTATTGCCGTGGCCTTCAAATTCCCACTACATCAATCCCATCGAGCATCTGTGGTTTGTGTTGGAACAGCAACTTCAATCTGCGGCGTCGCAACCACGGACCTTACAGGAGTTAAAGGATCTGCTGGGTTACGTGTTGGCACCAGATACCACAAGACACACTTAGAAATCGTATAGCGTCCATGCCTCCCCGGGTACGAGCTGTTTTGGCTGCATGTGGAGGACCAACATCATATTAGGTTGGTGGTCATAATGTTTTGGCTCATCGGTGTATAACAATACTTTTAGAATGATGACACCAATAATATTAACAGCATGAAAGTACAAAACCAAACCATCTAGAAAGGAATGCAGTTATACTGCAGGCACGACATTAATTTGTAAGGGACAATCTTGTCTGGTAATCTGATTGGATACTATACTGGTGTGCAAAACTTAAGGACCAGTCAGGTTTTCCACTGTAGCTTCTCATAGGAGTGGCCTGGATTGGTAAAAGCATACCAAAGGAACCTTGTGAGGTACAGAAATGACAAAGGAAACAACACCGACACAACAACGGAAACAAAACGGTACAGAGGGACTTTATTCAAAAAAATGGCAACATAGCACTGGCTACCATGATACAGATGCATCACTGCCAAAGATGGAACAAAGAGAAGAGGTGGTCCTCAATAGGAGAATGGCCACCTCTAATGTCGATGCAGGCTTTGCACCACCTGTCCATGCTTAGAACAATGTTGTTGATGAGATCTTGCGGTAACATCGTCCATTCCTTTGTCAGCGCCATCTTCAGATCTTCAGCTGGCGAACTTTTTCTGGTGGGTGTGGACGTGCCGCTAGGCATCTCTCCAGAGTGCCCCATATGTGTTCGATGGAATTTAGATTGAAGGAAATGGGCTGGTCAATCCATACGAACAATGTCCTCACTTTCCAAAAGCATATCAACAGCTGCAATGCGATGGGGTGTGGCATTATCATCTATAAACGCGAACTCGGGGCCAATTTCACCTCACACGCATATGGAGAAGGATTACCTCAGTGCAGTAGCATGCACCGGTTATGGTACCGCATTCCAGTATCTGGAGTTGTGTACGTCCATCCAATATAACGCCTCCCCCAGACGAGAACACCTCGACCGTCATATCGATCCCTTTCAGTGATGTTTGCGGGGTGATACCGTGTGCCAACCTCTCGCCAGATTAGCTGACGTCCAGAATCGCTGCTGAGACTGAATCTACCCTCATCGGTAATGATACCTTAAGTAAAGATTTTTTGGTTGTAACCTTTAGAAATACTGTTGGTCCTTAAGTTTTGCACACCAGTGTATGATGCGGTAACAAAGAAACTGGACGCAAAAACAATTTTGACATCATATACTTAGATTTTAGAAAAGCTTTTGATACTGTTCCACATAAATGTGCTGGGCAAATCGGAGCCGTGTGTCTTTAAGGGGATTTTTGCTGTGGATAAAGATCGTTGACGAGACAAGACAAAAAGAGTGGTTATCGATGGTCACAGATTTTGTTGGACTACTATTATTAGTAGCGTTCCCCAAGGTTATTTTATGTATTTATTAATGATATTGATGAAAGCTTAATGCTCAAGTCTGCAGATTATCGGCCGCTCCATTCACGAGACTGTTAGTCGATATCAGGATAGGGTTACAGGTTTTTTTCTCCTGATAAATCAGAATTTTTCATTCAGATAACGTTGGCATGGCATTAATGACAGTAATCAGGGTCTGCTAGTGCAACAAAATCTAAAAAATTAGGCAGATGGGCTGAGAAGTGGAGACTGGACAACTGCGAGGTGATCAAAATGAGGCGTTTAAGGCTTTGAATGCATTGAGCATGCTCAATGCTGATGGAATTCTTCCTCTTGCTCAGACTATAAACATAATGGAGCATAAACTGAAATCGAAGAAGGGAGGTTGCAAGATAGATGTGCGGAGGTTTGCTTTCAGCCGCGGGGTTGTTGAGTGTTGGAACAGGTTTTCAGTGGTGTCGTGCAAGTGAGTACTTTGAATAAAAATGCAAGGAAAAACTAGACAAACTATTAGAGAAGATGGACAGATAATATAGGAAGTGATGTTATGTTTTGGGGGAGGATGATGCTTCATAACCTTGCAATCTTGGATAATTTTCCACTACTAATATTAATACACAGTGCTGATAAGAATCATCTTGCCCACACCAGCTGGAAAAGGCCAGGGTTCGAATTCGTCAATGACTATAGCCAGGAACCTTTATGGGCTTTTCTTTTTCTCTTTTTTTTTTTTTTTTTTTTCACAACGAGACTGTTAGTTGATGGCAAGCTAGGGTTCCATGCTTTTTTTCTCCTGGAGACTCGGTATTTTTCCTCCAGACAAATCGAGCTCAATTTACAGATATAATATATACGTCAGAATTTAGTCTAGGTCGCTGATGCGCCTAAAACACAACAACCCACACATTTTTATCAATAACGCATAAATTAATACAGAAGACAATGAAAAATGTTCATATCGAGTTCGCTAGTTCATATTTTGAAATCTGTCGCCATCCGAAGCTGATAGGATACATCCCATCGGACTGGATGAACTGGTATGAACTTTCTCCATTCCATGATTGGGTCATTTCCGGGCGAGGTGGTTACATGATTGTGTCTCCCAGAAATTCGGTGTTTCATCCCTTAAAGAGACAAAACAACGTAGAACAGTCATATATAAAATGCAGTCACATAACATACACGATGAGTACGCAGCGGGGGCAACAGAGATCTCCTCCGACCCTCCCCTCAACTCAAACCAGTCACGAATAATAATAAAATAAACAAATTTATTCATTGCTTCGATCTAGGACAATTCCTGAATAGAAACCATTCAAGGCGATATATTACCAATTGTTAATTAATTGTTATTTTTATTGTATATGTCATTAATATGTAATTTCGATTGTATCATAAAAATATAATTTAAAAAAAAAACTAAGCACGGCGAGTTCAGTTTGTTTGTTTTAGATTAAGAGCCGACTCTGTAAGAGAACTCAGACACGATCAAAATCGGGATCTTGCACAAATAGATCTAATTTTGAGAGGAAAAGCGCTTCTTAGTAAAAAGGAGGAGCACCGAAAGTGGCCCACATTTTCAAACGTTGTAATATGCTATGAACTTGCTGTTGTGATCCTCTTTTGAAGCTATGTCTGCTATATGTGAGTAGCATTGAGGCTCTTGATTAGTATTAGAAGACAACTGTGGGTTGGAAGGAGAAGAGAAACGATCCCATTACAAAATACAGTTCCCTCTTTAGTGTTGTACTCATTCAGTTCAGTTCCATTGGCTTCCTCTCCTCCTCCTCGTCCTCCTCCCCTTCAGCGACAGAAGGGAGTGCAATTCCACCTGCCAGAAGGCACATGAAATAAATTATAATCATATAAAGAACCAGGTGTTTTAGCCGTCCATCCATTCTCAAGAACATAAAACCAACTATTGTGAGAGACACAAGAGATGCCGTGAATGTCGTGTAAGAAGGATAGTAAAACGATTCACCGCCCGAATACCATCTCCGGCAAGCTGAAACAATGAATGGCGCCTACGCTATAATCTGCAACGTGAAGGGTCAAGTGTCATCTACATGCCAAGAACGAGTAAAGGAATGACGAAGGATGGAGGTAGGTTTGTCGCGAATATAAAGCACACCTTACATGTCACGTAAATCGTGTCGGCCACGTGAACTTAACCGCCAACAGAACAGAGCGATAACGCTAATAAAATTCTGATGGGCAAACGATTCAACAACTGGAAATGTTTCTCGTTGATTGACGGGGCCTGTTGAGAGTTCCAGACTTGTTAGAGATGCAGACAATGTCATTACTTCTCTGAATATTTGCTTACTTCACAAATGCCGACAAGCATGTATAAAATATAAATCAAGGAGTCACAAATTTTCATTCTCGTGGTTTCTTACATTTTGCTTTACTACAAAAGGCACTTTGCTTTATTTTTGTAAGAATTTAATATAATCCAGCAACGAATTTCAGAAATTCGTTTATGCATAAGGTAGAATGGTACAGCATGTCATCTTGAAAAATGAATTCTCCGTTATTGAACAGCCCTCTCATTGAGAGTACCGAAACTAGTATGTTAGGGTCACCTAGAACATACTTCAACTACCCGTGTGTATTGTGTCTGTAAATTAGGCGTGTTCTCTGGTCGATTTGCTGGACGAAAAACCCCAGTTTTTCTTGCTGTCTACGCTTGAGACCGAATAACTCAGCCACATAAAAGCCCATAAAAGTTGCTCGCGTCATTGACAGAATTCGAACTCGGGCATTTTCCACCCGGTGTGGGGAGGACGGTGACGATACCACTGTGCTACTCGCTCAGACTCATTGAGGGTGCCATTTGTTACGAAAGAACGTCTTTGTGTATCACATCGTGCTGTCAAAAGACTTCAATCTTCCAGCGCCGATAGCTGGAAAACATCCGCTGATCCGCACTGGTGGGAAAAGTCAAGGTCTTTATCGTGCAATGAAGAGATTCACTGCAACTGCGAAAAGCTTTACAGCAGTTGCTGCCACTCAAATTCATTTTTGTTTCATCATTAAACGGAACTATCTACCACTCTTCTTCAGAGTAATATATACTGTTGTCGTTGTTATGAGAGTTCGATGGCGCATGAACTGTTTCGGCTAAAATGCGCCACAGAGTAGTATATTCTGCTATTCTTTAGTCCACTGTTGTTCAGCGAGCAGTGGCTTCTTAAGTAGACAACTGAATTCAGACCCGTTTCCTGCAACACCTTCCCTTACAGTTCCACCATTTTTTTCTATTGCAGCTATTTGTTTCCATTATTTCGAGAACAAACAAATCTGTCTTGAGTGCAGATACGGCGAAAGTTATTATCTGTTCTTGATGAGCTTTTCTTTCCACATTTGCCTACTCTTCCACGGCAAGCTTCTCCCATTCCGCAACTTTCTTTAATTCCATCCAGCTGTTGCTTTGTGTGCACCAACAATTTCAGCGTTCCTGTTTCCACATTCCTTCAGAGTCTTAATAATTTTAGTAGCCTTCCTAGGAGTAATATCAGAGATTTTCCCCCATCTTCACTTCTAACAAAGAAATCACTTAAAAGCAGAAAAACGACCAGACGGCTCTTGGAAACAGCGCTCTACAATTCACATCACACCAGAGGATTGAGTTGTGGAATGTGACTGATACCTAATAACTTACCCCCCCCCCCCGTTCTCAGCTTGTTGTCTCGTTATTTGGTTTTTAGGAGCATTAGCAACTAAGGCCATATTGCTCCGGGAATATGCGGTGGTCATTCCCTGACCTTTCCGCATCCTCCGTATTTGGTGGTGACGGGCTTGAATCCCGGTCTAATCAAGATGCGTGTGCTACGCACTGCTGCTCCTTCCCACCTGGCTACGGAGGCGCCGTCCTCAGCTTGCGATCTATGATATGTGTCAATTTCATAAATTGAAATTGATACAGACTCAATGTCCATCTGAACTTGACCTGGTGTGGGTACAGTCCGATTACTTTCAGATCTTCAGTAACTACTAATATTATTATATATTTAGAAAACAGCTATTATTATTAAAAAAATGCATATTTCCTCTACCATTTTATGGTCAAATCTCTGGATTGTGAAGCAGATGAAATCAAATGGAAGTTAACGAACCTCTATCGAAAATGAGGGTGGTTAATCGAGGTAAGCTACTGCTTACCTTGATTACTTCATTTAACAACATAATTTAGCTGAGAAATGGCAATTGAAGTTTGACAGTGACAAATGTGGAGGGTACATAGGGTAGTTGTAATCCCTGAATAATTTACGAACTGTGTGGTACACTCAGAGGTATTGGTAAATGAAAGAGACCTGGGGATAATTGTGCAATCAGAATAGAAGTTCTCTGAGCAATGTAGACAGGCTCCAGGACAGTTCATAGGTTTTTGTCAATGGTATATAGGAACTTTTTTTAGCAGAGATAAAGAGGTGATTATCCCATTGTACAAGGAAATGTTTAGGCTACACCTTGAATAATAAAATAAATAAATGGTGCATACAAATCGGGAGCCCTCATTTTAGGAAGGATGTAGAACTGATGGAAGGGCAACGAGATTAGCCTTTCGAAGAAAGGCTTCAGTTCTACAAATTACAGCGTCTGGAGATTAGGCACCTGCAAGGTGATCTGACTGAAGTGTTTAAGGCTTTGAAGGGATTGAGCAAGCTAAATGCTAGTGGCATTCTTCCTCCTGATCTGACTACTCACATGAGGGGCATAAATTTGAAGTGAGGAAGGATGGTTGCAGAATAGATCTGAGGAAGGTTGCCTTCAGCCAGAGGATGGTTGATTCTGGAAACAAATCTGCATTTGTTGTGGAAGTGGGTAGTTTGAATAAATTCAAGGAAGAACTAGATAAATTATTGGGAGGAGATGGTCCGGTGATGTGTGGGAAGTTTTTCGGTTATTCTCCACATTATGGGTACACTTCTGGAGGAAGTGACTTCTTTTGCTTGAATCCGTCCCGAATTACTGGCGTAAACTAACATAACCTTTTTTCGCTAGCCAAAAATTATTATTATTATTATTAGCACCCTACAAATACCAATACTAATTTTGTTAAGTTAAAAAAAAAAGGTCAAAAAACATCAATAAAGGATTGTTTACATGCGTATAGATATATCAATAATTATAAAAATATATTCAAATGTTTTTCAGTGCTGAGTGGTTTTGGGGACCTACCTTTAAATTTTCAAACGACTACGTGTTCAAAAACACTGTTGTAGAAAATAATCACGTGAATAGAAATGACTGCATGCCACAGTTTTACTAACGTTTCACACTTAGAACACTGAATTAAAAACAGAGCTTTTAATATTAGCGAAGTTCGCTTATTGGAGGCACTTTTGATTCCGTGTTCTGTACAAACACGCCACAGCCATTGTGGTTAGCATAATGGTTGTGATTACTGTCATCTGCATCGTGTAGAAAGGCTTAGGATCCATATGGGATGCACTTTCAAAGATGTGTTTCACTCCCTAACTGAGTTATCTGGCCTAAGTCGAGGTGGCTGCTGCTATTTTTTTGTTAGACTTCTCATCCTGCACAATAGTCAAACGGACCATCGAATAAATACTAAGTCTACAGGCACAGTATAATGACGTCTCATGCCCTTAACTGGCGCGGCACAAAATCAAAAGCATTCAACTAACTATAGAAACGTACAGTGTACTTGTTGCTTCTCTTTAACATTCCAATCTCGACTGGCGATTTCATTTATTCATAGTGCATCGTAACATTCTGCCTTTAAAGCAAACCTCTATAGGAAGCGAGCGAATATAGAAATTTTGATTAAAAGTTAGTGCGCCTTAATATCATACTCTAGCTTGTTCATTACATTGACAACCTGTGTTTACTGGACTACTCTAAGCTAGTTGAAATATATGAATGCTCACAGTTTTCATTTGTATGAAAAACACGCGGTCATTTAACGGCATTGAAACCCCTCCCCTCTATTGTTACCTTGACTTTTACGTGAGATGCCACGTGGCCAACAACGCTTGCCATACTCACAAGTCCCCCCCTCCCCTTTTTAACCATCTCCCCCAAAACACGAAGAACTTCTTTTAAGCCTTTTTTGATTCGCTGACATAGTATCCGGGTTCAAGCAGTATTGGATTAGCCTAGTTATCAACTTTCGTTCTAAACTTATGACTTTTTGCCTTCTAGGCTAAGCAACCCGAGGCACACGCGCTCAGATATACGCGGGGTATTATGAATACCCCGGTCTTTGTAATGAAAGCAACATCCAAACATTCATTCTCTTGTTCGAAGCTTTATCACATCACAGGCAGAGATAATATAGTCGCATTTAAATATTGTTTATCCTCGTTCACATTTTTTTCCCCATAACAAAAGAAACTAATTATTTGAGACTAATAAAAATAAAAACCAGATATCAGGCGTGATAATAATAATAGGATGCACGTCAAGCGCATGCAGAAGAGAGTTCCTCTATGGGGAAAGAACGGTGATTTGTGACTTGACGTTAAGTAAACCGGTTACGATGAATACCCGATAAGACGTCGTTACCAACGTGGAATTAAATTGGCAGAAATGTTTCCACAATAAAACAATGGCGGTGGTGGGGGGGGGGGTTAAACTATAAGACAAATTATTCATTCGCATTCCTTCTGTATTATTCATATTAATAAGAAAGTAAACACAAAGTAATAAAAAAAAACAACCTTCTAGGCGGGGAAGGCTCTAAAAGTTTTATTAAAGCTGAATGAAATTGAAGTCCACATGAGCTGATATAAAATGGTTTCTTACACGTTGCCTGCTTAATTCTGTTGTGCACTGAATTTAACGTAAAGTTATAGTCTTTCAGAAGATAAAATATAGCGCAACCTGTACGCGTAATTTATGAAACTAATCTGATATCGAGTTTTAATTTTAAAAGAAACCATTAACGCTCGAGGCATTTTGGAATGTAAATCAATGTGCAAATTGCAATCTTTTTCTTACCCCCAATCGTGTCGAGAATTTTAAGCGCTTGGATGCAAGAAAAGAAAATGCCACCCTCCTCGACAACGTGGAAAGGTTTCAACATTCATTTATTCGTCCTCTTCTAAACATCGAAAACCTTTTATTCAATGAAATCCTATTCGCCTCTAACTGTTGGGAAAAAAAAAGCGGAATTACTGCACAAAACAAGAAATACAGTACAAATAAAATGAAAATTATTGCTATGTTGTAAACATGTTTACCTTTTTATAAAATGTTTTTATTGCGGTAAAGACTTACCGCAATAACACATTTTAAGAAAGTAAACACAAATGAGGATGATCAATAGGATCACCATTTGTCCGTACGGCATGTTGTTGCTGATGGGCATTTGTGCATACCTTTTATTGGAGGATTGATTTTTTGAATTATCAAAAATTTGATAAGTCAAATAGTCATTAAAATTCAATACCTATAATGAATATCATTAACAGGACTTATTTTCCTGCAGAGCCATTAACCTCTCATATACACAAGATTTAATTTTCAACAACAGTTCTTACGAACAAGTTACAATAAAAGACTCAATGAAATTCGAGAGGAGTGACAGCGTCGTGTTGGCCAAGAACCAGGTATCCCATGTCCTTTCACTGTATACCCGACAGTACTATACGCGCCGAATCCAACCTTAACAGGAGATTTTCTGCCAAATTCTGGATGTACAAGTGGGCCAATACCAAACTCCACTTTCACCCAGCTCTCAGAGCAACACGGTTAGCAGATGCCCTTCAATTGCGCAGGCTCCGATCCTATATTGGATAATTCTGTTATTCGCAATCAAGATGGCCACGAGTAAAATTGCAGAACCGAATTTCTGGGATCACTGCTCTTGGCTCATTCCTCTCCCTTATCTCCAGTCTTCAGCACAGCTAGTAACTTACCGACAGATTCCTGCCAAAGCAAATGCTACACTCAATGCGATCGACGGTGACCTCCAAGAAGTGATAAACAACAAAATATACAGACAGGGAGACCTCGCTACACTAAAAATTTAGAACTGGACTGTTGCCTTCCAATAGCCTACAGTAGGACAGTGGTATCGTCACCGTCCTCCCCACACCGAGTGAAAAAGGCCCGGGTTCGAATCCCATCGATGACGCGAGGAAGTTTAATGGACTTTTTTCACTCCGTGGCTGAATTTGTCGGTCTCAGGCGTAGATAGCAAGGTTTCCCCCGCAGAAAGAGGGGGGTTTCGTCCAGCAAAACAGGCAAATCGACCAGAGAACACACCCAATTTATAGACAAAATACACATGGGTAGATGTAATCATTTACGGGTTATGATAATTTGGTTTTTTGTTGCCTTCCAATAGTGACACCCGTGACCACCACAGATATAACTTCGATATAGTAAACGCCGCCTGTACATGTGACCCCGGTCGACCACGCTTGTCCAGCTCGCCACTCGGCCCCTAAAAAATATCTCATTGCTAATTTATGTAGTTACGGTTAATTTAATGATTTAATTAGTTATGTATCTGTGTTCAAATATGTATGTATTTCTTATGTGTGTATCTCTTATGTCTGTATGGATGTGGATGTAAATATGTATTGTAAACCCCTGGCATACCACCATGCCGTGACGGAATTAATTGTATGTAGCTCATACGACAATTAACGAGGCTATTCTATAAACTCGCGCATTTCCTAGTTCTAGTGCCAGCAATAAAAATTCTCATTTTTAAGCGAGACCAGTATACCTAACCTTGGGCAAACAGGTACTAACAAAATTATGAATAGCTGATGACTGCATAAGATAAAAAGATCGCAATAAATTTTGTTTTTCTAACAGAAGCTAAACGCGTAATTTATCAATGTTATTTCTAAATCTAGTCACCCTTGTAAATACAACTGATGATCAACCTCCACCGTTTCACTAGGTGCTTTCTTATGACACAACTTATCCCCAAAGTAAACAAGTTTCATTTCGGCAGTTTATTGCTTCTGTAAGGTTGAGCAACAGGTGTCAAGATTTTCTGACAGGAATGTTCGCTTCATTTCGATGCTCAGCTACTTCAAGAGGCTACCCGAACATTTCCGATGTATATAAGTGTTTTTGTGTTTTTAATGACGTAATTGTAATCCTTCTGGTGAAATGTTTAAAAGATCTTCTCTGGTATATACACTATTCATCACTGAAACTGCTCCACCTAAAAGGAGTGCATGCTTTGAGTTCAAAATAATTGCAGCGACAGATGTCAATGTAGAAGAGAAATCACTTCAGCAGTATTTACTTATGAAAATGAAGTATGGCTTCCATGACCCGAGATACAAGCGGCCAAACGTCGCGGTAGGGAATCGAAAAGGTGGCTAATGTCGTCTTAGTGAATACTGACTATGCTACTTGGACTTGTGCTGTTAATTGGGCAACGGTAGGGGCTGAGAGAGAGGTGGAAGTCAGGGAATGTCCCGTCACATCCCAAATGTATTCAATGGCAGACAGATCTGGTGAACATGCAGGCAAAGGAAGCATGTTCACACCATGCAAATGAAAAACACATGCAAACGGCGGACTTTGTCCTGCTAGAAATAGTATTTGGAATGGAGCATAGAAAGGGCACAAGCATTTGCATTCTCAGCACCTGTCTTAGAATGGCTTCGACTAGGTGAACAGCTGTTGTAACTGATTTGCCCCTCGTACCATTATTCTGAGTTTGGTCTGCTATGCCGCTCTCTGATGCAGGCTGTCTCTAGACGTGTCTAGCCTCACATAAGGCCATTACTGGATCCCAAACAAAGACAGATTCATCACTAAATTGCAGGCGTTGACGACAATAGGATGCGTCAGAGGTCGACGAGACAACGGACAGCAAGACTTCTGCTCCACTTCTTGCAGTCGTCTGCTAATCATGCTCCTTGACATAGGCACAGACAGGGGAGGCGTCAAAACATTGTAAATCTAGCGGGATGCGACTAGTCATCGAATCCGTCGATCCATTCATTCTGACGTTCTTCTGATGCCACCAGAGCTCTGGAGACACTGTCTGAATACCTTCCTGTACCCGCCGTTGCTAACAGCGTCCAGCCATTCGGGAGTTAAGACCTACACAGACGGCGATTTGCCGTTATTAAAACCCCGTTCTAACATCCAGCTTCTTGCAACCCGATGATCTGACACCTTTAAAAGTCCATCAGCTGTACGTAACGGTATCTTACGTATGTAAGAGGCATTGCACACTCATAAACGGTCATTCGTTCACATTTTTGTTTGATTACTATCGTTTACGCGTTACTTTCAAACCACAGATAATAGACAACACTAAACTCAAATTTTTTGTCTTTAGGCAGTTCTTACTCATTTCCTATGAGTAAATCTGGATTTCTTATATTATTGACAAGCTAAACACAGCTAAAATTACACAATTGCATGAAAAGCCCCAATTTCTAGTTGATTTTTATCAACTAGAAATTGGGGCTGTAAGTTCATATTAAACACCATTGGAATCTATTTGTTCTGAAAAGCTCATAGAGGCATTAGCATTAGCATAGACATATGATGAAAAAAGCAAGCTTATACTGCATCAGCCAAAAAAAAAAAAAAAAAAAAATCCCATTTCGCACATCCATTCGCTCTAAAGATTTGCCCAGTTCTTCCATGAATTTATTTAACCTAGCTGCAATTTGCAGAAATTATGCCTTCCTTGGAAAGAGCACACCTTCTTTCTCCTCACCAATCTTGTTGCCCTTCTCTGTACTCGTTTAGCAACTCTTCATCCCTCCTAAAATGAGGCCTCCAGACCTGCACGCATTACTAAAGGCGTGGCCTTATACAAAGGGATAATCACCTCCTTATCCTTACTAACAAAATTCCTGTGTATCGTTGACAATACCCCATGACCAGCTCTGGCAGCCTGTCTGCACTGCTCAGAAAACTTCATATCTGACTGCACAATTACCCCCAGGTCCTTTTCATCCTCTACCACCCTGAGTATAGTATCTCACAATTGATATTTTTCTCTGGGATTACTTCTACCATATGTAGTACTTTGCGTTTGTCAATGTTAAACTTCAGTTGCCATTTCTCAGCCCATCTGCCCAACTTTTCTAGATACTGTTGCAGAAGCATACCGTCATTACTACCATTAACAACCCTATCAACCTTTGTATCATCTAAAAACTTCGCTATTAAGCCTGATATACCTTCATCAATATCATTAATAAATATACAAACAACAATGGGCCCAACACCGAGCCCAGGGGAACTCTACTAAAAACATTAATCCACAAAGAGCAGTGCCACCCTCTGTCTTTTCCCACTCAACCACCATTTTATGTATTGTTCAAACTTGCCCTTAATACCATTCTGCTCCAATTTGTACATCAGTCTTCCATCTGCAACAGCATCAAAAACTTTCCTGAAATCCAAGTATATGATATCAAAATTATTTTTTGCATCCAGCTCCTTTGTAACCAAATCATAGTATCCAATCAAATTGGCCAGACAAGACTTCCCCTTAATAAATCCATACGGTGTCTGAATTATTACTACAGTATTGTTTAGATTATTCTGCGATGTTTCTGTAACCAGTGACTCCATTGTTTTCCCTGAATAGAAGTTAAACTGACAAGTCTGTAACTACTCGTGTTACCTTTTGATCTCCCTTCGTGAATTGAGGATAGATTTGCACATTTCCAGTGCTTGGGGACCTCCCCTGAATCCAAGGATGCTCTCATAATTATGGCTAAGGGTTTGCTTACTTTCATTGCCGTCTCCTTTAATATAACTGGATAGATCACATCCACCCCAATGCCTTTCTTACGCTTAACTTCAACAATATCTCCTCCACTTTGCTTTCAGTTATTACAAATTCATTAAACTCCTTGCTAGAGTTAGATATGCTTTTGTCTTCCCCTTCCCCACAGAGTTCCTCATGTGTGAATGTAGATGCAAAATACACATTCAGTTTGTCAGCTACCTGAGCAGGATCATCAACAGAAGAACCATCGATATCAAGTGGACCAATCTGATTCATCCCCTTTCTTCCAAATAATCTGCCTTCGCTTGCCTAACCTCCTTTATGATTGATTACAGACTACCTTATATCTACCATAGGTTTCTGTGTCGCCAGATAATTTATATGCATCCCATACATATATTTTCTCTGCCACGAGTGTCATTAGTTCATCTGACACCCATTTAGGCCTAAACCTTGAACAGTATTTCTTAATTGGTATGAAAAGTTTAGTAGCTTCCAAGATTAATTCCTTGATTGCTTCCCATTTAGAATTCAACATTGGAAACAACATCGGTTGGTCCCACTGTATAGAATTTAAAAGCTCTCTGAGACCACTGTAGTCACCATTACGAAAGCAAAAACCCTTCCCTTTACCTCCTCATGGTAGTTAAGTCTTTATGTAAATCCCACATGAGTACACTGTGATCACTGCTACCTAGTGGTTCCTTTATCTGCAAATTCTTAATGTACGAATGAGGCAGGTCACTAGCTGTAAGGCTAGTGGAACTCTTTCGAAGAAAGATAATAACTTTCGTTTAGGTCGCGAATAGCTATCGCGCTATGAAATACCAATTAGCTCTCCAGGAATGTATCTTTTAAGTGGTATGGAAAAGTCTGTTAATTACTGGAACTTAAAATATGTAGCGCATTTTGATATGCTCGTTTCATTTTAAAGCAATAGATTTCAACTTGATATATATTAATAAATGTAAGTATTATATTTTATAATTCTAATGTAATTTGTTATGAATAACAAAATAAGTTATATTAGAATATAAAATATAATAATTACATTTATTAAATTATATCGAGTTAAAAGTTTTAAAATGGAAGGAGCATATTAAAATGCACGGTATATACTTTAATTAGCGCAGACCTTTTCATTCGGCGGATTAGATACTTTGTTGATTGCTTCAAATCTACATCAAGGCAACTAAGGAAATGAGGTGTCGGCATATCACGTCTGTAAATCGAGTGTATTCTACAGTCGGTTCGCCTGTTGGATTAAAAATCTGCGTTTCAGTGAGAAAAACAGACCAAACAACCCTTTGTCGAAACCGACTAACTCGGCCACGGTGTGGCGGGGGAGTGGAAACCCACAAACGTTCCACTCATCGAGACCGGTTTCAGACCCAGGCCTTTTCCACAGAACGCTTAGTTCAAGGATAACGATTATAATCACTGTGCCAGGCGTTAGGGAAGGTACCGTACTTTATAAAGCAAATTATCACGTGACTGCACGTGACATCTCAACCATACTGATCTACTTACCGAATTGCCGGTGTTGGCTTGGCAAGCTATCAAGATCTTGATTTCTACATTCCTATACAATGCTCATAAACCATTCTTGTGATGGGCCTTAAAATGAACTGCGAAGAAAATATTCCAGGCTCATTTAAGCGAAGCAGTTTAAGAAGCGAGGTCATCTTTAGATTAGATGGCAATTCTGTGAGCGGAAATCTTACGTAGACTAGATCGTGAAGTTCAACGGGGAGTGATTAGGCCAAGTAGATAGGGGGCAGAAGAAAAACATTTTATAACAGACGTGTTCGAGACGAGTGCACTGATTTCTGGGAAGGAGAGTTAAAAGATTTTCGTGTAGTCGACCACTGATTAGTTTTTACGATCGAATCTGAATTTTTTTTTTAAATTTAACATACGGGTATATAAAATTGATTCCTATGTGAAGCACAGGAATCAAGTGTTTTGTCTTAATAAGAATTAAGAATAATTTCCCATACCACATTTTTAAAAACTCTAGCTTGAAATTTTAAAAACTCTAGCTTGAATTCGAATATTACTTACTAAAAAAGATAAAAAAATAACTTGCAAAAAAAAAAAATAATAATAAATAAAAATACCGGAATTTTGTTATTTGACCATTTTATGATAAAAATATATTTTGAATATGATATTCTTCAGATAAAGACGTGTTTTGAATATGACATGCTTCATATTCAAAACTAACACATTTTGATTTTTGTATATTAATAGCCTTTTGTGCACTATTTAAAAATTTGTCTACGATAGACTGCATTAAATAATAATAAAGTAACGCCACTATTTTGCCATTATTTTTTATTCGTAAATATAAAGATTTCTTTTTCCTTACAGGTTTCTAATACTGGTATATGGATTTTTTTAAAGGGAACAGATTTACAAATAGAGAAAATGGTTATTTTTTGGTATTCAATAATCACTATCTTCTTTCTAACGTCTTTAAAAATTCCGCTTACCTAGAACATCAGAAACCAGCAATAGCAATTCTACAATAAAAAAAAGCAAAAAAGGAAAAAAATAGAAAGAAAAAAAAACAGTAAGTAGACAGGGATATAGCAATAGTTTTCGCCATACAGTGCAAGGAAGCCACAGGCTTTTGCTGCACTGGCAAAAAAAAAACCACAAGTACATAAAAAAAACATAAATTGTATGCTTCCTTTCCCTTCTCACACAGGTAAGTATTCAGTTGACCTTTGAATTTATTCAAACCGTCAGCCTCAACTACCTGCGAGGGCGACTTGTTCTAGCAATCAACGGCTCCCTGGCTAAAAGAAAAATGTCCTACAATCTAATGAAACCTCAAACCGTGTAATTTGAATTTATGACCCTTAGTTCTGGAATTGTTTAGACCAGTGAGAATTCCGCCTTCATTAATTTTACTAATCCCTCTCAGAGCCTTCTTAACGTCTATCTGGTCATCTATGAGGTGCCTGGTTGCCAAACTATGTAGGCCACATAATTAGTCTTTCCTCATATGGTCGTCCTTCTACCATTCTCATCATTCGAGTTGCCGTCTTTGAACCCTTTCAAGAAGCTCGATGTCGTTTTTCAAGTAAGGTCTCCGTACTTGAACACGTATTCCAAATGTGGTCTTACAATTGCTTTATGCAGTGGGATTATGAAATCCCTATCTCTACAGGATAGCGTTCGATAATTCATTGATAGGGCACCATGGGCTTTCATGGCTGCCTGTTTACACTGTTCAGAAAACTTCCTATGTGCCATATTGAAACTCCCAGATCCCTTTCCTCCTCCACTGTTTTTAATTCAACCCCAACAAGTGCATAATTTATTTGTGAATTGCCATTCCTCAAGTCTAAGACCTTGCATTTAGCAGCATTAAAACATAGCTGCCACTTCTCTGACCATCTTTGAAGTCTGTTCAAGTCATCCTGAAGGAGCGCTGCTTGGCACTGATCATTAACGACTTTGCCAATCTTTACGTCATCTGCAAATTTTGACATCACGCCTTCTATCCCTTCGTCGATGTCATTTATGAAAGTGAGAAACAACAGTGGTTCAAGAATCAAAGATCCTGGAGGGACCCCAAGGTTACACCATCTCTTGACGCTGCACCATCTGAAGAATATCCATTAATCACAACCCTCTGTCTTCTGCCCTGCAACCACCCAGCAATCCATCTTAGAATCTCACCAGTAATCCCAACCTGTTCAAGCTTATATAGCAACCTCTCATGGGGGACCGAGTCAAATGCTTAATATCCAAATAAACTATGTCAAAATGATTCCCTAAATCCAGCTCATGAGTAACTGTGCCAAAATAGCCTACTATGTCAGTTAAGCATGATTTACTCTTATCACAGCAATGCTATATCTATCTGGATGATCCTGGATTGCACTACAACCACTGCCCCTAAGATTTTTTCTACCACCGATGTCAGCCTAACCAGTCTGTAGTTTTCACTCTTAGAATCGCTTTTATGTATTGGCAATACGTTGGCGCTTTTCCAATCCAAAGGAACCCTCTCGTCGAGTCCAAAGATGCCCTTATAATTAACCTCAATGGTTCAATATACTTCTCTTTGGTTGGGCCTTCGGAAGAGCCCAACCAAACCGAGGAAAACATCGGGAAAGAACCTGAATCCATCCTGATTGATGGCAATAGGGACGACACCGAGGAACAAAAGCCGGCCCCACTTTCAAAAAAAAAAGCAGCTCTGGGATCCCTGGTGGACCCCAGAGCTGCAACGACAAAGGAGATTAGTTCAACAAAAAAGGAAGGAATATCAGAGAGCACTGAGGTCGTGGCCGCCTGCTGAGGTCACTTACCTGCACCGCCAATATACAGTACTGAGAAATACTTATACCGAGAGTATAAAGAAAAGTAAAAAAGTCCTCCTGGGAACTACTGGTCTCAACTAAAATTAATGAGAATCCCTGGGGAGTGGTCTACAAGATCACAACAAATAAACTCCCCAGGGGGCGAAATAAACACAGCAACTATAACGCCGCAACGCACCCTCACCACAACATGAGACGACTCGGTGGCCAACATTTTGAACACCATTATAAAAGACCCACCGAATATACTCACGGAAGACCAACAAGCTATCATACAGGCAAACGAGACCTATAACACCCAACAAATGGAGCCGCCAATTACCATGGATGAGCTACAAGAAGCCGCGACACAAATGCGCAACAAGAAATGCCCTGGCCCTGACCTCCTGGACCCAGAACTCGTTAAGAGGGCGGTGGAGCACATACCGGAACAGCTGCTGCACCTCTTCAACTGCTGCCTCAGAGTGGGCCATTTCCCAACCAGCTGGAAAACAGCACATCTCAAGCTCATCCTGAAAAACCCAACTAAACCACCTGAACAACCAAACTCTTACCGTCCCATAGCACTGCTATCAACGCTAAGTAAACTCCTGGAGAGAATAATACATCGAAGAATACTCAGCCACTACAAAGAAGCTAACATGGAGTCACCCAGACAATATGGGTTCAAACCCGGACTCTCCACCATTGAAGCAATTCGGAACCTCCTAGAAAGCACAGCACAATGTAACGAAAAGTACTTCCTGGTAATTGCGGTCGACTTCGCCTGGGCGTTCGACACCCTCTGGTGGCCGAGCGTCCTGGGCAGACTCCTCAAGGCAAAAATCCCCATGAATTTATATAATTGCATTAGATCCTACCTCTCAGATAGAAAAATCAGGGTAATGGCACCGTTCCGGAGCCTGACAAGATCGGTCCGCAAGGGCTGCCCGCAGGGGCTGCCCGCAGGGATCTGTCCTGGGGCCGTTCCTGTGGAACATTGTTTTTGATGCATTCCTGGCACTCGACTTGGGTGATGTCAACGCACAAGCTTTCGCGGATGATCTCGTTCCCCACGGATGTTATGAGAATTGATGCTCCATCGGTATCCACATTAATCTCTGGCTCTAGGAGGGCAAGAGGGGAGCACCCCGACTTCTACCTCCCCATACGTCTTACGCTGTCAAGCATTGATTCCCTGAGGAACATGTTTCCAACCAACTGTCTTCGGATCCTCAATAAATTTAGGATCCACCCTGATAGGTTCTGTGAAGACAAGCCCTACAGGAAGGAAATCCTCAAGAACTGCTTCCAGATTATGAACTTATAATACTCACCTGCTCCTGGACAGACTGTTTTCTTTTTTTTTTTACTTGCTTATTTGTATATGACAAAGACTTTTTGTCTCCATGCAATCATACATTTTGTATATTACTGTATATTTTGTACATTATTGTATATTTAATCCTGTAAAAGTCTCGGGTCGAGCACGCATGTACTCTTGTTTATTGTACATTGTGTTCCTCGCACCTTAGTCTGTAAATATTCACACCCTTCTGGCACAGAGCCGTCCCGGGGTGACCCAAGGTTTCTTGGGAAATAAACTGATTTTAATAATAATAATAAAAAAGGAGGAGACATTCAAGACTACAGCATGAACATACCGCATGACTACAACCGATCAGAAGAAATTACCAACAAAGATACCTCTCCATTCATGGCCTGGTGCAAATGGCCAGGACTGATGCTCTCAACGAATATGACTACCTGAATTGACATCAAATCATTACTACAAACTGACCAGAGTCATCACTCCTCTTCCTGACCCCATAAGACGAACACGAGACTAGTGAGACACTGAACCAAGACTGTGACCTACCTGAAGTGACACTGAACTGAACATCCAAAAACCATGACTGTGACTGCAGTAACCCACCTGAAGTGATTCTGAACTGGCAATTAAAAACCATGACTGTGACAGCAGCTACGCTGTTGCCTCGCCTTTTGGCGATCTGGGTTGGACACCTATCTGGCCCACTTTCTCTCCATATCCTGGCGGGGGGAGGGAACGGGACCGTCCCCTCTCCGGCGTCCCCCCGTTTACTTTTCCTGGTGCGGCATGGGCATGACTAGGTGTCCAAAAGGCTAGGCAACAGCGAGTATGGGGCCAATAGAGAAGACGGAACGGGCATGCCGCACTGATATCTGGGGTCATCTTCCCTAATTGCCCCATACTTCTGTCTTTCCCCTCCGGTCTTCAATCTTTCCCCCTACTCTCTCTATACATCACAGTGTACGCCCAACACGACAAAAACTTAAACTTCCAAATTATAACAGCCAAATCGTGCATCAATTCCGAAATTTAACCTCATTAGCGAACCACCCCTTAAAATCGCGTTTTTTTTTTTTTTTTATTTATTTTATTTTATTATTATTTTTTTTTAGGCCCTAGCCACTGAAATCTCAGGAAATTAGGTGGCAGGGCCTGCCAGAGTAAATAATTATGCTGGGTGTACCTGGTCTGCCTCCACGGGGCTGAGTGTGGGCAACGTTGGGCCCCAGCAGGGGTCTAGCGGCTAAATGGCCAGAGGAACAACGATACACAACACAATACTTCCAAATCCCATACACTTTTAAATCTCTGGCCTTAACAGTGATCTGTTACACCCACAAAGAAAACCACGCGGAGATGGGGGAAACCCCTGGTGCCGAGCTGATGGCTCCGGGAGGCTTACTTGCCTCAATGCTCAAAGGTTTTTCTAATAAACAATCAGCTGTAATTACGACATAACTAATTTCATATCGCTCAGCCTCACTTGCACAGCCTCCATTCAATTAAAAAATTTTGCAAAGTAACCATTCAATTCATCTCCAACGTCAGCTGGGTTGTCTAAGACTTTCTCACACCCCGTGAACAAGAGTCCAATCTGATTCGCTTTTTTCTTTCTGGTATTCATATACATGAAAACTTTCTTGTCCCCATTCTTTGTTCCCTCTTAACCAGTGTCTTTTTAATACGCAGCCTTGGCCTCCCTGACCTTATTTGTGGTACTATTACAGATCAACTTGTAGCTGTACTTTTCATCGCTCTGTAACTGTCCCATGCTATCTTTTTCTGCTCTATTTGACCAGCCAGCTCCGTAGTCCTCCATTTCAGCATCATCCTCCTGCAGTATTTTCTTAAAGGTATGTATTCTGTGATTTTTGCTTTAAAAGTATTCAAGTGCATACGCCCTCACTTTGCACTCCACCCAATTAAGAGATGCCATATAGCGACTTAAACTGTCAAAGTTCCCTCTTCTGAAATTAAAACCAGTGTCTTTACCTTTAACTACTGCAATATCTTTCTTCATCTTCCAACTGACAACTAAGTGATCACTATCTGCCAATGGTTCCTATATTTTAAGCCCTGTGATGTCATCTGATGCGTGAATAATATTAAGTGAAAAATATTCTCACTCCTTGTATTATCTTTTGCTGGTACAAATAATAATCACCTAGTTTATGTTAAATTTTTTTTTTCCCATCGTGAGATTACCTCCCACTTATTCCAATGAATCTGGGACAGATTAATGTTACCCATAATAGGATATTCATGCTTGCTTGCCCATTCCATTTGCATGTAAAGACTCTCGCCATATTGTTCACAATATTCGAGTCTGTAGATTACTCCCATTATCTTTGTTCCTTTGCTTCCAATTCACTCACACCACAAAGATTCTATGGTGGCAGACGTAACTTTAGACTCAGCAAAAGCTATGATGCTCAATGAGTTCTACAGTTGTACATTTTAATATATAAAAATAAAGAGGAATTTACGTGAATCCTTTTTTGTAGAATACTTCAACACAACGCACTCCAGAATTCAATCCCGTTTTGTGAAGTTTGACACGATCGAAAAGAGTAGGAATGTTAAAAGTTCTGGCTTTCAGTTCTTCTAATTGGACAATAGTAATTAAATCGTATCTTCAATAAGTAGTTAAATGTTCTGTTGTATTGACTGATTAAATTGGTAAACAAAGTAGGGTTCACCTCCAGATAAATGGATGTGTCTGATACGATCGAATTTAGCTTGCTAATATAATCTAATTTATTCAGTATTACTACCGTATCCCCCCCCCCATCGGCTTTTTGTATTACATGTACAATATCCTTGTTTTTTCGAAGGTCATGTAAAGCCGTACTCTCATACCTACTTAATTTGGGTAGCTGCGGACTTTTAATGTTATTGATCACCTGGTTTACTCGCTGTACAATTAAATCCGCAATTGAAACAAACACACATTGACCTTGACCTTGTCTCTTCAGTGTTCTAGTTTCTTGGCGTGTTGTCAGTTCCAGTCGTTGAGTCTTAAATCCGTGTGAGCAAAATGCTCTCTAGGTTGGATGAGGAAACGAGGGTTACGTTGTTTGCTGTTGCCTTGGTTGTGGCACAGGGAAGGTCCTTCTTCTGCTGAAGAGGTCTTGCGCAAAATTGGTCAAGGCTTTATAGCTGTGTTCTTCTTCCAGTACACGGTCCTCCTGATTTAGTAGCATGTACTGGGTTTCTGCAATTAGACGGCAGCATAGGTCGTCATATAGATCACAGTAGTGCATCAGATGCTCCCACGTTTCTGTTTGTCCATAGTGGCATAGGGGTGTATCACTTAGCCCAAAGTTTGCTAGTTTCTGTCTGATTGCACTATGGCCAGTGAGCAAATAAGTAGTTAATAGTCCTAGTGAGAGCCAGTGTGGATAAATTGGATGTACAGAGTGTACTTTTGGCATGAATTTTCTGGTGATTGCACCCTTTGGTGAATTTACCCACTGCGTTTGCCAGGTTTGTTGAAGGTGCAGGGTAATTCTCCTTTTTTCTGTTTTGGTGTCATTTGTGAGGTCTATCGTAAAGTTCAGGCAAGTGGCAGTTTGTCCTTTGGAGAGATGGTAAAGGAGTCCGCAACGAACGACTTCCAAGTCCAGAGGGAGGGCGCCCATGAGTTCCTGGGGTGCATGGGTGCTGACTGTATTGCATGCTCTGGATATAGTAAGCAGAATTTATCGTTGCGTAGTTTCTAACTTTCTTCTGTTTGTTGCAGTTGTTGCTTTTGGATACTAGACTACCGATTGCATATAGGATGACTGTTTTGTGGTAGAGGGCGAGGGTCTTCTTTCTCAGGCCCCGGTCTTTGCGAGTTATTCTCGCGAAGAGAAAGGAATATCTTTTAACTTTGTTCTGGATGTAGTTAATGTGGGGGGTAAAAGATAAGTTCTTGTCCAGGATGACGCCAAGATACTTTAACTCTGTTGTTAATTTAATTGTGATCCCTTGGATTTTTATTTGGGGAGTCTCCTGATGTCCAGTGTACCCCGAAGTAGTATTGAACTTGTCTTTGTTGGGGATATTGTCAGATTAATTTGCTGGTCCAATGTTGCAGGACCGCAAAGACCTGGTTTGCTGTGATTTCTAGTTGAGCTCTAGTCTTTGGCGAGCATCAGCACAAGGTCGTCCGCATAGGCCTGTGTATTAGCATTCCCAATATCGAGGTTTAAGAAGCCGTCCAGGACCACATTCCAGAGAAGTGGGCCTAGGACAGAGCCTTGTGGGCATCCTCTATGTACTGATCTTGAGACTGAGCAGTACGGCTGTGATAGTAAGGGATCTATTTGACAGGTAGGTAGCAATGGACTTATAAAGCTTGGTTAGCAGGTTAGCCTCTCGGAGCCTGCCGAGGACGCTTGGCCACCAGAGGGTATCAAATGTCCCGGAAAAATCCATTGCTATGACAAGAACGTATTTTCTGTTTGTTGTTGTGGCTGCTTTGATGATGCTCTCCGGGGCATCAACAGTTGAGTGTCCTCTCCGGAAACTGTACTGGTTTGGCGATTGGAGTCCTGAGTTAGTGTAGTGATTTTCAATTCTGCTCCGCAACAGGTGTTCCAGGAGCTTGCTTAACACTATCAATAGTACTATGGGTCGATAGGACCACGGGAGGTCCTGTCGCTTTGTAGATTTATTTAAGACAAGGCGGAGCGCAGCCGCCCTCCATGCGAAGGGGAAGTATCCTTCTTTTAAGCATCTGTCGAAAAAGTTTAGTATTTGTTCGGGAATGGCCTCTGCAGCCTTTTTTACGATTTCGGGCTCTAGGATATCCATGTCTGGTGTTTTCTTGTTCCGTAGTTTGGCGGCTGCATTTTCCAGGTCATTTTACAGGTCAATCCTGGAAAATGCAGTGCCAAACCGGGGGACCAGCCCAAAAAAGTTTTTGGGTGGTTCCACAGTCGTTTGGGGGAAGTGAAACAGCCTGTTATTAAAATGCCCCTAGACGAGCGGGATCAATTCCTTACGGAGGTATCTGAAGGCCGCAAAGACGTGGTAGCATTGAAAACGTTGGTAGGCGCATAGGGATGAAAATAGCACATCACCATGTTAAGTCTATGATGGGGGAAAGCACATCAGTCATTGTTTCTAGTTCAGATAGCACACGATTTTACTCAATTCGGCGGTTTATGGCACAGTTTGGTAGAGCGGTCTTTCAGCTCAGTTTTAAACACACTTTGGGCACTCCCACAGTCAAGTGTAAACTACCAACGTGGCTTCTACTTTATATCAATGCCTCTCTATAGCCCTACTATCAGCTACATGGTCACCATTGTAGTCTGACAACAAAGGACACATATAGAAACGTTGGTAATTTACTAAATTCGCAGTAGATAATAAAACTGATCTCACCTACAGACTCCCCCAGATAAGCTCTTTCAGGTGGAACACTTTATTAAACTGATTAGACATTTAAACACTTAATTTCCACACAAATTCTGGGGCGCGAAATAACGTGTCCGATCGTAACGGCAGCCATATTGGCGATTCTGATGTTTAGGTAAAAAAAAACCAAACCAAACTATTATATTTAGGTCACCCGAATAATTATTCATCTGCCGTGCTGTGTCTTATGTCTGTTAATTGCGTGTGTTCTATGGTCGATTTGTCTGTTTGCTGGACGAAAAACCCAGTTTCTGGGGGGAAACCTTGCTATCTACGCCTGAGGCCGACTAACTCAGCCACGGAGTGAAAAAAGTCGATTAAAGTTCCTCGCGTCATCGACGGGATTCGAAACTGTGCCTTTTCCACCGGTGTGGGAAGGACGGTGACGATACCACTGTTCTACCCGCGCAGACTGATGTTTAGGTACATATACATATATTATGTGTATGTACTTGTTTTGGGTAGCACCTAGACGTTTAGTCGAACTCCACCTTGGAAAATTTGTGTTAAAAAAGTAACTGTGTCTACACTCTACAGCGATCAACACCCGGTCAATCACTGCCCATTCCTAAGCATGAGGAGTTGTTCCTAGTTCTATTATCTAGTGCTGCTGCACCAATTTTTCGTGCAGTGGAAGGGGTGCAATACCAAAGGACAGGAGCCCTCATGATATTTAGGTACAGAGTACAGAGTATTTTTTCGGTCTAACGGCACCAGGGATTTACCCCATCTCCGCGTATGTTCTTTGTATCGAGAACAGTACGCTGTCAAGGCCAGAGATTTAAAAGTGTGTGGGTCATGTGTTGTGTAATATGTTGTGCCCCTTGTTCATCTGGCTTGTTAGCCGCCAGGCCCCTGATGGGACCTGACGTTTACGTACTCCGCCACGTGGAGGCCAGGCAGGTGTTCCCTTAAAGTTTGCTCTGGCAGGTCCTGCCACCTACTTTCTTGAGACTTTCTCTACTTTCTACTACTTTCCTGAAGGAGCCACACATCTAGTTTCTCTTCATCTGCCTTTTTGACCAGTTGCGCAGCAACAGCCTCTGAGCGTTATGTTGTGCTATTTGGACCTCTGAGCGTTATGTTGTGCTATTTTAATGGTGTGGATATTTAGGTTTGGTCTGTTACTCCCCATATTCTATTCTTGATTGTTGAGCGCTTCTGGCTTTGAGATAAACTGGGCAACTGCTGTCACGGAGTGAATGGTTGGCTGGCACCTTTAGGGCTTTGCAATTGGCACATGTGGGAGGTTGAGACTTTTTTTGGCATGTAGCGTACTCATTTCAGCACAATGGCCACAGGTGGACTGATTTTGCCTGCACGTGTGCATGGTGTGGTCAAAATGGCAGCACCTGAAACATTTGGGGACAGCCACATGTTCACCAAAAGGGATGACTGCCCCAGTTGATGTAAATTCTTGTTTGCTGAGAGAGGATCTTCCAGGCCTTGGGTGATAGCTCAAGGACCCAGTTAGTGGCGCGCCCAGCTCTGGTTTTTGTTTGGAAGTTAGAGATTATGTGAAATGTGGGTTCTTCATCTGGGAGTTCCTGTTTTAAGTTTCTGTGGAAATTTTCGTTTTGCAGGTCCTCTGGAGGGAGATCCTTGTCCACATCTAGTATCAGTATACAAGGGCCATTTTTTTCTGGGGGGCTCGGCCAGGAGTCCCAGAGATGGTATTTTAGGGTTCTTAACAATCAGTTCAGCATCCTCTTTTGTGGCTGTCTCTATAATTACTCCTGTATTTCGCGTTTTGCGAATTGACTTGATTTTAGTGTTCTTTAAGTCATCTGTCAATGAGTCCATGACGGTCTTCTTGACCTCCTCACTGGTCATACGACCTTCATTGGTGAGGGGTTTAAGTACCACTAGGTTAGGTCTGGGTGATAGTGTTTTCTTCAGGGTAGTCCGTAGGTTGGTACCCGGGTTGTTTGTCAGGTAGCCCAGCTCCTGAGATCCAGGAATAAAGTCCTGTGGCGGGTTCCTCATCGCTTTGGCCTATGTGGAGTCGCGCTGTCGCACTTGTTTTACTCCACAGTCAGTGTATGCTTCCAATTTTGCGGTTGCCTTCTTAGGGCAGAAATCGTCACCGTATGGGTGACGATTTCTGCCCTAAGAAGAGTTGTAACTCTGTTAGTTGGCTCTTTGAGCAAGTTCTCCAGTCCTACTTTGATTTGTAGCGATTGTTGGATAACTTTCCCCTCGGGCATGTTGGGGTCCAGGATGAGGTCAGGTTGTCTCTTGTCTGTGTATTCGGTTTGGGAGAGGGGGGTTCCATCGTCCCCTCTGTTTTGAGATTTTGACCTTGTTTCCCGATCAAATTTGGTACCGATTGGTTTTTTGTTCCTCTTAATGGGGAGTTCAGTTTGAGATCTCTCATGCTCTTCATGTTGCTTTGCTATTTCAGGGTTGTCGGTCACTGGCAGGGTTGTGTTTGCAGCCGATTTCCTCGATGATTTACCCTCCATTTTGAGCGGATACGGATTGGCGAGTTCACTGCGGAAGAGCGAGTGGCGAGACAGTCTCAGGAAGGAGATCAGAAAATGAGGGTAGATGATACCCACTGCAAGTTAGTAGTTGAATAAACTAGTAGTTGAAGTGCTACACAAGAATAGCTACCACCAATGGGATTTGCAATAGAAGTCACGTGCTATTGCCCTGGGATGTCAGCCCCATGGTCATTATAATGGTATTAAGTTAGACCAGTGATTATTATTTATAGCTGCAAAATTATCTATATATTGTATATGCTACTATATTATTATTATGTGTCCCGGAGGCATAACCAGTTATCTTAAATATTCCGTACTTATTTGCATATTACGTTGAATATCAAATTTAATCGTTATTACCTGGTTTACCTAATTTTCACTGTAGTTGTAGTTTGTGGTAGATCTCAGCCAATAAGGTGGTCAGTTTCAGGTCACGTGATATGACATCAAGAGTCAGAAAGCAACAGCAGTGAAGGCCCTTTGTTCTTAGCACTCGAGGAAGACGATATGGCAGCCTCCAAGTGACATAATTATTTCACACATATACAGATAAAACCGACAATAAAAACAAGCTATAGTATCAATCTTTATAAAAATCATATTTTCAGAAATCGGAAGTTTGTCTTGATATCTGAACTCGATTAAAATTAATTATAAATAAATAAAATTTCTGTTTATACTCCAGCACGACAACCAAGTCAGAAGAGTTTACAATAAATCGTCAATACAAATATTTATCGTATTTAGTAGTCACGGACTTGAATCCTGGTTCACTCAACGAACGTGTGCTATACACTCTCGCTCCTGACCACTGGGCTACATCAGGCCTAATATACTAAAGGAACACATCCAAAAGCATTTTAAATTCTGCAATATTAACCAATTAACAGCGTATAAAGCGTTGCCATACGGTGAAATCAAAATTTTGAAATAGTCATATCTTTTGGTTACCTTTGCCGATCTTGACGATATAGATGTCTGCAGATAGACGAGTGGAACACTGAAAACACAGAATAAAATCAATTCAAACACTTTGGAACACTATTTGACACAATATTCTGAGGAGCACAGGAATTGCATGCCTGGCCAAGCACGACTTTAAGCGCACTCCTCCACCAGAGAAGTTTTTTTTTTTTTTGTTCTTGAGTCAGGGTGGCACCTAGGCAAATGCCCATCTCCACCTTTAACACCTGCGACAGCACAAAACCTCTGTGAAACGGCCAGTAACAAGTGTGTCAGGCCTCTTCGAACTAGCGAGCTGCCAACACCTGGGCAGCTGCCCCATAATGCCCGTCCCAAGCTCGACGAGCCAGGTCCGGGTCGATTATTCACTGTCAGTGCTCAGCGCACTAAAATCCCGCACCTGCCGGATGTAAAGTGTAAAGTGTGTTTAGTGTCAAGCGGCACCAGGGGTTTCCCCCCATCTCCGTGTTGGTTGCATTGTGATGAGTGTGCCAGTTTACTGGAGATACCAGAGATTCAATAGTGTATGATATTGTACATGTGTAGTGTCGTGTACCGTTGCTCATCTGGTCATTTAGCCGCTGGACCCCTACTGAGGCCCAACGTTGTCCCACTTTCGACCCGTGGAGGCAGACCAGGTACTCACTAGTATATAGTTCACTCTGGCAGGTCCTGCCACCTAATTTCCTGAGATTTCAGTGACTAGGACCTAAAAAAAAGAAAAAAAAAATCGCGTACGCGTCGCGGGAAGCGCTAGGAGAAGTCCAAAATGTTGGGCAAAATTAATTTCGATTGGTGATTTTAGATTGTGTGGGGCGTGTTCACGTTGCTGTCAGATAGAGTGGGATGAAGGCTGAAGACTGGGGGGAGATAGACAGAAATATGGAGCCCGTGGAGGCTAGTAGAATTTTAGTGTGCTGAGCACTGACATCGAATAATGGACCCAGACCTGGCTCCTCGAGCTTAGGACGGGCATTAGGCAGCAGCTGCCCAGATGTTGGCAGCTCGCTAGTTCGAAGAGGCCTGACACACTTGTTTCAGACCGTTTCACAGAGGTTTTGTGCTGTCGCAGGTGTTCAAGGTGGAGATGGGCATTTGCCTAGGTGCCACCCTGACTCAAGAACATAAAAAAAAAAAAAAAACCAGAGAAGTAGGTGGTAGACGTCAGAGTGCATAGCACATGGATGATTGGACCCAGGGTATCCCAGCAGAACATCGCCCAAAGCATGACACCACCGCCACTGGCTTGTTTTCGTCCCACAGTGCATCCAGGTGCCATAACTTCCCCAGGTAAACGACGCACACGTACCTGGCCGTCCACATGGTGCAACAGGAAACGTGATTCACCGAACCAGACGACCTTCTTCCAATCATTCAAAGTCCAGTTTCGATATTCGCGTGCCCATTATACGTGTTGTCGCCGGTGAACCGTGGTTAGCATGGGCACTTGGAGCTGCCTGCGGCTACGCAGCCCCATTTTCAGCAGGGTTCGATGTAATATGTGTGTTGTGACACATCACTCCCGTCACCAGCATTCCAATTACCTGCGAGATGATACAGTTGCCACGTACCATTCGGGAAAGCCTTCACTCACCTCGAGCATCGATTGACTTGTGGTCGTCCAACACCTTGCTGGCGATTCGTGGGTTTTCCCTCCTCGAACCACTTTCGGTAGGTACTAACCACGGCTGACCATGAGCATCCCGCCAGCCGTGCCGTTTGGGATATGCTCTGACTCAGTCGTTTGGCCATTACAATTTGGCCTTTGTCAAACTCGTTTAAGTCCGTTGCCTTTCCCATCTGAAGAACAAGAGTAACACTGAATTACGGAGCTCAGTATCAGGTGTTTTTTTTTCTTGTGTCCCGCGCACGCGCCGTAGTTCACCTGCAGTTGCTTCTATTTGCATAACGACTCGCTGGTCATAATGTTTTGGCTCATCGGTGTATAATTTATCCAAAACTTCATTATTTATTTAATTCATAGAAATCTTTTTCTAGAAAAAAAAAAAATATATATATATATATATGTCTGTCAAATTATGCAAAGCTCAGCTTGCATATTTCTCGGGTGAGGAGTATACATTTCTGAAACTGACCGCCAACTATAGTTCTGTTGCACCTGATATATCTGGCGCAACACCTGTTCCAGATATATGGGGCCAGTAAAATGACTTGGAGCTATGAATAACATTCCTCTCCTCTCCTCTCCTCTCCTCATACCCGCAACTGTGGGTTGCCATAATCGGACCTGAGGGATATTATTGAACCTAAAGAACAATCGTTGTTAATGTTTTAAATGAAATTAATGTTTAATAATGGATTCAATAAAATGACCTTAAAAATGCTATTAGAAAGGCTTAGTTACATATGCCTACGCACTAATCGTGGATGAGCTAAAGAGATTCCCGAATGACAAATTTCAAGCTGTAAAGTGAGAAAAGTAAGATTGAACGAAAGCTAAATACCTAGTCAACTATAAAATGGACCTGTGAACTGAGATAAGCGGGTCATTAATTGGACTATATAAATTAGTTATGTGTGATGCGGAGATTGGAACTCTATAATGAAGAAGAGACGAAAAAATAGGGACAATTGAAAAGTAACAGAAACGACGAGAAGTGGAAACTAAAAGAGAAGATTAACTAAACATAAACATATACGGGCAGATATGAGAATGGTTATCACAGCATTATTCAAGACAGCTAATAACCAACACGATATCAGTAACTTAAGTGCGAGGATGCAAATATGTGCAGCAAGAAGGACAAAACAAGGAAGTTGATGGAAGTTGCTATTGTTAATTATGAATATATAAAAGCTAATAAACAGAAAACCAAAACAAATATAGACTTTGTTGATATTTCCATTAATTAGAAACATATTTATCTAATTACATCGTCTAATTGAATTACTATAGTATATTTTTTGAGATATCCGGCTTGTTTCTTTCTTGCTTATAAAGAGAAAGCATAGGTTCTGCCATCTAGCGGGCGGACAGTTCGAAATTCTTGTTCTGTTTTTTAACATGCGCCGAATCGTTATCTGCACATGATTAAACATGATTACATAGCTATCAAAATGAGAATTTCAAAACAGCATTAACACTAAAGATTTTGTTAAAATGCAAAGTGGTTATAATTACAGCGCGCCACTTTTATAGCCTGTAGGCAGAAAGGCGTGAATCAACCAGCGATGAAATCTGCAATTGGTATGTCTGTACTGTAAAATCGAAAGTAAAAAAAAAAAAAAAAAAAGTTCCAGAAAGGGATACCAGGCGGCGCTTGATGCGACTTGCAACAAATATGCCAAGTAATTCGCTTTACATGATAGCGATAAATATTTTATCCGATGTGACCACGGTAGCATGCAAAAGACAGCATAGTACTATTACAGAAGGAGACTGGATCAAAAATTCTTACCGGGGAAAAATTGTAGCGACCTCATACTAGTGTTTATGGCCATGTTGTTTATAACCAAAATAACACCGGCCTCCATCGGTCTCCAGCCCCCCGGAGTTTCCGCGGTAAGTCTTATGGCCAGTCTGCCTCTGAGTACTAAAATTAAAGATGAAGCTTTTTGTTGGTAAAGGTCTTTTACCAAGGCAACAGGAACAGCTTAGCTACTCATTGGGAGTACTACGGTTTAAAAAACTTAAGTGGACTCCATTCTCAAGGGGTTCTATTCTTAATTTCCAGAAGAGGATTCTGCTCAATTGCAACAGCCGATGTTGACAAAGTTATTATTGGCGATGGAGCCGCAAACTGCACACTTGTCCGCTAGTAGTAGTAGTAGCAGAAGCGGATTAAGGTCGGCTGAGGCCCCGGGCGCATTATTTCCAATAAAAATTGAATATAATATATGTATTAATTTATATTCGCGTCTTTTTTTAATTTGTCTTTTTTCATCCCCTCATAGATGTCGTTTCATTTTTATAGCTACCATTGGTAGCCTACCAATGAAAAGAAAAATATAAAATTTAATAGTCTGAATGATTAGAATACTAGAGAAGAGATTTTTCGTTATAGTGCAATAAATTAATGATTAATTAAAATTCAAAGATTATTCATAAACTACGAAAATCCAGCCGCTGATGTAACAACAGGAATTAATTTTATCTTAATATAATTTCAACGATATAGGCAAATACGCGTATATCGCAAGTCTGCACTGCAAAGTAAGTACAAAGGAGCAAATACGATTCTATTCCTCTGATGAGCGGTAGCGCAGCCGCGCGGGGCCTATGCAGCATAGTATGCAGCCTAGTATGCAGCGTAGTAATGAAATAATGAAAATAAGCGAATATAAACATACTATCAGGTTTTACCGCCAATTGTAAACTTGTACGTAATTAAAATTGCACATATGAAACCAAACTTGGTGTCATTAGAAAAAAGTGTAAAGTTGGGGTTTTGGGGGCCCTTCAGAAGTCGGGGCCCGGTGCGCCCACCGTTAAATTCGCCTCTGGTTGTCCAACGGCTTCTGGGATTTCTCCCATCTCTGCGGGTGTGCGTTGTATCGGGTAAGTAAGTGTAAGTGTGTTTAGGGTCAAACGGCACAAGGGGTTCCCCCCATCTCCGCGTAGTTTACATTGTGGGTGAACCAGTTGACTGGAAAAGCCAGAGATTTAAAAGTGTATGGACTTTGTATATGTGTGATGCCTTGTACCGTTGTTCATCTGGTCATTTAGCCGCTGGGCCCCTATTGAGGCCCAACGTTGCCCCACTTACGCCCCGTGGAGGCAGACCAGGAACCCAGTAGTCTGTTTCACTCTGGCAGGTCCTGCCACTTAATTTCCTGAGATTTCGGCGGCTAGGACCTTAAAAAATAAATAAATAAAAATAAATAAATAAAAAAAAAAAATAAAAAAAGAAAGACAGAAAGCGATTCTACAATCGATTCTACAATCGCTTAGTTTTGCTAGGCCAAGTTATGGGCGTAAGGTAATTTAGATATGTTAAGTTTTTGGGTAGGGCTTTCGCTAGCGTATAGATAGAGAGGGGGGAGGCAGAAGGCTGGGGGGAGAAAGACAGAAATATGGGGCCAATAGAGTAGGTAGCCCCAGTTTTCAGTGGGACATGCCCATGTCCCACCAGAGTAGAAGATATAGGGTGGAGAGGAGAGGAGGACGAAAATGTCCCCCCTCCCCCCAAGGAAGTAGGTTTAAAGGTGAAGGGGGCTAGAGTGCCCTCTTCAGATCGCCATATGGCTATTGGCAGCTATTGTTTCAAGTTTCTTTACTCATGGGGCAAGCTCCGTCCTTGTGCTTGTGTCACTCATCTTTAGTTCCAGCCTTTACATTGTGCTGGCTGGTGTCTCAATAGTAGTACTTGATGTCAGTCATTGTAGATGGTGATTAATGTCCTTCTCCTGATGAAGAGGTCTTGTGCGAACTGGGATAATGCTCTATATTCATCCTCAGTATCTATGAAATGGGATTCCAATCCTTTTGGTAGGTATCTTATTTTTGTTATAAGTACCCCTCTGAGGTCTTCATATTGTGGGCACTCGTACACTATGTGATTCCAGCTTTCTGTCTCCCCGCACGTACAGTTTGGGTCCTCTGTGAGTCCGAATCCGTGCAGCTTCTCATTGTAGGGTCCGTGTCCTGTTATTAGAGATGTCAAATGGTACCCTGGGAAGATTTTCTGGAGGTCAGGCAGATATCTTCTGGTTATCTCACCCTTGGTGGTCTCCGTCCATCTTCTCTGCCATAATTTTAGCAGGTGGTTCTGTATGGGGTCAGAGATTTGAAGGTGTGTTGGTCATGTGCAGTATATTGTGTTGTGCCCTTTGTTCTTGGCGCATATGACCCGCGTAGTCCATGCGCCATTAAACCTCAATACAAACCAAACCAACCAAACCCTTTGTTCTTCCGGTCTATTAGCAGCGAAGACCCTAGTGGGACCCGACGTTACCACACCATGCCACGGGGAGGCTGACTGGGTCCTGCCATCTCCTCGGATTTCAGTGGCTAAGACCAGATTTGAGATGCAGATTTGAGCAACGGTTGTAATTTTAACAGTTAGTCGGTGTCAGGCGATAGCAAGGTTTTTTGCCCACAGACCTGGGGTTTTTTCGTCCAGAAACAGGCAAATCGACCAGAGAACACACGCAATTTACAGACAAAATTATATTATATTCGTAGATTATATTGGTAGATGTAACAGGGGACCCTAATATCATAATTTTTGTAATTTTAGAAGAGGTTGTTCGCTGATCAGTTGTTCTGGGGCAATAATTTTGATGTATTTAGATTTATACCCATGGGTATAAATCTAAATACATCAAAAAAAAGGCATGAAAAAAAAAAACGTTGTGTAAGATGGGGAGGCTGGAAACAGAAGGAAGAGAACATGAGCCCTGCAGACAATGCTGCTTGGCACCGATGTAGGCGGCACCTATTAGATGACGAGGCACTGGGTCCATATGTAGGCGTCACCGATTAGATGACGAGGCATTTGGCCTATATACGAGCGTCACCTATGTAGGTGTCACCTATTAGATGACGAGATATTTGGCATATACACAGGCGTCACCTATCAGATGACGAGGCATTTGACTATATACAGGCGTCAAATCTTTAGGCGTCACCTATTAGATGACGAGACATTTGGCCTATACGCAGGCGTCACCTATTAGATGACGAGGCATTTGGCCTATACACGAGTGTCACATTTGTAGGTGTCACCTATTAGATGACGAGACATTTGGTCCGTGTACAGGCGTCACCTGTTAGATGACGAGACATTTGTTCTATACACAGGCGTCACCTTTTAGATGACGAGACATTTGGCCTATACTCAGGCGTCACATTTGGCCTATACACGAGCGTCACCTATTTAGGCGTCACCTATTAGATGACGAGACATTTGGCCCATTCACAGGCGTCACGTATTAGATGACGAGGCATTTGGCCTCCATGTAGGCGTCACAGATGACAATGCACTGGGCCCAAAATCAAATAGAGGAGGGATGCCAAGAATATTTTCAGTAAACTTTTAGAGTCAAATTATTGATTCTGCTGAATGCGTTAGCCTAAGTTTTATAAAAATTCTTGGAAATATATCGTTACTTCTAATAGTATCTTACACAATCAATTTATTGTGTCAAATTTCTTCCAATTCCTTGACATACAACTCTCTAAATCGCCACAATCTTCTTATTACACTGCTTTCCCACCCACGTTTTATAACACATTCCTATTCCGTTTGCTTTCCTCCCCAAGTGTTCCGCTGTAGAGCAATGTTCTATATTATTATCCGACCAAATGAGAACATTAATTATTAAAAAAGGACCACTTCAAATAAAATCTGATAATTTTCCACAAAATAGCAATGGAAGATGCTTTTCCAAGTACTATTATATAAAACAGTTACCAAATGGTGAAATTCAACAACGAGTGTGGTCAATATGTTCGGACAACATATGGTGCTTTGCCTGTAAACTCTTTCTATTCAGAAATCGCTTTTTGTAGCGAAGGATTTAATAATTGGTCTCACCTAAATCTAAGAATTCCAGAACATGAACGGTCACCAGTTCATCGCAAATGTATGAATAGTTTAATCGAAAGGGAACTAAATTTAATTAAGGGAACATCACTAGATGCGAGAAGTGAAGAACTTATAAAAGAAAAGATGGAAAAATTACGTCAAGTATTTGCCAGGATTACTGGAGGAATTATCTACTTGGCAAAGCACAATTTAGCATTAAGAGGAACAAGTGACAAACTTTTCAACCCCAGTAATGGATATTTCCTTGGCCTTATGGAACTGATTTCCAAATTTCATCCAGTTTTAAAAAACCACGTAAATAATTACTTAGAAAAAAAAAGCACTGGTTGCAAAAAAAATATTACATATTTTTCCCATAGAATAGAAGATGAATTAATTGAGCTAATTGGTTCAAAAATAAAGCAAACTATTGTAGACATGATCATCTAAACACAGTACAACAGTATTCTGTTTTACTTGACTGTACTCCGGACGTAAGTCAACAAAAACAGTTATCGGTTGTATTCAGGTCTGTGTATATCAAAAATGCTAAAGTTGGTTTTTGGTTTTGGTTTTATTGGCGCATTAGCTACTGCTAAAGTTGAGATTCGTGAAAATTTTGTCACATTTTTAACTGTTAACGATACAACTGGAAAGGGTTTATTCGACAGATTGAAAGCATTATTAAAAAAAGAATTATGCATACCAATTGAAAACTGTCCAGGACAAGGAAACGATAATTGGTCAAACATGAAAATTATCAATACAGGAGTTCAGGCGCGATTTTTGAAGGAAAACCCTAAAGCAGTGGCTTTAGATCTTTTTTTAATAACGGCACCCCTAAGTAATTTATTTTATTTTGTGGCACCCCACTCAATTTTCGGCCTGTTAGATCTGATTCTCTGTGTGTGTATATATATATATATATATATATATATATTTATTTATTCTTTAAAAAAACCAGGATCCCTTACTATAAGGGATGTTACGCTCCCGGTTTTATCCCATGTAATATTATGCTTAGTCTTTTTCTGTACTTTTTACTTTCTACTATACCCTACTTTTCATACCTCATAAACTATTAGAGCAATTCGAGAGAGATTGAGGTACTATTGCTATACTTTACCTTGCTTCCGTTCACCTTATGCTACTTTTGATACCAATATGATAAATTAAAAACTATACCACATACTTATATGAATAACAGTGAATGGATCTCTTTCTACATGGTGATTTGCTTTCTAAATTGTGATTTACTTTGGTGCAATGTGCAGCCTAATTAATATAATATAATATAATGTTTTCATATATATCTTAACTATCATTTGGAAATGGTTATGCTGGAAGATGACAACAGAAACGGATAGCTGCGTTAATTATTGTTGATACATTGAGAGGGTTAGCCCTTGAAAAAGTCCCTTTCAATGTATCTATATACCTATAATTAACATAATTTTAGTATTTTAATTTTAATGTTAAATGTAAGGTCTTACTTTTATTGTATTGCATATATATATATTTTTTTTCCAGTACACCATTGGCGCTTGCATAGGCCATTGTATGTTTCCTGGGTTGTTGCGTCGCACAGGTCGTTCTCGGTCTGCACCAAATCCCGCAATAACTATACCTCAAAGTAGATTCTGTATTCTACAACTTTAGCCTCCATTACTAACAACTTAAACAGATATAATACTTAGACTATATTAAATAATATACAGACGAATGTAATGTTTAATCTTATATAGATGGCATTAATCAGTTCTGGGTTAATCAATTACAGATCACTACAAAATTAAAAAGATACCGTACACTTTTTTTTTATAAAGAAATAAATATAGAAATAAAAAAAATAAGTTTAAGTAACTTAAACCTAAATTACGTGGCACCCCTGAAATGTTGTTGCGGCACCCCGGTTGAAAACCACTGTCCTAAAATGGTATATACTCCCTGCGCATGTCACAATATAAACCTTGTTTTGGGTGATATTGCCAAATCCTCCGAACTTGGAGTAAAATTTTTCAAGACAATACAACGAATATATACTTTATTTTCATCATCGACATCTCGTTGGGATCTACGAGAACCTTGCACAGGGCCCCGCAAAGTTTGCGGCCGCCTCTGTGAGACAGTGAATGGTTTATATATCTCTGTCCCCAACCCAACAGGAGACCGTGTAGCCAAAAACTAATGGTTAATATTCTTTTTATAGATGTGCCAATTCTCAACTTGTCCTTATTTGGAGAACATTGACTGTGCTCTCTTCCCTTTAACACCAAGAACAGTTACATGAACCTGCAGAACAGAACTCCTATACTCAAGCCACAGTTGAGTTCATTGTGCATGTCATCACTCTAGTCGCCTTTATCAAAAAGCAAAATGTAATAGACAGCCTTTATTCGTGGTCAATAGGTTACATTTAAATTATAAAAACGAGAAGAGGAAATATGCTAAAGAAACATATATTAATAAGGTCAAATTCTGGCAAAATTTTGTTGTTGTTCTTTTGGTTTTTAGGAGCATTAGCAACTAAGGCCATATTGCTCGGGGGATATGGTGGTCATTCCCTGACCTTTCCGCATCCTCCGTATTTGGTGGTCACGGGCTCGAACCCCAGTCTAATCAAGAAGCGTGTGCACGCACTGCTGCTCCTGCCCACCTGGCGCAAAATTTTGTACTCACAACTGTAAATCAAGATCCGTGGGGTCTTATATATAAATTCAGTACAAATAAATTAACTCCTGATGATTGATATCCTTAATACAGTAACCTCAAATAATACCGAAAGTCTGAAGTGGACACAAACTGCCAATTAAATACTTGAAATATTTTTTCCCAATGATGGTATAACTCTTGATTCTGTCCAAGACCGTGCAAAGGTACTTGAGGGCCCGGATGCAAAATGGGTTAATGGAGCCCAGTTTATTTACAGAGAGGCTTTGACGGCTTCCTCGATTGGTCCTCCTAGATCGGGGCCCTGGTGCAGCGCACCCAATGTACTCCTCCCCCATTTGCACGGCCCTGATTCTGGTTAGGAAAGATAATCGTCCATTTCTATTTCTTTGTTTTAGAAGAGAATCTTTATTGCAACAATAATAATAATAATATGTACAAAATATAGGTTATGTTGCAATCTACCACATGGCCATAGGGGTTAAGTTCTATGGAAGAACTTACTTAAAAATGTTTTCTTCTGTGAGTAATAACAAATGCCCAAATACTGATATGGAAAACATTTTCATAAAATGATTCTTCTCTATTAGGCCTAGCCATCTTTTGAAACTCTTCAACAAGTTTCTCGAGGCTGGCAGTTTCCCTGTTATTTGGGAGTCTGCCCTCATTAAAATAATTCCAAAACCAAGTAAACTCCCAAAGGATCCTAAATCATACAAACTTATCGCCTTATTATTCCATTTAGGCAAGTTATTAGAAAAACTCATGGCAGACAGATGTAATCAACTTCTTTTGGAAAATAATCTATCCTCCTCTGTTCAATATGGCTTTAAGCTCAGTTGTAGCTGTGAAGATGCGTTTTTTTTAATTGAAAAAGCTAGTTAATTGCTCCACTCACAAATATACACTGGCAATTTTTACTGATTTCGACAATGTTTGGTGGGAGAGTGAGTATCCTACCGCGCCTTAGAATCGCTAGTTGTTCTAGGCACCTCTTCCTTCTGTCCGAGAGTTATTTTGCTGAACGGACTGTCTTTATCCAAACCAACATCAGCCGGTATCTAAAACTGTTTCTCGCGGGTGCCCCCAGAGTTCAATTCTTGGCCCCTACCTGATGTGGAACCTCTTCCTCTACGATTGACTGTTTTCTACATGGTTGATGTATAAATGGTCGCATTTACAGACGATCTCTTCATCTCAGTACATAGCAACTCCAAATTCCAATTGGAAAACGGGCTAACTCGGTATCGATAACTTGCTGGATTGGATTCTGAAAAATAAATTAAGGCTCTCACCATCTAAAACTAAGATTATCATATTTCACGGAAAATTAGACCATAATAGACCTCCAGTTGTCAAGTTTTATGAAGTATCTTTGCCACTTGTTATCACTTATAAGCATCTTGAGATTATTTCGAAAAAAAATTGTCATTATCACCACACATCCAGAACCTTTCCAAAAAAAGTTAAAACTTTTACAGCCATGATTAGGGACGTGCAAATGGGAGGGAGGTGCATTGGATGCGGCGCACCAGGTCCCCCCTTAGATCGAGTGTCAACATAAATGTCAGCCATCAAAGTGTCAACATAAATAAACGAGGCCCCTTAACCTCTTTTGCATCCGGGTCCCTAAGTACCTTTGCACTGCCCTTGCCATGATGTTTAGAATCTCTCAGCAGGATTGAGGTTTAAAAAAAAGGGAACTCTCAGAATTCTACGTTACACAGTTTTTATTCCGATCATCACATATGTAGCCAGCATACGGTTTCACAGAACCAAACTTACCAAAATTTAAACCAAACTAGACAGTATTCCATGGGCCTTTTTGCTAGCTCTTCTGGGAACTTGCAGAACAGTTTCAACTGCATATTTACAAGTTATTGCAGGCTTATTATCTCTGTGTCTCACATAGAAAGGTTTTGCTTACAATATTCGTAAAGGATAATCTAACTTTTTCTGATTTGAATTATGATCCCACTGCCGATCGAAAGAATGAAAAAGCGAAGTGTTGGGCTGAGCCACATAAAAGATAGCTAAATGGAATTCCTCGACTAAAGGAGCAGTGACCAAATGTTTTATACTTAATATTAAACTCACTACCTCAAAAGTAATCAGCTTTAGTTTAACCTAAGCCTTCTTACACTACACATTTTAACTGACCATGGTTATTTGAAGGCTTTTTTTCTTAAATTCAATATAACAATGTCAAATACCTGTGTCTGCATCGCCTCTGAAGATTGGAGTCATGTCTTATTCTCTTGAACAATTTACCAAGATTTAAGACAAACAGTACGTAGTACGGTACATAATTTTTCTCGTGGAAATGAGTCTTATTACAAATCAAAACGCCTTCTCAGCTCTACAGGAATTTGCTACACAGGTTTTTAACATAAACGCGGATTACTAAATTGACTTCCGTGCTCAATAAGGCTACTTTTACAATTTGAATTGAAACCGCCATTTTGAAATTCAGTTTTATTTACTCGGGCTTCACTATTTCCTTAGGGTAGTGTAAATCCTTATTATTATCTTTTTTTCTTTCCTTTCTCTTAATTACTTTTATTTATTTTTTTTAAATAACAATTATTATTTTAATTATTTGTTTTTATTATTATTATTTTTGAAGCTTAATTTAATTATTATTTTATCTATTTAATTTTTGATTTAATATTAATTGTTAATTGCTAGTCCCTTTGAAGATAGGATTTTTTTCTTATGTTAGCCCCTTCGGGGGAGGATTCGTTAGTTACCAGTTTACTACAGGCGGGATTCTCACCTACTCTACCCAGATGTGGGCTTCCTAGGACTGGAACTGCTAACATCCACTGGTGTTGCGCACTGTCTCCAGTGGATGCACGATTCTTTGTGATCTTGACCACCGTGCGTGAAAATAAGAGACTATTGCACCCATACGACTTGACTTCTTCCTATGGGTGCTGAATATAATACAATTAGTATAGTTGTGGCCTGCCTCGTCGTGGCATGGACGGGTACTAGGAAGTAGCCTTCCTGGTAGGCCCTGCTTCCCAGTAGCAAAGTGGCTAGAAACAAATAAACAAACACTGCACAGACATAGTACTACACCAATTTCTGGGCATTTTACAGAGTTTTGTACGTTATCACAGAAAACCATGTCAGAGTTGAACTAACGTTTAGGGGTTGCCCTTTATAACACACACATGTACATATAATTCAAATTAAATACAGTTTAATCGAAGAATAAAGAGCAAAAATAAATGCAAAATTAAATAAAAATAATAAAGCAGATATCAGTGGCAGCAAAAATGCCAAAACCATAACACGTTGCGTGTAATTAAATTAAATAAGAGGTAAAGTAAAATTAAATAAAATGTGTGCAAGTAGCGTGGCAAACCGGTAGAGTGAAGATGAAATTAACAGGTAAAAGTAGCACAAAACACAAGAAAAAGAGGAAGGGGGGCGGAGTTGGACAGACAACTTGAGTAGTCGAGACCCTCGAAATTAGCGGGTCTCGGCTACTCAAGTTGTCTGTCTAATAAAGTTTCGAGACTTTAGGACCTCCACATATTTTTTTACTCTATGTCATACAGAAATAGAGTGGAAGGAAGAAATATAAAGAAGAATAGGGTATTGCTGGAGAAACGCTCCAAAATAATTTAGAAAATAAAGTCCACATTCAACGAAATTTTGTGGCGCCCCTTTGATAGCCCCCGTTTCCGAATTGCGTGAAAAATCACTAATGTGAAAACGTATTCTACCAACAATACAAGACAAATAAATAAAAATAATAAAACGTAAAATAACATAAAATTACATAGAATAGACTGACTATTATGCCCCATCTCGTCGGAGGACCACGAGGCCATAATAGACAGGGAATCTCTGCCTTTCGAACGCTAAACAAATCCACGCCACGACAAAACGATACTTGATCAAACTGCCGATGCAGTAGATTTGTATAACGGTAGTCCTTATGCAGTGTTAAAATTAAACAGAAAGCCTAGTACTTGCACTTGGAAAAAGCCACACCACCGAACAAAGCAACAACTAAACTCATGTATATCTAGAATTAAATTGAGCTATAGAGGGCAGTACGGAGGCAGCGTTAGCAATTCATCACGCTACTACCCTGTGAATATAATTCAGATTAAATCCAGTTTAATCGAAGAATAAACAGCAAAAATAAATGCAAAATTAAATAAAAACAAAAAAATAAAGGTAGTAAAGCTGACATCAGTGGGAGCAAAAATGCAAAACTACAACATGTTGTGTGTAATGCAAATCTACTGTATCGGCAGTTTGATCAAAGTATCATTCTGTCATGGCATGGATTTATTTAGCGTTCGAAATGCGGCTTACATCTGGTGAGTATGGGTGTGGCACATCCAGGGTCCTGAGCTGGATATCATCATTCTTCTCTTTCTTGGTGATTCCCTACTATTTCTGACTCTCTCTCTCTCTCTCTCAGGGGTAACTCAATTTTTTTTTTTTTTTTTTTTTTTTGACTGGTGCAGCAAAAGCCTCAGGCTTCCTTGCACGATATGACTGATAATAATAATAATAAATGCAGGGATTCTCTGGCTATTATAGCCTCGTGGTCCTCCGACGAGATGGGGCATAATGGTTAGTCAATTCTATTCTATGTAATTTTACGTTTTATTATTTTTGTTTATTGGTCTTGTATTGTTGGTAGAATACGTTTCCACATTAGTGATTTTTCACGCAATTAGGAAACTGGTGTTATCAAAGGGGCGCCACTAAATTTCATTGAATGTGGACTTCATTTTCTAAATTATTTTGTAGCGTTTCTCCAGCAATACCCTATTCTTCTTTATATCACCCCCTCATTTTCTTGTTTTTTGTGCTACTTTACCTGTTAATTCATCTTCACTCTACTGGTTTGCCACGTTACTGGAACAAATTATATACAGTATATATATATACAGTATATGTATATATATATATATATATATATATACAGGGTGATTCATTACCAGTGCGACAAACTTGCAGGAGGTGTAGGGGGCACAAAGACGAATCGGAATCACATAGCATTGCAGGGTCCGAAATGCCTTCGTCATGCGGTAGAGGACGTTGAACGGGAGGTCGCGTGAACAGCGATCCCGCTGGAACTCAGCATTTGCGAACCGGTTTCCAAGGCAGTAGGATGGACGAGTATTCAAACGTTGAACTGGCCGACATGCACCTCGCGTATGGAACTGCGGACTGTAACGGGCGCGCCGCTCTGGGCTTGTACCAGGTACGTTTCCTGCACGGTCGTCCTCCTCATCATACGATTTTCGCACGTGTGCACAGATGGTTACGTGCGACTGGTTGTTTCACGAGAGGTACCATGAATCGAGAGCGAACGACGAGGACGCCAGACAATGAGGAGAATGTCCTACGTCTTGCAGAAGGCAATCCGAGTACGAGTACTCGAGCGATAGGCCAACGATTGGGTATTTCCCAATCCACTGTATGGAGGATACTGTCAACAAACCAAATGAGTTCATACCATCTGCAACGCGTCCAATCATTGGAGCCTGCGGATTATCCTCTCCGGAGGACTTTTGCTACTTGCGAACCGTTTCTTCAACAGAAACGGTTCGCAAATGCTGACTTCCAGCGGGATCGCTGTTCACGCGACCTCCCGTTCAACGTCCTCTACCGCATGACGAAGGCATTTCGGACCCTGCAATGCTATATGATTCCGATTCGTCTTTGTACCCCCTACACCTCCTGCAAGTTTGTCGCACTGGTAGTAAATCACCCTGTGTATATGAGGTTTTTAGAGGTGTTTATGACACTCCCTGAATTCGTTTTCAGAGCATCGGACTCAGCTGGTAGACGAATTCTTTCAACATAAGAGATTTATTTATTCTTTCAAAATAACAGTTTTAATAATTCTTTCAACGTAACAACATAACTGATCTGCAGACCTGAATCCAATTGAATACGTTTGCGATTTGTAGCGACACGAATTGGAGCATGTCGATCTCCTGTCAAAACCGTCCATGCTCTAAGGCAGGGGTGAGCTGGGTCAAAAATTCTTATCGGGGAAAATAAAGAGAATGTATTGGAGGTCAGAGTGTAATATTGAAAATCATACCGGCCTCCGGCCACGTGGGCAGTGGCGCGTTATCCTATAGACAAAAATGACAATCGCCTAGGGCCCCCAAAATCGCTGTTTCAAAAACGCATTGCTGTTTTTTACTAATATTTCTAAGTGATTTTTATAAGAAACTGAAATTTCTACCTGCCAAGGTCAATGAACTTTATTTTAAAATTACGTTTTTTTTTTTCAAAAATGCATTTACCGATTTTGATGAAATTTTACATTTAGTTTTCCATTAAATACTGTAGTTGAGCTATATTAAAAAATACAAACTGCCTTGAATGTAACCGGCGCCGCTGGCGTTCTTATGCTTTAAGGCAGTACAGCCGTAAAGCAGTACTTTAAGGCAGTACAGCTACAATCTTATCAACGAGTCTTGAGTGAATGTCCAAGCAGAACTGAGGTGCAGCGGAATAATTCGGCAGTTTTTGATTTTAATGAGTGTAAGAAACCTAAATGAACGAGTGTAAGAAACAAAAAACGAGTGTAAAAACATTAAATATTGAGTGACAGAAGATCATGGAACTAAGTTCAGCTCTCCGTGTTCTTCTGTCACTTAATATTTAATATTGATGCTCCCCCCAAATTCCATTTTTGCTTTGGGCCTCATGAAGGTATGACGCGCCGCTACACCTGGGTTTCCCCGGTACGTCTTATTGGCCAACTGCTGCCCCTGCTCTAAGGTCTGCTGTTGTGCAAGGAATGGAATTCATTTCCACAAGGCTTTATGGTAATCTTTTGTAAACAACCTGAATGCTCGTTGTGATAGTTCTTCGGCTATCAAAAATAATCATACTCCCAATTAAACGTCTGAATTATGCAGAACTGGCTCTTCTATTTTGAACAGTGTGATAGTCACTCATGATAATGATTCATGAAAATGGGGACATATTTAATTTTTTTTAATAATAATATACTCTGACGCAAACGATTTGACAGTCGTTTTGTCAAATGATTTTACACAATTTTGCCAAGTACATAATTTTATTAGTATCGTAACACAGTGATACCTAAATTACGGTGGAAAAGATGGCAATATCAGGGCTTGGCGGTTAGCTGAGGCAATTGCATAACTTTATTCTTAATTAAGTAGGCTTCATAATATCTTCTTCATAATATCCTGTTCAAAATACACTATAATCTCTAATGATTTACAGAAAGTTTAATTTGGTTTTTCGAAGTGAACGTTAAGTCTTTGTCCTGAGCAAAGGTTACGACTCGGGATGTTCTTAGATTGGCCAATTATACTTGTTAGTGTAACTGTTCTCAGTTTACTTTAAGTATTAGAAAGCCGTGAGTTTCCATTGTTTCATTCCATTCGCTTAAGTGTATATATATTTATTTTTTTATTTATTCAGATTTAATTTAAAGTTAATATATGTTTACCAGTACTGTATAATATTCCTTCTTAACTGGTTTATTTACTTTTCAAGTACTGTATATGCTATGAAGCAGACCCGGAGAAGGTTACCACACAGCGTAACTTTGATTTCATCTGATAAGTTAAATAGCACGCCCGTAAGCAGCGCAGTATCATATTTAATTACCAATTTAACCAGCGTGTTTCAACAGCCTTTGCATGCATATTAGAACTGATTTTAAAAGAGTTAATAAGTTATTCAACTTTTGACTGTGCATGTGTGTGTGCACGTGATTTTCCTATATTCCTAATTTCTATAGATAGTATGAATCAGAGCTGTAATACTCAATATGTTCTACGTTGATAATAATATTAGTAAATAAATAAGGAGTTTACCTCAATATAGTACGTGGAACACTTCCGTATGATACCCTCCAGAAATTAAATTTAATTTCTGGAGAAATTAAATTCAGAAATTTAATTTCTGGAGGGTATCATACGGAAGTGTTCCACGTACTATATTGAGGTAAACTCCTCTTATTTATTTACTAATAATTCCTAATTTCTTTAAAATTAATTTGATCTGCAGTATTTCAAACCCATTCCACAATTTATGTTTTAGCCTGTTGTACTATTATGATGATACTCCATTTGCGATAAGCCTCCACAATTCACCTTAGCAAGAAGATTTTTTTTTTTTCTAAGTATCTGAATAAGGATCGTATAGTTATGTTATATTCATAAAAATATCAGAAGAACGTACTAATAAACAGCGGTGCCTGAATTTGTTTCTCCTCTTTTATAACCCCAGGGGCTCACTTTTGGTGAATATGGGCTTAGCTGGATATCATAATTCTCCTCTTTTTTGGTGATTCCCTTCTACTTTTGTCTCTGTCTCTCTCAGAGTAATTTAGATTTTTTTTTTTTTTTTTTTTTTTGCTAGGGGCTAGTGCAGCATAAGCCTCAGACTTCCTTGCACCATATAGCTAATAATAATAATAAAATAATTATAATCACTTTGGCTATAATTATTAATATCTTTATTGCAATCAGTGACTGCATGGATGCCTGATGCAATATCCATAACAGCGGCAATGCTAGGGGTTTAACATAAAATTAATCAACACAGAAAAAATTACATAAAACAAATTATTAACACGGGAAGTGAAAGAACTTTTTTCATACTACACACAACACGATGAAAAAACGATGGCAGTCACTCAGCTGAAGACGAAAGCTGTTCCCTCATGATGCGTCTTCTGTAGGATTTGTTTTCTATGAACTTTTTGTAGTCGATAACCATCTCCTGGACGTTGTGAAGCATTTCCATGGGCAGAAATCTGTCACCTATCCTGAAACTCCACGCCACAGACTTGCAGAGGGGAGGGTTTTGGGGGGTTAACGAAAGTGATTCGTGAGTCACTTCAATTGGCTATTAAGGGTAAAATATCATTTAAGGCAAATTACATATCAGCAGACAGGGCTGTATACCTTCTGGATATATATATATATATATATATAGCATCGAAAAAGTGCCATTCAATGTATCCGATTATCAATAATTAGCTGCATGATCATTATTTCATTTTATATTTTTATTTTATTGCTAATTATATGTTTATTTCTAGGCTATAGCAATGTAAACCAATACAGCTATCCTAGTCTTTATAGGCTCTTTTAGCCTTAGGGTCTTCTGATTACTTTTATGCCAATGTTTAAATACCTATTAGTACAAATTATACTCTTACAATAGTAGTTATATATATATATATATATATATATATATATATATATATATATATATATATATATATAAACCGCCGCGTGCAGGTGTTATATAATATATATAAATATAAAAATTAGAATAGGAATTAAAAAATAAAAATAATGCCAGCAGCATGGCAAGACAGAAGAGCGAAAATAGTCAAAATTAAACATAACGATCAAACCAACAGGGAGGGAAGAGAGGGGTAACAAGAGTAAAAATATTGCAGCAGAAACTAAGATAATTTAGACCATCGCTATTCAGGTCCTCTGCATTAGCGGTTCGATCTGGGGATCGGGTGGCGGCCTGATCTTTCGATCGACTCGCCTTGTGGCCATTTGTCTAGCGATCGAAATGCAGCGATTCCCTGACCATTATTGGCTTTGTGGTCCTCTGTTGAGATGGGGCTTAATGGTCAGTCTATTTTTGGTTTATTTTATTGTAGTGGTTTACATCTCTGTTGGTGATATTTCAAAAAAATTTGGACCTGGTGCCTGTCAGAGGGGGGCGCCATTAAATTTCTATTTAATTAGCATTCGAAATTTAATGGATTATTATTTTATTATCTTTACATTTAGATGTTCTAAATTATCTTAGAGTTTCTGCTGCAATAATTTAATTCTTGTTACCCCTCTCTTCCCTCACTGTTGGTTTCATCATTATGTTTGATTTTGACTATTTTCGCTCTTCTGTCTTGCCATGCTGCTGGCATTATTCCACCAAATACGGAGGATGTGGAAAGGTCAGAGAATGATCACCACATATCCCGGAGCAATATGGCCTTAGTTGCTAATGCTCCTAAAATCCAAATAACAAACTAACAATAACAAGCTGGCATTATTTTTATTTTTTAAATTTTATATTTCAAGCATCATGTAGAGGAATATGCTTTTTGCTGCCTCTGATGTTTGCTTTACCTTTTTATTTTATTATGAAAGATTCAGTTTCCAACTATTTCAACCGTTATTCAAATATATGTATAATTATATTATATATATTACTGAAATTACGTATAAAAATTAATACAAATGCCAGCAGTATGGCAAAACTGTAGAGCGAAAATTTAACATAAACCTAACAATTAATCATAATAGGGAGGGGAGAGAAGGTGTAACAAGACAGAAAACGTCTTGTTATTAATAAATACAATTGAAATAAATCTTGGGATTTATTTGAATTGGGTTTAAATTATATTCTAAATTATTTGGAGGCTTTCGGCTACAGTTTCTGTCTTGTTACCCCTTCTCTTCCTTCCCTATTATGATTAATTGTTAGGTTTATGTTAAAATTTCGCTCTACAGTTTTGCCATATTGCTGGCATTTGTATTAATTTTTATGCGTAATTTCAGTAATATCATGTGGAGGATGTGTATTTTACTGCCTCTAATGACTGCTTCATATTTATTTTATTATTTGTCTATTTTATTTTTAATGTCATTAAAATATATATACATAAATATATATAAAATTTTCTGTTTATACTCCGGCACGACAACCAAGTCAGTAGAGTTTACAATAAATCGTCAATACAAATATTTATCGTATTTAGTAGTCACGGGCTTGAACCCGATCCGCTCAAGGAACGCGTGCTATGCACTCTCGCACCTGACCACTCGGCTACGTCAAGCTCGCCGCGTGCAGATGTTCAGAATGTGCCCCGCACACGGGCGGCTCATCGAGGGGACGGTTTGAGTTCGATTAATTGAATATTAAAATAAAAAAAAAACAAATATAGCCTATATTAATCTTTTTTTTTCACAGAAAGGCTCAAATTCTGTAATGGTGCTCCAAGTGTTACGCTACGTGACGAACAAAAGGTTGCGTGACCAGGGCCGTTTTAAGGACTCTCGGGTCCCCCGGCGAATTTCCAAATGTGGCCCCTATTCAGTTTAAATTTTGTTTTAATTTTTTTTCTGGGTCTCTTTCAGTTGCATTCCTAACCCTATGTATTAAAAGCTATTGGAAACTATGCTCCATCCCATCACCACGTCAAGGTGGAAACCATCAATGGAATTTATTTATTATTTATTTTTTTCTTTTTTAAATTCTTTTCCTTGTTTTTATTTTTTGACCAACAGGATGTAAAATACAAAGTTAAATACTATATTGATGAAGACTGACGGGTTATTATATGACAAATAATAGAACCAGTACGGTGGCTAACTGCAATAACACTGACGATGATGCCGCGAATCACCATAATACAATTCGCCAAGCAATAAATTTGTCGACCAGCAGCGGACCTATAAGGCATCCGTGACGTCACTTTGCATGTGAGAAGCTTTGCACGCAAAGTAGCGGACACTTAAAAATTATAATTATATAATATATATTATTAATTTATAATCATAAGCGAGAATTAAATTTGTTAATTATTTTTCTTAATTTGTTAATTAAATTTGTTAATTATTTTTCTTAATTTGTTAATTAAATTTGTTAATTATTTTTCTTAATTTGTTAATTATTTTCGGCACTTTAAACTACATTTAAAGAAAGCCAAAAACATTATTCGTACATCATTATGTTCCATGTTTGCGGTGCTTTCGACCGCAACGTAACATATGGGACAGAGGGTCTTTTAAAAAATTATTTAAGATCAACAAGTGAGGCCCCCAGTAGGCCGAGGCCCCTGGCGTCCGCCGGTTGCGCCCCTGCGTTAAAACGGCCCAGTGCGTGACGGACATGAATTTAGAAAAACAGTTATAATTAGAAGAAGAAAAAAAAATACTTATTAGAGGTTATGTTTTTAATCGGCTTTCATTTTTGTTTAGTGAAAACGGTTAGGTTTTTTTCCTGGAAATAACACTAATAATAAAAATACATACTTTTATCAATGAAAACAAGAGAAATTAAATAATATAATTAAATATATTTTTCCGTGGAGTGAATTTTTCTTAACAATTCTTCAATATTTGCTATTTCTTCGTAAAATTCTTCACAAGAATTAGCAAAATTGCACTTAACTTGTAGTTGTTTTCAGCGTTTCTACGAGTACGTCAGTTGTGTTTTTGATGACGGTCATCACTTATTTACTACTGAAAAAAAAAAAAAAAAAAACTCTTTCTGTAGTACCGTTGGTTTTCCCGGCTTTGCCACTAACTTATCTATCCGGGACATCTGGTCACTTTAGTCTAGTTCAAATCCCGCGGATGACTTTAATGGGCTTTTTTCACTCCGTGACTGAGTTAGTCGGTCTCAGGCGTAGCTAGCAAGGTTTTTACCCCGAAAAAAAAACTGAGGTTCTTCGTCCAGCAAAACAGACAAATCGACCATAGAACCCACGCAATTAACAGACACAAGACACACAGCACGGCTGATGAATTTAATTATTCGGGTGGCCTAAAAATAGTAGTTTGGTTAGTTAGTTTTTTTTTTTTTGTACTGTTCACCTTCAAATTATTGACCATAATTTTTGAAACACCCTGTGTATATATATATATATATAATGTTAATTGAAGAAGTGGTAAAGAGAATTAAATATATAAAGGATTATAGCTCTAGATTACTACATTAATAGTAGAAAGAAGGGGCTTACACCTTGTGAGTAGGCTTTGCACACCCAGGGTCCTCAGCTGAATATCATCATTCTTTTCTTTCTTGGTGATTCCTCTCTCTCTCTCTCTCTCTCTCTCTCTCTCTCTCTCTCTCTCTCTCTCTCTCTCTCTCTCTCTCTCTCTCGGTAATTCAGAAATTTTTTTTTTTTTGGCTGATACACCATCAGCCTCAGGCTTCCTTGCGCCATATGGCTAATAATAATAATTATTATTATTATTATTAGCAGCAGCAGCAGCAGTATAGAAGTAAAACAGTCGATCAGGAACACCCACAACTGGCGAATCCCAGGAATTGATAACATCCACAACTACTGGTACAAGAAGCTCACCTGCACACACAAGCACCTTAGCAGAGCAGTTCACCCGAATGATAAGGCACCCGGAGACAATCCCGAAGTTTTTCACTGAAGGAGTCACATATCTGAAGCCTAAAGACGAAGATACAAGAAACCCTGCGAAATACAGACCAATCACCTGCCTCCCAACGATGTACAAGATCCTGACCAGCTGCATAACCAAGAAGATATCTGACCACTTAAAGAGTCAGAACATAATGGCTGTTAGGTTATGTGGTTTTTTAGGAGCATTAGCAACTAAGGCCATATTGCTCCGGAAATATGCGGTGGTCATTCCCTGACCTTCCCGCATCCTCCGTATTTGGTGGTGACGGGCTCGAACCCCGGTCTAATCAAGAAGCGTGTGCTACGCATTGCTGCTCCTTCCCACCTGGCTACGAAGGCGCCTGAACATAATGGCCGAACAGCAGAAAGGATGCAAGCGGAGGAGCAAAGGATGCAAGGAGCAATTGCTCCTTGCATCCTTTGCAACCATAGATGCCGCAGTTATGGAGCAAGCCTACAAGAAGCACCGCAACATATACACGGCCTACATCGATTAGCGCAAGGACTTCGACTCCGTACCTCATAGCTGGCTAATAGAGACCCTGAAGATCTACAAAGTCAATCAGATAGTGACAAACTTCCTAGGAGCAACAAGGGCGAAATGGAGTACCACTATTAAGGTCGAGAACATCACAACCAGGCCAGTCCCCGTTAGAAGAGGAATCTTTCAGGGAGATGCCCTGAGCCCACTGTGGTTCTGTCTAGCACTCAACCCGCTATCCACCATGCTTAACGGCAGCAAGTATAGATATAACCTCAAAGAAGGAAGAAAGAACCTGTACACCCTCACCCACCTGATATACATAGATGACATCACGCTCTACGCGGCAACCGAGAAGCAACTCCAGCAACTACTCCGGATCACCGAAGAATTCAGCAAAGACGTCAGGATGGAATTTGGTCTAAACAAATGCAAGGCCCACACACTGCATGAGGGAAAATTAGTTGGCCGAAACTATCAGCTGCTGACTGGTAATGAGATCGAAGATATGACAGGAGAGACCTGCAAATACCTAGGGATGATGCAGGCTCAGCAGTTAGAGCACAAGAAAATCAAGAAGTGCCTGACCGAAAATATCAACAGAGACACAGAAATCTGCTGAAAGCAAAATTGAACCGAAGGGAACACAGTTAAAGCCATAAACACCTATGCAGTACTAACATAGATCTTCGGGGTCATAGATTGGACTAACACCGAACTAGAAGATATCATGCGAAAGAAAAGGATGACCAAGAGCCGCCGACACCACCTGAAGTCAGCAGTGGAGAGACTAACAATAGCTCGGAAAGAGGGAGAAGGGGGCTGATATAGCAACAGAAAACAGCGATAGTTAACCTGAATGATTACTTCGAGAACACAGCACCACTCCACCAGGAAGATAGATAAGTGGTATACCCCACTCAACCTAAGCGAAGAACCCCCCCCCCCGCCCAGACGGCACAAGAAACGAAGTTAGAAAGATGGGCAAAGAAGACACTCCATGGCAAACTCTACAATAATCTCCATCAAGATCACATCGATAACATTGCTTCCAATGCATGGCTCACAAGCGGGACGCTCTACCCCAGGTAATGAACACTAGAAACTATATATTTTTTTATTTTATTATGTCTAAGGTGGCACCTAGACTTCCGTATATCTCCACCTGATAAACTGACTTTGTGCAGAACCTCTGCAAAACAGATCTGTATGGCAGGTCTTTTCGCTACCAGGGAGCAGCTGGACCTGCACAGCCGCTCCCTGGTGGCGAAGAGACCCTAATGGCCACCCATAGTCACTTGGTACTGGGCCCGGTATTCTATTTTAAGTGCCTCATGCACAAAAATCCCGCATCCACCGGAAGTAGTGCTATACCGGTGGGTGCCAGCAATCCCGCTCCCAGGCTGCCCACACCTGAGAGCCAGTAAAAAAAAAATAAAATAAAAAATAAATAAAATAAAATAATAATTAAAAAAATAAAATAAATAAAAATAAAAATAAATAGAAAAATAAAATATATATACACACACACACAATCGAAATGTATATAACCAAATCTTAATTAGTAATCATTAGATTATTCCAATGTCTTCTCCGTTGAAAAACAGTTAGCATTAGTAGAGGCATTTGATGCAAGAAAGCAAGCTTATGCAGCATCAGCCAAAAAAAAAAAAAAAACCCACTTCCACTTCACCCCTCTGTTCGTTCAAAATACATGTCCAGCTGAGCCTTAAACTTATTTAGGCTATCAACTTCCACTACAAGGGATGGAAGTCTGTTCCACCAACCAACCACCCGCTGGCTAAAAGCAAATTTCCGCACGTCTATCCTATATCTGTCTTTCCTCAATTTGAATTTATGCCCTCTCAGGTGATTATTCTGAGCTAGAGGAAGAATCCCGTCAGCATTGAGCATGCTCAAACCATTCAAGGCTTTATACACCTCTATCAGATCACCTCGCTGGTGCCTAGTCCCCAGACACTGTAATTTGCAAAACTTAAGCCTTTCTTCGTAAGAGCACCCCTTTGTTCCATTCACTAATCTTGTTGCCCTTCTCTGTACTCGTTCCAGCAGCTCTACATCCTCCTTGAAATGAGGCCTCCAGACCTGTATATAGTACTCTAGGTGTGGCCTGACCATTCCCTTATACAAGGGAATAATCACCTCCTTATCCCTGCTGGAAACATTCCTGTATATCATTGACAATACTCCATGAGCTACTCTTGCAGCCCGTCTGCACTGCTCAGAGAACTTCATATCTGCCTGCACAACCACCCCCAAGTCCCTTTCATTCTCTACCACTGTCAGTGTAGTACCACAGAGTTGATACGTTGCTCTGGGGTGCTGTTTCCCATGTGTAGTACTTTACATTTGTCAATGTTAAACTTCATTTGACACCTCTCAGCCCATCTGCTCAACCTTTCCAGATCCTGTTGCAGCAGCATAGTCTGAGTAGTGTCCTTGACAACCCTGCAAACTTGAACATTAAGCTTGATATACCATCATAAATATCATTTATAAATACAGAAAACAATAATGGACCCAACACTGAGCCCTGAGGGACTCCACTAATAACATTAGTCCACGATGAGCAGTGTCCATTGATTACCACTCTGTCTTCTCCCCCTCAACCACCCCTTTATCCATAGCAGCAATTTGCCTCCAATGTCACACTGCTCCAATTTGTGTAGCAGTCTTCCATGTGCAACAGTATCAAAAGCCTTTCTAAGATCCAAGTATATAATATCAAAGCTATTCCCTGCATCCAGTTCTTTTGTGACTACATCATAATATCCAATCAAATTGGTCAGGCAAGACTTCCCCTTAACAAAACCATGCTGTGTCCGAGCTATAACTGAAGTCTTGTCTAAATGATCCTGCAGTGCTTCTTTAACCAGTGCCTCCATTAATTTTCCTGGAACAGAAGTTAAGCTCACAGGTCTATAATTACTTGTGTCAACCTTTGATCCTCCTTTGTGAATTGGGGTCACATTTGCACATTACCAGTCTATGGGTACCTTCCCTGAGTCCAAGGAAGCTCTCATAATTATGGCTAAGGGTTTGCTTACTTCCTTTGCTGCCTCCTTTAATATAACTGTATAGATCCCATCCACCACCCCGGGTGCCTTTCTTGTGTTTATCTTCAACAGTTTCTCCTCCACTTTACTCCCAGTTATTTCAAGATTCTGTAGCTTACTGCTAGAGTTGAATACACCTCTGGCATTTCCCTCGCTGAATAACTCCTCATGTGTGAATGTCGATGCAAAATATTCATTTAGTTTGTTAGCTACCTGAGCAGGATCATCAACAGTTGACCCATCAATATCACGTGGACCAATCTGATTCATCCCCTTCCTTCTACAGTTTACATAAGTAAAGAACACTTTGCTGTTTTTCTTTGCATCCCTTGCCAAGGATTTCTCGTAATCTGCCTTCGCCTGCCTAACCTCCTTTGTAACTTGGTTGCATATCAACTTTTATCTATCATAGGCTTCTGTGTCATGTGTTAATTTGTAAGTATCCCATGGATTTTTCTTCTCTGCCATATGCCACATTAGTTCATCTGACATCCATTTTGGCCTAAACCTTGAACAATATTTCTTAGTTGGTATGTAAAGCCTAGTATCTTCTAAGATTAATTCTTTGAATGCTTCTCATTTTGAATTTTCTGTTGGTAACATCAGTTGGTCCCACTGTATAGAATTTAAATACTGTCTCAGTCCATAGTAGTCGCCTTTACGGAAGCAATAACCCTTCCCTTTACCCCTAATGGTAGTTACCTCTTTGAGTAAATCCCACTTCAGCACACTGTGATCACTGCCACCTAGTGGTTCATTTATCTGCAGATTCTTAATGCATGAAGAATCACTGCTGATAATCAAATCAAGAGTATTATTCCCTCTAGTTGCCTCCCGAACATGCTGATGTAGAAAACAATCATCCAATAAATCCACAAAAGCCTTGCTAGTGTGTGAGTGACCAGCCCCCAAATTCCAGTCAATATCTGGGAAATTAAAATCTCCCATTATAAGACTCTGATTTACTGGTCCACTCTATTTCCCTGTACAGTTTCTTATTATACTCATCAGAGTCAGTAGGCCTAGAGCACACTCCTACTCTCAATTTTGATCTCCCAATGCTTATGTCACACCAAACTGACTCAACACTGCACTGTCCAGCGATGTCAACTGGCTTCACTTCCTTGGTTTTTGTGTTTCTTAACATTTAGCATACCTCCCCCCCTTCCTATCCTTTCTGTAGACGTTGTACTCTCCAAATTACAATTCTGCATCCCTTATATCTGTGTGACACCACGTCTCTGATATCCCAACAATATCTGCCTTTGATGTTTTGAGCAATACCTCAAATTCATCAAATTTATTTACTAAACCCCTAGCATTGGTGTACACGCAAGTATACCTGCACCTGTTTCTATTCTTAGCTACCCTAACACAACCCATGTGTTTACTTGTACCGCAATGGCTCCCAGCAGTCTCTGAAATATCATGCATCTTGTTTTTCAGGCTTCTACTCATTCTAATAGAAGCAGTGGAAGAATCTCTTTCACCTCTGCCAGTGGCTACTGTCAATCTATTGGTTTTGTCTCCCCCCAAGCTAGCAGTTTTCCGACCCACCTAACACTGCCTCGATAGCATCAGCAAATATTCTTGCACCCTTTCTATTTAAGTGAATCCCATCCCTGTAGAAGCAATCTCTCCTGTTAACAAGTACAGTCCAGGCTGAAAAAAAATTCTACCCCTTGAGCCTTGCACAATCTTTCCAGGGCCGAATTGATCGACAAGGCTCTCATCATATGCTCCCTCCTATCGTGTCTGGGCAGAATTGCAGACACTTTCAAATTCAACCCTTATCCCGGCTTTTGTTCAACAGTGACCTGTACTTGTTAAGTAATTCTGCCGGTCTCCTACTCTTAATATCATTAGTGCCAACGTGTACAACTATATCACCTTTTGTGCCCTTAAAAGATGATATTCGCTGTACAACGTAATCAACCTTTGCCCCTGGCAGACATACCCTGGTCCTGTTCCACCTATCCTTTTTACAAAGCATGTTCCCCGTTTCCCTGACAATAGAGTCACCAACAACTACTAGTTCCTTCGGGACCAGCGCATTCTGCCTTGGGGGTTGCCTCTGTGTCACGTGATGCCCAAGTGCAAGCTCTGGCGTTGATGTGGGCAGCTGAGAGCTTGATGGGCCCCTCAATTTAGTTTCTTCGAGGGCATCCACCCTGTCCTTCAAGCTCTCATACAGGCCCACAAGAACGCTGAGTTGTTGGCTGATATCGATACACTCCTTGCATCGCGCACACACAAAGATATCCCCCATGGCAGTATCACGTCCCGTACCCGATTGCTCTGCAAACATCAAGCAAACAGTGCATTTTATAAGGCTGTGAGTCAGGGGACAACTGCCCCCCTCAGTTCTACTCTGAGCCACAGCACTTCCATTAGCTTGAGCCTTTTACTTTGCTGCTCTTGTCTGAGTCATGATTCTATTAATTAATTATAATTAATTATGTTATTAATTATGTTAAATATAATTAATTATATTACGTTTGTAATCTAAGTCGTTATATGTATTTATTTAAAAGTACAATTTAACTGCTAACGAAGTTTAACTAACGCTATCTAGTACGGTATATAACTATCGTATCACAAAGGCGGGAAAGTTACGAACGGTAATCTACGGACACTTAAGTATTAATTAACCTTCAAATCTCGCTGTCTCAATTCAGAATAAACTAACGATCCTTACTACGTCTATAAGCTACTTACAGAAATAATTCGATGTAAAAAAATATTCAATCAAGCGGCTAAATATGGCTAAAGAACTTCTCGTTCAGCGGAGTTGCAAACACGTGGATACCCTTACCGATACATTTATGCAATTACAAGGCCGAGTAAAGAATAAATACACCAAATTAATCAGAAAATAATGTTATACTACTAAATTTAAATCAAAAGTTTTAGAAAAACAATAATTTCAAACCAATAAATAAGAAAAATCCAGTTACACAGAACTCGTGCAGTGCTTGAAATTTATCCTGATTAGCAAAAGGTCACTTTCACAGCCTCTAACTAAATTACCAATCTTCACTTTTAGCCTTTCTCTAAGTTGAACAAACTACAATCATATAATAAATGACTCCAAGTCTCAGGTTGACAGCAAGTACATAAAGGAGAGCTGAGTAGACCAAAGTAATGTAGTTTAAAATTTAATGACCCATGGCCAGTTAAAATAAACGATGTTACCAAAGAAGGAAAAAAACATTTGTTGTTACTATCATAAGTAAATGTTGGAATGAACAATCTAGTCACCTTCCCAGTTACACTAAGATCCATCTCTGTTGCCACATACCAATCAACTGTTAGAACATTTTTCTTAGCTCTACCTGTCTCTATAGTGACATCAGATGTAATGTTCATGAAAGAAACAACTATGCCTTTTTTTAAGTAATAACAAAGGCCCCGATACACAATGTACAGGTCTAGAGGCACATGCCCTGCCAAAACCTGCATAGCATTCGTTGAGACTGTTCTGCACAAACTAGAAATAACATAAAGCATTGAGGGCTGAATCGATAACAATTTCTGTTTAAATTTAACGTTAGTAACGCTGAAGTACCATGCTGATGCTCCGTACGCAACTATGGGTAAGAAGACTGCCTTGTAGTATAAATTTAAAACTTTCCTTTTCAACCCCCAATCTGACCTAGTTAATCAAATTATTGCTGCACTAATTTTTTTAATTTTTTCATGTAAGTAATTTAAATGTGGGGAAAAACGATAATCTATCATCAATTCTTATACCCAGATATTTCACCTCAGATACTAGGGGAATCTGCCTCCCCTTAATTAAAGCTTTTGGCGGTCGCGCATAATTTAGTTTCCCCTTAAGAAGCATAACAGTTTTAGTTGTAGATATCAATAGTTTATGCAGATCAGCCCACGACACTAGACTTTCTAATACCTGAGCCACTCTTATTTCAAGCACAGACCTGGATTTACCAGTAACACATAAAACCAAATTATCCGCATAAGCAATCTTATGCAGATTTTCAACTGATTGTTCTAGCCATAAATTAAGTACTAAGTTTCAAAAAAGTGGGCCCAATACAGACCCCTGAGGACACTATCTCGAAAGATTCCTATTAAACTGTAGATGCTTAGCTTTCAGTATAATTTTCCTACCATACAAATAACTCTGTATCGTCCTATACAATAAGTCTGGACATTGCATACCCCTTAACGCAGACAGAATACTCATGCCACACCATGTCAAAAGCTCCAGTAAAATCTATAAAGATGGCTAACACATACTTATCCTCTATCTGGTTGGTGAAATTCATGAGATCATTAATGGCATCCTCCGTAGAATGCCCTCTCTTGAAACCATACTGATAAGGCAGGGTTAAACCATTTTTATCCATGGTTTGACCCTGTCTTAAAAATAAATCTTTCAAAAACTTTGCCAAAATTGGCCAATAACGAAATTGGTCTATACCCTCTTGGGTCATTTGGTTTTTTACCCGGCTTAACTAACAGCTTGATCAAACCAACTTTCCAGATCCCAGGAAAGGTACCTTGAAGTAAGCATTTATTATATAAGTTTAACAAGATGTTAGGATAAAGCTCAATCACTTTAAGAACAGCGATATTCTCTACTAAATCGATCCCCGGAGCTTTGGAAATGATAATTTTCTTAGAAGCGGTTCTCAGTTCCTCTAAAGTAAATAAGCTAATATCAACAGACCCAAGGTATGTTACATTAGAGTCCTTGATACCTTCTTGCTCTGTTGTCTCCCCCCCCCCCTTCTTCCTCATGAGGAAACAACTCCGATGTTATTGACTGCACTGTTGTAATCCAATCAGTTGTTTCCACACCATTGCCGATTACGGTATTCATTATCTCTCCAGGTCTTACTTAGTTTATAAATTAATCCCCAAGGATCTGTATTGCCCACACTAGTAACTAGATTTCTCCAAGCCTTTAATTTACTCTCATAAATAGCTATAATAAATTTTTTTTATTCCTATAACATGCGTGATAAAGTTGAGCCTCATTCAGCCCCCACCGCCTATACCTCTGATATGCCTTCCTACATAAAAATACTTCTTTCCTTAACCTGGATAATTCCGCATTCCACCAATTAACAACTCGCTTCTTAACTCGTTGTCTTCTTGAGGCACAACTGAGGACTCTAAGCAATGAAGACTGAACGAAAGCAGCATACTCACAAGCATTTAAAAAATTCAAATTAACCATGTTGTCTCCTAAAAAATCTAAAGCCACTGACCGTGCAAAACTAGACCAGTTAATCTTCTTATTAGTAAATCTAGTTAATTCAAAATTATCAAAATCTAAAGTAGTATTTAAACCAGCCAAATTAATATGAAAAACCAAAGATCTATGATCACTATTCGTATAGTCTGTTTTCACAAGCCAATGACAGATTCGTCTGGATAACCCCTGAGTAACTAAAGTCAAATCAATGTTCGACCTGCCATGAACATTATTAAAAGTATAAGGCTGACCCGATATATTGACTACACACAATTTATTCATTAAAATATAGAGTCCTCCATTAAGCGACCTCTCCGATAAGTCATGCTGCTAAACCATAAGTTAGACTTTGCATTGGAATCCAATGCAATAATTAAATTACTCAAACAATTTTACTGAAAACTGTTTCCATATAATGGATAGAATTAACAATTTCGTGACTTGGAGGGCAATAAAAAGATATGAAATTAACAGCCTAAGAGTACTAATGTTCACACATGTTGAGTTCTGACTACACAACACAGCCCAGAGAGGACAGTTATCTGCAATATTATCTGCATAATTAAAGACCACAATTGCTGTTTTAGGTTTCACATCAACTACACTTATAACTGACATCAGCAGGAAAACCAACAATTTTATGTCCATGTGCAAAGGAACCAACATACGGCTCCTGCATACACAAAATGTCAAAACTTTCTTGCACGGCCACCATTCTAATTTCATCAGTAACCGCACGACATCTTTGGGCGTTGAGTTGAACCAACTTAAGCACACTACCTTCATCTTTATGTTGAAAACTACCATTCACATTAAAAGTTCTACAGTTATCCATCACAAGTACGCTTACTGGCAAACTCTAGAGCCTTTTTATACTCAGGACAACTACTACTCCTTAATGAGTGATCATAAGCTCTACCTCTGCGCTTGCAGTTCACACAGCATGGATCTTTAGTTTTATTTGGGCAATCAACAAAAAGATGGCCATCCTGAGCACAATGACCACACGACAGTCTTGTGTGTGCAGTGTTGTATTGAGTGGCCATATCCAAAACACTTAAAACATTTAGTCACAACTGTAAAACGCCTGAATTTGTGTGACGTATATCCAAAATACAACCTGTCATTACACATCAAATTTTCCAACATGTGAGGAGCTACCCCAATCACTCAATTATTAAACCTTGCCTGGAACTTTTACTAAATCTAAAAACAATGCCCTCTGACCTCTTGCTCCTCATATCCATAATTTTGAAGATTTTTCTTATATAAATCCCTAATAATATCCTCCTGAGTTAATTCCTTAGTACATCATACGCTAAGATGGTAGGGTTCTGTAACTTAATTTTATCCAGATTAATACCCTTTTGAAAAAACACCTCTGCCTTTCTGAGTTTATCCAAATCCTTATGTCTCAACTAAGACTTATTTCGTATAGCTCTTAGATTTCTAATTTTTATTTCTTGAAACTTTTCCTTTAATGTGTTAACAATAACCTCTAACTTCCTGGCTTGACTTATACTATTCTGAGGACTCCTCAGCCCTGAAAATGACCTTATTATTTAATCTTACCACTTTGCTCAGCTTCCTGTTATTATCCACCATACAGATATCATTTAATATTACCTGTTCACCTAATTGAGGCTGGCTGAATCCAGCCCTAACCTTGTCAGCATAAGTCCCCTTTTGTTCTGTAACATTAGATAGAAAAGGCTGCCGTCTTATAATGTCATCTAATAAACTGGCACGCACCTCCATCTCCTCTACCCTTGTTTTAAGACGTTCATTGTCAATGACTAATGCTGTTGATATAGTCTCCATGTCAATCCATACGTCAAGTAAGAAATTAGTTGCAGCTTTAGTCACTTTATTATTTTCACTAGTCATGTAGTCAATGACTTTTTCTTCAACTTTGTTACAAGCTCAAAAATAGTAGACACGTCAGAGTACCTCTGCCTTTGATCCTGTATGTTAGCAACAATTATTTCACTCTCACGCACATTTTTGCCTGTACTTCTCCCCGATTCCGAATGAAAACTATTTACATCAGAAACCATATTATCAGGCTGAATATCCGGAAAATCAGTTATCTTAACATTTGACAAATCATTTGTGAAATGTTCCGGCATCATCTTCTAACTGCACCCCCTGTTCAACCATTCAGCCAACTTTAACTACGTTTTCCACACCACCTACCTGGATATGAGAACCAGCATTGCCAGACGTCCCAGCTTTAGTATTAACACTAACAGTACTCATTGCACCACTACCTCCACTACTTAAAACGCTACTTGCTTTAATATTTTTAACTTTAGACGATTTCTCAGAAGCCTTCTTTACAGAATCAGTATTGTACAACGTGGGAACTTTGGAAGGAAGGGGGGGGGAAGGTCCAATCTTCTCTTCCTTCCCCCCTCCTTTACCAAGCTTCTTGCTATGAATTCTGCCTTCCATTAACTATAATAGTCGGTTCAAAGCAACCGACTATTATTAACTGAGACACAAAAATATTATTAACTGAAGATTAGTTAACTACGCCAAAAACTACAACGTCAATAAATAAATCTATCAAGAATTAATGTTACAACACAAGAAAACAGTAGCAACCTCTGCAGTCGGGGAGAACTTTTTGCCACACACCCGAGCACTAGCCTAGTCACCGGTGAACTCCACAAAATCATTAGCATCACTCTAGAAAATACATCGAAAAGTAGCCCGGAATGTCAGATGACACATGTCGACAATGCCATCTGGTCTCAGAAACGATCCAACACATCACCGCAAGGTGATCACACAGACTGCGTACACTCGTAGACACGACCAGGTAGTCAGGATAATACATCAGAAGCGAGCGAGGAAATACCAGTTGACAAAAGAAAGTGTACCATACTACAAGTACGAACCCTAGGCAGTACTAGAGACCCGAATCCACAAGCTGTACTGGGACTGCGCCATAATAACGGATAAGACCATTCTGCACAACAGACCAGACATAACCCTTGTGGACAAGATGGAAAAGGTTACCTACCTGATTGACATAGCAGTGCCCAACACTAGCAATATCCAGAAAACCCATGAGGAAAAAATTAGAAAGTACACGAACCTGAGACATGAAGTCAAGGTGATGTGGCATATGCAAGAAGTTACGAACATCCCTATCATGGTGTCGACCACGAACATCCCTATTATGGTGCCAAAGACCCTACATAGCAGGCTAGCAGCAACAGGTCTCCCAGAGAACACCTACAAGGAACTCCAGAAAATCACAATCCTGAACACCTGTAGGAGAGTCAGAGAGTTCCTCGACCAACAGTAACACCAGACATTACAGCCACCCTGTGTACTTGGTAGCAGTACCCGTCACGGAGTGGAATCCCCCAATCAGGGAGAAATAATATAAGAGCAACAATAATAATAATACAAATTTGTAATAACCCAACAACTATAAGTAATGTGGATAGTAATATAGACCATGAGTATAGGGTAAAGTATAGGCTAAGGAACCATCTGTCGAAACCATAGTAAAAATGCAAGTAAGTACCTGTAAAGGTACTTACTTGCATTTTTATTATGAATTATGTTATGTGAAAAGTACTTAGTGTTGCAATTACGATGGTTTCGGCGTTTTTACTATTATTTTACGATGGTTTTTGTCGTTTTTACTATTATAAATTTTACTATTTAATATAATAATAATAAATAGCAAATGCTTAATGTACGGTACTCACTTTATACAATCTGCAATAGTTATTAGGGTGAATTGATGGCCAAATTTTAGATTGAATAATTTAAATTAAAAAGCGAGATAAAAAATAAATTAATTTGACGGAATTTAAAATAAGCGCAAGGAGGCAGAATTGCACAACTCCGTCCTTGGTTGTCATGAAGGATCAGTTTTATATTGCTCAGAGTTTTTAATTAATTGTCCTTCATGACAACCAGGGACGGAGTTGTGCACTTCTGCCTCCTTGCGCTTATTTTAAATTCCGTCAAATTAATTTATTTTTTATCTCGCTTTTTAATTTAAATTATTCAACCTAAAATTTAGCTATCAATTCACCCTAATAACTATTGCAGATTGTATAAGGTGAGTACCGTACATTAAGCATTTGCTATTTGGAATTTAGTCTAACAATCGCGGTATTTTAAGAACTCTATAATTTCTCATATAATAATAATAATAATTTTAATATATATATATATATATATGTCATGTTTTAGCTAACTATATATAACCAACGAATAAGCAACAGTAAGACAATCAGTGTGAATACAACTGCATCTGAGAAATCCGCTTACAGTATTCTCTTCCTGGCTAGATCAAATTTCAGTCAAGGTCACTCATGTTGTTAATCGAAATGTATAAATTTAAAGTAATTCATTTGAGTTAACAATTGATCTATTTCAAATAAAATAGCTACAAATTAACCTTAAGGTAAAAAAAGCTGATATCGTTAACATAAACCCAAACCATCTTAACATATCGCATTGCTTATGTTGAGATTAAACGGCAAAAAGTCTTCTGTCGTTGTGAGTGACATTTATCGCCCATGTTTTAAGATTAATCTCCAGTAACAGTTCTTATCAGTTTGACGTATCACCGTTTAGGACGATTGGCGTTGGCTGCTGAAACCAGTACTTTTAATTCTTGGTTTTGCATTCAGCTGATTTATAATTTTAAATCACAGAATTGTGGTGGGTGAGAGTTAAAATGAAAACACTGAAACTTCGCGTTTCATTTCCTCGACATGCTTGACATTTATTTGAAAGATGAAGCGAAAAAAAGTGCGTTCGGACGCACGCGCGCGCGCTCACACACACACACACACACACACACATCTCAGACTTAAAAAAATTGATGCAACACCCCGTTATAATGGAGAACTATATTTCTTCAGCATATGATATACCACTTTAATAAGTATAGTAATCGCTCCTAGAGCAGCGTTACTCAAGCATCTCATAATCAAGATGCATATTGCCTAGCCATCTATTAGAATGAGCTAATAATATCCACAACGAGGGGGGGGGGGATCAAAGGGTTTCACGAGTAATTACAGACCTGTTAGTTTAACTTCTGTTCTGGGGAAAATAATGGAGTCACTGGTTGAAGAAGTAATTCATGATCATCCGGACAAGGCTACCATTACTTCAGACACAGCATGGTTCTGTTAAGGGGAAATCTTGTCAGACCAATTTCACTGGATACTACGATGTAGTCACAAAGGAACTGGATGCAAAAAATAATTTTAATATCATATATTTGGATTTCAGGAAAGCTTTTGATACCGTTGAAAGTAAAAGACTACTGTATAAATTGCAATAGTGTGGCATTAAGGGCAGTATATTACTATGTATAAAGGGATGGTTGAGTGGGAGAAGACAGAGAGTGGTAATCAATTGACACCGCTCTTCGTGGACTAATGTTATTAGTGGAGTCCCCAAGGGTTCGGTGTTGGGCCCATTGTTGTTTTGTATATTTATCAATGATATTGATGAAGGAATATCAGGCTTAAAGGTGGTTATATCACTAATGACGGAGCTACTGCAATAGGATCTAGAAAAGTTAGGTAGATGGGCTGCGAAATGGCAATTGAAGTTTAACATTGAAAAATGCAAAATACTGCATATTGGTAGCAGTATTGTTGCTGTTGTAGTAGGATATTAGGAGCATTAGCGACTAACGCCATATTGCTCCGTGTATATTGTCTGTGAATTACGTGCGTTCTGAGGTAGTATTTTCTGTGTGCTGCACAAAAAACCCGAGTTTAATACTACCCTCTCCTGAGACCGACTAAATCAGCCACGTTGTGAAAAAGGCCCATAAAATTCCTCACGTCATCGACGGGACTCGAACTCAAGTAATTTTCACCCGGTGCGGGGGAGGACGGCGATCCCACCGACTGTGCTACCCACAAGGGCTGGGTAGCCATAGCCCCAGACTAAAGTACTAACTATGTAGTACTACACTGAGGATAGTGGGAAATGAAAAAGGTTAGGAAGTAATTGTGCAGTGAGATATGAAATTCTCCGATCAGTGCAAACAGGCTGCCAGGACAACTCATGGAATTTTCGTCAATTCTACTCAGAAATTTTTATAGCAGTGATAAGGAAGTGATTATCCCATTGTATAAGGCAATAGTTAGGCCAAATCTTGAGCACACTGGTGTGAAGGCCTCATTTTTTTATTATTATTATTTATTATTATTATTAGCCATATGGTGCAAGGAAGCCTGAGGCTTATGCTGCACCAGCCAAAAAAATTCCCTAGTTACCCCTGAGAGAGAGAGAGAGGAATCACCAAGATAGAGAAGAATGATGATATCCAGCTAAGGACACTGGGTGTGCCAAGCCCATACTCACCAGATGTGAGCCCCTGGGGTAAGTAAGGATGTAGGGTTGCTGGAACGAGTACAGAGAAGGGCAACGAGATTGATGGGTGGAACAAAGGGGTGCTCTTACCAAAAAAAAAAAAAGCTTCAGTTCTGCATATTGCAGCGTCTGTAAACTAGACACCTGTGAGGTGACTGATTAAGGTGTTTAAGGCTTTGAATGGATTGAGCAAACTCAATGTTGATAGGATTCTTCCTCTTTCTCAGACTATGCACATGAGGGGTCACGAATTCAAATTGAGAAAGGACGGTTGCAGAATAGATGTACGGTAGCTTTCCTTTAGCCAGAGGTTGGTTGATTGCTGAAATAAATTTCAATCAGAATGGATGGGAAGATTTTTTTTTTTTTTTTTTTGGCTGATGCTGTATAGGCTTGTTTTCTTTCACCACATGCCTCTACTAATGCCAATGCTAATAATACGTCAGCCTAAGCCTGTGTGGGCAAGAAAAATATCGAAAGTAAGAACTCCAGCTAAAACCTGCAGAAAAGAGGTTAAGACAGTTTGGAAAACTCGAAGAAAGCTATACTAATTTAGCTTGAAGTTAATATCGCTAGTATCACACCCTGTGGAGCCATAGGGTGCGATACTAGCACCCTATGAAACCATGCCCCAGAAGCATAAGTGGCCACATAAATTTTACTTCTGGACAGACCCCACTCTGATTTGATAACTCTCACAATTACTCCAGTAAATTTCATGATTTTTTTTAGAAATATTATTACGATTGGAAAATTAGTTTAGTTTACTGTCAATAGTTACACCCCTATATTTAATCGCTGTTACTATAGGAAGATGTTCGTTGTGGATTTTTATTTGCGAAGAACGATGAATATCCAATTTAGTTTTAAAGACAAGCATTTTAGTTTTTTAAAAGACTGATCTTGAATTTGTTGGTGAAGGTCTAGTTATGAAAATCAGAGAACAACGTTGGCAGAGTTTTCTAGCGCAGCTCTAGATTTTCCACTGATAAGAATAGTCAAGTTCACAATAATCTTATTATTTTCGAACGATCTGTAAATCCAATCTTGCAAGGCAACATTCCACAAAAGGGGACCCCAAAATAGATTCCTGAGTACACCCTCGTATCACCATCCTAGTTACTTGGTTGTACTTGGGCTTAATAATAACATCTTTCAGAGAAATAATTTATAAGACGGAGAAATTGTGGAAAAGTTAAAACGAAAATTTTCAAGGGCGCGCTCTCTCATCAAAATGAGTCGAAAGCGCTCTCGAAATCTAGAAAAATGACCAAGACTTATTTTGAAAGAGAGTTCTCAATATTAAATATGAAATCTCCTAGTGCATCACTGTGTGATTTACCCGAGCTAAAACCGTATTGATTTGCTGGAAGGAGACGCTGACTGCAAGGATTGCAACAAATCTAAACGCCTTAAGTCGTTCTAAAAGCTTTCCTAAACTTGAGAGGAACGCAATAGGGTGATATGCCTTTGGTTCTGTGGCGGGTTTATCTGGTTTTCGAAGAATTTTAATAAAGCTGTTTTCCATAAAATAGAAAAAGTACTATCCACAAGACATTTGTGAAAAGGCAAATTTTTTTAGAGAAAACATGACATCTTTAAAATTTTATTAATAGTACTAACTTAGTAAAAAGCCAACTACACCTGTTATTCCCATACGGTCCAGACCCTCCCAAGTACTAACCGGGATTAACTTCGGTAATCGGATGAGAACCGCTGCATTTAGCCTAGTATGATACTTGGATGTTTAGAGCACCTATAATTCGTTTATTTATGGCTAAGTTTGCTGTGTCGCATTTTCGTTTCGAGTTTGTCAATCCACGAACGCAAGTCACTACCATCCGAAAACAGCCTGGAGCGCCTAAAGAAGTTTCACTTAAAAAAAAAAAAAAAAAAAATTGGCGCTCTCCTGAACTGCCGACCGTAGGGACGCCTACCTTGTCTACCCACTTGCGGTGGCCTTATGTTATGTTATTGAGTTTTTAGGCATGTCAGCAACTTAGGCTATGTTGCGCAGTACGTAATAATATGTCTTTAAATCGTGCGTGTTTTGTGGTCGATTTGCTGTTTGTTTGACGATAAACCCGAGTTTCCACGAGAAAGAACCATGCTACCCTTACCTGAGACTGACTAACTTAGCTACGCTGTGAAAAATACCCTTTAAAATTCCTCGCATCACTGATGGGATTCGTTCCACTTTTTGAAGTGAGGACAATAATTATACTAAGCGCTCGGGATGAAGTAGGATTGGCAATACGGAAGTGCCACCTCAGGATAAATGCCGTTAGGTGCCGCATGAAATTAATCGCGTTTTCTTTTACATTGAAACGCAGAACAGTAACGTGGTCTGTTTTCCTTCTGTATTTTGGTTTCCTCATGAAGCGTATATTACCGTTATGTTCCGATACTATGAGGGCGTTAAAGGTGGGGAACTTTTGCGAAATGTAGTTCTTTTCTTTTATTTTGTACTAGTAATATTCGTAAAGTGCCAGACAGAAGCTTTTTATTTGTTTATTTTTTTCTTCTCTATAAACACTAAGCTATAAGATATGCGTATTGGGGTTTCGTATTAGTATATTATATTTGCTTATCTAGTTGTGTTTGAAGTGCATCTTGAGCATGTGGACATGTGTTTTTGTAAAGGGCGGCTCCTAGAACGTGAGTTCAACTCCGCCTCGTATCTCTGTGAAGAACAGTATCACTACAAATGGGCCAGATGTGTGTGGCGTCGGTTTGTGTGTATTATGTGTTTGTTCTGTTCTGGCCTCTTGGCTACCCAGAAGCATCAGTCACCTGGACAGATGATTCTGGGTACTCGTCCACACCACGGGAAGGTGGGCCAGTCCCAATGGAGCACGTGCTGTCTCGATACGAGACTCTGAACCACCTGATGTTGCCAAAAGGTGGGTCAGATTGCAGCCAGCCTTTCATGAAAATGCAGTCCAGGTGACATAAAAAAAGGAATCCATTTAATTGCTGAATCACTTAATACCATTGAAAACGCCGAACAGTATCTAATGTGACAATAAATAATGCATATTTCTAGTAGAATTTAATGTTATTGCATAATTTCTGAATATGTTCACAATTAATATCTGGATATTTTAGGGTTGATTAAGTGATTTTTGCCTGCATTAAGTTCGGAGCAAGTCGTGGTTGTGTTCTTTACTATTGTGCAAGCTTGTGAAATGTTGATATTACATGGAGATAACACAAATAAAAGATGCAGATATCCTTAGGGATGATTCTTTGCTTCGTACAAAAATTCTTTTCTTCTTACATTTTTATACTTGTCTGTGCAAGTGAGCTTCTTGTATCAGTAGTTGTGGATGTTACTACTCCTGGGTTTCACCAGTTGTGGGAGTTCCCTTCTGAATCTCCCACTCTTGTATGTTCTTAGTTTTCTTCCATTCTAGTTCTATCCAGGGGTTCAGCTGTTGTCTTCACTGCTCCATATGTGCCCCAGAAATCCTTGATCGTCTTCTGCTCGGGTGATCTGTTTCCATCTTCTACAAGATCTTCATCGAAGATTCAGTTGTTTGTTTTCCTCTGGCAGCTCTCTTTGTATCGGTGTAGTCTCTTGCTGAGTGTGAGGAGGTTCTGCTTTAGTGTCATCAAGTATTCTCATATTCTCTGATTTTTTTGTCTTCTGGATGCCGTTTCTTTCTTGAGGATACTCTCTACTTTTCCAATCAATTTCTTACTTGTACTATCCCAGTCCACAGGAACCTCTCCTAAATCAAAAGATGCTCTCATAATTATGGCTAAGGGTTTGCTTATCTCCTTTGCTTCTTCCCTTAATATAATGGGACAGAACCCATCCACCTCAGGTGCCTATTTTATGTTGAGCTTCAACAATTCCTCTTCCACCTTCAATTATCACAAAATCATTTAGCTGCCCGTTAGATAATGATGAACTTCTGCAAATCCCCCAATAAAGAATTCCTTGTACGTGAATGTAGATGCAAAATACGTATTCGGTTTGTCAGCAACCTGGGTATGTTTGTTAACAGTTAAACAGTCATCATCAAATGGACCAATGTGATTCAACCCCTTCTAATTTTGATATAAGTAAAGAAGTCTTTGCTGCATTTCTTGGCATCCTTTGCCAGAAATATCTTGTAATCCCTCTTAGCTTGGCTAGCCTCCTTTGTGATTGATTACAGAATAATTTATATATACACCATAGTCTCCTTCGTCACCTGATAATTTAAATGTATCCCATGCACTTTCTTCTCTGCCACTTGTCTCAGTAATTCATCTGACATCCACTTAGGCATAAGCCCTGAACAGTATTTCTTAGTTGGAACAAAAAGCCTAGTAGCTTCAATAATTAGTTCCATGAATGCTTCCCATTTAGCATTTTCAGCTGACTTAATCAGATGGTCCCTGGTCCCACTATATAGAATTTCAAAATTGTCTGAGACCACTATAGTTACCCTTTAGATAACAAAAGCCCCTCTCTTTACCCATGACAGTAGTTATTTCTTTAAGTAAGTCCCACTTCAGCACACCGTGATTACTGCCACCCAGATAATCTCACCTGTGTCATCTTAATGCATGAAGAGTCACTGCTGATAATCAGATCAAGAATATTGCTTCCTCTTATTGCTTCTCCAACAAGCTGCTGTAGAAAATAGTCATCCAATAAATCCACAAAAGCCTTGTTGGTGTGTGAGTGATCAATCTACAAGGTCCAGTCAATATCTGGAAAGTTAAAATCTACCATTATAAGACATTCTGATTTACTAGCCCACTATTTCTTTATATAGTTGTATGTTATACTAATTGCTGTCATTAGGCCTATAATGCACTTCTACTGGTATTTTTGTTTTCCTAGTGCTTATGTTACACCAAACTGCGTCAACATTGCACTAGCCACCCATGTTGACTGATGTGCTGCCTTAGATTTAATATGAGGAAGCGGCACCAGGGGGTTTCTCCCTAAAGCAATGTGAGATTAAACACTATCCTTTATTTACTTACTGTACTCCCTATATTCAAATTCTGCATCCATTATATCTGAATGACAACACATCTCTGATATGACCACAAAGTCTGCATTTGATGACTTAATCAGTACTTCAAATTCGTGAAATTATTTACTATGCTCCTAGCATTAGTGTACATGCAAGTATGCATGCACCTGTTCTTACTCTTAGTTACCCTAACACAGCATGTGTGTGTGTGTGTGTGTGTGTGTGCTTTTTTCATGATGACTCACAACAGGACCTGAAATCCGTGACACCTTGCTTTCCAGGCTGCTGCGTGCTCCAATAGAAGCAGTGCAAGAATCACTTTCACCTCTGTCTGCAGCTATTGTTAATGTATTAGTCTGTGTATACCTCCAGGCTGTCAATTTTTAGATGAACATAGCCCTGCATCAATGCATCAGTGAATATTCTTGCACCCCTTCTAATTAAGTGTATCCCATCCCTGTACAAACTCTCTCCTGTTAAAAATGCCAGTTCATGAGCCTTGCGTGGTCTCCCCAAGCCAGATTGATTGACAAGACTGTCAACATGTGTAGTCCCTGCTATTATGTCTGGCAGGATTGCAGGAACTTTCAAATTTAATCTTATCTCGCAACTTTTCCCCAACCTTACAGTGTACTTGTTAATTAAATCCTCTGATATCCTACTCTTAATATCATTAGTGCCCATCCACATTTTCCCCCTCTGCAGATATACCCTGGTCCTGTTCCACCTATTCTTTTTGCACAGCATATTTTCCATTTCCCTGACAATAGAGTCACCAACAATTATTACCTCCAATGGGACCATCCCAATTCTGCCTTAGGGATTGTTACTGTGTTGTCTGATGTTGTGCTCTGTTGCAAAAGTGAGGACTCTGCCCTTGAGTTGGGTAGCTGAGAACATGATAGGTCCCCATTTTAATTGATGTCAGGGCGGATGCCCTGACAGCAATTAAAATGGGGACCTATCATGACCTATCATTCTTCAAGCTTTCATAAAAGTCCATCAGAATGCTGAATTCATGCCTAATTTCCTCCTACTGTTTGTACCAAACATACAAAGACATTCTGCTTGGCTCCATCATGGCCAGTTCCATTTGCACAAGTATGTCTGCTGAGGAAAAATTTAGATGACATGCAGGTATCATGTTTTAAGTCCACAAAATGGGATATTGTTGTGCACGTTGGAACTGATGACATTGAGTAGATCAACAGACTTACTTAACAAGTACAAGGCATTGTTAAAAAAAAGTCAGGAGTTAGGGTTAAATACGAAAGTGTCTGCAATTCTGTTCAGACATAAGAGGAAGTATATGATGAGAACCAATTCAGCCTTGAGCAAGGCTCATGAGGTGAAATTTTCCCCACATGGCCTGTGCCTCTTAAAAGGAGAGACTGCATTTACAGAGATGGGATACTCTTGCATCCTTTCTACTGAAAGGGTGTAAGGAAGCACCCAAGGGAATAATCATAGATGCCACTAAGCTCTTCATATCAACTTAGAAATATTGTTAAAAGCTATAAGGATGTTAGATGAACTAATGAGACTTGTGGCAGAGAAGAAAAGTACATGGGATGTAAATAAATTATCAGATAATATAGAACTCTGTGGTAGATATAAATAAGTCTGTAATCAAGTCGCAAAGGAGGTTAGTTAAGCAAAGGCAGATTATGGGAATCTCTGGCAAAGGATATAAAGACTTCTTTACTTAGGCAAACACTAGAAGGAAGAGGATGAATCATATTGGTCCACTTGATATCAATGTTCAACTGTCCTGCTCGATCCTGAACCCGTGCTCCCTTGCACGGCCCTGTTTCTCCCCTGTCCTGGCAGGGAGGAGGTGAAGGTTCCCTTGTCTCCTCCCCGCCGCCCCCTCTTTCCTTCTGGTGTGGCATGGGCCTGCCTCACTGATTTTGGGGTCATCTACTCTATCGACCCTATACTTCTGTCTCTCACCCCCCAGCCTTTAGTCTCCCCTCCCCCTCTAGCTTTCCAACTAGCGTTCATCCCATGTCAAAATTATCCTAGCCCTACACCCAAAATTCTTAATTCCAACACTATATAACTTAAAACTCCTTTGGCCTGACCCAAACTCTAGTGCACCCCCCCCCCTTTTTTTTTTTTTTTCGGGTCCTAGCCACTGAAATCCCAGGAAATTAGGTGGCAGGACCTGCCAGAGTACTTATTTAAAAATACTGGTGTACCTGGCTTGCCTCCACGGGGCTAAGTGTGGGCAACGTTGGGCCTCAGTAGGGGTCCAGCGGCTAAATGGCCAGATGAACAACGGTACACGACACTACATCCAACAATATCCATATACTTTTAAATCTCTGGCCTTTACAGTGTTCTGTAACACACGACAATGTAGACTACACGGAGATGGGGGAAACCCCTGGTGCCGTTAGACCCTAAACACACTTTACACTTTGTCCTGCTCGGGTTGCTGACAAACTGAATAAATATTTTGCACCTATATACATGAGGAATCCTTTAGGGAAGTGGATGCCAGTAGTTTATCAAATTCTAACAAATAGCTGAATAAATTTGTAATAATTGAGAAGAAAGTGGAGGATAAATCGTTGAACTTTAAGGCACCTGCAATATATGGAATATATCCAATTATATTAAGGGAGGCAGCAATGGAGCTAAGCAAACCTGTAGCCATAATTATGAGAGCATTCTTGGATTCAGGGGAAGTCCCCATGGATTGGGGATGTGCAAATGTATTCCAGTTCTCAAAAAAGGGATCAAAGAGTGACATGAATAATTATAGACCTGTTAAATGACTACTGTTCAAGGAAAATAATGGAGTCACTGGTTAAAGAAGTAATGCAGGACCATCTAGACAGGAGTGCAGTTATACTTCAAACACAGCATGGGCTTGTTATGGGGAAATCTTGTCTGACAGATTAATTAGATACTGTGATGCAGTCACAAAAAGAACTGGATGCAAAAAATAATTTTGATATCATATACTTGGATTTCTGGACAGCTTTTGATAATTATACATAAGACTGCTATATAAACTATATAAATTAGAGCAGTTTTGTATTAAATGCAAGTTACTGCTATGGATAAAGGGTTGGTTAACTAGAAGAAGATAGAATGGCTATCAATGGTTGTTGCTCTTCATGGACTAATATTATTAGAGAAGTTTACAGGGTCCAGTGCTTGGCCCATAGTTCTTTTTTTATCATCTAAGTTTGCAGATGATACAAAGGTTGGGATGGTGGTTAATGAGAGTAATGCTGGCATGTTACTGCAACAATTTCTTGATAAATTAGGCCAGATCGGCTGAGAAATGGGAATTGAAGCTTACGTGACAAATATGAAGTAGCACATAGGGGTAGTAGTAATTCCTAAGTAATTTATGAACTGTGTGGTGGTACACTCAGGAACAGTGGAAAATGGAAAAAAATCTAGGGGTAATTGTGTAGTTAGATATGAAGTTCGCCAAGCAGTGCAGACAGGCTGTCAGGACAGCTCACGAGGTTTTGTCAATAATATGCAATAATTTTTCTAGCAGGAATAAGGAGATGATTATCTCATTGTATAAGGGTAATGGTCAGGACACATCTTGAGTACTGCATACAATGCCTTAGAAGAGGCTAGTGGGAGCCAGAAGTGTTCAAAGTGGTAACAGGAAAAAAATATCCCATTTTCTTCTTATTATTAGAAATATTTATAATAATATTAATGTACTTAAATAATGGCTAAACTCCAGATTAGGGTAACCCATCCAACATGGCAAGGAAAGAAGTGATTGACAGGTGAAGGCACCTCCCACTCAGTGCTCTGATTGTACGATCGAGTTCTGTGATAGAGTGATTATTGTGGAGGCATTTTCTTTCTGATTGTTTCATGTCGTCGACAAGTGGGGTGCTTAGCTTAGGTAGGGTTTTTATCCCCCATCCGGCTGTTTTTGAATCGGAAAATGAGTTTGCAATCTAAAAACAGCAGAAAGTTGAAGTTGAGGGGGAAAGACCCTAGGCATATCAACCTAGGAAGACAGGGAGGGCAGAGTCAACTTGTCAATCACTGGCTTCCTACTGTTTTGCTAGCTAGCCACCATGTTGGAGGGGTTACCCTAATCTGGAGTTTTACCTTAAATAATTATAATAATAATATTTAAATATCTGAAGTATTATAATAATAAGAAGAAAATGGGATATTTTTTCTGGGATTCATTCAAAGCTGCTAAGTTGACTTTTTTATTTATTGATGTGAAATTATTGTTTTTGTAGAACTTTTGATTTAAATTTAGTAGTATAGTATTTTTTTGTGATTTTCTGATTAATTTGATGCATTTATTCTTTACTCTGCCTTGTAATAACTTAGAAAATCACAGTCGATTTCTGCTAGCATCGAATCGACAGCAGCATTCAAATCTGCGGCCATTGTTTACATATCGATATAGCAGATACTGAAAGTTTCTACATAACTTGTAGCAGTGTAATCAGTATCAGCAGAGGATTATAAATTATAGCACTACTTACGTGTTTTAATAATTTAATTTGTCACGTAGATTGTAACGTACAACAATAATATTCGTAGAGCTTTTAGAATCAATGATTTGGCATAGATAGCTAGAGAGTTCGAACCATGTGGGTGGAAATAGATGGTTAAATTTATTATCTATTATAACTACTAAGATTTTTCAAACATAAGGGATATACGTTTGTGTTATATTTTTAATTGTATTGAAATTGAATCGAAATCATGAGTAGCAAAGCAAAATTGAATCAGACCAGAGCAGCAAAGCAAAAGGCTCAAGATAGTGAGAGTGCTGTAGCTCAGGGGAAAACTGAGAGGGGGTGGTTGTCCTCTGAATCACAGCATTTTGAAATGTACTGCTTGTTTGATGTTTGTGGATGTATCAGGAATGGGACATGTATTGCTAAGGGGAATGTCATTATGTGTGTGCTTGATATAAGGCATGTGAGGAAATCAGGTGCCTACTCAGCCTTATTATGGGCCTTTATGAGAGCTTGAAGAACAGGGTAGATGCCCTCAAAGCATTTAAATTGATGGGCTCATCAAACTCTCAGCTACCGACATCAGTGCCGGAGCTTGCACTTGAACGTCAGTCAACACAGCAGCAATCCTTAGCGCTGATCCCACAGGAACTAGTTGGTGACTCTGTTGTCAGGGAAACGGGGAATATATTGTGCAAAAATAGGAGGGAGTATATGATGAGAGCCCTGTCAATCAATTTGGTCCCGGAGAGATTATGCAAGGCTCATGGGATAAAAATTTTTTCAGCCTGATCTGTGTTTGTTAACAGGAGAGACTGCTTCTACAGGGATGGGATACACTTAAATAGAAAGGGTGCAAGAATATTTGCTGATGATATATCGAGGCAGTGTTAAGTGCGTTGGAAAACTGCTAGCTTTGGGGGGGGGGATACATAAAATAATAGATTAACAGTAGCTGCTGGCAGAGGTGAAAGTGATTCTTGCACTGCTTCTATTGAAATGAGCAGCAGCCTGTAAAACAAGGTGTGGGGAATTTCAAGGGCTGCTGGGAGTCATTGCAGGACAAGTAAATATATGAGCTGTGTTAGGGTAGCTAAGAATAAGAACAAGTGAATGTATGCTTGTGTGTACACAATGCTAAGAGTTTCGTAAATAAATTTGATGAATTTGAGGTGTTGGTCAAAACACCAAAGGCAGATATTGTTGTTATATCAGAGACATGGTGTTACACAGATATAAGGAATGCAGAATTGAAATTTGGGGAGTACAATGTATACAGAAGCCGACCGGGCTAATTGGGTGGGTAAGGTGCCTACCTGGCAACCCAAAGGTCGCGGGTTCGAATCCCGCCTCGGGCTTGGATCACAGTACTGCAAAAACCTTGGGAGGTGCATTATGGCCACAGAAGCCGATGCGCCAACAACTAAATAAAACAAACAAAAAAAAACAATGTATACAGAAAGGATAGACAAGATAGGAAGAGAAGAGGAGTTATGCTATTAGTTAAGAAACATAAAATCAAAGGAAGTGCAGCCAGTTGATATTGGTGGACATTACAGTGTTGAGTCAGTTTGGTGTGACATAAACATTGGCAGAGAAAAATTGAGAGTAGGAGTGTGGGCCTAATGACTGAGATGAGTATAATGAACATCTGTACAGAGAAATAGTGGGCCAGTAAACCAGATTATCTTATAGTGGGGCTGGCATTTTAATTTTACAGATAGGGACTGGAACTTATGGGTTAGTCACCCGCGCACAAGCAATGCTTTTACGGATTTAGTGGATGATTGTTTTCTACAGCAGCATGTTCGGGAGGTAACTAGAGGGAGTAATACTGTTGATCTGATTATCAGTACTGATTCTTCATGCATTAATAATCTGCAGATAAAGGAACCACTCGGTGGCAGTGATGACTGTGTCCTGATGTGCGATTTACTCAGAGGTAACTACCATCAGAGGTAAGGGTTTTTGCATTTGTAAAGGTGACTATGGTGGTCTGAGAAGGTTTTTAAATTCTGTACAGTGGGACCAACTGATAATGCTACCAACAGAAAATTTTAAATGTGAAGCATTCAAAGAATTAACCTTGGAAGCTACTAGGCTTTTCATACCAACTAAGAAATATTATTCAAGGTTTAGGCCTACATGGATGTCATATAAACTGATGAGATTCGTGGAGGAGAATAAAATGCAATGGGATGAATATAAATTATCAGGTTGGTCCACTCGATATCAATGGTTCGACTGCTGATGATTCTGCTGAGGTAGCTGACAAACTGAATGAGTATTTTGCACCTACATTTGCACAAGAGGAGTTATTCAGGGAGGAGAATTCAAGAAGTTTATCAAACTCTGACAGGGAGTTAAATGATTTTGTAATAACTGAGAGCAAATTAAGGAAAAACTGTTGAAGATAAAAATAAAATAGGCACCTGGGGTGGATGAAATCTGTCCACTTATATTAAAGGAGGCAGCAAAGGTAGTAAGCAAACACTTAGCCATAATTATGAGAGCTTCCTTGACACAGGGGAGATACCCATGGACTGGATATGTGCAAATGTAACCCCCAATTAACAAAGGAGGAACAAAAGGTGACAAATAATTACAGACCTGTTAGTTTAACTTCTGTTCCAGGAAAATTAATGGAGGCACAGGCAAAGAAGCACTGCAGGATCATCTAGACAAGACTTCAGTTATAGTTCAGACATAGCATGGATTTGTTAAGGGGAAGTCTTGTCTGACCAGTTTGATTGGATACTATGATGTGGTCACAAAGGAACTGGATGCAAAGAATAATTTTGATGTCATATATTAGTATGTTAGGAAGGTGTTTGATATTGTTGCACATGGAAGACTGGTGTACAAATTGGAGCAGTGTGGCATTAGGGGCAAATTGCTGCTATGGATAAGTGGATGGTTGAGTGGGAGAAGACAGAGTGGTAATCAGTGGACACTGCTCTTCATGGACTAATGTTATTAGTGGAATCTGCCAGGGTTCAGCGTTCTGCCCATTGTTGTTTTTTGTGTATATTAATTATTGTTATTAGCCATATGGGGCAAGGAAGCCTGAGGCTTATGCTGCACCAGCCAAAACAAAAAAAATTCCTGAGTTACCCTGAGAGAGAGAAAGGAATCACCAAGAAAGAGAAGAATGATGATATCCAGCTCAGGACCGTGGGTGTGCCAAGCCCATACTTACCAGATGTGAGCCCCTGGGATTAAATGATATTGATGAAGGTATATCAGGCTTAATGTCTAGGTTTGCGGATGATACGAAGGTTGGCAGGGTTGTTAATGACAGTACGCTACTGCAAGAGGATCTAGAAAAGTTGAGCAGATGGGCAGGGAGGTGGCAACTGAAGTTTAACATTAACACATGTAAAGTACTGTATATGGGTAGCAGTAACCTCAGAGTAACTTATCAACTGTGTGGTACTACACTCAGGGTGGTAGAGAATGAAAAGGACCTAGGGGTAATTGTTCAGTCAGATACGAAGTTTTCTGAGCAGGGCAGATGATCTGCAAGAGTAGCTCAGGTTGTTTTGTCAATGATATACAGGAATTTTTCCTAGCAGAGATAAGGAGGTGATTATCCCTTTGTATAAGGCAATGGTCAGGCCACACCTTGAGTACTGTATACAGGTCTGGAGGCCTCATTTTAGGAAAGATGTAGAATTGCTGGAACAAGTACAGAGAAGGGCAACAAGATTAGTGAATGAAACAAAAGGTTGCTCTTACGAATAAAGGCTTAAGTTTTGCAAATTACAGTGTCTGGAGACTAGGCATCTGCGGGGTAATCTGATTGAGGTGTATAAGGCCTTGAATGGTTTGAGCAAGCTCAATGCTGATGGGATTCTTCCTGTTGCCCAGATTAATTGCCTGAAGGGACATAATTGAGGAAAAACAGTTGTAGAATAGATGTGTGGAAATTTGCCTTTAACTAGTGGGTGGTTGATTTCTGGAACAAACTTCCATCTGTCGTAGAAGTGGACCACTTAAATAAATTCAAGGCAGAACCAGACAAAAATTTGGTGCAATGGATGGGCGAGATGGGAAGGGTTGTTTTTTTTTTTTGGCTGCTGCTGTATAAGCTTGCTTTTTTGCATCATATACCTCTGCTAATGCTGTTTCCAGGCCTCATTTTATGAAGGATGTAAAGCTGCTGAAATTGGGTACAGAGAATATCAACAAGTTTGATTATGAGAAAAGTGAGATGCTTTTGCCAAGGAAGGCCTTAGTTTTGCAAATTGCAGTGTCTGGAGATTAAGGTGTCTCATTGAGGTGTTTAAGGTTTTGAATGGATTGAGCAAGCTCAAGGCTGATGGCATTCTTCCTCTTGCTCACATGACACACATGAGGAGGCATGAATTAAAATTGAGGAAGGATGGTTGCAGAATAGATGTGTAGAGGTTGGTCTTTAACCATTGGATGGTTGATGTTGGAACAAACTTCCATCTGTTGTTGTTGTGGAAGTATACTTTTTATCTTTTATTTTTTATTTTTATTTTTTTGACTTATGCTGTATAAGCTTGCTTTCTTGCATCATTTGCCACTACTAATACCAATACTTCTCATCTTCAGCACTTACCAGAAACCATGAAGCAAAGTACTTACATTGATTCATCTACATTCACACATGAGGAGCTATTCAAGGAGGGGGGAATACCAGAAGTTTATCAAACTCTAACAGGGAGCTAAGTGATTTTGTAATAACTGAGAGCAAAGTGGAGGAGAAATTATTGAAGTTAAACATAAAAAAACATAAACACCTGCGGCAGATGGAATCTATCCAGTTATATTGAAGGAGGCTGTGAGGGAAGTTAGCAAACCCTTAGTCATAATTATGAGAACATCCTTAGATTCAGGGGAGGTCCCCATGGACTGGAGATGTGCAAATGTATCCCCAATTCACCAGGGGGGTTCAAAGAGTGACACAAATAATTATAGACCTGTTAGTTTAACTTTTGTTCCTGGGAAAATAATGGCATCACTGGTTAAAGAGGTGATACAGGATCATCTAGACAAGACTGCAGTAATAGTTCGGACACAGCATGGGTTTTTTTTAAGTGGGAGTCTTGTCTGACCAATTTGATTGGATACTATGATGTGGTCACAAAGGAACTGGATGCAAAAAATAATTTTGATATCATATACTTGGAGGAAAGCTTTTGATACTGTTGCACATGGAAAACTGCTGTACAAATTGACATTAAGGGCAAGTTGCTGCAATGGATAAAGGGATGATTGAGTGGGAGGTGGCAAAGAGTTGTAATAAATGGACACTGCTCCACATGGACTAAAGTTATTAGTGGAGTACCCTGCGGTCTGGTGCTGGGTCTATTGTTGTTTTGTGTATTTATCAACAATATTAATGAAGGTATATCAGGCTTAATGTCCAAGTTTGCAGAAGATACAAAGGTGGCAGGGTTGTTAAAGACACTAAAGACAATATGTTACTGCAACAGGATCTAGAAAAGCTAGGCAGATGGGCTGAGCGGTGGCAACTGAAGTTTAATATTGACAAATGCAAAGTACTGCATATGGGTAGCAGTAACCCAAGAGAAATGTACCAGTTGTGTGGTACTACACTCAGGGAGGTGGAGAATGAAAAAGACATGGGGGGGTAATTGTGCAGTCAGATATGAAGTTCCCTGAGCAGTGCAGACTGGTTGCCAGAGCAGGTCATGGAGTTTTGTCGATGATATACAGCAGGCCCTCGTTATAATGTGGTTCGCTGTACACCGATTCACTATAGTGTTCTTTTTATATTATAACCCATATCTCACTCTAACACTGTCACAACTCACTATAACGCCCTTTTGCCAGCTTATAGATTGATGAGATAAAAGTAGGGTTTATGAAAACGTTTCATCTGATGTAGTTGATAGCTTGAAAATGAATAGCAAAGTTTCCCACGCTCAGTGAAATTTTCTCGCACACTAATTTAATTGCAGTACAGTGACTTGTTATGTAGTTCCGAGATCAGCGTTTTAAAAAAATGATAGAGTATATTGCATGTAATAGTTGCATTACATGCATTTATCCGAAGTCTAGTCATCATTCAGTATCGTGTTAGACATCGTCCATAACAAACAGTTTTCTTGAACATTGTATTATAATTAATGCAAGTCCATTACATTTTTGAATATTAATAATGGTGGATAAGAATTAAAAAGGAACGTTTGGACGTGCTACGAAGCCTACTAAGGTAAGAAAAATACTGAATTTGAAAATTAAATTGTACGTTTTGAAGCGAATCGATTCTGTTCAAAGACAAGTGGATGTATGCAACAATTTAGGACTGGCAGGTTCAACTGTAAGAACAATTATGGAAAATAAAGAATTAATTTTAGCAGTGGGAAAGACAGTTGTTCCACTGCAAGCAACTAGGCCAGATATTATAATTGAAATGGAGAGACTTCTAAATAATTTTTTTGAAGGTAATAGCCAATGCACAATTTCATTAAGTTAAATATTATTAAAGAAAAAGTGATTAGCCTATATGATGATGATCTGAAGAAAGCTCACCTTTAAAAAAAATAATAAAATGTGGAACCATTGAAAGCTAGTAAGGGCTGATAAGATAGATTTAAAATCCAGGGAGAAGTTGCAAGTGCAGATCAAGGAGGATCCAAAACTTTCAAAAAAGAACTTCTAAAAATTATTGAAGAGTGGTGTTAAACTTCTCAACAAGTTTTTAAAATAGATGAAACAGAACTTTTTTGGAAATGAATGCCTAAAAGAAGTTTCATATCAAAAGAAGAAAAAAAACATGCCAGGCTTCAAAGCGGCAAAGAATCGGTTGACTTTATTGTTGGGTGGTAATGCTGTGGGGATTTTAAAGTAAAACCCCTTTTAGTTTACTAGGAAGATGGCCAAAGTACAACCCAAAATCGACCAAAGTTATGAAAACTCTACAGCCCAGGGCCATCAGATTAATAAATTCATAATTTTAAGTTTAATTTTGATATGTAATGTAGTTTACTTACCACATAATTATATACCTATGTAATGGAGAATATTTTATATGTACAAATTTTTAATATTAAAAATTTTGACCGACATTTGTGCGTCTTTTAGCTACCGTTTATTATTGATTAGGAAATATCCTATGGCATAGACTGCGACTCACAAATATATATGTTAGATTACGGGATTACGGCACTCACTTAGCGCTCTGTTTTTTGGGAACGAATTATCAGCATTAAGCGGGGTTCACCTGTATAGGAATTTTGCTAGCAGAGACAAGGAGGTGATTATCCCTTTGTATAAGGCAACACTCAGGCCACACCTTGAGTACTGCGTACAGTGTGGAGGCCTCATTTTAGGAAGGATGTAGAGTTGCTAGAATGAGTACAGAGAAGGGCAACAAGATTCGTGAGAAGAACAAAGGGGTGCGTGTAAAAAGAAAGGATAAGTTCTGCAAGTTGCAGCATCTGGAGAATAAGCTCCTGTGAGGTGATCTGATTGAAGTGTATAAGGCCTTGAATGGTTTGAGCAGGCTCAGTGCTGATGGGATACTTCCCCTTGTTCAGACTAAAAACCTGAGGGGACATAGTTTCAAACTGAGGAAAGACAGTTTTGAATAGATGTGCGGAAGTTTGCCTTTGGCCAGCGGGTAGTTGATTGCTGAACAGACTTCCATCTGTTGTTGTGGAAGTTGATAGCTTAAATAAATTTAAGGCTGAACTAGACAAACATTTTGTGTGATCAGATGGGTGAAATGGGAAGTTTTTTGGCTGATGCTGTATAAGCTTGCTTTCTTGCATCCACATTAGCATAAGCCTGCTAATGCTAATGTGGATCATTTTGTGTTAGCTGTATAACTACATGGACCTTGTATGGGTAACAATGAATGCACGATTTAGCTCGACAGTTGGTTGACTATGGAGTGTTAAGCTGTTGTGATGCCCTGTCATGCTGCACTATCAACCACATGACAGATCTTTTTACAGCAGCAACCATTACTGGGAGACATCCTCAGCTATGAGCTATTGATAAGTTATTCCAGTGGTTTTCAACCTTTTTTTAATAACAGCACCCCTAAGTAATTTATTTTATTTGGCGGCACCCCTACTCAATTTACTCTCTCTCTCTCTCACTCTATATATATATATATATATATAATATATATAATATTAAAAATATAAATGTTATATGATATTTATTACAATAATATAATTATAAAAATTACATTTCATAATACAAATTATATATACAGGGTGTCTCAAAAATATTGGTACAAACGTTTAGGGGGAGTGGGTAACATCTAAAGGAATGTGAATTGCATAGGAACCCATAACCGGAAATGTCATGGGAAAGTAGTAGCAGAGGCACAAGAAGCAGAAATGACACAAGACAGTAATTAGTGTAAACATTTATTTGACATAATATTAACAATGGAATACAAGATGGATGCATTTCATGATGTCACAACAGATGCTCGAAGGTTCCACCATGAGACGCGATGCATGCATGACACCGATGCAGCATGGGTTGGCGGACACGGTCGAACACACCTGGAGTTTCTTTGACAGTAGCAGCAGCGCAGACGAGTCTCGCCACGAGATCCATTTCTGTCTCCACATGCAATTCATACACGATAGACTTGAGGGCCCCTCACAGAAAGAAATCGAGGCTCGATAAATCGGGTAAGCATGGGGGCCAGGCAACAGGTCCACCACAGCCGATCCATCGATGGCCAAAACGCCTGTTCAAATGGTCATGAACACACCTTCCATAATGGGCAGGCACCCCGTCATGTTGAAACCAAATGTTGCATCTCACATTTGCTGGAACATCGTCAAGTAACCTTGGTAGAACTTGTTCAAGAAAGATCCGATATTTAGCAGAGTTCATGCGGAATGGTAACAGGTATGGGCTGACTAAGCAGTCACCTACCATACCTGCCCACACATTTATTGCAAAGCGATGTTGTGCATGGGGGCGCACACCGTGTGGGTTGTCGTGAGCCCACACTTGAGCATTGTGCTGATTGAATAGGCCTTCCCGAGTGAAATAAGCCTCATCGGTTAACAAAACATAGGCTGGAAAATTCAAGTCTCGAACACTTTCTTGGAGAAACCACTACGCAAAAGCCACACGTGCAGGATGATCTTGGGTGAGCAGTAACTGAACACTTTGGAGATGAAAGAGGCATAAGGAATCGTCGTGCCAGACACGCTGTGCACTGCAGCGAGACACTCCTAAGGCAGAGGCAACGGCACGTGTGCTGGCAGTAGGATTATTCTGGACGGCATTCAACACACTTTCTTCCGTGGCGGGAGTTCGCATCGAACGTGATCTGCCCGCACTACTTCTGTTACCTCTAAATGACCCATAATCACACAAATTTTGATGCACATGATGCGGCTCATGATGCATTCATTGAGCGGCTCGTCCATTGCCCTCTGCTAATCCATACACTAGGTGCATGTCTGCCAGCTCACAGTTCGTATATCGATGCATGCTCTTCATGCGGCGACTACTGCTTGAATGCGTAAACCAGAAATTTTCCCTCTCGCAAACTGATGAACAGCGCCATCTACTGACTTACGGTGATGTTTCCGGTTATGGGTTCCTATGCGATTCACATTCCTTTAGATGTTACCTATCTCCCCTAAATGTTTGTACCAATATTTTTGAGACACCCTGTATACAGTATATAATTTTATTCTTTATATAGAGGTACTAAGTAAACATCAATTATAGATGACCACAAAATTAAAAAGATACTGTACACCTTTTTATAATGAAATAAAATATAAATTAAAAAAATAATAAATTTAAGTAACTTAAACCCAAATTACGTGGCACCCCGGTTGAAAAGCACCAAGTTATTCTTTTGTTTTAATTTTCTCATGTTGTGTAGCCTGATTTTTAGAAGTGATCCTCTTTATCTTTTCAAATGCCAATATCTTCTGAGTGCAGCTATGGAATTATTACTTTGAAAAAAAGCTTTAATCAGCAAAGTATGATCCTTCTTTTGTGGTACTTTTTTGAGATCTCTTCACTTTACTTGCTTTCTCTGTTTTCAAATCCTCTCAGTAGTGTTAGTGACATTCGTTTAATGAGAGGTTAATTTGCAATAAGCCATATACACATTGACAGTTTTGGAGTTTTCCCCACACCTCTCCATTTCAATGTAGTGCTTGATAACCCATTCCAAATTTTGTCTTGTTTCCATTAATTGTTTTTCTCTTAAGGCACTAAATGATATAGTTTAATTATAACAATGCCTGTATATAATTAATTTATATATATGTATATATATATAAATAATTTTTTTAATGAAAATCCCAAACACGAGAGGTATTAGCACCTATAGTACTTAGTACTGTGCATGGGTTTAAGGTTCAGAAAATGAAAGATGATACTTGTTGACATTAGACTTGGATTTCTTTAGATTGTAATTTTCAGGAAATACATATGAAGGAAGGTCCAGAAAACAGAAGTTGAATAAATAAATAAGGAAGAAGAATAGTTGGTTCTGTGAGTTTGAAGTTGGACAGTAAAAGGACATTGAATGCTTGCGGCATGTGTTCAGACTGCTTTGGAAGAGAGAGCAGGAATTATAGAAACCAATGCAGAAGAATAGTGCCCATGGAAATATCTATAGAAAAGGCATGCAACAAAAACAGAATGTCTATGAGACATTCCATTTCTGCTGCATGCATGAGTGGAGAGACTCTCTTTGAGTTAGGTCAATAATTAGCCTAATTGTCCTCATTTGAATGGAATCTAGAAGCCCGAGATGTTTTGGGAGCACCACCCCAGATTTGTGAACAATATTTTATGGTAGGACGGATTTGCAGTTTCTGCAGATTGAACAGCTGTTTGGAAGAAAAGTAACTGCGAGAGCAAAAGAGAAAACCCAGTTTTGTTAGATTCAGAGGAAGCAATATTTGTAATATGCTTATGCCAAGAGTAATCCCCATTATAGATATATGATCTTGCTTATAAATCAGAGTGTCGTCGAAGATAAGCTTAGGAACAGAATCCTCCTTGCTAGATATAAAACAGGACTGAGTTTTAGAAGTATTGAAATCAACTAAGTTATCTTTGCCCCACTGGAGAATTACTTATAGATCAGCATTTAAGGAATTATTATTGGATATTCAACAAGTTGAAGATGCAGGGTAAGGTATCTCAAACTAGAAGATGAATGCAATATGCTATAATGAGCAAAACTATGGATAGGATTTTGAAAACAAACAACTGAACCTTGGAAAATACCAGCATTTGTGGAGAAGTTAGAAGACAGAGAACTATCTACCATCACCCAAAGTGAGTGAGGCGCCTCCGTAGCCAGGTGGGAAGGAGTAGCAGTGCGTAGCACACGCTTCTTGATTATACCGGGGTTCGAGCCTGTCACCACCAAATACGGAGGATGCAGAAAAGTCAGGGAATGACCACTGCATATCCCGGAGCAATATGGCCTTAGTTGCTAATGCTCCTAAAAACCAAATAACAAACATATAACCAAAGTGAGTGGTCAGAGAGAACTAGATACCCAATTACAAAAAAAAGTTGGAAAACCATAAGATGGAAACTTATTTAGAAGACCTTTATGCTAAACATGATGAAAAGCCTTTAAAATGTCAAGAACAACTGCTTGAGTTTCACCAAACTTTTCCATTGAATTTTTTCACAGATGGGTAACATAAGCCAGAATATCACCAGTGGAGTGACACTGAAGGAATCCATACTGGCGATTGTTGATCAGATGGAAGGTTTCTAGATAGTTTGAGTTGGTGGTTAATTGATTTCTCCATTACTTTTGAAAGAGTAGAAGTGAGTGCAATGAATCGATAATTCGATGGATGGAAGGGATTTGTCACCCTTTTTAGGAACTGGCTGGATATGAGCAAGCAGAAGGGAAAACACCTTTGGAATAAGAAAGAGAAAAAAGACAACACAGAACAGGATTAAATTCAGGAGCACAGGTTTGGAAAACAAGTGGAAAAATACCATAAGGACTTGGAGCTTTCTTATCATCAAGATCGTTCAAAATCCTTCTGACATCCTTTTTGATGGAAGACCATAGGAGGCATTGAATGAAGTGTGCTAGGAATTGTAGTAGGTGGATTACCAAGATCATCAGTACATTAGCTGGAGGAAAATTAGGATGCTAGCAGGTCAGCTTTATCTTTGGCAAAGTGGCAATAGAACCATCTAGATTTGACAGAGGTGGGAGTAGAGATGGGCCAAAGTTTCAGCCAAAAGCTTTGCAATGGACCAGAATGCTTGACTGCCATTTGGACAAGGAGCAAGTTCTCTACCCTTATCGTATTCAAAATCTAGTTTGGATTGATGAATGACTGCTTTACAATTCTTGCAAGCTTTGGTATAGCAAAAAATGAACCTGGAGATTTTGATACAAGCCAATTGCGATATGTAACATTCTTATCTTGAACAGCTTTAACACATTTATTGGAAAACCAATGTTTAGATAAAGGACTAGATTTTTAGGTGGAATGTGGAATAAAGGATTTCATCCCTACAAGAATAATTTCACTGACATGATCTGAGCAAATGTTAACATCACAAGATTTGAAACAGTAATTGAAACAGTAACTCATAGTTCATTCCATTTTGCATTCTTGTAATGCCAAACAACACGAGGTTGAGAATGGACACAAGAGAAAGGCTCCATTGGAGAAGAGTCCTTCACCAACTTGCAATCTGAGGCACCTAAAGGACCACTCCCCTTGAACTATGTACTTAAAGGGTTGTTTGTTGGCTGCATTAGGATTGTCTGGTATTCTGCTAGGTAAATGAACAAGCTGTGTGAAGTCATTAGTAATTGCAAAAGCCTCAGCATCTCTATGGTAGACAGATTTTAAGCCAGAGATGGGAGCAATATGGCCTTAGTTGCTAATGCTCCTAAAAACCAAGCAACAAACAAACAAGCCAGAGATGATCGAAAAGAGGAGATTCCAAATTACTGTCTCTGACAGGGTATATCAGAACGAACATATACACAAGTACTGTGTATATGTCCATTGAATCAACCGATAACTGGTATTCTGTCAGAAAAAGTACATGGGTCCTGGTGGAAGTTTGTTTCAGATTAGGACTGAAACCACATATTTGTGAAATGAGCAGAGAAGTGTTTGGGAGGTTTAGATTCATTTGTTCTATTAATCTGACAATTCATGATGTATGCATGCTGTATGAAGTAATTAAATTTTTGGATATTGCATACACATGACAAGAATATACCAAGTTCCTTGACATAATATGCCCTCAACAATGCACCCTACACACTACTTTGACTCCCTCCATTTAATATCTGGCAGAGTAGAGGCATCAAGATTATACACTAGCTGGTTTTGAAGCCTCCTAAAGAGTTTCCAATGGGTTCGGTTTAGTGGACTATCTAGCAGCTGGCCTCCATACAGTTTTAGAGCTGTACCCTTGAAATGTAAGGAAGATTGGATCTCACCATTGATGTCCATCATAACCCCAAAAGACATCAGTCACACTGCATGATGCAAGAAATTGGAGGTTGCCAGAACTTTGCTCTGGAGACTAAACACTAGTTCCACCACTTACAAGCCTCCACTAAGCAAAAGCAAAATGTGGTATACCACCAGATGATGAGAGTCATCTACCACCTAGTATTGCCTGGTAACACAGAGGGGCAATGTCCCTCTGTGTGGTGTGGGTGCCACACCTTGACCCCTGCTTATGTTGGTTCGCACCTTGGTGGTCACCTCCAGTATGCTAGGTGCCGTATTTCAGGACTTGCATATGGGGGTTATACCCACTGTTACTAATAGTCAAAACATCATGAGGGTGCAAGCAGAGGATTTGGTTGTCAAGACCAACCAAACTCTGCCGAAATTAGGTCCACTTGACTTAAGAGTCACCCGAATATCAGTTCCATCAGCATTTTAAACTCTAGGTAGCAAGCCCCCGCTTGGCATACCTGACATTAATTAATTTTTATATATATTTATATATATAAAAATAAATATAAACATAAAAATTAATATATATATATAAATTTTTTCTGATATACATATGTCAGAAAAAAAATAATGGTTATATGAATACTTGATATTTAGAAAAATGTGATGGATATTCACAGAGAAATGATTAACCTAATTTCTGTAATTCACTTATTAGTATTTATCATAGATACACAGTTGTTGAAATGCAGTAAAGCAGAATTTTGAGATATTGATTGTATTTTCAGATTTTGAATTTGAATTAAATAAAAGAATTTTCACTTATTCAGTAATGCTTGTTATATTCCATATTTTGTCCTATTTCTGTTATCAGAGCTTACTAGTGTTTGTAAATAGAAGATGTTGACTCTTTGATAATAGAAGGTTAGAGTGAGAGGGAGAGAGCTTTACTTTATACTTTTCAAGGTGATAACAGCTATGATTTCTTTTCCTTTTACAGCCTTTTGGAATAATAAAGCCTATCACAAAGTGGTGTCCTGTGTCTACAGAATCTTTTAAGGTAAACATCTTTTATATTGTGCATTGGATGTTGATATTAGCAAAATATTTTGTACCAAAATGTATTTATTTGATAGAATTTGAAATCTTGTAACAAAACAGTGCAAAAAAAGTAATAGCAAATCATTTGATTTCATAAGAGAAGTAAGACAGTGTTCTGTTAATAGTATTTGTTGTTTACATATACAGTGTATTATTTACAACTTAGCTTTATATTTTCTGTTTCTGTATAGCAGACTTATATATTACTGAGTTTTTCAGTAATGTATCCACACTATTTTTTTATTTAAAAATATGTTTTTCAATTGCTTTTCAGATTATCTTGTGTACTCTTATATAACATAATTTAAATTATTTTCTCTTTTACTTGCTTATTTATCATCATTTACCTATACTAAACCATGCTTTGGCACATTTTATAAATGGACATGTAAGGATAATTGATCTTTTAACTAAGAATTAATCATTGAACCTGTTATCTACACTGTACAGTTTTTGTAATAATCCCAACATAAAAGTTGCTGAAACTTACAGTATTCTAATAGCATGGATGGATTTAATGGTTAGGAGACCAGAAGAACTTGTTAATATTTTTGTACTTGAAATTAAACTTTTTCACTACACCATAACTTGATATTATTTGTTTAGATGTAAAAACTGTATTTGACTGTATTAATGTCAGTCTAATTACTGTATTAATGTCAGTCTAATTACTGTATTAATGTCAATATAAATAATGCAGTGCACACTGCATTATTTATCAATATTGCATTGCTATACATGACTGTGATAATTTTAAATGATAACCTGTGAAAATGCATATAAATTCAAGTGAAAGAGTGCTAAAACATGAAATTTATAGTAATATTCTTTACTCTGTTCATGTAAACTATGAATATGCATGCTCAATGCAAGCAGTAACTGAATGTGGGATTCACCTAGGAGCTTGTATTTCATGGTAGAACTTTACTTCAAAGCAAAGTAGTTTATAGCTACTCGTTGTGATTTTTGTATCAATCCACACGATCCAAATAAGTTTGGATCGTGTGGATTGATACGCATATGATCACTGATACAAATAATCTAGGCAATGTTAAAATAAAAATTGAAAGATATATAGCAAACTTTTTAAAATCCAGCACCCTGGGAAATTGAGAGGGTTTCAGTGAGTTATACCTAATGATTGAGCAGTTTTCAAGAAGCACATTTTGATGATTTTAAGCACTGACAAATGAAATTATTTACATCTGTTAACATTTATAATGACTTGACAGTAGTACTAGTGATAAAATAGAAATAGTAGTTCAACTTGTGAAATGTAATAAATATTAGCAAATGACAAATTGGTGAAATATAATAAATGTAAACAAATGTCATATACTGTGATGTCACTTCTGAATGCAAGTATAGTACATAAAAGAGAACGTTAAAACGTGCTTCAGATTAAAAAAGTTTCATATCGGAAGTAAAAAAGAACTATTCTTAAGAAATAAATATAATGAGATATGTGAAGTCTTTATCAATTTTCATTGCATCTTGATTATACACTACTCAACAAAATTAACAGAACACATAGAAAACATGGTAACTTGTGCAGCTTGTGATGAAGCTGGATAAAATTTGGTATGGTGGTGGTGGTGTACCATAGAGTAAAGATGAAATGAGGAGACAGCAAGAAACTTCAGATGGGTATAAGAAATTTATAGGGGATGTATAAGAATTACCACAAAGATCATATTGCAGAAGTTGATACAAGATTCTCGAAAATACATATATAGAGTTGTTATTTGGTTTTTAGCAGGGCTGGGGAGTAGTGGTGATTTTGGGGTTACTCCTTGTCCTACTCCAGAGGGAGATATTTTTTTTCTTAATGTTACTCCTACTCCTATTATACTCCTGGCTCCTCCGTAGCCAGATGGGGAGGAGCAGCAGTGCATAGCACACTTCTTGATTAGACCGGGGTTCGAGCCCGTCACCGCCAAATACAGAGGATGCGGAAAGGTCAGGGGATGACCACCGCATATACCCTGAGCAATATGGCCTTAGTTGCTAATGCTCCTAAAAACCAAACAAACAACAATATTATACTCAATAAAAAATATTTCGTCATTGCTGCATGACTCATCAGGCTACTTTTTGGAATTCTGATTACATTATGATTATATGGTAATCACTATTCAGAATTCAAATGGCTGTAGCTATATTTTTTTTATTTAATGCAAATTTGAAATTACACAAAAAAAATTGATACAAACATTATTTATTCAATACAATGCACTAATACGCTAACTTTTAATTTTATTTAATACAAAAAGAGCAAAAAACTAGTAAAAACTAAAACTAAACTATACATTGTCTTTTAGTTCGAGTTAGTGCTCAAAAACAGTATGGACTCAATCAAATCTTCTTTCATCAAAGCACAGAAATCAGATTTTATTATTTTGAGTGCTGAAAACAGCCTTTCAACACTGACTTGGGTAGTTGGTAGAGCAGTAATGCAAAAGGCTGCATCTTGAACTATTCGTGGATATGTTTTTATTGCATCTATCATCTGTAAGTTTGATGTACGACCTACTTTCTCCACTAAAGTTAAAGTTTGATATAAATCAAAGCGGAACTTCTCGTAACTGGTAATACACCCTTTGCTTCCAGCGCTGCAGCTTCTCCTTTGTTGGTATTTGTATTACTAGCTTGAATGCATCTCTTTTATATTTTTTCTTGGTGATCAAGCTGTTTTTCAAAATCGCATTCATCAAATTCTGAACTAGAAGAAGAAGAAGGTGATGTGTCAAGCTCAGGGGAGGTCACATAATCTTCTTGCTTTAATCCTGTTATTTTTTCACTTAAATCAAGTAGTGCAGCTTTTTCTCTGACTACCTGATCCTCTGATAGCAAAATTCTGTAATTTGGATCAACATAAATTGCTGCTAATAAGATATCATTTTCTATTAAATTAGTTTCTCTGCGCTCCATAGACTGTTTGATTCCATCAGCAATGAGACCACCTATTTGGGAAAACTTGAAGATTAGACTTTTCCATTCTTTGTAGAATGATCCAGGTGATAAGTAAGGCACTTGGAATTTTAAAGTCTCATTATATGGGTGGTGAAGTAATCTTTCAAGCTGCTGAACTTCTTCCCATTCATGATCAGATAAAGTTATTTCAGGATTTGCCATATCAATAAATAGAGGCTTTAATTCCAAAAGACGTTCGATCATTAAATAAACACTGCCCCATCTAGTAGCTTGATCAATTAGAGCTCCTTTTCCGCAGCACCTCTTCCGAATAGCATCAATCTTGGGGGATCGAGCAGCTACAGCAACCTGGTGCAACTTACTTATGAGATTAGCTGCATGAGCTCCTTGCAGACCATCACAGATTGTGAGCTGTAAAGTATGCACACCACACTTTCATATGTTGTATGTTGACACTGGGGAAAGTGAAACCAATGAAATTGTTTGCAATAGCATCCAAGGTCTTGTCTAAGTACTCATCTTCATCTAAATCACTGTACACACAGCTTTCTCCTGATTCAAAATCTGTCTTTTTCCTCATTAAGCTTCTCAACAGTTTTTATCATGTTCGATGCATTGTCTGTAACTATTGTCAAGATATTTTCCTTCTTAATTCCAAAATATTGAGCACATTTTCAATCAATTTGCAAACCTGTTCGCTTGTATGTTGCGCTTTGGTATCTTTAAGTGCTAAAGTACGTATTATCATCTCTTTATTTTCATTCACAAACTGGACATTTATTCCAAAATAATTTACCCGTTGACGGTTGCATGCATCCATCTTCAGATGAATATACTTTCCCTTTAGCATCTCCTTCAACAAATTTTTTTTGATTGTTAGCTTCCTCTAATATTATTTTCCTAATATTATGTAGTTCCAAAGATACTCTCAGTTTGGCTGCCATTTCACCACTCAATCCAATAAAACCTGGAGAAGAGAATACACTAAGTGGTAGTCCATTCTTTACAACAAGTTCAATAATACACCCTTTGAATTTAGCAGCTTTCATTGCTATAGTAATTTTTTGGGTCTCAAAGTACTTTGTTAGAATATTTTTTTCCTTCTACTTTACAAGCTGGAACAGGTTGGAATCACTGGGAAAATCCGTAGATGGATAGCAGGATGGCTTCGGGGCAGGAGGCAGAGGGTTGTGATAAATGGCTATTCCTCAGATTGGGTTGATGTAAGAAGTGGGGTTCCCCAAGGATCAGTATTAGGACCACTGTCATTTTTAATTTTCATAAACGACATTGATGAAGGGATAGAGGGCATGATGTCTAAATTTGCAGATGATGTTAAAATTGGTAGAGTAGTTAATGATCACTGTCAAGCTGAGCTTCTTCAGAGAGACCTAGATAGACTTCAGGAATGGTCAGAAAAATGGCAGCTATGCTTTAATCCAACAAAGTGTAAGGTATTACACCTGGAAAACAGTAATCCCAAAATAACTTATTCACTTGGTGGAGTTCAACTAAACCCAGTACTGGAGGAAAGGGACTTGGGTGTTACCGGTCAGACATGAAATTCTCTGAGCATTGTACCAAATACGGAGGATGCGGAAAGGTCAGGGAATGACCACCGCATATCCCGGAGCAATATGGCCTTAGTTGCTAATGCTTCTAAAAACAAAAAAACAAAGAAACATCTCAGCATTGTAAACAGGTTGCAAGGAATGCCCATGGTGTCCTATCTATGATCTATCGAACTTTTGCAAGTAGAGATAGGGACGTGATATCCCATTATATAAGGCTTTTGTTAGACCACACTTGGAATACTGTGTTCAAGTATGGAGACCGCACCTAAAGAAAGATATCCAGCTTCTTGAAAGGGTGCAAAGACGAGTAAACTCGCCTGGTGAGATCAGCAAAAGGGTGCCCATATGAAGAAAGACTTCGAATATGTGGGTTGCAGAGTTTGGAAACTAGACACCTTAGAGGAAATTTGTTTGAGGTGTTTAAGGCTGTGAGAGGCATCAGTAAAATCATGGAGGACAGAATTTTCAAGGTTATAAATGATGCTAGAACTAGGGGACATAAATTCAAGTTATGGGGGAGAAGTATTTAGATTGGACTGCAGGAAGTTTTATTTTAGCCAACGAGTAGTAGTAGTAGCAGTGGCATTTGATGCAAGAAAGCAAGTGTATGAGCTTATGCAGCATCAGCCAAAAAAAAAAAAAAAAAACATCACGCCATTCCCTTCCAATGCCTGTCCAGTTCCTCCTTAAATTTATTCAACCTATCAACTTCCACAATGACAGATGGAAGTTTGTTCCAGCAATTAACCACCCGCTGGCTAAAGGCAAATTTCCGCACATCTAATCTACATCTGTCTTTTCTTAATTTGAATTTATGCCCCCTTAGGTTCGTAATCTGAACAAGTGGAAGGATCCCATCAGAATTCAGCGTGCTCAACCCATTCAAGGCCTTATATACCTCAATCAGATCACTGCGCAGGTGCCTAGTCTCCAGCCACTGCAATTTGCAGAACTTAAGCCTCTCTTGGTAAGAGGATCCCTTCATTCCCCTCACCAATCTTGTTGCCCTTCTCTGTACACGCTCAAGTAAATCTACATCCTTCCTAAAATGAGGCCTCCAGACCTGTACACAGTATTCAAGGTGTGGCCTGACCATTGCCTTATACAGAGGGATAATCACCTCCTTTTCCCTGCTAGCAAAATTCCTATATATCATTGACAAAACCCAATGACCTGTCCTGGCAGCCTGTCTGCATTGCTCAGAAAACTTCATATCTGACTGCACAATTACTCCCAGGTCTTTTTCATTTTCTACCACCTTAAGTGTAGTACCACACAGTTGGTACGTTTCTCTGGGGTTACTTCTACCCATATGCAGTACTTTGCATTTGTCAAGGTTAAACTTCAGTTGCCACTTCTTAGCCCATCTGCCCAAATTATCTAGATCCTGTTGCAGTAGCACACTACCATTACTGTCATTAACAACCCTGCCAACAATTGGCCCTCAGTCCCCAGCAGCTTTCACTCTCCTTCTTACAGCAGTGAGAGGATCAGAGTGGAAGCAGAGGGTGCTAAGTATCTCTGAGTATGACCAGGCTACCATGCACAGAAAATTAATTTGGCCTGTTACAATGTAAGATCGCTAATCAATGAAGATATGATATTTGAGCTGGAGAAGGAATTAGAAAATGTGAATTGGGATATCATCGGCTTGGCTGAAATAAGAAGAGGAAATGAATCACTTATAAATTTATCAAAGAGCAAAGTGGGGTTGACTTTCTGGTCCATAAAGATATAAAAAACATTTTGGAATTCAAAAGTACATCATCAAGGGTGTCAAGACTACTACTAAGGATTTCTAAGAGGTAAAAACTAAAGGTTGTAATGATATATGCACCAACATCGAGCCATGCTGATGAAGAGATTGAAGAAATGTACACAGAAATTGAGACTTCTTGATGAACAGAAAACTCACTACACCATTATGGGAGATCGCAATGCTAATGTTGGAAAGAGACAAAACAGCACAGAGAGGGAAACTATAGGAAATTTTGGAATTGGTGAAAGACTTGTGGAATTTGCAGAATCTCGAGGAATGTCAGTAATGAACACTTTTTTTCAAGAAAAGGGTGAACAGAAAGTGGATGTGGAAGAGCCCAAATGGATTAACAACTAAGGAAATCTACTTCGTCCTCACTAGCAAAAGATATATTGTGAATGATGTTGCCATCCCAAACAAGGTAAATGTTGGAAGTTACCACAGAATGGTAAAATGCACACTTGATATTGATGTAAGAAAAGAAAGGGAAAAACTGATGCAAGTAAAATTAAATTAGCATTAGTTGAGACATATGATGCAAGAAAGCAAGCTTATTCATCACCAGCCAAAAAAAAAAAAAAAAAACATCCTTCCCATTTCATCCATTCATTCAAAAGTTTGTCTAGTTCTGCCTTGAATTTATTTAAGCTGCGAACTTCCAAAATGACAGATGAAAGTTCGTTCCAGCAATCAACCACTCGCTGGCTAAAGGCTAATTTCCGTACATCTGTTCTACAACTGTCTTTCCTCAAGAACTAAATGGAGCCTAGTCTCCAAACACTGCAATTTGCAGAGCTTAAATCTTTCTTCGTAAGAGCATCCCTTTGTTCATTCCAGCAGCTCTACATCCTTCCTAAAATGAGGCCTCCAGACCTGTATACTGTACTCAAGGTGTGGTCTGACCATTGTGTTATACAAGGGTATAATCACCTCCTTATCCCTTCAAGAAAAATTCCTGTATATCATTGACAAGACACCATCAGCTACTTTTGCAGACTGTCTGCTCTGCTCAGAAAACTTCATATCTGACTGCACAATCACAAATAATATGAAGGTCTTTGACATAACAAAAGAGGAGAAAAAGCGGGCGGTATGTACTGGAACTTAAAAATAAGTTTGAGCTTCTGAAGATCTTTCAGGACATCGATGAGGAATACAACTTTCTGAAAGTGATAGAACCCTATAGGTAAAAAGAAATCCAAAAAAGAAAAAATTAGTCAAGAAACATGTCACGATGAATCAAAGAGTAAAAAATAAAATTGAGTATACTGAGTTACACAGAGCCATTAGAAAGAGACCCAGAGAGACGAAATAAGATCTAACACAAGAAAATTAGAACAAGCATTAAGGGAAAACAAAGGACTGAAATCAGCAGTAATACAGAAATACAAATGTTACTGAACTGAAGAATAATAGTGTACTTATAAATAGTAAAGAAGAATAATTGAAATAGCAGAAGACTTCTATAGAGAATTATATAAGGAGCAAAGAAATGATGCCAGCAGTGGGGAATATCCTCCCTGATGAGGTAGAACATGCATTGAAGAAAATTAAGAATCAGAAAACCCCCAGTGAAGACGAAGTTACTGTAGAGTTGTTAAAATTGGGAGGAAGAGACATGGCACAGAAACTGGCAAGACCCTTCACAAAATGCTTTAGGAAAGGTGTGATTCCTAAGGAGTGGAATAATGCAATCATAATTTTGTTGCCTAAGAAAGGAGATAAATCCAAAATTGTAAATTATAAACCAATTAGCTTGTTGTCCCACATCTATAAGTTGTTCATAAGGGTCATTACTAACAGATTAGAAAGAATACTTGGTGAGAATCAACCGAAAGAGCAAGCTGGTTTTAGGACAGGATTTTCAACTATGGATCACCTTCACATAATATCACAGCTAATCAGTGGTGTGGCCAGGATTTTTTGTCAGATACATTCACAAAAAAGGTGCCTTTTGCTTTCTAAACAAGTGCCACAGTACCAGATTTCGGTGGTGTACCTGCTAAACCTGTCTTGGCTATGCCACTGCAGCTAATGGAGAAAGCAAATAAATATGAAATACCATTATGCTTGGCATTTGTGGATTATGAAAAGGCATTTGACCCTATACAGCATAAAGAAATGTTTCGGGCACTGGAAAGACAAGGCATGACACCCCATGCATTATGATTTTGAAGAAAATATATGAGAATGCTACCTCCTTTATTAAACTAGACAAATACAATAGCAAATTTAAAATTGAGAAAGGAGTTCAACAAGGAAACACATTTCCGAAGTTGTTTACTGCTGCCCTTGAGGGAGCTTTCAGAAGATTGGAATGGTTGCAGAAAGGAGTCAGTATGAATGGAGAGTACCTAAATCATTTACGATTTGCAGATGAAATTGTGATCATAAGCCACAATCCCAAAGAGTTAGGGGGAAATCTTAATAAGTTATGCAGAATTAGTAAGGATTTTTGACTAAAGATGAATATGGATAAAACAAAAGTAATGATCTACAGGTATGTCACAGAAAGGGATATAATCATTGAAGGAGCAGTAATTGAAAAGGTGGATTCATATACTTACCTGGGTCATTAGCTGTAATAATGATAAATAGCTGGAAGTCACGAGAAGAATAAATTTCAGATGGATAGCATTCAGGAAATAGTCACATACCAAGGAGCAATATCCCAATTTGTCTGTCCCAATTTGAAACATAAAACAGTGAACCAATGTTCATTGTTGGATGGAAGAGAAGCTGAAAACTTCACAGCGAAGAATGAAACGAATTATATTAGGAATGAAACTGTTAGATAAGAAGAGAAGCATGGTGGTTAGGCAGCAGACAGAAATAAAGGACATTCTTATCAAAACTAAAGAACTGAAATGGACTTGGGCAGGACACAGCTGAAAGACATGATGACAGATGGACTAAGAAAATAATAGAATAGTACCCAAGAAGAGCTAAAAGAAAACCTGGAAGACAACGGAGATGGACAGATTAAATTCATGAGTTTATGGGTAGTAAATGGATGACCATTGCACAAAACAGAAGAAACTTCATCCTGCAGTGGATTGAAAATGGTTGATGATGATGATGCTTGAAAATATGGTCACAAGACATAAGTATGGAATATGATCTCCTCCAATGGCTAAAGAGGCCTGATGGTGGTGAACCTATGCTCGATATCAGGGTGTCTATAAGTTTCTGTGGCAAAAATCCCATTCTTCCACCAGTGCAGACCTTAGCTTACCAAATGACCGAGGAGTTGGCTTTCGGTTTGCAATGTGACACACATTTTCAGTTGAAGTTAAGTCTGGTGATTGTGCTGGCCATGGCAGTCATTGGATATCTTCGATTTCAAGATATTTCTCCACAACTTGAGCTCTATGTGCAGTGTTGGCCCAGTTTTCTTTTCGCGTCATGCACGAAAAGAAAACTCGGCCAGCTGCACCCCTAAAATATCACACATAGGGTTCAAGCATCTGTTCTTGGTACCTCTGTGCAGATACTGTACCCCCTATCAAAAACATTGAGTGGGTGTGGCTGATAATCATTATTCTGCCCCCACAAGAGAACACTGTCTCCACCGTAAGTGTTTTTTTCTCTGGTGTTGGAGGGATGGTACCGCATTCCTAGTTGTCTCCAGAAAAAATGTCTAGAATCTGTTTGTAGGCTAAAACGGGACTTGTCAGAGTCAGGACTCCAAGTCACATGTTTATGGCACCAGTTTTTATGGGCTCTGAAGTGGTTTAGGGTTAATGGAATGCAAACCCCGGTTTTGTTGCATTGAGACACTTGTATTGAGCCTTCTTAACACAGTCCAGTTGGATGTTTTCACTTGTGGCTGCAGCAACCACAAGAGACAGTTGTTGACAGGACATTGTAGCGTTCCGTTTTGTTGTTAGAGCCAGATAGGAGTCTGTTCTGGTTGATGTAGTCCTCAGGCAAACTTGGGCCTGATCTTTTTGTAATGGTTCCTGTCTCTTGAAACTGCTTCCATAGTGCTGAGATGACACTGTGTGACACATTAAGCTAGTGGTTTTCAACCTTTTTTTAATAACGGCACCCCTAAGTAATTTATTTTATTTTGTGGCACCCCTACTCAATCTACACAATTTTCTGCCTGTTAGATCCGATTATATATAATATTAAAAATATGTTATATGATAGTTATTACAATGATATAATTATAAAAATTACATTTCATAATACAAATTATAAATATATATATATGCAGTATATAATAATTTTATTCCTTATATATAGGTACTGAGTAAACATGAATTATAGATCACCACAAAATTATAAAGATACTGTACACTGTTTTATAATGAAATAAACATATAAATTAAAAAAAATAAGTTTAAGTAACTTAAACCCAAATTACATGGCACCCCTGGAATGTTGTTGCGGCATCCCGGTTGAAAACCACTGCATTAAGCCAACATGCCACCTACGACTGCCCAGCTTCAAGTCATTCAACACCCTTCCATCTTAAAAAATTATCTAAATGACATGACTTGCCATCCTGAGTACTGCAATCACAGCATGGATTTGTCTTGGTTAACCAGTCTGATAGGTTACTATAATGCAGTGACCAAGGAATTGGATGCAAAAAATAATTTTTACATCATATACAGTCATCCCTCGATTTACACGGTTTTTTATTGTGCAGTTTTGCTATTGCATGGTCAGGTATTTACTACCAAAATTTTAAATTGCGCGGTGAGTTTCGCTAACTGTGCGATTTTTGTTTACGAAGCTTCAAAAATAGGAATTGGCAGATTTTGAAAATTTGTTTTTCACATGATTGAAGATTTCATTGAAGGGGAAACACGTTTCACCATAATAACATAAAATCCCACAGAATCCCAGCTATCAGTATTCTTGCAAATGCAGTACAATCGAGTTTACTACCTGTTTATAATAGATTGCACTAACAGAAAAGCCCAATAAACTGGAAAGTGCAAATTGTTTTTATTGTTTTATGGTCATTACCTCCAGAAATGTGTGTTAGAAAAATATCACAAAGGCATTCAAAACTGATTCTTATAGCTAAACATATCAATAAACGGTGGTGTGTTTGTCCGCTTATTTTTGAAACTTCCTAATTCAGGAACCCCGTTCATCGGTTATCCTAAGTTAGCTGTTCAGACAGAATTGTTTTCTGGTTTGTGCAACATAAAGTGTTTTAATCGGTAAGCATTGCTGCTGATTTATTATTTCTTGTCTATATGAAGTGTGTTTAATTAGTAGCTAAAATGAAGAAAGCTACAACAAAAAAATTTTTTTTTTGATTTAGAGGAAAAAACATTAAAACATTAAAAATCATAAAGGTGTTAGAAAATGGCAAAAAGGTTGTGACATTGGCCAAGAAATACAGCATAAATGAATCTAGCATTTGACAAATTAGGGAAAATGCTGAGAAAATTAAAAGTTCACCAGTTACCTATTCCACATCATTGGCCGCAAAAAGTACTACAAATGTGAGAAATCCTTTAATAGAGAAAACTGAAAAATTGCTTTCTTTCTGGATGGAAGATCTTAATCAAAGAAGAATGCCTCCTAGTTCAGATATTATTCGTGCCAAAGCTCTGCAAATTTTTAATCACTTAAGAAGCAGCAGCCAGTCCATCCAATGCAGATGTCTTTCAAGCCAGTAAGGGTTGGTTTGAAAATTTTAAAAATGTCAGTCTTCAAATTCTAAAATTAATGGGCAGAGCAGCCAGTGCAGATATGGAAGCTGCTTCTTTTTATGCGAAAACTTTAAAGGATGTTATTGAGACTGGCTTATTTTGGAAGCGTATGCCGAACCGAACATTCATTTCAAAAGAAGAGAAAACCAAACCAGGTTTCAAGGCTGCAAAAGATAGGTAAACACTTTTGTGATGTGGCAATGCAGAGGCTGACTTTAAGTGTAAACCGTTTCTAATTTATATACTTCAGAAAATCCTTGTGCTTTTAAAGGAATATCAAAAAGCTCCTTACTGGTTCATTGGAAATCAAGCAAAAAAAAGCCTGGATGAAAGTTAAAATCTTCAAGGATTGGTTTTTAAATTGCTTTTATGTCAAAACAAAAAGATATTGCCTGAAGAAGAATGTAGCATTCAAAATCTTGCTCATTCTTGAGAGTGCACCCAATCATCCTGCACATTTGTCTGATCTGCACCCAGCAAATTCAAGTTCATTAATTCAGCTGATGGACCAAGGTGTTATAGCTTCCTTTAAACTTTATTGCCTAAGAATATCTTAATAATTTACAATTGGTAGAAGCTACTGATGGAATAGGCAGTGTTTCAATTCGAGATTATTGGTGGAATTATAACATTCTTGATGCTGTAAAAAATATTGAGTTCATGTGGGGTGAAGTTAAGAATTCAACAATGAATGCAGTGTGGAAAAAGCTGTGGCCACGAACCTGCACTAAAGAAGCCATGGTCAAAATGATTAGCAGAGAGGGATTTGAAAAACTGGAACCAGCAGATATCACAAAGTCTTTGAATCTCATAGAGAATAATTATTAGTGGAAGATATTTTTTCACAATGTAAAGAAGATAACAAAAATGATAAAAACGAAGAGATGCATGCAAAAATTTGACTGGACTGCGAAGAGATTAGCTGAGTTTTTAAGGCTTGCAAATCAGTTTAGCCAAGAAGCTCTAGATATGGATCCTAATTTGGAGAGAAGTTTAAATTTTTGCAGAGCTTTATCATTAGCTTTAGGTCCTTATGAAGAAATTTATAGAGAAAAACTGTGTGCTTCTAAGGAAACAATTTTAACTAATTTTTTCCAAAAATTGCCAGATACTGTTGCAAGTTTATCACAGGAAAACAACAACGAAGAAGCAGTGAATTTAGATTAAAAATCTAGGGCTATATATTAGCAAGCTTAATTTTATGTACATATTTGCAATTTTTTTCTTTTTTTCTTACCGAATGAAGACTTTTTTTTATTTTTTATTTACAGGTACGGAACCCTCGTTATGTCATGTAACCTATGTTTTGCATTGCGTGGATTTGGATTTGGATTGTGCCGTGTTTTCCCGGAACATAACCCCCGCATGAATCGAGGGATGACTGTACTTGGATTTCAGGAAGGATTTTGATACTGTTGCACACAAAAGCCTGCTGTACAAATGTGGCATTAAGGACAAGTTACTGCTTTCGATAAAGGGATGGTTAAGTAGAAGAAGACAGAGTGGTTATCAATAGGCACTGCTCTTCGTGGACTAATGTTATTAGTAGAGTTCCCCAGATTTCAATGCTGGGTCCATTGTTCTTTTCAAAATTTATCAATGATATTGATGAAAATATATCACGCTTAATGTCTAAGTTTGCAGATGATACAAATGGTATGATGGTTTACGACAGTCATCAGGCTGAGAAATGGCAGTTGAAGTTTAGCATTGATAAATGCAAGGTACTGCGAATGAGTAGCAGTAACCCCAGAGTAACTTAACAACTGTGTGGTTCTACACTTAGGGTAGTGGATAATGAAAAAGAGACCTAGGGATAATTGTGCAGTCAGAAATTCTCTGAGAAGTGTAGACATGCTGCCAGGACAGCTCATGGTGTTTTGTTAGTGATATACAGAAACTTTGCTACCAGGGATAAGAAGCTGATTATCCCCTTGTATAAGGCCATGGTTAGGCCACATCCAGCCATATACATGTCTGGAGGCCTAGCTTTAGGAAGGTTGTAGATCTACTGGAATGGGTCCAGAGAAGAGTAACCAGATTGGTGAAGAGAACAAAAGGATGGTCTTACTTAGAAAGGCTTCAGTTTGGCAAATTGCAGTGCCTCGAGACTAGGCACCTGCAGGGAGATCTGATTGAGGTGTTTAAAGCCTTGAATTTGATTTGAGTAAGCTGAATGTTATAGTATTCTTCCACTTGCTGATACTAAACACAAAAGGGCATAAATTCAAGCTGAGGAAGGATGGTTGCAAGATAGATGTGTGGAAGTTTTCCTTCAGTCAGCAGGTGGTTGATTGTTGGAACAGGCTCCCATCTGTTGTTGTGGAAGTGGATAGGTTGAATAAATTCAAGGGAGAACTAGAAAAATTCTTGGAGGGCATGGATGGGTCAACTGTTTTTTTTTTTTTTTTTGCTGATACTATACAAAGTATAAGCTTGCTTTCTTGAATCATTTTCCATTACTACTACAATTTGAATATGTTTGGGACCTACTGGAAAGGGACATTGATGCTTACATTATGTGGACATTACTGGACACTGTGCAATGCATATGCAGCACTATCAAAAGACAACCTGTAACCTTGTGGATTCCATGCCAAGGCATATTCAAGCTATATCATGGGCAGAAGATGGCTCCATGAGGTAGTAGGTAGGTGTTGCTAATTCATAACCAACTCGTGTGTGTAACTTAAATATAAATGAAAAATATGCCAGTCATATAGCAGGCCAAATTAGTGAAAAATGGAAAGTTAACCAATATGTAGCAAGGCAACAAACAAAGAAAAGGTGGATTGGGGGGGGGGGGGATAAATCAAAATAAAAGGTATTGCAGAAAGAAAATGCTCCTAAAATAATTTTAAAAAAATGCCAATTAATTAAAATAGCAAATATAATAAAGTTACAAAAATTCTAGTTGAAGTGTGCGTATGTGTACATGTGCAAATGTGCTTAATAAAAGGATTGGACAATTTATTATTTGAAGGCATAGTCAAATGAAGGAGTAAAAGTTTATTTTAGGATATGATGTAAGTTTGCTTCCTTTCATCATTTTAATAGTACTATATCAAGAAAAATTCTTAGAACGTAACTCAGTCTTGTTACTGCAATAATTAAAGACAAACACCAGCCAAGGAGTAAAAATTTTTGCTATAAAAATAATAAAATAATGTGATACACTATCGGAAGACTAAAATATTACAATAAATTACGATAAAATAAACTACGATAAAACATTAAAAATATACCGAAGCAATAAAATTATCTAAAATAAACTGGATTAAAAGCGATAAAACCTGAAGCTTTCGGAGACTGCTGTCTCCTTCTTCAACAGTATACTATTACTGCAATGACACATCCTTAAGTAGCAGACCCATGGCACTCATGCACGTGGTCCATCAGACACATTGTTGGCATTCCCCACGCGCGCATCGGAAACGGAAGTGGCTCGGGAGCATGTCAAACAGAACCGGTCATTCCGTCTGAGGACAACCGCCTCAAACAGGGGGTGTAAACATGTCCCCCTGTCCCTGTTAATAGTATTACGACTGGATGAACCGATTCGCAAGATCTCGAGCCACTTGCGTTCCCGAAATCCCTGAGCACGGTCCGTAACGGCCGCGTCTTCAGGGAAGATCCGATGCTGCTTCTCCCAGAAATGCTCTGCCACAGCAGACCTCGCATAATTAGCAGTCTTAATAGCAGTCATGTGCTCCCCAAGACGGTCTTTTAAATGTCGCCCCATCTTCCCCCCACATAACATTCCTCACAATCCGGGCACTTAATCTCATAGACCACACTACTAGTATAGTCCTGGTACAGGTTTGCTATAGCATCATGTTTTTAACTCTAACACCGTGCATTCTGTGACACTTTTGTGCTATGTGGGCAAGTGACTCAGCCGCATTGCATCCAGCTCTGTATTGCCTATCCATACCACATCCTCTTGATGTTCTAGAGAGGGTAGGATGGCATTGATCCTGGTTTTCACTAGGTGAACAAAAGCGTGGCCAGATAGCAATTTGGTTCATCACCCACCCACCAGTGTTGTGAGCGAACCTGGTTCGAATTTTTGAAACAACAGCCATCATAGGAGCTGTGCAGGAGATCCCTCCATCTCTTCTTTATGGATGCTTTAGAATCTATAAATACATTTCCATCCTTTAACAAATTCTTAGCCAAGCTTGGTTCTTTCTTTATGGATGGCCTTTCAATCAAGTAGTGTAGTAGGTCAGAAGCAGAGCCCAGTTGCTTCTCTAATCTTTTTCTTATTAATTATTATATAATTAATAAGGGAATAAACCATCATAGCAATGGGATACCTAGCCCCCCACATCCACAATGTCAGCATAAAAGTGTGCATTTATCATGTCATTTAGCAGCCTAGGTCATTTCTTAATAGCAAGTCTAACCTGGGTGTCCCACGCATTAAGCCAGGAAGCAGTTACCCTCCCCAGCACTAAACAATGATAAAATTTAGACAACAAATATGCCTGGAGGATAAACAGCCTCTGCTGGGGTTTTAATGGGGCTTTTTGAAGCCGTTCCAGCAGATCACCCAGGGAGACAGTTGGATAACATTGATTCTAAGACCCCTAGCACTGAAGAAATTATTTGCCTGATCTAAAAGTCAAGTGCTGCAACCCAGATTGTGTAGAATCCGCCAGGATGAGGTCATCAGCAAAGGCCAAAGCATTCACATTATATTGTCCAAGTTTAAAACCAATATATGAGAGAATTTTACAAAATAATTGGTCTAAAACCAAATTAAAAATGAAAGGTGACAAAGAATCACCTTATCACACCCCATTAGTTGGACATAGCGTAAGGCAATCACCTCTGAACTTCATCGAGGTAACACGGGAGCGGTGCAATTTAAAAATATAATTAATAAAAGTTACAGGCAAATGTCCCTCTGCAGCACCTCAATAATAGCGTGAAAAGAGACACTATCAAACACTTTACATAAATCAGTAGAGGCTAAATGGGGAGTCTTGAGCTCCTTTCTTGCAATTTTGATTAATGATTGTAAAATAATTGTCTGCAGCTCCATCAATTGGAAGAAAGGCTTTCTGTCTGTTGTCCAACTTCATCATAGATTACAGTCTGTTTGCAGGATCTTGTAATATGTTCTCAATATAACAGAAGACACAGTTATTGGTCTGAATTCCGATGGTAATTTTGAATTGACCCTCTTTGGAATAAATATAGTAATGCATCATACAAACACTGGGGAATAAAATCGACCCATAAATATATGTGCATGAGGTCAATCAAAAGTTTTTCCAAAATGGATCGTAATTGTGTCGGAGTCACTCCATCAGGACCAGGACTAGATGATAGCGCTGGAAAAGCAGATCTTAATTCAGCATTTGTAATAGGATATAAAGATTTTCCCTTATCACTGGATCTTCATCATAGCCTGCTGGAATATACAAGTCATCTTCTTCTAAATTATCCCTACAAAAGATGTCTTTCCAAAATTTGAGAAACACTGAAGATTCAACCACTTCTTCCTCTTCACTGGATCCAGAATATTATGGGCACGTATTTTTTTCAATTTTTGTGGTAAAGACGAGTTTTTGCATACTCGTTTTTCCTCGGATATGACGTTTTTAAGTTGGAAGGATCAACTTAAGTTTTAGCAATAGGTCGAGTTTGAGGAGGCGATATCCCAAGAATACTATATTTAATATAATTCTTCAATTCATCAAAATGTTGATGAATTGAATAATTATATTAAATGTACATTTTCTCTATGTGCAACAGTGAAATTATTTTTGAAAAATTCCTTGTGCATTATGCAAATTAACAGTGTTAGTTTATTAGTAATTATAAACCTTTATTATCTCATTATTAAGCTGTACTAAAGGAAATCACAAAAGAAGTCCTGTTCCTTCCCCCCACTTTACCCCTGGCTGCACTTTTTATTTTGCGTGCGTGAAGCAACAGTGCATATTATTGTTTTATATTGGTTTCAATTAATTTGTTGTATAAACTTGTTTTTTCTTTAGTTTACAGATCTGGAAATTATCCATGCCAAATCATCTGAGATGAGCCCAAAGCCTGATCCAAATCATTTAGTATTTGGAAGGCATTTCAGTGACCACATGTTTGAAGTAGAGTGGACAGCATCTAAAGGTTGGGGAATTCCTCGTATATGTCCTTTACATAATTTTGTTCTTCATCCTGCTTCTAAAGTGTTTCATTATGCACAAGAGGTAGATGTTTTAAATTTTAATGACAGTTTCTGTGTTTTTTCAAAATGTCAATTTAGATGAAGAAATCAATAATAAGGAAATTTTGATTAGCACTGATTATTTTCTTTATCAGAAAATAAGTTCTGAGAGGATAAGTAATAATATTGCAGAAGTGGCGTACCTATTCAATGTTGTTTATTCATTGAATAGGCATACCTATTCAATGTTGTTTATGTTATCGATCCCATTTTCATACAGCATATTACATTTTAAATTTATATATAAAAGCGTGCATTTTATACTTGTGCATAAATGATAATGAGCTAAGTATGCACCAATTTAAACTTAATTATTTTTACATCTTTAAATGAATAATTTTCATACCTACTAACAATTGATTGAAATACTGTTGTGATGGTTACATTAAAGGATAGATGCAGATTGTTAGGCAATCCTTTCTGTTGCTTGCTTGTGCCTGAAGAATGTACAGGCAAAGTTAGTCAAGAGAAATGTTAGCTTATGTATGTAGGACTGTATTAATCACATACAGGAATCTTCTGAAGTGACCTTTGCACATTGAATAAGTTGATAGTGATTTTTGAAAATGATTGACCATGAATATATTTTAACATTTAACATCTTCTTCTTGAGCAGCAGCAACACAGGTTTTCTAAAAATTGTAACGTTGTTGAACTGTTCGGGAAGCTGTTTTTGCCATTTTCTTGATAATTTCTGTTGTAGGAGTTTGCATTTCATTGAGAAAACATTGCCTCTGTTTCATTTGCCCACTTGGATGACTACGAAATCCTCATCATTATTTAATTCTGACAGTGTAACTTATAATGATCTCAGTCAGGCTAATAGAGAGAGCGGGTAGTTCGAATTAGTGAAAAGTCCAAATTATACAATGTCATAACCCTTCATCATTTTCTCTTCAATTACACCTCTTAAATTTTATTCCTTAAATACATGTTCAATTTTCCTTCCCTTTGTTTTCCTTGTAGCCTTTATCATACCTTCAGTTTTCTCTTATCTTCCTTAGTACATACTTCCTCATTTATAACATTTTCTGTCAGTTTCATCAGTTCAAGCTATCTCCATAACCACATCTCAAAAGCTTCAATTCTTCTAAGTTCTCCTTTATTGCCCATGTCTCAGCTCGGAGCAATATGGCCTTAGTTGCTAATGCTCCTTAAAAAAAACCAAACAAAAATGTCTCAGCCCCATAAATATGATGCTGAATACTAAACACTTAAACTAATCTTTCCCTTAACTGGTTATCTATTTTCCCCTGTAAATATTTGTTTCCTCTTGTCAAATGCCCATTGCAGTTCTAGTTCTACTTTCCTGGCAACTTCTCCCATTACTTGTTAGCAGATTTTAAGTCTGCTAACAAGCATTTATCCTCTTATAATCCATTTTAATAGTTTTCTTTTTCATCCCTTCTTGTTTATTCTCAACCCATATTCTTCAACTTTTCTTAAATCTTCCCAACAAAATGTATAATGCCTTCTTCTGTATTTGATACTAGTTTTTCTTTTACACCCTCCTTTTCTATCTCTCCTTCCATTACATCTCTGACTATCACTGCTACAGATACACACTTGCATGCACTCCCAATGAACAATGTTGTGGGAGGAAGAGCACCTTTGTCTCACTCCCCTAACTACTTTCCTCATAGTATTCACACCTATTCTCAGCATTACCCTTTGACCCCCAGTATACTTCCTCTGTCAGTTTTCTCTCTCACCCTATCAATTCCCATATCCTTCAATATCTCCGTCAGCTTTTCCCAATTTGTCATATTGAGTGCTTTCTACAAATCCAGAGAACAAACAAATATTCTTACTCATTTCTGCTTCTTTCCATCAAAATTCTCATTTTTAGTGCATCCCTTATTCCTCTCCTTTCTGGAATTCATACTGTTCATTTCCTCCATTCTTTCCCTCAATCAACCAGTTCATTATCTTCATCACCTTTTCTGCATGTAAGCAGCTAATGGTCCTGAAGTACTTAATTGGATTGCATTATTTTTCTTCTCAATTGGAATCACAATAGTCAAAATCCTCTGGTCATTTTCTCTTCTCATATTTTTATTTTCCTTATCCCTGCATTTCTCATCACTTCAAATACTGTGCATGTTGCTTATTGTGATTATGAATAATTTTATCACTTTTATGAAGTCCTGATCAGACTTATACTAGAAAAAATTATACTTATTGTAATCAGCACTTTTGCTTATGTTATCACTTTTTTGCCTTATTGCAGTTTATGCATATGCAGTGAAAGTGATTACATAGCGTCCCAGTTTGTTCTTGAACTCCGACACATTGCATGTCCAGTTACTGCTCTTGCTTCATACAGTTTGTATGGTTTGTTGGTTTCTCTACTCCATGAAAGAAAATACTATATCTGTATTCATACCAGTCTGACTGGTTCGTAGTTGAGCATTAACCCTTTTACAATCCTTCATCTTTCTATAATCCTTAATATTTTTTTTTTTTTTTTTTTTTTAATGTGTGGATTTAGCATTAGCATTATTAGAGGCATATGATGCAAGAAAGCAAGCTTATGCAGCATCAGCCAAAAAAAAAAAAAAAAAACCACCCATTTCACCCCTCCGTTCATTCAAAATACCTGTCTTAAGAGGTGTCCAGCTGAGCCTTAAATTTATTTAGGCTATCAACTTCCACAACAAGGGATGGAGTCTGTTCTACCAACCAACTACCCACTGGCTAAAGGCAAATTTCCGCACATCTGTCTTTCCTGAATTTGAATTTATGCGATCTCAAGTGATTATTCTGAGCAAGAGGAAGAATCCCATCCGCATTGAGCATGCTCAAACCATTCAAGGCTTTATACACCTCTATCAGATCACCTCGCCGGTGCCTAGTCTTCAGACACTGTAATTTGCAAAACTTAAGCCTTTCTTCATTAGACAACCCTCAGTTCCATTCACTGATCTTGTTGCCCTTCTCTGTACTCGTTCCAGCAGCTCTACATCCTTCTTGAAATGAGGACTCCAGACCTGTATACAGTACTCAAGGTGTGGCCTGACCATTGCCTTATACAAGGGAATAATCACCTCCTTATCCCTGCCAGAAAAATTCCTGTATATCATTGACAAGATACCATGAGCTACTCTTGCAGCCCATCTGCACTGCTCAGAGAACTTGAACTTCATATCTGCCTCCACGATTACGCCCCAGGTCCTTTTCATTCTCTACCACTGTCAATGTAGTACCACAGAGTTGATACGTTTCTATGGGGTTACTGTTTCCCATATGTAGTACTTTACATTTGTCAATGTTAAACTTCATTTGCCACCTCTCAGCTCATCTGCTCAACCTTTCCAGATCCTGTTGCAGCAGCATAGCGTCAGTAGTGTCCTTAACAACCCTGCCAACCTTTGTATTGTCTGCAAACTTGGACATTAAGCTTGATATACCATCATCAATATCATTTATAAATACAGAAAACAATATTGGACCCATCACTGAACCCTGAGGGACTCCACTAATAACATTAGTTCACAATGAGCAGTGTCATTGATTACCACTCTCTGTCTTCTCCCACTCAATCATCCCTTTATCCATAGCAGCAATTTGCCTCCAATGCCACACTGCTCCAATTTGTGCAGCAGTCTTCCATGTGCAACACTATCAAAAGCCTTTGTAAGATCCAAATATATAATATCAGAATTATTCCCTGCATCCAGTTCTTTTGTGACTGAATCATAGTATCCAATCAAATTGGTCAGGCAAGACTTTCTCCTAACAAAACCATGCCGTGTCCGAGCTATAACTGAAGTCTTATCTAGATGATCCTGCAGTGCTTCTTTAACCAGTGCCTCCATTAATTTTCCTGGAACAGAAGTTAAACTCACAGGTCTATAATTACTTGTGTCAGCCTTTGATCGTCCTTTGTGAATTGGGGTGACATTTGCACATCTCAGTCTGTGGGTACCTCCCCTGAGTCCAAAGAAGCTCTCATAATTATGGCTAAGGGTTTGCTTACTTCCTTTGCTGCCTCCTTTAATAGAACTGGATAGATCCCATCCACCCCGGGTGCCTTTTTTATGTTTATCCTCAACAATTTCTCCTCCACTTTCCTCTCAGTTATTACAAAATCATCTAGCTCACTGCCAGAGTTTACTTCACCTCTGGCATTCCCCTTCCTGAATAACTCCTCATTTGTGAATGTAGATGCAAAATACTCGTTTAGTTTGTTAGCCACCTGAGCAGGATCCTCAACTGTTGAACCATCAATATCAAGTGGACAAATCTGATTCATCTATTTCCTTCTAGAGTTTACATTGGTAAAGAACTCTTTCTGTTTTTCTTTGCATCCTTTGCCAATGATTTCTCATAATCTGCCTTTGCCTGCCTAATCTCCTTTGTGACTTGGTTACAGACTAGCTTATATCTATCATAGGCTTCCATGTCACCCATTAATTTATATGTATCCCATGCATTTTTCTTCTCTGCCATATGTCTCATTAGTTCATCTGACATCCATTTAGGCCTGAACCTTGAACAATATTTCTTAGTTGGTATGTATCTAGTAGCTTCCAAGATAAGTTCTTTGAATGCTTCCCATTTTGAATTTGCTGTTGGTAACATCATCAGTTGGTCCCACCATATAAAATTTAAATACTGTCTCAGACCATCGTAGTCGCCTTTACGAAAGTAAAAACCCTTTCCTTTACCCCTGATGGTAGTTACCTCTGAGTAAATCCCACTACAGCACACTGAAGTGAAATTGTTGAAGTTAAACATAAGAAAAGCACTTGGGGTGGATGGGATCTATCCAGTTATATTAAAGGAGGCGGCAAAGCAACTAAGCAAACCCTTAGCCATAATTATGAGAGCATCCTTGGACTCGGGAGGTTCCCACGGACTGGAGAAGTGCAAATGTATCCCCAATTCAGAAAGGGGGATTGAAGGGTGACACGAGTAATTACAGACCAGTTAGTTTAACTTCTGTTCCGGGTAAAATAATGGAGTCACTGGTTAAAGATGCATTGCAGGATCATCTAGGCAAGACTGCAGCAATAATTCAGATACAGCAACGGTTTGTTAAGGGTAAGTCTTGTCTGACAAATTTGATAGGATATTATGATGTGGTTACAAAGGAACTAGATGCAAAAAATAATTTTGATATCATATATTTGGATTTCAGGAAAGCTTTTGACACTGTTGCGCATGGAAGACTATTGTAGAAATTGGAGCAGAATGGTATTAAGGGTAAGTTGCTACAATGGATAAAAGGATGGTTAAGTGGGAGAAGACAGAGGGTGGTAATCAATGGGTGCCGCTCTTCATGGACTAATGTTATTAGTGGAGTCCCACAGGGTTCGGTATTGGGTCCACCGTTGTTTTGTATATTTATCAGTGATATTGATGAAGGTATATCAGGCTTAATGTCGAAGTTTGTAGATGATACAAAGGTTGGCAGGGTTCTTAATGACAGCAATGGCAGTGTGCAACAGGATCTAGATAATTTGGGCAGATGGGCTAAGAAGTGGCAACTGTAGTTTAACCTTGACAAATGCACACTACTGCATATGGGTAGAAGTAACCCCAGAGAAACGAACCAACTGTGTGGTACTACACTTAAGGTGGTAGAAAATGAAAAAGAAATGGGAGTAATTGTGCAGTCAGATATGAAGTTTTCTGAGCAATGCAGACAGGCTGTCAGGGCAGGTCATGGGGTTTTGTCAATGATATCTAGGAATTTTGCTAGCAGGGAAAAGGAGGTGATTGTCCCTCTATATAAGGCAATGGTCAGGCCACGCCTTGAGTACTGCGTTCAGGTCTTCTGGAGGCCTCATTTTAGGAAGGATGTAGATTTGCTTGACCGTGTACAGAGAAGGGCAACAAGGAAGGATGTAGAGTTGCTAGAACGAGTATAAAGAAGGGCAACAAGATTGGTGAGGGGAATGAAGAGATCCTCTTACCAAGAGCGGCTTAAGTTCTGCAAATTGCAGTGGCTGGAGACTAGGCACCTGCGCGGTGATCTGATTGAGGTGTATAAGGCCTTGAATGGGTTGAGCACGCTGAATTCTGATGGGATCCTTCCACTTGTTCAGATTACGAACCTAAGGGGGCATAAATTCAAATTAAGAAAAGACAGATGTAGAATAGATGTGCGGAAATTTGCCTTTAGCCAGCGGGTGGGTAATTGCTGGAACAAACTTCCATCTGTCGTTGTGGAAGTTGATAGGTTGAATAAATTTAAGGAGGAACTGGACAGGCATTTGGAGGGAATGGTGTGATATTTATTTATTTTTTATTTTTTTTGGCTTATGCTGCATATGTTCATACACTTGCTTTCTTGCATCACATGCCGCTACTACTACTACTGCCACCTAGTGGTTCCTTTATCTGCAGATTCTTAATGCATGAAGAATCACTACTTATAATCATATCAAGAGTATTACTCCCTCTAGTTGCCTCCAAAACATGCTGATGTAGAAAACAATCATCCAATAAATCCATAAAAGCCTTGCTAGTGTGTAAGTGACCAACCCACAAATTCCAGTCAATATCTTGGAAATTAAAATCCCCCATTATAAGACTGATTTACTGGCCCACTCTGTTTCCCTGTACAGTTTCTTATTATACTCATCAGAGTCATTAGGCCTATAACACACTCCTACTCTCAATTTTGATCTCCCAATGCTTATGTCACACCAAACTGACTCGACACTGCACTGTTCAGCGATGTTGACTGACTTCACTTCCTTGGATTTTATGTGTTTCTTAACTAATAGCATAACCCTTTCTCCCTTCCTATCTTGTCTATCCTTTCTGTACACATTGTACTCCCCAAATTCCAGTTCTGTTTTCCTTATATCTGTGTGACACCATGTCTCTGATATCCCGACAATATCTGCCTGTGATGTTTTGAGCAATACCTCAAATTCATCAAATTTATTTACCAAACTCCTAGCATTGGTGTACACGCAAGTATACATGCACCTGTTCCTATTCTTAGCTACCCTAACACAACCCATGTGTTTACTTGCACCACAATGACTCCCAGCAGTCTCTGAAATATCCTGCATCTTGTTTTCCGGGCTGCTGCTCATTCCAATAGAAGCAGTGCAAGAATCACTTTCACCTCTGCCATTGGCTACTGTTAATCTATTAGTCCTTGTATCCCCCCAAGCTAGCAGCTTTCTGACCCACCTAACACTGCCTCGATAGCATCAGCAAATATTCTTGCAACCTTTCTATTTAAGTGTATCCCATCCCTTTCGAAGCAGTCTCTCCTGTTAACAAGTACAGCCCAGGCTGAAAAAAATTCTACCCCTTGAGCCTTGCACAGTCTTTTCAGGGCCGAATTGATCAAGGCTCTCATCATATACTCCCTCATATTGTGTCTGGGGAGAATTGCAGACACTTTCAAATTCAAACCTAATTCACGGCTCTTTTTCAACAGTGACCTAACAGAATTACTTAACAATTACTTGTTAAGTAATTCTGCCGGTCTGCTACTCTTAATATCATTAGTGCCACCGTGTACAATTATATCACCTTTTGTGCCCTTAAAAGATGATATCTGCTCTACAATGTCATCAACCTTTGCCCCTGGCAGACATACCCTGGTCCTGTTTCACCTATCCTTTTTACAAAGCATATTCCCCATTTCCCTGACAATAGAGTCACCAACAACTACTAGTTCCTGTGATTTACAGAAGCATTATGATAGTTTTGTTTTTATTGCTGACTTTCTCATAGAAATAGTGGGAACCAAATTAAAATATTTTATATTGCTTGATTTTAATGTTTTCTTTCTATCTTTGGGATCACGATAATTGGAATCCACTCATTTCATCCTGATTCGCTATGTATTCAGTTTCAACCTTACATTCTTTTCCAGCTCTCCCATATAAATGCTCTTTACAGAGCGTACAGAGTGTAAATGGTATATTAAACATAATGGGCAGAATGCTCAGGAAAACATAGGGCAAATACTCTGCAGCATTTTTGTATTAAGAGCAGTGTTTCTAAGTTGTACTGTGCAAAAGTTTTGTAATGTCAATTTCTGTTCTCAAACAAAGCTTTCTATCAGCCAGTATAATTTTTAATCAGTATTCACCATGCAATGTGCTTATCCACTCAGAATCTGCAACATGTCCATATACAGTATTTCATAATTATTACATTTCAAAATGACTTGAAATCATTTTGTTTTATTGTAGGGTATGGGGGTAATAGTAACTTAAGAGCTGGATATTATTATCAAACCGATGCATTTTATTACAAACAAAAAAGGATTGTGTGGATGGAACACACTATGAAACGTAAGTGCTCAAAGTGAGAACTTTGCATAGCATAATACATCATATGTCTATAAATGATGAAGATCACTGATGATGTTACAACAAATTTCCTATTAGCTGCTTCAAATGTCCTCAAAAACAAAAAAAAATTACAACAAATTAAGATAGGCAGCTTGGAAAATTTGGCATAGTATGACATCCTGTCCATGTTTTTGGGAATGTCATATACAGCAAGAGTCAACCTCTGAACTGAAGTGTGCAGATGCATTGTTATGCTGTAATCAGAAGTCTCGATGAACCATCGATGGCATGTTTTCCATCAGTAACTGTAATACTTAATTTGAGAATGATGTGTAGTCATTATAGGTCAAATGATCAGGTAGGAGATGCAGACCAACGACGTATTCTCATATGATGTTTGCTCTGCCCAAAATCTGGTGTTGTTCAGAGTGACATAAGTGGTATTTTCAAACAATATGTGGCTGTTTTGGCAACTAAAGATGCCATTTCTCGTGACTTCTGTTTCATCAGTCCAAAGATTGTGACCCAATAGTTTTTCGTGTGCCTCCTCACTGTAGAAATCACTCACAACTCTATGCCGGGATCGACAAACTTTTAGAGAAGTGGGACACATGAAATTTTGGAATATTTGGTGGGCTGTGAAGAGGATTCCTAATTACTGAAAAGTACATTCTCCATAGCCGAGTGGTCAGGAGTGGGAGTGCAGCAGCACACACTCTTTGAGTAGATAGGGGTTCAAGCCCCTGACTGCTGAATACGGTCGATCTGAATGATCGACCGTATTCAGCAGTCAGGATGAATGAATTGTTGAGGAGGCTTCCATCCTGCAGTGGGTTGATAATGGCTGCACTTTACCTTTTTACATTCTCTGCATAGCTTTAATGTTATGTAGAGGAACAAATTTTATACCTACGCATATCTACAGATTCAAAAATAAATTGATGGATATATAATACAAAATATACCAGTTTGTTTATATGAAATTTTAATTATTACTTATTTATCGTACTAATCACAAAAATACAGTCAGTAATACAACAAAATTAATTATTACTTATTTATTGTACTAATCACAAAAATAGAGCTAGTAATACAACAAAATTAATTATTACTTATTTATTGTACTAATCACAAAAATACAGTTAGCAATACAACAAAATTATAATTAATAGGATGAATGTGATTGTAGAGTGTGACTAAGTTTCGTAAGATCGGGTTTTAAAGTACTAGTACCATTTCTTAAAAAATCATGTAAATGCGTGTCAGTTAGATGTGATCGTATTTTTGTTTTTGCATATTTCATATTTGAAAAGGTCAACTCACATATACATGTACTTCCGCAAATTGATTGATGTAACCTTTCTTGCAAAATTTTTATATCTATCAGTATATTATATTGATATATTTCTATGTACTATATTGAGGTAAACTCTTATTATTTTACAAACCAACTCTAATTGTAAATTTTCATCAACATCGTTGACCGGTACATCAAGCGGATTTTGAAAAGGTTCAAACACTTTTGAATTATTTTTAAAATCAGAAAACCTAATGCCAAATTTTCCTGCAACAAACTTAACGTTTTGAACAAAATTTTCAGTGGAAAAAGTACAACTAGGCATTAGATAAATTATTGCAACTTGGAAAATGTGAAAAATTATTCCAAAGTGTTCTTTTAAATAACTCCAGTTTTGTTTCAAATGCTTTGGCATTACAATACAATTCATTGACACGTTTGTCTCGTCCTTGTAGTTCAGGTGTTCACATAGATCTTAAAAAGGCAAGGTTCTACAACCATTTGAGACCTGACAGTTCCAGAACAGATTTAAATTTTTTGTTCATAAATAGATCTATTTCGATCCTAAGTTCAAAAAATTGTTTCAACATGTTACTGTGACTCAACCATTGTACTTCAGTGTGATACAACAAATCACCGTATTCGCCTCGATTGTTTCAAGAAAATTTTTGAATTGCTGATGATTCAGACCAGTCTTGCGAATAAAATTTACTGTTGATATTAACAATTAACATGACTGAATCTACGCCAAAAATTTTCTGCACAAAGACTGCTGGTGAATTATACAATGAAATTGCATTTATTTTTTTAATATTTTTACTCTCAAGATATTTATGAAGCAGACCCATGAACCCAATTTTAGTACCAACCATATTTTTAGTGCCATCTGTCGTAACTGCTGATAGCAAATCCCAATTCAATTTGAGGCTATCAGTTGCTTCTGACACACTCAAAAATATATTTTCACCTGTTGTATCCTTCAAGCTTTGTAATACAACTAGCTCTTCAGTTACTGCAAAATTTTGATATACACCTCAGATATAAATTAGTAATTGAACTGTATGGCTTGTATCTTCACTCTCATCAATTGCTATTGAAAAATGTGAATTCGCGAACTTTTTCTGCGAGTTGATTTTGAACATCGGCTCCTAATTTTCAATTCTTCTTGTTACAGTTGATGAAGATAAACTTACAGATGCAAAATTCTTTACTTTCTCAGGACATACTTCTGCAATTGCCAAAAAAATTCATTTTACAAATTCTCTAACCATAAAGGCCCTTCCTTCTTCGGCAATGATTTGGGAGGCTTAAAAACTATCTCTAACTGCAGATAAATTTAGATGAGTACAAGTTCTACTCTTCTGTTGTTGACTTTGAAGAGTTTGGGTTAGTTCTTGGAGTTTTTTTCTGCCGCAAAGCTCCTTGAAATTTTTCGTAATTTGAGGCATGTTTTGTGGTGTAGTGAGTTGCACATTATATTCCTTGAACACCAACAAGGCTTCATTGCAAATGAGACATGTGCAAGTATTATTGAGTAGTGCAAAAAAGTAATTAATTGGCCACCACTCATTAAAAACATGACACATCAACTTTTCTTTTTTTCTACATCAACTTCAACATGATTTTTATGGGGTCACTGGAATAAAAAAAAAAATATATATATATGAATATTGAAATAAGCATTGACATGTCTTCATTTTATGAAATATTTTAACATAAAGGTTATTATTATATTCATATCACTTGAAATTAATAATATAGTTTATTAGGCAGTTTGCCTAATAAACTACGTTATTATAATATAAAACTATATTATTAATTATAATATAGTTTAATAAGCCGATGTTTCGGGTATCTTACCGATACCTATCATCAAACTATCTTGTGGGGAGAACAGATAGGGTTACAAATTTGAATATTTTAGGATATTACAGTTAAAATTACCAATATTACAGTTTGCAAATTACGATTCTAAAGTATTAAGTTTTGAATTACTGTTACAATAGTAAACAGGAAATCTAAGGCAATACGAAGGGATTAAATTCATGTTTGCCGAAAGCCTCCTCTTGCCGCTGTTACCAGAAACTTTATGTGCATACAGGCCGCCAGCAGTTAATTTATAGCAGAAGAGATTAAGCCCATCAACCAATAGGATAGTGTCATGTTTTTATCCTGGATCCAGGGTTCTTGTATAGAAGCCAGAGGTGACCTTTTCTCCCATACTCTGAACATCAGGGTTCATGTGCAGGCTGGTTCAAGATCTTACTGATACCAATCATCAGACATATTGCTGGTGCCAGGTTTTATCCTGGATCTGGGATTCTTGTGTAGTGGAAGGTGAGGGTGACCTTTGCTCCCATCATCTGCACATCAGGGTTGGTGTGCACCCTGGCAAAGGATTAGTAAATCCCTAATTACTGTCTCTAATGCCTATTGCTATTTAATGACAGGGGTTAAGATTAACAGATTATTTTAACAATGTTTCAAAGAATAACTTTGAGTGGAAATAACAGAATTAATATCTAAGAAGACGAAGCTGACAACACAGAGGCATCAACACTATTAATCAACTGGCAAATGTTAAAATAATCTGTAAAATGTGTTTTTCATAAATTTTATTGTGATCTAATATAAACATTAATTTTTACAATCTAATTGAAATATCCACGGGTGGGATAAAATTCCTTTGCTGGCCTGATCCAGCCCATAGGCTGTAGTTTGGGGACACCTGCTCTACACAGTGAAGTTAATTCAGTTTGCAACCCTTTACCTGCAAGTATTGTAAAGGTCACACCCCTGTGCCATGCATGAATGTAGTTGAAGCTGTAGCTCTACTGCCTGTAAGCTACTAACAGATGTTTTTTTTTAAATATTTAATTTTCCCCTCCTCTACTGTACATATATGTCTAGAGTACAGCTGTTCTCTGTGGGGTTGAATTCACGCTTGACCAAGCCCTTTCAATTTGTAGTAAGTCTGCTATCCACAGATAATCTGTCAGCCCTCCTTTAGCCTTAATCGCACACCCTAATCAGTACACTCGGTGCCCATATCTGATAACAATATTTTGGTCCATTCCTCCTTCAACACAGTGGCCTGTTCAGCCATTGATTGTAAATGTACTGGCCTTGAAGCCCATGCTCCAATTCATCCCAATGGCAGTGGGGTTAAGGTTGGGGCACTACGCTGACCAATGAAGCTTTTGCATGCCCATGACTTTAAGTCATGCTGAAGCTCAATAGGGTCCTCCCCTTACTACTGCCACAGTGTAAGAAGAGTAAAATTGTCCAGAAAGTCAGTTTACCACATGGTATTCATTATTCTAGAAACAACAACCAGTGGTCCAAGCCTAAACCATGAGAAACAACTTCAGACAGTGACAGTACCTCTGCTGAAATTCACTGCTTCTGCAAAAATTACATTTTCTGAGCATCTACCACACTCAAACATGGCCATAATAGTGCACAGTGATTCGTCGATCCATAGCACCATTTTCCAACATTCCAGGTACCAGTTATGATGGGTTGACACTGTGCATTGAATTCTGTGATGTTTGGTGTATGTGATGCAGTTCATCTTTAAAATTCAATGCAGTGCAATTCCCTATACATTGTCCATATATATATATATACAGGGTGTCTCAAAATACACGGCATAACTTCAGAAATGAGTTCCTCATATGTAGACAAAAATATTTTATATCAACATAGTTCCTGAAATGCTTGGTTTCCAAGTTATTAACCAGAATGTCTTATCTCCCGCAGGTAATTTCCTTCATCACAAGGTACTCCATTTAAGCAACAGAACCTTCAGTGCGCCACCCAGGCAATAGCCTATCTGCGCAAAAGTCTTAAACTTTTGTTTTGCTACAGTTATATTTTATGTGATTTATCATCACTACATTAGTTATTAGGCCAAAATTATTCTAGACATTTCTGTTGATTAAAGGACTCGTTATATCGGTCTTTAGCCTGTGGTCACACAGAGATAAGTAAATATCCCGTGTGACCACAGTTACCGCCCCTTCCTCGTGGTGGAAGACCTCTACACGTTTGGAGGTTAAAATTATTTAACTTAACTTTATAAAATCTTAAAACTGTAGTCTCACACTGAGTCTCTTTCCAAGCATAGCACTATCTCAATAGCCTTTCCTAGCAGGCCAATGACAAGCCACGGCACCTCCTGACACAGACCCATAACTACAGACAACATCACTTAACAATTTCAATCGTAATCTGTTCTTCTCTGACTTAGGGCCATTGCCTTTTCATACTCGGGACAAGTATGGTCTACAGCATTATGTTCTGCTGTTACTTTTCTGCGTTTGCAATTTATACAACAAGGCAGTCTTTCCTTGTTAACACAATCTTTATAGGAATGTCCTTCAATGGAACAATATCCGCAAAACGCTTTCATTTTACAGAACTTTGCAATGTGGCCAAAAGCCATGCATCTGTAACACTGGGTCACCGTGACAATGTCGCGAACCCGACAGGCAAACCAATTCACAAACACTTTTCCTTTTCTAATCAACTGCTTATGGACGGAACCTGCTATCTGCACTATCCAGTTATTCAGTTTCTTGTTCTTTGCTTTATTCACAGATATCACATTAAAACTTTCTTGGAATACATCTTGGTTTACTCCATAATCTTTCAAGTTCTTAATCCATAATTGTTCTTTCAACTCGTCTTTATTCACATCTAGTTCCACGTCATAAATCAGAACCTTAGGATCTCGCTTCTTTACCTTTTCCACACACAATTTTAGTTCTTTAAACTTTGGACAATCAACGAGCAAATCTATGTCCTTTTCTGACTCTACTTCAAGGATGATCTTCTTATCCAGTACAGCTCTTAAATTTTGTACTTTAACATCACAAGGTATGGACAGAATCTGGTGGTTTTCCATTCCGACCATGTACTCAAATCAGGAGCAAGTGGATATGCACTTTATGTATGGTTTGGCGGACAGCAATGCTCTGGAGACTCGTTTTTGTACCATGAAAGGTTCCAGGAACGAAGATGTCCAGACAGGAAAACGTTTGAAGGTATCCATCGCCGCCTTTGTGAACGTGGGACCTTTACAACTCGTGCTGCCAACAGAGGACAACCAAGATCTACAACTCTTGAAGTAGAGGAGGAGATTTTGGATATTGTGCATGCCACTCCTGGAATCAGCACACGACGCAGAATAGCAATGCAACTGGCTGTTCAACGTTCGACTATTTGGAGAGTGTTGCGAGAACACCAACTGTATCCTTACCATCTGCAACGGTACAGGCCTTGTCACCAGCAGATTACCCTGCGCGAGTAATGTTCTGCCAGTGGTTCTTGCAGCAGTGTGGTACAGCTCCTCACTTTCCTGCCTTAGTGATATTCACAGATGAAGCACAGTTCACACGATTTGGAATCCAAAACTTTAACAATCAGCATGTATGGGGCTGAGGAAAACCCACATGCAATTCTTCCATCACATCACCAACAGCAGTTCAGCCTCAACATCTGGGCAGGTGTTTTTGGTGATAAGTTATTTGGGCCCCATGTACTTCCAAGGAACCTCACAGGGCAGGCATACAGAAACTTTCTGGAAAACAATATGCCTGATTTCTTGGACGACATGTCACTGATCATTCGTCAACAAGCACACTTCATGCACGATGGCGCTCCTGCACATTTCAGCCATCTAGCCCGCAATTACCTGAATCGAAGGTTTCCTGGTCGGTGGATAGGTCCACCACGCAATGGAATTGTGGCAGGTCGTGAGACAATGCGAAATATGCCAGGAATTTGGCATCGTCTTCATGAGTCCATGAGATGTCAGCCTAATGCCTCAATCCATGCCTCAATCTGATCTTACTTCTAGCAAACTATGTTTGCTAGAAGTAAGATCAGATGGCTCGTATGGTTCACTTTTTTCTGAATCCTTTTGGAAATAGTGTATTTATATATTTACTTTTTTTTTTTTTTTTTTTTTTATGAAGAATTTTGAATGTCAAAAGGATGCCTCTGCGCTTTGAAGTTTGATTTTTCTCTTTTCAACCTGGCCACATTTTATGTCATTATTCATCATTTTTAAATATTTGATTGTATTCAGAAATCAATAACACTGATTCACTGATTCTAAGAAATTGCTGCAATTTTCATTTTGATTTTTTTGTAAGATCTGCTACACATCTCTTGCTGCTCCATTCCATAAGCAGTGCCTTGCAGGCCTATGAACAAAACTATCTCTGTCATTGAACAATACATTGCCCTGATTCCAGTATAAATTTTTCAGTTTCGGTCATATCTTTAAATAGCTTTGCTGGCAAAAATTCATAGTATACAATGCAATTTTTGTGGACTTTTAAATTTTAATATTTTTTTTTTTTTTTTTTTGTGGGATGATTTTTAATTTGTTTTTTTGATTATAGAAATATTTTATGATTACTTCAGGCACATTATTGTCAAATCATCTCTGTCTGAAGATTATTTGATATGCACAGAGATACAGAGTGGGATAGTAACCCTATATCTCTCAATATGTGAATGCGACTGGCAGTACTGTTATTTTTGGACATATTTTCCATCACTTATGTCGTATCATTACTGTTTGCCGATGGCCCAAGTTTGCTACATGACCTACTGTGATCATGACCTACATGACCACCTGGAGTCCACCCCTGCCCCTGTTACTCCGCATTAGCAGTTTCTCTGTACCTCTATGGCCTCAATGATGTTGGCAAAGTTGCTTGAGCCATCTTTGATCAAAGACATTCCATCTCTTCAAAATAGATTCCTCTTACCTACTAGGGCTATCCATGCTGATTTAAAAAAAAAAGAAAAACCACTCCCCAAAAGCTTTGCAGAGCTTAAGTTAATTCACAAGACTTTTAGCATATAGTCTCTCATTATTGACTAGGCAGAATTGCAGAACCCTTTTTTTGGAATGCTTTGCATATCCATAGATTAATTATGTAATAAAATATTCTTATACTATGTGAATAATTTAAAGTTTGGTTATTAAGTACTTATGACTTAATTGCACTGAATTTGATACCAAGGTATCATTTCAAGACCCTGTTAGACCAATACATGAGCTCCTCATTCCATGGTTGTCAAACTGATTGCTACATAGCTTGACATCCAGGTTCGAGGAGCTGTTATCAGCTGATGATAGGATCTATCAAGGGTCTTGCCTTTGTGTCATATTTAGGTTATAAATATTTAATAAAATAGCTGAGAATTATTCATGTGGTTATAAGAGGGTTTTATTACTTAATTTATGGATAATCACATGTTGTGCTCTCAAATTACATTTTGAATGTCCTGATATAATGATGTCTTCTTAAAACATAGACTTCTTTTTTATATCTCATTCTTTATAGTCATATAACGTTTATAACATTAGCAAAAGATTTTTAAAGAAAGAATATATATAGTTTGTAATATTACCCTCTTATTTTTTAGTTATTTGAAGGATTAAAGGCCTACCGAGGAGTAGACAATAAAATTAGACTTTTCAGACCAGAGTTAAATGTCAAAAGATTGCTTGTATCTGCTGAGAGAATCAGTTTACCTGTAAGTTGAATGAAATCTGAATCACTAAAATTTTATTCTCTAATTATTTTTTTTTCTTTAATGGAGGTCAAAAAGGAGAATTGTTTGTTGTTTTTTTTTTTTTTTGTATTTCAGCTGTGTGATGGTGCTGAATTTTTGAAGTGTCTTAAGAAACTAATAAGTACAGACAAAGAATGGGTACCATATCATAGTTCCAGTTCTCTTTACATACGACCAGCTTTTATTGGTACTGAGGTAAGAATAAAAATTGTTTGTTGCACTTGGATGTCATTCTTCCTTTATTCCTATTATACTTAAATCATTTGATTTCAGTATAATAGTTTAAAGAAAAGAATGAACTGAATCCTTTTTATAAAAAATAACAATGACTAATAGTGGTAAAAGTTGATAACATACCCAAGAAAGTTCTCCTTTCCCTTAGTATCTACCAAAGGACAATTGGAAATTACTGTGAAATACCACTTGATTTTGTTAAATTTTCCTTTTATGTATAAAATAAATAATTATTGGAAGGGAAATACATAATATTAGGAGGAAGTACTTAAGATTAAAAGTTAAATCTCAAGCAGGCACATCCAAATAAACCTTGATGTTTATTTGAAATAAACCTTGATTTTTATTTGAAATGAACCATGGTCCTTGAGTTTGTCACAGACGTTTTCTCAGATATGCTAAACAAGCTGTGCTTGCTACCTGGGAGTCTAAAACACTGATGGAACTGATATTCGGGTGATACTCAAATCGAGTGGATCCAATTTCAGTGAAGTCCGGATGGTCTGTGACAGCAAAATCTTCTGCTTGCACCTTCACAACTGTGGGGCTGTTAGTAATCCTGAGTATAACCCCAATGTGCAAGCCCACTGTGGATGACCACCCAGTTGTGAACCAACGTAAGCAGAGGTCGAGGTGGGGCACCCACACCACATGCCATTCCTTTATGTTACCAGGCAATACTAGGTGGTAGATGACTCTCATCAGCCAGTGCAATACCACCAGCTTATTGCAGGCTTGAAGAGGTGGAACCCATGTTTAGTCTCCAGAGCTAAGTTCCAGTCAACCCTTCCATATCTCTTCCAACATTCATGTATTAGGAATTTGCAGATAAAAGAACCACTAGGTGGCAATGATCACAGTGTACTGACGTGGGATTTACTTAAAGATTTAATTACCATCAGGGGTAAAGGAAAGGGTTTTTGCTTCCGTAAAGGCGAGTACAGTGGTCTCCGACAGTTTTTAAATTCTGTACAGTGGAATCAACTGATGATGTTACCAACAGTAAATTCTAAGTGGGAAGCATTCAAGGAATTAATCGTGGATGCTACTAAAAGTTTCATACCTATTAAGAAATATTGTTCAAAGTTTAGGCCTAAATGGTTGTCAAATGAACTAATGAGACTCGTAACAGAGAACAAAAATGCATGGGATGCATACAAATTAACACGTGACACAGAAGCCTCTGATAGCTACAAGTTGATCTGTAACCAAGTTACAAAGGAGGTTAGGCAGGCGAAAGCAGATTACAAGAAATCCTTGGCAAAAGATGCTAAGAAAAACAGCAATGATTTCTTTACTTATATAAACTCTAAAAGGAAGGGGATGAATCTGATTGGTCCACTTGACATCGATGGTTCGACTGTTGATGATCCTGCTCAGATAGCAAACAAACTGAATGAGTATTTTGCATCTACATTCACACATGAGGAATTATTAAGGTTTGAAAATGGCAGAAGGTTATCAAATTGTAGCAGGATACTTAATGATTTTGTAATAACTGAGAGCAAAGTGGAAGAGAAATTGTTGAAGTTAAATGTAAGAAAAGCATCTGGGGTGGATAGGATCTATCCAGTTATATTAAAGGAGACGGCAAACCAACTAAGCAAACCGTTAGCCATAATTATGAGAGCATCCTTGGACTCAGGGGAGGTTCCCACGGACTGGAGATGTGCAAATGTATCCCCAATTCACAAAGGGGGATCGAAGGGTGACACGGGTAATTACAGACCAGTTAGTTTAACTTCTGTTCCGGGTAAAATAATGGAGTTGCTGGTTAAAGATGCATTGCAGGATCATCTAGACAAGACTGCAGCAATAATTCAGACACAACATGTTAAGGGAAAGTCTTGTCTGACAAATTTGATAGGATATTATGATGTGGTTACAAAGGAACTGGATGCAAAAAATAATTTTGATATCATATATTTGGATTTCAGGAAAGCTTTTGACACTGTTTGCGCATGGAAGACTATTGTACAAATTGGAGCAGAATGGTATTAAGGGTAAGTTGCTACAATGGATAAAAGGATGGTTAAGTGGGAGAAGACAGAGGGTAGTAATCAATGGGTGCTGCTCTTCTTGGACTAATGTTATTAGTGGAGTCCCACAGGGTTCGGTGTTGGGTCCACTGTTGTTTTGTATATTTATTAATGATATTGATGAAGGAATATCAGGATTAGTGTCGAAATTTGCAGATGATACAAAGGTTGGCAGGGTTGTTAATGACAGTAATGGCAGTGTGCTACTGCAACAGGATCTAGATAATTTAGGCTGATGGGCTAAGAAGTGGCAACTGAAGTTTAACCTTGACAAATGCAAAGTACTGCATATGGGTAGAAATAACCCCAGAGAAACGTACCGTGTGGTACTACACTTAAGGTGGTAGAAAATGAAAAAGACCTGGGAGTAATTGTGCAGGCAGATATGAAGTTTTCTGAGCAATGCAGACAGGCTGCCAGGGCAGGTCATGGGGTTTTGTCAATGATATATAGGAATTTTGCTAGCAGGGAAAAGGAGGTGATTATCCCTCTGTATAAGGCAATGGTCAGGCCACGCCTTGAGTACTGCATATAGGTCTGGAGGCCTCATTTTAGGAAGGATGTAGATTTACTTGAGCGGGTACAGAGAAGGGCAACAAGATTGGTGAGGGGAATGAAGGGATCCTCTTACAAAGAGAGGCTTAAGTTCTGCAAATTGCAGTGGCTGGAGACTAGGCACCTGCGCGGTGATCTGATTGAGGTATATAAGGCCTTGAATGGATTGAGCACGCTGAATTCTGATGGGATCCTTCCACTTGTTCAGATTACGAACCTAAGGGGGCATAAATTCAAATTAAGAAAAGACAGATGTAGAATAGATGTGCGGAAATTTGCCTTTAGCCAGCGGGTGGTTAATTGCTGGAACAAACTTCCATCTGTCGTTGTGGAAGTTGATAGGTTGAATAAATTTAAGGAGGAACTGGACAGGCATTTGGAGGGAATGGTGTGATTTTTTTTTTTTTTTTTTTTTTTTGGCTGATGCTGCATAAGCTCATACATTTGCTTTCTTGCGTCACATGCCACTACTACTACTACTAATTATGGCTAGGGGTTTGCTTACTTCCTTTGCTGCCTCCTTTAATATAACTGGATAGATCCTATCCACCCCAGGTGCCTTTTTTATGTTTATCCTCAACAATCTCTCCTCCACTTTCCTCTCAGTTATTACAAAATCATCTAGCTCACTGCCAATGTCTACTTTACCTACGTCATTCTCCTTCCTGAATAACTCCTCATGCGTGAATGTAGATGCAAAATACTCGTTTAGATTGTTAGCCACCTGAGCACGATCCTCAACTGTTGAACCATCAATATCCAGTGGACCAATCTGATTCATCCCTTTCCTTCTTGAGTTTAAATAGGTAAAGAACTCTTTTCTGTTTTTCTTTGCATCCTTTGCCAAAGATTTTTCGTAGTCTGCCTTTGCCTGTCTAATCTCCTTTGTGACTTGGTTACAGACCAACTTATATCTATCATGGGCTTCCATGTCGCCCATTAATTTGTATGTATTCCATGCATTTTTCTTCTCTGCCACATGTCTCATTAGTTCATCTGACAACCATTTAGGCCTAAACCTTGAACAATATTTCTTAGTTGGTATGTAAAGCCTGGTAGCTTCCAAGATTAGTTCCTTGAATGCTTCCCATTTTGAGTTTGCTGTTGGTAACATCATCAGTTGGTCCCACTGTATAGAATTTAAATACTGTCTCAGACCATCATAGTCGCTCTTATGAAAACAAAAACCCTTCCCTTTACCTCTGATGGTAGTTACCTTCTTGAGTAAATCCCACTTCAACACACTGTGATCACTGCCACCTAGTGGTTCATTTGTCTGCAGATTCTTAATGCATGAAGAATCACTACTGATAATCAGATCAAGAGTATTGCTCCCTCTTGTTGCCTCACGAACATGCTGATGTAGAAAACAATCATCCAATAAATCCACAAAAGCCTGACTAGTGTGTGAGTGACCAACCCACAAATTCCAGTCAATATCTGGGAAATTAAAATTCCCCCATTACAAGACTCTGATTTACTGGCCCACTCCATTTCCCTGTACAATATCTTATTATACTCATCAGAGTCATTAGGCCTATAGCACACTCCTACTCTCAATTTTGATATCCCTATGCTTATGTCACACCAAACTGACTCGTCACTGCCCTGTCCATCGATGTTGACTGGCTTCACTTCCTTGGATTTTGTGTGTTTCTTAACTAATAGCATAACCCCTCCTCCCCTCCTGTCCTGTCTATCCTTTCTATACACATTGTATTCTCCAAATTCCAGTTCCGCATTCCTTATATCTATGTGACACCACGTCTCTGATATCCTAACAATATCTGCCTTTGATGTTTTGAGCAATACCTCAAATTCATCAAATTTATTTACCAAACTCCTAGCATTGGTGTACACGCAAGTATGCATGCACCTGTTTCTATTCTTAGCTACCCTAACACAACCCATGTGTTTACTTGTACCGCAATGACTCCCAGCAGTCTCTGAAATATCCTGCATCTTGATTTTCAGGCTTCTGCTCATTTCAATAGAAGCAGTGCAAGAATCACTTCTACCTCTGCCAGTGGCTACTGTTAATCTATTAGTCCTTGTATCCCCCCCAACTAGCAGTTTTCCGACCCACCTAACACTGCCTCGACAGCATCAGCAAAAATTCTTGCACCCTTTCTATTTAAGTGTATCCCATCCCTGTAGAAGCAGTCTCTCCTGTTAACAAGTACAGACCAGGCTGAAAAAAATTCTACCCCTTGAGCCTTGCACAGTCCCTCCAGGGCCGAATTGATCGACAAGGCTCTCATCATATACTCTCTCCTATCGTGTCTGGGCAGTATTGCAGACACTTTCAAATTCAACCCTAATTCACGGCTTTTTTTCAACAGTGACCTGTACTTGCTAAGTAATTCCGCCGGTCTCCTACTCTTAATATCATTAGTGCCATCGTGTACAACTATATCACCTTTTGTGCCCTTAAAAGATGATATCCGCTCTACAACGTCATCAACCTTTGCCCCTGGCAGACATACCCTGGTCCTATTCCACCTATCCTTTTTACAAAGCATGTTCCCCATTTCCCTGACAATAGAGTCACCAACAACTACTAGTTCCTACTTGAGCGTGTACAACAATTACTTGAGCGTGTACAGAGAAGGGCAACAAGATTAGTGAGGGGAATGAAGGGATCCTCTTATCAAGAGAGGCTTAAGTTCTGCAAATTGCAGTGGCTGGAGACTAGGCACCTGCGCGGTGATCTGATTGAGGTTTATAAGGCTTTGAATGTGTTCAGCACGCTGAATTCTGATGGGATCCTTCCACTTGTTCAGATTACGAACCTAAGGGGGCATAAATTCAAATTAAGAAAAGAGAGATGTAGATCGGATGTGCGGAAATTTGCCTTTAGCCAGCGGGTGGTTAATTGCTGGAACAAACTTCCATCTGTCGTTGTGGAAGTTGATAGGTTGAATAAATTTAAGGAGGAACTGGACAGGCATTTGTAGGGAATGGTGTGATTTTTTTTTTTTTTTTTTTTTTGGCTGATGCTGCATAAGTTCATACATTTGCTTTCTTGCATAACATGCCACTACTACATGCAGTATGACTGATGACTTTTGAGGTTATGATGAACATCATGGCGAGATCCAATCTTTCTTACATTTCAAGGGTACAGCACTATAACGGTGTTCACAGGCCAGCCGCTAGTTAGTACACTGGACCGACCTATTGGTAACTCTCTAAGAGGCTTCCGGATCAGCTAGTGTATAATCTTACTACCTCTACTCTGTCAGATAGTGACTGGAGGGAGACTGAGTAGAGTGTATGTGGGGGGCATTGTTGAGGCCACGTTATGTCAAGGATCTGGATATATTCTTACCATGTGTACGTCATATCCAAAAATTTCATTACTTCATACAGCATGTCTGTCCCCCCCTCCCCCACTTTTTCTTACTATTGAATACACCATGAATTCTCAAACTAATAGATTAAGCTTATCTCCGAAAAGATCTAAACCTCCCAAAAACGTCCTGGTTCATTTCACAAATATACGTGGTCTCAATTCTAATCTCAGCAATGTCCATTTCCACTTGCAGTCTGCGAAACTCGCATGTACTTTTTCTGACAGAATTTCAGTTATCTGTTGATTCAACTACTGCTCATCTCAGTTGCCCAAATTATTTGCTGTATGATTCCTTTCACCTCAAAGGTGGTACTTGTGCATATATCCGTTCCAATATTCCCTGTCAGATACTTGGTAATTTAGAATCTCCTCTCTTCAACCTTCTCTGACTTAAAATCTCTCAACCTTGTTCTGTCAAATTCATCTGTTGTCTCTACCGTTCTCCCAACTCCACTAATCACTTGGAGCTCTTTGACTTCCTCTTTTTGCAACTTGACTTTCTCCAGACCAACTTTCCTAACAGCGAGGAAAATTTTCCTTGGTGATTTTAACGTTCATAACTCCAGCCTGCTTGCGTTTTCTAGTCACACCGACCCAGCTGGTTGAGATTCTGTGGCTTTCGCAATTACTAATGATCTCGCGCAGATTGTCCATTTACCTACCAGTATACCGGACAACCCTAACCATACAGCCAACACGCTCGATCGTTTTCTCACAAACAACCCTTCTAAGTACACGGTCGAAGTGATTGGTCCTGTAGGCACCTCAGATCACAACTTGATGATTTTCTCTTCTCCAATGGAGCCTTTATCTCACAGCTATTCTCAACCTCATGTAATTTGGCATTACAAGAATGCAAAATGTGGGATGACCTGCAAGATTTCTTTTCTTCTTTTCCTTGGTCGGATTACTGTTTCAAAACTTCTGATGTCAACATTTGCTGAAATTGTGTCAGTGAAATTATTCTTGTAGGAATGAAAACCTTTATATCTCACACTCCACTTTAAAATCTCATCCTTTATCTAAACCTTGGTTTTCTAATAACTGCTAATGTTCAAGAGAAGAATGTTGCATATCTATGAATGTTGCTTGTTAACTGGAGAGACTGTTTCTACAGGAATGGGATACACTTAAATAGAAAGGGTGCGAGAATATTTGCTGATGCTATCGAGGCAGTGTTAGGTGGGTCGGAAAACTGCTAGCTTGGGGGATACACGGACTAATAGATTAACAGTAGCCACTGCCAGAGGTGAAAGTGATTCTTGCACTGCTTCTATTGGAATGAGCAGCAGCCTGGTAAACAAGCTGCAGGGTATTTCAGAGACTTCTGGGGGTCATTGCAGTACAAGTAAACACATGGGTTTTGTTAGGGTAGCTAAGAATAGGAACAGGTGCATGTATACATGCATGTACACCAATGGTAGGAGTTTGGTAAATAAATTTTATGAATTTGCGGTGTTGGTCAAAACATCAAAGGCAGATATTGTTGGGATATCAGAGATGTGGAGTTATACAGATATAAGGAATGTAGAACTGGAATTTGGGGAGTATAGTGTTGCTAGGAATTGAGGAGGGGTTATGCTATTAGTTAAGAAACACACAAAATCCAATGTAGTGCAGTCAGTCGACATCGATGGAAAGTGCAGAGTCGAATCTGTTTGGTGTGACATAAGCACTGGGAGTTAAAAATTGAAAGTAGGAATGTGTTATAGGCCCAATGACTTTGATGAGTAATAAAAAAAAAAACTGTACAGGGAAATAGTGGGCCAGTAAATCAGAGAGTCTTATAATGGGGGATATTAATTTCCTGGATATTGACTGGAATTTGTGAGTTGGTCACTCACACATTAGCAAGGCTTTTTTGGATTTATTGAATGATTGTTTTCTACCTTAGCATGTTTGGGAGGCAACTAGAGGGAGTAATACTCTTTATTTGATTATCAGTAGTGATTCTTCATGCATTAAGAATCTGCAGATAAAGGAACCACTAGGTGGCAGTGATCACAGTGTACTCAAGTTGGATTTACTCAAAGTGGTAACTACCATCAAGAGTAAAGGGAAGGGTTTTTGCTTTCGTAAAGGTGATTATGGGGGACTGAGACAGTATTTAAATCCTATACAGTGGGACCAACTGATGATGTTACCAACAGCAAATTCAAAATGGGAAGTAATCAAAGAATTAATCTTGGAAGCTAGTAGGCTTTACATTACATATCAACTAAGAAATATTGTTCAAGGTTTATGCCTAAATGGATGTCAGATGAACTAATGAGACATGTGACAGAGAAGAAAAATGCCTGGGATACATATAAATTAAAGGGTGACATGGAAGCCTATGATAGATATAAGCTGGTCTGTAACCAAGACACAATGGAGATTAGGCAGACAAAGGCAGGTTATGAGAAAACTTTGGCAAAGGAAGCAAATGAAAACAGCAAAGAGTTCTTTACCTATGTAAACTCCAGAAGGAAAGGGATGAATCAGATTGGTCCACTGGATATTGATGGTTCTACAGTTGATGATCCTGCTCAGTTGGCTAACAAACTAAATGAGTATTTTGCATCTGCATTCACACAATAGGAGTTATTCAGGGAGGGGATTGCCAGAGGTGAAGTAAACTCTGGTAGTGATCTAGATAATTTTGTAATAACTGAGAGGAAAGTGGAGGAGAAATTCTTGAAGATAAACATAAAAAAGGCACCTAGGGTGGATGGGATCTATCCAGTTATATTAAAGGAGGCAGCAAAGGAAGCAAACCCTTAGCCATAATTATGAGAGCTTCCTTGGACTCAGGGGGTACCCATGGACTGGAGATGTGAAAATGTCATCCCAATTGACAAAGGAGGATCAAAGGGCGACACAAGTAATTATAGACCTGATAGTTTAACTTCTGTTCCAGGGAAATTAATGGAGGCACTGGTTAAAGAAGCACTGCGGGATGATCTAGACAAGACTTCAGTTATAGCTCGGACACAGCAATGTTTTGTTAAGGGAAAATCTTGCCTGACCAATTTGATTGGATACTATGATGCAGTCAAAAAAGAACTGGATGCAGGGAATAACTTTGATATTATATACAGTAAACCCCTTCTATTCGTGGTCGCTGATGTAATATAAAATGAAACCTAAAAAAAATGTGAATTTTAAATCGCTGTGAACATTTTCCGCCATAAAAAAACATGGGCATGGCTAAAATCATCTTTCCCCCGGACAAAACAACACTCAGTGGGGGGCAGTGACAAAATCATGAGCGTGGATGTTTCTCTCTAATCCTTGTTCAGTATGTGCTTGTCATGGAAGATGTCATCGTTTGCTTTTAATTTATATGCTTATAAATTGAATAAATTTATCAATTTATAAATTGATATGCTTTCAAAAGTGAAAAATCTACCGTTTTGTAGTGTGTTAGTGTAAACAGACTTTCGAGTGTGTTAACAGAAGAAAGTGACTTTATTATGGACAAATTCTTTTCTAACCCTTACAAAAATATGGCTACGAATAACAAGGGAAATGTGAAAAGATCTAAAAAGGTGATGACATTAGCGAGTAAAATTCAGTTATATGACAAAATTTCTTATGGTGAAAGTGTCTCGTCAGTGGCAAAACATTGTGAAATCAATAAGTCAACGGTACAATCAATCAAGAAATCGGAAGAAAAAATCCGTTGTAGTGTCCGTGAAAACGCGCTAATTGCTTAAAAAATTTGCTCTGTAACTCGTGATGTTAAATTAGGAAAAATGGAAAAGGCTTTAAATCTGTGGATAGAAGACCGAACTCAAAATAAAATTCCCTTAAGTTCACTCATCATTCGTGAAAAGGCAAAACACCTTTATCAACACTTTAGTGAAACTGGTGATAGCACTGGCGTGATAAGTTTTTTAGCTAGTAAAGGCGCTGGTTTGAAATTTCTAATAAATATTACATTTAATATTAAATTGTTTCTTATTTTCATTTCGATGCCTTATGCTTGCATTTCACTATGTGTACTGTCCATGTACATAGTCATATTATGAAGGTACATATGTAATACATACATAGACAAAATTTTAGACTAGTTTTTCTTATATATTTCATACTTTGGAACGAACCCCTTTATTACTATGGGAGCCATAACTCAGTATTCGCGTTTTCGGTATTCACGGGATTTCTCAGGAACGTAACCCTTCCGAATAGCGGGGGTTTACTGTATTTGGATCTTAGAAAGGCTTTTGATACTTTTGCACATGGAAGACTGCTGCACAAATTGGAGCAGTGTGGCATTGGAGGCAGATTGCTGCTATGGATAAAGGGATGGTTGATTGGGAGAAGACAGAGTGGTAATCAATGGACACTGCTCTTCATGGACTAATATTATTAGTGGAGCCCCTCAGGGTTCAGTGTTGGATCCATTGTTGTTTTCTGTATTTATAAATGATATTGATGATGATATATCAGGCTTAATGTCCAAGTTTGCAGATGATACGAAGGTTGGCAGGGTTGTTAAGGACACTAATGACAGTACGCTGCTACAACAGGATCTATAAAAGTTTAGCAGATGTGCTGAGAGGTGGCAAATGAAGTTTTACATTGACAAATGTAAAGTACTACATATGGGAAGCAGCAACCCCAGAGTAACGTAACGTATCAACTCTGTGGCACTAGACTGACAGTTCTAGAGAATGAAAAGGACCTGGTGGTAATTGTGCAGGCAGATTCAAAGTTTTCTGAACAGTGCAGAATGTCTGCTAGAGTAGCTCATGGTGTCTTGTCAATGATATACAGGAATTTTTCTAGCAGGGATAAGGAGGTGATTATTCCATTGTATAAGGCAATGGTCAGGCCACACCTTGAGTACTGTATACCTGTATACAGGCCTCCAGACCTGTATACAGGTCTGGAGGCCTCATTTTAAGAAGGATTAGAGCTGTTGGAATGAGTACATAGATGGGTAACAAGATTAGTGAATGGAACGAAGGGTTGCTCTTACGAAGAAAGGCTTAAGTTTTGCAGATTACAGTGTTTGGAGACTAGGCACCTGCGAGGTGATCTGATTGAGGTGTATAAAGCCTTGAATGGTTTGAGCATGCTTAATGCTGATGGGATTCTTCCTTTTGCCCAGAATAATCACCTGAGAGGGCATAAATTCAAATTGAGGAAAGACAGTTGTAGGATAGATGTGCGGAAGTTTGTCTTTAGCCAGCGGATAATTGATCGGTGGAACAGACTTCCATCTTTTGTTGTGCAAGTTGATAGCCTAAATAAATTTAAGGCTGAACTGGACAGGTATTTGGAACAAAGGGAAGGGTGAAATGGGAGCTGGTTTTTTTTTTTTTTTTTTTGGCTGATGCCGCATAAGCTTGCTTTCTTGCATCATGTGTCTCTACTAATGCTAATATCGTAATTGGCTTGTTTCAAATTCTTCAGTTTCATTTTCTGCCTACATCAAAGCTCACAACAATTGTTAAGCAGTTATTAATCAGTCCAAACTAGATTTTGAATAGGCTAAGAATAGAAAACTAGCTCCTTGCTGTAATGGTAGCCGAGCATTCTGGTTTATTGTCAAAGCTGTTGGCCACAACTTTTTCCCATCTCTCCTCCCACCTCTGACAAAACCAGATGGTTCTTTTGTCAACTCAGCCAAAGATAAAGCTGACCTGCTAGCATCCTATTTTTCTTCCAACTCGTGTATTAATTTTCTTAGTAAAGCACTTCCCACCATTCCCAACGTGACGCACTATGGCCATAGTTGCCGATGCGCCCAATAAATCCCGAAACAAACAAACAAACAAACCATTCCCAACGCACTCCATTGAATGCCTCCTGTAAAGCAGGCACTTTCCTTCGTCAAAAGGATGTCAGAAGAATTTTGACGAATTTTAATGCTAAGAAAGCTCCAGGACCTGATGGTATTTCTCCACTTGTTCTCTCTATTTCAGCCTGCTGGTATTAGGCTAAAACAACTATCAGAAGATTGGGATATTCGCTTCAATAAAATCTTACAAGATCCTATAGATCCCAACCCTCCATAGTCTATCGTCATGCCATCTTGTGACAATTATTTCCACCAGTGGGGTAAACACTCCCTATCAGATATTAACATCCAACAGCTACACATAGTGCATACTCAACGTTATCCTGACTTCACTAAAATTTATACCGATGGATCGAAGTCTGAGAGTGGATCGGGCGCAGCAGTAGTACTCCCTGATACTATCATTTCTCTATCTCTCCCAACAGAGTGCAGTAGTTACACAACTGAATTATATGCCATAAAGCTTGCTATAGAAAATATTTTCCATATGTCAATTCAAAAGAGCTTAATATACACAGACTCGCAGAGTTCCTTATTAGCCTTGCAAAACAACTCTCCATCTACTCACCCTCTATTAAAGTTCATTAGAACAGAGTTGATACATCTGAGAGAGCATCAACAAAAGGTTATTTTCTGCTGGATATCTGGCCATACTGGAATACCAGGAAATGAAATTGCAGATGATGCTGCCAAACATTCATCGAGAGCAGCCCCAACAAATTCCTTAGTACCGTCCACAGATTATAAAATTAAGATCTGAAGTATATGTAAAGGTCGATGGACTCTTCAATGGCAAGCGCAAATCCATAATAAACTTTTTCAAATTAAACCTGTACCAAAATTATGGGCTTCCAGCCTCATTGCAAACAGACAAGAAGAAGTAATTCTAGCCAGAGCCAGAATTGGCCATACTCATTTAACTCATTTATTCCTCCTGTCAGGAAATGACCCTCCTCAGTGTAACCATTGTCATACACCACTCACCGTCAAACACATACTTCTGAAATGTACTCTGTATAATAATGCTCAACTAGTGTCATACAGTTCTCTGGCAAGATTAAAAGAACCTTTGTCACTGAGCCATATCATAGGCGAAAAATCGAATCTCGCAGAATTCTTCTCCTTCCTGAAACGAATAGGACTGTATAGCCATGTCTAACTGCTTCTACATGAACCAACACAGGCAGTATGAACCACTTTTCTCACAGTCAAACACATACTTCTGAAATGTACTCTGTATAATAATGCTCAACTAGTGTCATACAGTTCTCTGGCAAGATTAAAAGAACCTTTGTCACTGAGCCATATCATAGGCGAAAAATCAAATCTCGCAGAATTCTTCTCCTTCCTGAAACGAATAGGACTGTATAGCCATTTCTAACTGCTTCTACATGAACCAACACAGGCAGTATGAACCACTTTCTAAGTGCAATATGGCCTAAGTAGCCATTGCACTTAAAACCCCATCAACAACAACAACTCCACTTGTTCTCAAAACCTGTGCTCCTGAACTTACTCTTGTTCTTTGCCGCCTTTTTTTTCACTTTCTTATTCCAAAGGTGTTTTTCCTTCGGCTTGGAAATTTGCTCAAATCCAGCCAGTTCCTAAAAAAGGGCGACAAGTCCCTCCCATCCAGTTATCGTCCCATTGCAATTACATCTACTCTTTCAAAAGTAATGGAGAAATCAATTAACCGCCAACTCTTAAACTACCTAGAAACCTTTCGTCTGATCAACGATCGCCAGTATGTATTCCGTCAGTGTCAATCCACTGGTGATATTCTGGCTTATGTAACACATTTATGGACAAATGCAATGGAAAAGTTCAGTGAAACACAAGCAGTTGCTGTTGACATCTCAAAGGCTTTCAATCGTGTTTGGCATAAAGGTCTTCTAAACAAGCTTCCATCTTATGGTTTGCCAACTGTTTTTTGTAATTGGTTATCCAGTTTGTCTCTCTGATTGCTCACTGAGGGGATGGTAGATGGCTCTCTGTCTTCTAACTTCTCCATTAATGCTGGTGTCCCCCTAAGTTCAGTTCTTTCCCCCACTATTTTCCTCTTGTATATTAATGACCTTCTTCCATTGACTGGAAATCCTATCCATAGTTTTCCCGATGATAGCACATTGCATTCCACTTTCCAGTTCAAGAAACCTTGCCCTGCTCAAATAGCTTCAACTTCTTGAATATCTGCTGTGTCAAATCCTTAAATGCCAATCTCCAGGTAATTCTGCAGTGGGGCAAAAACAACTTAGTTAATTTCAATCCTTCTAAAACTCAGTCTTGTCTTATATCTCACAAAAAGGTTTCTTCTGCTTCTATGCTTATCTTTGGTGATCTTGCCTAGAAATCACTCCGATTTCTAGGTAGATGATATATCTCTTTTGGGGATTACCCTGACTTCTGATCTTTCTTGGCACAAGCACATTACAAATATTGCTTTCTCTGCATCTAAAACACTTGGTTTTCTCTTTCAGTCTCGGCGTTACTTTTCTTCCAAACAGCTGTTCTCTCTGTACAAATTACAAATCTGCCGTACCATGGAATGTTGTCCCTACATCTGGGGCGGTGACACCAAAACCTCTCTCAGGCGTTTAGATTCCATTCAGAAGAGGGCAGTTAGGTTAATTAATGACTCATCTCTAACAGAGTCTCTCCACTCGCTGTCTCATAGATGTACTGTTTCTGCTGCATGCCTTTTCTACGGATACTTCCATTGGCACTGTTCTTCTGAATTGGCTTCTATAATTCCTGCTCTCTCTTTCAAAACAGTCCAACACATGCCATGCCACCAGCCAGCATCCATTTACTGTCCAACTGCAAACTCACAGGACCAACTTTTCATCTTCCTCGTTTATTCGTTGAACTGCTGTTTTCTGGAACAACCTTCCTTCATACACATTTCCTGAAAATTGCAGTCTACAGAAGTTGAAGTCTAATGTCAGCAAATATCTTCTTTCATCTTCTCAACCTCCAACCCAAGAATGGTACTAAGTACTATAGGTTCTAATACCTCTCGTGTTTGGGGTTCTCATAAAAAAATAAAATAAAAAACAAACTAATGATACATTTTGTGCATCTTTCGATATTTTTAATAAAAGGAAATAAACATTTCAAGTTGTGCACTTATAACATTAAAATAAAGAGTGACATTATTGTAAATAGTGGCCAAAGCCATTTTTCTTACTTAGTGTTGAGCAAACTAATTTTTCTGCTTAGTGCACTGATCTCATGTTGTGAAGACACATTCATTATGTGTTTCCTTGTATTTCACTACTACTCCAGTAGAGTAGTATATTGCTATTTTATTTAAAGGGTTTGCCACTGTCCAGACTCAAGTTTCAACTCTGTTTGGAGGCTCATCAGTAAGCAGTTAGGCAATGTGAAGACCTTACCAACTCAGTGATAAGTATTCATGATATTATATCATGATAGTGTAGTGCAGTTACCAAAGCAACTCATGGTGAAGGTGTCTCCACAATATGAGATCAGTGCACTAGGTAGCAAACTTAGTTTGCTTAAAGCTGTGTAAGAAAAATGACCTTGGTTACGACTTACAATAATGTTTTTTAGCACTTGTAGCATCAGCTTTTACCAGTCACTTAATGTACTTAGTTTTATTTTTGTGCATCCTCTTGCATCTTGTGGTGTTATGTATATGTCTCACCACCGACTTGCTATACTCTTCACATTTTCTACCAGCTCACTGCTGTCTCTAGCCAGAGTAACTTCTAATCTGTACAGTGGCAAATGCTTTAAATAAGACAACAATATACCTCTCAACTGGAGCAGTGCATTTTATTTGGAGTAGCTCAGTACCAAGGCATGTGATTAAAGTGCTTCCACAATATGAGATCAGTGCACTAAGTAGAAAATTTAGTTTCTTCAACACATTATATGAAAAATGGTTTTTGCCACCACTAGAACTCATAGCACTGGCTTTTGTCAATCACTAAATTATGTGAACAGTAAAATAAAGAATGACATTTTGTATTAAACAACAAGCATGAATTACTAGAAGCAGCAGATTCTCTTCATCAGAGCCATAATCAACAGTGTCGCAGCCCTAAAATGAAATAATATAGTGTCACTTGCATGATCAGTTACATGATGCAGAGTGAGCATATTTACTTTCTGATAAAACTAGAGTCATACTTCAATTCTAACACAGGCAGTGATGTTAATTGAAGGCCAAACCATGCTGGAGGAACACTAAATATAAAATTTAGCGTTCCTCCAAAATCATACAGATCCACATACATCCTTCCTAAAATGAGGCCTTGAAACCTGCATGCAGGATGTGGCCTGATGATTTCCTTATACAGTGGAATAATCACCTCATTATCCCTGGTAGTAAAATTTCTGTATATCATATGCCCCATGTTCTCTTCTGGCAACCTCTGCACTGCACAGAGAACTTCATATATGAAGTTCTCTGTTCTATTAATATGCACAATTATCCTTAGGTCTTTTTCATTCTCCACTACCCTGAGAGTATCACAATTGGTAGATTAATCTGGGATTATTGCTACCCATATATAGTACTTTTGCATTTGTCAGTGTGAAATTTCAGTTGTCACTTCTCAGCCCAAATCTACCTAATATGTCTAGATCTTGTTGCTTACTGTGATTAACTGCCCTGCCAAACTTAGTAGTATCTGTAAACTTGGACATTAAGCCTGATTGCCTTTGCCATCATCACTATAGAAAACAACGGTGTGCATGTGCGTGCGTGCGCGCCCAGTACTGAATCCTGGGGGACTCTGGAAATAACATTAGTCCAAAAACAGAAGTGCCCATTGATAACCACACTCTGTCTTCTCCCAAGATAGAGTGGTTATCATAGTGCTTATCCATAGCAGTAACTTGCCCTTGATGCTCCTCTTTTATGTGCAACAGTATCAAAAGCTTGTCTGAAATCCTGGCATACGATATGAAATTTTTTTTTTTTTTTTTTGCATCCAATTAATTCCTTTGTTACTCTGTCACCACAGTATCCAGTCAGATCACCCCATAACAGATCCATGCAGAAACTGCAATATAACTGCACTTCTGCCTAGATGGTCCTACATTCCTTCTTTAAGCAGTGACAGAACAGAAGTTAAGCTGATAGGTCTGTAATTACTTATGTCATCACTTGGCCCTAATTTCCAAATTAAGGATGCATTTGCACACTTTCAGTCCACAGGGACTTCCCCTGAGTCCAAGGATGCTGCTATCATAATCATGGCTAAAGGTGTGCTTGCTTCAACAATTTATCTTCCACATTCCTCTCAGTTATCACAAAAGCATTCAGCTTCCTTTTAAAAATTGGCACACTTCTGGCACATCCATCCATAAAATATTTCTCATGTGTGAATGTACATGCAAAATACCTATTCAGTTTGTCGGCAACCTGAGCAGGATCATCAACAGTGAAACTGTTGATAGAGTTGGTTTATGCATGGGGACTGCACATACATCATTTCTACTACCTAGGTAGTATGAATGCATCATTTATTTATTATATCTCATATTGTGAATCCACCTTCACAATGAGTGCCAAGGTATTGCACTGCTTTGAATAAGTAACACTTCACCAATGAGAAAAGAGTAATGTAATGTTACTTGTTCTTGGCAGATGCCACCACCACCACCCAGACAGCACCATTTCAGAGCTTATTGGCTTACTCATTGGTGGGTGGGCAGGTACCCTGTTGTTGCAATAATGACAACCCAGTTATGAAGTATAACTTCACAATATGAGAGATGCTTGATGATTTGCATAGTTTAATCTAAAAATATTTCTTGGCTAAATGCCTAAGAGTATGAAAGAGTTTATGTATGGGTACTGCATATATATCATTTCTACTACCCAGGTAGTATGAATGCATTGTTTAATTATATCTCATATTGTGAATCCATAAACAAACTCTTTCATACTCTTAGGCATTTATAAATATATAAATGCCTAATAGTAAAAAAATGCCATGAATAGTATACCATTAAACAACACGGATATGTCTCTTTTGTTACAATAAATTCGACCGGGAACGGTACAGAGTACGATGTTGGACGCTTTCGTTGATTTTGAAGCTATTTTAGGTTTTTTAAAACTGTTATTCACATTTTCTAAAAAATGTGTTGTGATAGAAACTTTTTACCATTGTATTCATAATCAGCATGTAAAAATTAACAAAAAATGCTTGCCTTCACCGATGTTAGCATCGGCTTTCACATTGTGTAACTTGATGTTACACAACATGTTTATGTTGTGTTGTTCCTCTGACCTTTTAGCTAGTGGGACCCCCTGTTGCCCACACTTAGCCCCAAGGAGGCAGGTCAGTCATAGAGGGATCGCATTAGAAGTAAGTACTCTGGCAGGCCCTGCCACCTAATTTCCTAAGATTTCAATGGCAAGGGCCTTAAAAAAAAAAAAAAAAAAAAAAAGTGCATATTCAGTTAGAGCAGGGGTGAAGACTGAAGAAGGGGGGGGACAGATAGAAATATGGGGAAGACGGGGAAGGCAACAGCAGAAAGGTCAGTGGGGACTGGCCCCACCAGGAGAAAAAGGGGGTGGCAGGAGACAGAAACCCATCCCCTCCCTCCCTCTCCCTACCGGGGGGGGTTAAAGTGAACCGAGTTAGGGTACTCGGTTCAGAATGCCAGTTGGCCAAGAAAAGCTGTTGACATCTAGTGGCACGCCGGTGGCATTTTCAGTCTTCATCTAGGAGATTGTCTTATTGGTCACATCCGTGAGAGTCAAGTCCAGTAGTATATGAACCTTTTGTCTTTCGTAGATTGCCTTAATTTGTGGGTTGTCTCTATTCAAAGGTTCTTCACATGGTAGTTACCTTTGGTGGGTGACATCTTTGGAGAATGTATGGTAGTTCACACCAATGATGGTAATGCTGGTCAAGTTTTGCTGCCTTGTTCCAGTACCATCAGGGTCCCTGGGTTCATTTAGTAGAGGGTTATCACATTGCTGCGATTAGTTGTCTTCTCCTCAAGAAAAGCTGCTGTGCATAGTTGATGAGAGCTTGATACTCTTCCTTAGTATCCAGTAGGTGGTTTTCTTTGCCATTTGGTATATAAGTCAACTTTGTGATAAGCTGGCAGCGGAGGTCATCGTAGATGGGACACTCATGCATGAGGTGATCCCGGTCCTCATTTCCTCCACAGGAGCATGTTGGGTCCTCTTCTAGGCCAAAGGTTGTTTGTTAGTTTTGCCTTCATTGCACCATGGCCAGTAAGCAAATACGTGGCATACAGGCCTGGAGAAAAACCATGTTGGGGATTTTGGATTGACTCTTCTAATGTCTGGGATGAATCTCCTGGTGATTTCCCCCTTGGTTGAATTTGTCCAGCAGTCCTGCCACACCCACTACATGTGTGCTTGAAGTAAGTCTCCTCTTCTCTATTTTTTTGGTTGTTGGTAAGATTCAGCTCGAATCCCAAGCAGGTCTGAGACATTAGCATTAGTAAAGGCATGTGATGCAAGAAAGCAAGCTTATGCAGCATAAGCCAAAAAAAAAAATAATAAAATAAATAAAAAATAACCACTTCCACTTCATCCCTCTGTTCGTTCGAAATACCTGCCCAGCTGAGCCTTAAACTTATTTAGGCTATCAAGTTGACTTATATACCAAATGGCAAAGAAAACCACCTACTGGATACTAAGGAAGAGTATCAAGCTCTCATCAACTATGCACAGCAGCTTTTCTTGAGGAGAAGACAACTAATCGCAGCAATGTGATAACCCTCTACTAAATGAACCCAGGGACCCTGATGGTACTGGAACAAGGCAGCAAAACTTGACCAGCATTACCATCATTGGTGTGAACTACCATACATTCTCCAAAGATGTCACCCACCAAAGGTAACTACCATGTGAAGAACCTTTGAATAGAGACAACCCACAAATTAAGGCAATCTACGAAAGACAAAAGGTTCATATACTACTGGACTTGACTCTCACGGATGTGACCAATAAGACAATCTCCTAGATGAAGACTGAAAATGCCACCGGCGTGCCACTAGATGTCAACAGCTTTTCTTGGCCAACTGGCATTCTGAACCGAGTACCCTAACTCGGTTCACTTTAACCCCCCCCTGGTAGGGAGAGGGAGGGAGGGGATTCTTTGCCATTTGGTATATAAGTCAACTTTGTGATAAGCTGGCAGCGGAGGTCATCGTAGATGGGACACTCATGCATGAGGTGATCCCGGTCCTCATTTCCTCCACAGGAGCATGTTGGGTCCTCTTCTAGGCCAAAGGTTGTTTGTTAGTTTTGCCTTCATTGCACCATGGCCAGTAAGCAAATACGTGGCATACAGGCCTGGAGAAAAACCATGTTGGGGATTTTGGATTGACTCTTCTAATGTCTGGGATGAATCTCCTGGTGATTTCCCCCTTGGTTGAATTTGTCCAGCAGTCCTGCCACACCCACTACATGTGTGCTTGAAGTAAGTCTCCTCTTCTCTATTTTTTTGGTTGTTGGTAAGATTCAGCTCGAATCCCAAGCAGGTCTGAGACATTAGCATTAGTAAAGGCATGTGATGCAAGAAAGCAAGCTTATGCAGCATAAGCCAAAAAAAAAAATAATAAAATAAATAAAAAATAACCACTTCCACTTCATCCCTCTGTTCGTTCGAAATACCTGCCCAGCTGAGCCTTAAACTTATTTAGGCTATCAACTTCCACGAACAGGGATGGAAGACTGTTCCACCAACCAACCACCCGCTGGCTAAAGGCAAATTTCCACACATACTGTGGATTTTAGTGTTTTGCACCAACCTTACGTAAAAATAAAAACACAAAGGAAACTGGACTTTTAATAACTGTGTTTATAATAAATTATAATAACCTGTATTTACAATAAATTTAACTTTACGATAAACTATACATATAAAATATTAAAATCTGCTACATTAAGAACAATAAAATGCATTAAAATATACTAAGTTAAAAGCGATAAAAAACCATAGCTTTCAAAGGCTCCAGCCTTTTTCTTCAGCGGTATTTTCTTCTTCTGCAGTACATCTTTAAATATCAGCAGGTTCATGGTACTCATCACGTGTTTCATTCTCACGCGTTCCGTTCTCTTGCGTTGTGGAACCGGAAGTGGCTCGAGCGGGAGTCATACGGAACCGTTCATCCCTTCTGAGGATAGTGGCCTCAAAGAGGGGATGAATCCGCGTACCTCTATCTCTATTAATGTTGATTGTAGAACAGATCCGCAAACTCTCGAGCCACTTACGGTCCCAGAACTTATGCGCCCGATCGGTGATGATAGCATCGTCCGGGGAGATCTGGTGCTGCTTCTCCCAAAAATGTTCGGCCACGGCGGATTTGCCATACTCCGCATTTCTTATTGCCTTAGTGTGTTCCCCCAGACGATCTTTGAGACGGCGTTTTGGGACACCACCCTAAATACTAGAACACAACTAAAGCTAGAGGATATTGGGAAAGGAATAGAGTTATGCCTCTCAAGCACCACTATGGTGTTTGACAATACTATTTATAAGCAGGTTAATGGTACAGCCATGGGCTCCCTCATTAGCGCAATTGTAGCTAATTTAGCTATGGAGGAGCTCGAGGCCAGAATATTTAATGGTAGTGTTCTCCCTATGCGCCCCTGGAAAAGGTACGTAGATGATACGTTTTCTATCATTCGGAAGGGGAGTGAAGATCAGGTGTTGAACATCTTAAATGGCTTCTCCCCATTCATACAATTTACATCGGAGGCAGAAGAAGGAGGAGTTTTGCCGTTCCTAGATGTGTTGGTCTGTAGGGAAGACCGACAGTTAAAGACTAAGGTATACAGGAAATCCATGTGTAAAAGGGCAGTATTCGCACTACAGTTCAGCTCAGACCAACCATCATAGGAACAGTGTGATAAGAACATTAGTTGATAGAGCAAAATCACATTGCAGTACCTCCGATGATAGGAAGTTAGAGTATGAACGGGTCACGACGGATCTTGCAAAATGTGGTTACCCCCAGAGGATTATAGATAAATATGTTAAAGGAAATCAGAGAGGCGAGTCTTTTACACCAACATCCACTGCATACATTCCCTATTATCCGGGTTTGACTGATCATATAGCTAGAATACTAAGAAAGTACCAGACACGTTGTGTGCAGCTTCCGGGGCGGAGGCTGCACACAATCGTGTCTCAGGTTAAGGACCCCATTCAAAAAGAGAACACAAGTGGGGTCGTATATAGCATTAGATGCCCGGATTGTGGGGAATGTTATGTAGGGGAAACAAAACGCCGTCTCAAAGATCGTCTGGGGGAACACACTAAGGCAATAAGAAATGCGGAGTATGGCAAATCCGCCGTGGCCGAACATTTTTGGGAGAAGCAGCACCAGATCTCCCCGGACGATGCTATCATCACCGATCGGGCGCATAAGTTCTGGGACCGTAAGTGGCTTGAGAGTTTGCGGATCTGTTCTACAATCAACATTAATAGAGATAGAGGTACGCGGATTCATCCCCTCTTTGAGGCCACTATCCTCAGAAGGGATGAACGGTTCCGTATGACTCCCGCTCGAGCCACTTCCGGTTCCACAACGCAAGAGAACGGAACGCATGAGAATGAAACACGTGATGAGTACCATGAACCTGCTGATATTTAAAGATGTACTGCAGAAGAAGAAAATACCGCTGAAGAAGAAGGCTGGAGCCTTTGAAAGCTATGGTTTTTTATCGCTTTTAACTTAGTATATTTTAATGCATTTTATTGTTCTTAATGTAGCAGATTTTAATATTTTATATGTATAGTTTATCGTAAAGTTAAATTTATTGTAAATACAGGTTATTATAATTTATTATAAACACAGTTATTAAAAGTCCAGTTTCCTTTGTGTTTTTATTTTTACGTAAGGTTGGTGCAAAACACTAAAATCCACAGTATGAATATACCCAACCTCAGAGGCCTGTTTGAAGAATTTCCAGACGTCTATCCTACATCTGTCTTTCCTCAGTTTGAATTTATGCCCTCTCAGGTGATTATTCTGAGCTAGAGGAAGAATCCCATCAGCATTGAGCATGCTCAAACCATTCAAGGCTTTATACACTTCTATCAGATCACCTCGCTGGTGCCTAGTCTCCAGACACTGTAATTTGCAAAACTTAAGCCATTCTTCATAAGAGCACTCCTTTGTTCCATTCACTAATCTTGTTGCCCTTCTCTGTACTCGTTCCAGCATCTCTACATCCTTCTTGAAATGAGGCCTCCAGGCCTGTATACAGTACTCTAGGTGTGGCCTGACCATTGCCTTACACAAGGGAATAATCACCTCCTTTCCCTGCTAGAAAAATTCCTATATATCATTGACAATACACCATGAGCTACTCTTGCAGCCCGTCTGCACTGCTCAGAGAACTTCATATCTGCCTGCACAACCACCCCCAGGTCCCTTTCATTCTCTACCACTGTCAGTGTAGTACCACAGAGTTGATATGTTGCTCTGGGGTTGCTGTTTCCCATATGTAGTACTTTACATTTGTCAATGTTAAACTTCATTTGCCACCTCTCAGCCCATCTGCTTAACCTTTCCAGATCCTGTTGCAGCAGCATATACCATCATGAGTATCATTTATAAATACAGAAAACAATAATGGACCCAATACTGAACTCTAGGGACTCCACTAATAACATTAGTCCACAATGAGCAGTGTCCATTGATTACCACTCTCTGTCGTCTCCCCCTAAACATGCTCTTAGAAAGATGATACATTCCAGTTCTCACCACCTCCAGGTCGAGGGGGGAGGCCCCACACGAGGACCTGGAGGGCTGTGAGTACTCACAGTGCAGCAGGCACGAGAGATGTAGAGCAGGACCGTGCATTGAGTGGAATCCAGGATTCGTCTGTTTACTGCAGTCGTAGCCTTGCCAAACCAAACTCCGGCTGCATACGTAATCACAGGAATGAAGATAGCCTTGTAATACGAGAGGGTTCTCTTGTTGAGACCCCAGTCCCGACGAGAGATCCTAGCAACCATGGCAGTATAGTTTCTTACTTTGGTTCTGATGTATTTGAGATGAGCTTGGAAGGAGAGTTTTCTGTCTAGTACTATGCCAAGATATTTGAGTTGCTCCAACAACTTTACAGTCTTGTTTTCAATTTTAATCTGTGGCAGTCTTGTAATACAAAGAGTTCCTTTAAGAAGCAGTGTTTGTTTTTGTTGGTGATATGGTCAGGCAGTGTATTTTTGCCCAGTCCTGAAGGATTTGGAGTGTGTGGTTTGCCGAGGTATCAAGCTGGGCCCTAGAATTTGCAGCCACCATCAGGATGAGGTCATCAGTGAAGGCTTGTAAACGAACCTCCTAGAGGTCAAGGTGTAGAAATTAGTCCATCACCATGTTCCATAAGGTCGGCCCCAGGACCAGCCCTGGGGGCAGCCACGGTGTATCCATCTTGTGAGTTTCTGATAAGGAGCGTTTACTGCGATCACCCTATTTGAGAGATAGCTTTTCGTGATATTGAGCAGATTACCTGAGTCTGCGGTGGACGCTTGGCCACCATAGGGTGTCGATCGCCCCCACGAAATAAATTGTAATCATCAGGAAGTATTTCCTGTCTGCTTGGCGGGCCTCAGTGAGCAGTTGATGCTCTATAGTGCCTGTAGAGCATCAACCATGGAATGCCCCAGTCTGAAGCCATATTGGTTTGGTAATACTAGGTTTGCTTTCTCATAGTGGCTTTGGATCCGGACATGGAGGAGACGCTCTAGGAGTTTGCTGCATACGGACAATAGGACTATGTGCCTGTATGAACTTGGTAGATGTGGTGGTTTTGTCAGACTTTTAAGGATCGGTTTCATATTTGCAACCTTCCAGTCATCCGGGAAGGTGCCATTGTGTAGGCAGTGATTGAATAGGTGCAGCCACAGCTCCGGGGCAAGCTCCACAGCCTTCTTCACAATCTCAGGCTCGAACGAGTCGGGCTCCGGACATTTTTTCCCTTTGATGAGAGCTGCCGTGGCTAGGAGTTCTTCCTGTGTGAACTGCAGTTCAACTTGTCCAGTCCAATAGGTTTCATTTTCTCTGCAGATCTCATGCTGGTCGGTTGTTGTTGGATTAATGTTTGGATGAAAAACGTTTAAGATATTTGAGACTGAGTCCCTTCAGGTGGTGGTTAGGTTTCCCTATAGGCGCCTCCATAGCCAGGAGCAGCAGTGCGTAGCACACGCTTCTTGATTAGACCGGGGTTCGAGCCCGTGACCATCAAATATGGAGGATGCGGAATGGTCAGGGAATGACACCACTGCATATCCCCGGAGCAATATGGCCTTAGTTGCTAATGCTCCTAAAAACCAAAAGGTTTCCCTGTGGGGTTTCCGTAGCAGTGTTCACTCCCCCCCCGGTGGAGTTTGTTTGTGGTGATTTTGTACACCACCCCCAGGGATCTGTATTTCCCGTGTAAGAGACAAGTCGCTCCCAGGATTGCTGCTTTGATTTCATTATTCTGTACGTCGTTTCTTGCTGTTTGATATACTTGTTTAAGTTCTTCGACCTCCACATCAGGCCAAGATCTTCTTCGCCGTTTGAAACGCTTTCCACTTGGCTTGTACCTTCTTTCTCATCCTTCGAAGCTCCTTGTCCCACCAGGGCACTGCCCCCGGAGAAGGTTTTTTCGTTTTAATCGTGGCATTTCAGACTTGTGTTAATAGGGTGGTGATCTCTTTTTGAAGAAGGTTTGGAATTTGAGTTTGCCTGAGTTTCTGCTGCTGTTGTCCCACCATTTCCAGCAGGGCACCCCTGAGCACATCCCAGTTTGTTTTTTCTATTGCATATCTATGTTGCATTACTCTGGAAATGAGTTGTCTATTATGTTTTTTTGTGATCCTGAATGTAATGGCTCGGTGGTCCGAGGTTGTCCAATCATCTTGACCTTCCAGTCGGAGATATAGTTGGCTGTGTTTCTTGTAGCAAGAGAAATGTCAATGGTGGCTTCCCAAAGGGTGCTGCTGAAAGTGGGGAGGTTGTTTGGCTGATTGAGGATTCTGAAAGGGGAGTTACCCAGGTAGTCCTCCAGTCTTTGGACATTTGTTGCTCCTGGATGGTCTGGCGTTGTGCTGTACCACGTGGGAGACCTGCAGTTTACATCTGCCCTGACGATAATTCTCCCTTCTGGGAGAGTGTTTAGTACACTTTGAAGATATAGCCCCGATAATATCTTCGCCTGGACAGCAATATAGGGCGACGACGTAAACGTTTCCAAGTGCTGTAATAATGTGGGCACATACGGCCCAGGTTGTGCAAAGTTGGGTTATCTGTGGCTGTGATGTCAGGGTTTCTTACAACTATTGCTACCCAGGGGCGTTCCCCCTTCCACCTGGATGACTTTTTAGGTCAAGGGATAGCCTCTGACCTGGTTCTTATGGGCATACGGCTCTTGCAGGATAATTACGTCCGTGTTGTCCTCATCTGCCCGAATCCTGATTTGACCGACCACACCCCGGGCCCGTTGTGCATTAATTTGCATTATTTTTACCTCTTCGAAGTTAAATTTTTTTAAGGTGTCTCCCCATAATTGATCCATTGTTGGTGCTGACACTTGGCTTTTATATATATTGGACATTTTCTGTCTCTGATGGAATGTGCTGAGTCCATTTTGAAACTTTTACAGTTCACACAAATAGGATCTTTGGTTTTGTTAGGACACCCGTTAAATTCGTGGCCTTTTTCAGCACAATGGCTGCACGTTGGCACTGTCTGGATACAAGTGTGTGTGAGGTGTGGCCGAACCTGCAATACTTGAAGCATTTAGGCACACGTGTTCACGAAAGCAGTGGCTGCCGCAGTTTATGTATACCCTTGCTTGATTGTTTAGGTCCTTCCAGGCGATTGGGTTGAGTTGAACAATCCAGTTTTTGCCTCCTCCTTTATCTTTTTTTGAGTATTTAGGTGTGATTAAGGCATCTGCCTCTAAGTCTGGGAAGTACTCCTGCAAGTTCCTACAGTATAGTTCCTCAGTGAGTTGCTGTGGGGTCAGGCTGTCACTGAGGTCAAAAAGGATGATAGAGGGTCCCAACTTTTTTGGCGCCTCTACCTTTAAACCCATTGTCGTTATTTTTGCATTGGTCATAATTTTGTTAGCTTCTTTTTTAGTTTCCGTTTCAATCACTATGCCTGTATTTCTAGTTTATCTTATTGCTTTTATTTTCGTAGTTTTGAGATCATCTTTCAACTCTGTCATTATTTTGGTCTTGATTTGTTCACTTGTATGCGATTCTTTGGAGTTAATGGGTATGATAACCACTAGATTCTGCTGTTTTATGAAGGTTCTCTTTCTTATATGCTGGGAGTTCTGTTGATTGGTCTGTGGTTGTTGCCCTTGGATGGAGGCACCCAGTTTAGAGGTGGAAGGGTCTTAAGTACAGCACAGGCATAAGAAGGTATTGCAGATGGTTCAGGTTCTGTTGTTAGGACCAGTTCCCACTCAGGTGAAGACTGGGGAAGCTTAGCACAAACGTCTAAGGCCTTTTCCAGTATTGTAGATCTTGTCTTGATTTCTTCGTTTACAGCTTTTAGCTTCTCATTCTTGATTGGAAGAGCCTTTGTGATTGTTTCTAGGCTTGTTCAAAGTTCCTGGACATAGTTTCCAGTGGCTTTGGTGAATCTTTTGGAGTCTTGGTTGAGGAGGGCCACCAAGTTCCTGTGCAAGACTGAGATGGTCTGATGGAGGGAGGTGGTGTCTCCCTCATTAAAGGGGGTAGCCAGAACAGGTGATGCCGGAATGGCAAGCATACTGGATGGTGGGATCCTAGATGAGACCACTTGGTCCAGAGCAGATGGTAGTTGTGTAGCCAAGAAGTTTGCTGGGGCAGGTTGAGGTGGCAGAGCTGATGGAATCTAGTGAGCACCTGAGGAGACTCGCATCTCAGGAGCAGCAGCCACAGGAGTGTTTGGAGCTGCAGTTGAGGTGGAGTTTGCCATCGATTCGAGGATGGAGGCAGCTATTGCCATAGAGATGCTTTGGTCCAAGGTGGAAGCTGAGTAATTATGGTCTATGGAAGGTGATGAACAATTATTGTTTGTCTGTGCGGGAAGAGGAGAAACAGAAGAAGAGGACGAACTGTGGACCTCCTCTTGGACTTCTTTTTCTTTGAGGAGGATTTGCCAGGTACTCTAAAAAGCAGAGAATTAGAAGTCTTCGATTCGTCTCTCCCAGATGTGCTACCCTCATCCGGTGAACTTTCAGCATTTTCATTATTTTCAACCATCTTACTGTGCCGGGATGAAATTTTTAAGTTCAGGGAATGAATGGTTCTACTGAATTTTAGTCAAATCTCCAGAAATGGCTATTGAGAGATTCTTAATAATTAACAGAAAAGAAGAATTCCAACTGTTGTCAGTAGAGGGCGCTGAAAGAGATGGCAAGAAATTTGCATATTGTATTCTTGGGTGACAGAGGGCTGCTGACGTCACCTGAGGGTCAGTAGTCAGATGTATCAATGCACAGTAAAAGAAAGTCCCCTTCAAAAGCTGCTATGTAAATAGTATGTTCCAAGATGAATAACCACATATTAATTAACTCAATAGACAATCAGTATTAATTACTACTGACATTATAATTAATAAATAAATGTTCCTAATTAAAAGTTCTAACTTTAGTTCCTGGCTTCGGGAGGACCAATGGCCGATCGCTTTGAAGATTTAAAATCGTTCATATCTGGAGAACGCAATAGAAGTTATGCATAAAATAAACATCAGTCGACTCACGAACCAAACAGATCCACTTCGACTTGAATTTAATTCAAAATGATAAATTGGCACCACTTTAAAAAACACACTTTGAAGAGCACTAATTAACACAACCAACAAGGCATGCCACGTGGGCCTATCTTCCTGTAAGCTTGTATAGTCAGCAAAAAAAAAAAAAAAAACACACAGTACCCTCCAAAAATTTGTCTAGTTCTTCCTTGAACTTATTCAAACCATCCACAGCAGAAGGAAGCCTGTTCCAACAGCCACCACCCACTGGCTCAAGACAAACTTCCACATTTATCCTGCAACCAGCTTTCTTCAACTTTAATTTATCCCCCTCGTGTAGTCTCAGCAGAGGAAGAATACCATTAGCTTAATGCCATACTGCTTCCAATTTGTACAGTAATCTTCCATGAGCCACAGTTTCAAAAGCTTTCCTAAAATCCAAGTGTATGATGTCAAAATTATTTTTTGCATCCAATTCCTTTGTGATCACATCACTGAGATTTGTCAATCAAGAATCCCCTTAACAAACCCATACTGTGCCTGAACTATAACTGCAGTCTTGTCTAGATCATCCTTCATCACTTCCTTAACCAGTGGCTCCATTATTTTACCTGGAACGGAAGTTAGACTAACAGGTCTGTAATTACCTGTGTCACTCTTTTATTTTCCTTTGTGAATTGTGGGCATGTTTGCACATTTCCAGTCCATGGGGACCTCTTCTGTGTCCAAGGAATCTTTCATAATAATGCTGAGGGTTTACTTCCTTTACTGCTTCCTTTAATATAACTGGATAGATCCCATCCACCCCAGGTGCCTTTCTTATGTTCAATTTCAACAATTTCTCCTCCACTTTGCTCTCAGTTATTACAAAATCATTTAGCTCCCTGCCAGAGTTTGATAAGCTTCTGGCCTCCACTTCCCTATGGACCTCCTCATTTATGAATGTAGATGCAAAATACTTATTCAGTTTGTCAGCTACCTGAGCAGGTTCATCGATAATCGAACCATCGATTATCGATGAAAAAGCAAAGAACTTTTTGTGGTTTTTCTTTGCATCCTTTGCCAAAGATTTCTCGTAATCTGCCTTTGCCTGCCTAACTTTCTTTGTGACTTGATTACAGACCAGCTTATATCTACCCTAGGCTTCTGTGTCACCTGTTAATTTATATGTATCCCATGCATTTTTCTTCTTTGCCGTATGTCTCATTAGTTCATCTGACCTCCATATAGGCCTAAACCTTGAACAGTACTTAGTTGGTGTGAAAAGCCTAGAAGCTTCCAAGATTAATTCCTTGAATGCTTCCCATTTAGAATTTGCTGTTGGTAACATTATCATTTGGTCCCATTGTATAAGATTTAAAAATTCCCTAAGACCACTGTAGTCACCTTTACAAAAGCAAAAACCCTTCCCCTTACTCCTGATGGTAGTTGCATCTTTAAATAAATCCCACATCAGTACATTGTGTTTACTGCCACTTAGTGATTCCTTTATTTGTAGATTCTTAATATATGAAGAATCACTGCTGATAATCAGATCAACAGTATTACTCCCTCTGGTTGTCTCTTGATGATGCTGCTGTAAAAAAACAGTCATCCAATAAATCCACAAAAGTCTTGCTAATGTGCGAGTGACCAGCCCACAAGCTCCAGTCAATATTTGAAAAAGTTAAAATCACCCATTGTAAGACAGTCTGATCTACTGGCCCACTATTTCCCTGTACAGTTGTTCATTGTACTCATCAGAGTCAATAGGCCTATAACACTCCTACTCTCAACTTGATTTTCCCATTGCTTATGTCACACCAAACCCGACTCAACACTGCACTGTCCACCCATGTCAACTGGATGTACTTCCTTAGATTTTGTGTGTTTCTTAGCTAACAGCATCACCACTCCTCCCCTTCTACCCTGTTTATCCTTCCCGTACACATTGTACTCCCCAAATTCCAATTCTGCACTGCTTATATCCGCATGGCACCACGTTGCTGATATCCCAACAATATTTCCTCTTTTGATGTCTTGACCAGCACTTCAAATTTATTTACTGTAATCCTAGCAAGGGTAACTAAGAATAAGAATAGGTGTATGCAAGTATACATACACTTAATCTTTCTCTTAGTTACCCTAACACAACCCATGTATTTGCTTGTTCCACGATGACCCCCAGCAGCCCTTGAAATCCCCAGTAACTTGCTTTCCAGGTTGCTGCTCATTCCAATAGAAGCAGTGCAAGAATCACTTTCATCTCTGCCTGTGGCTACCATCAATCTATTATTCTGTGAATCCCCCCCCCAAGTTAACAGTTTTCCAACCCACTTAACACTGCCTTGATATCATCAGCAAATATTCTTGCACCCTTTCTATTTAAGTGTATCCCATCCCTGTAGAAGCAATCTCTCCCGTTAACAAGCACAAACCACACTGAGAAAAATTCTACCCCATGAGCCTTGCACAATATCCCCAGGGCTAAATTAGTTGACAAGGCTCTCAGCATGTACTTCCTCCTATCATGTCTTGGCCGAATTGCAGACACTTTCAAATTTAACCCTAAGGGTGGTCTTACGTAGAATGCAGGTGGCATGCTTGCTTGGAAGCAGCATCAACATGCAGCTGAAGCTTCACACTGAGTATGAACACAGAAAGCAGTGACCAGTGCAACTTCTCCCCATGCGAAAGTGTAGGTTTTACAGGTGCCACTGTATTGCGGAATGTTAATCCCTTAACTCTTGAGTAAACTAGTACTGTAAAATTACCGATCAACCCCTCTTGCAATTCAGCGGGTGTCCCATAATTTTCAGGTGAAAACTTGTCAAAAGATAATTATGAGGAAAACAGAGGGAAGGGAGCGGGTGGTTTATTAATGCCATCACAGGACAGTTTGATAAAATATTAGTTGGAATGATCACTGAAATAATTGAAAGAGGAAGGGGATAATATTTTTGCAGGCGAAGAATTTAAAATTTATCAAAGGGGTAAAAAAAAAACCCGGTAAAGTTGCGAAGTGTTCTGAAGCTATATATAAATAAGTGTTATGTATTGATAACAGTTGAGGAGAATGGAAAAGAAAATAAACTGGAAAGATGAGAAGTAGCAGCATAGCAGCAAATCGAAAAAGTAGCAGCATAGCAGCAAATCGAAAAAGTAAAAAGCATAATAATAAAAGACAAAAAAATAATAATTTTAAATGTAAGATAGAATTATATACTTAAGTATATTGTCCCATGCTGAAAAATCCTGGCGTCTCTTCCAGTGTTAACCACCAGAATTGCACAAAAAAAACGATAATATAATTTTTTTGTGCAATCTTTTTTTTAAAAACAATTTCCGCCGTATACAGGGTTACCAGACTTCCTCATTTCTGAGGACGTGTCCTAGTTTTTAGGGTGTGGTTGGACGTTCTGCAGATTTTACACTTGTGTCCTAGTTTATTATAAATAAAATTAAAAAAAACTATCTCATTGTAAAATGAACTTTCATTAAATATTCTGTGCTTTTGCACCTTCAGTCAATACAAAAGAATAAATAAAATCAATACGCTGGTTGCATTAAGTGGACTGTATTATCTCAAAATTACACAAATAAAATTATGACTTTGCTACAACGTCTCTCTCGAACTCAGTTAGAGGTTTTTGATCTTGACACTCAGACAAGATCAAAAATCTCTGCCGTCTCTCTCGAACCCAACATTTTATAACTACTTACTGAAAATGATTTTGGGTAACAATAAATACTGTATTGTAATTTTTAGTAATAAATATAATTTTTAAAATGTTCTCGTTTTTAAAACTTAAAATGTCTTAGTTTTTCCCTTGTCCTAAATTTTAAATTTAAATCTGGTAACCCTATCATATACATGCTAACAAATAATATATTACATTATGGTCGTAATGTATATGTTGCCAAAGCAAATGGCACTAGTCTATAAACACCATACACAAATATTAATAAAAAATAGCGTAATACAAATATTAACTCCATTGTATACTTCTATGTACCTCATATCAAAGAGTTTTTCACCATCAGTAAACATTTTTCCCTTCCACTTTTATTTATTTCAGTGCCCATTCCAACGTGTGTGTGTGTGTGTGTGTGTGTGTGTGTGTGTGTGTGTGTGTGTGTGTGTGTGTGTGTGTGTGTGTGTGTACAGTGAAACTTCTAACGGACATCTCTCTACAAGGGACATTTTCAAATTACCAAACTCTCCTCTATTGGTTTTAATGTGTTTTCAGCTTCTGTCTAGCAGACATTCTCTGTAATGGATGCGGACAGGCAATCTGCACTGTTTCGTTTAGATTAGCACTTAATTTGATCTCCCCATAACGGACAGCGGGCGAGCTCACGGCCCTTTTTCTAGGAACTTTTCTTCCACGTATTGCCTCAATCGTCTGTTTATTTTCTATTTCTTCCGATTCTCTTCCGATTCTCTGAATTTTATCAAGGTTTATGTCGTAGTTCTAAACCCTTTTTGAAGAATTAAGGCACGTGTAAAACTTCTGATGAATTCGGTGAGTGCGGGGGGGGTGGAATTTGGTCGGCCTTTTGTCTTTTGAGTTTCAGTTTTCAGTTTTGTTCAGTGTCGTGTGAAGTGCACAATGTCTTCTCGTAAACATTTAACTTTAAAAGATAAAGTCGAACTCATTAATGCGTATGATCGGCAAAAAAATAGTGTTCGCAATCTCGCTGCAAAATTCAAAATCGGGAAGACGCAGGTAAGCGACATCCTAAAGAAAAAAAATTAACTGCTCAAACAATTTTGGCAACACGGAAATGATCAGGTTCAAAAATTATTCCTGAAAACTGTTGGACTTCAAATTGACAATGTTACATATGAATGTTTTGTTGCACACGTGCTAAAAAAATTCCCATTAATGGGCCTATTATTAGGGAAAAGGCTTAGGAGGTTGTGAAATCTATGGGAGTAAATGAGTTCAAAGCTTGTGTTGGATGGCTAGACAAGTTCAAAACTTGGCATAAAATTTCTTGGAAAACCATAAGTGAAGGTGGATCTGTTGATACTGGGGTTGTAACAGAGTGGACCGTCAAATTGGAAGATTTATGTAGTGATTTTGAAGCTAAGGATATTTACAACTGTGACGAAACAGGATTGTTTTTTAAAGTTCTTCCTGAAAAAACAATGAGTCTAAAAAACGAAAAGTGCCAGGGCGGAAAAATTTCTAAGGAACGCTTGACTGTATTATTGTGTACAAATATGCTGGGAGACTTTGAACAACCTCTTGTTATAGTAAAACCACAAAATCCTCGTTGTTTCAAGGGCATAAAGTTGAATCTTTTGAATGTTGACTGGAAGTCTAATAAAAAAGCGTGGATGACACGAGATATCATGAGCGAATGGATAAGTCACTTTAACCAAAACATGATTCGTCAAAACAGAAAAATTATTCTTTTCATGGATAATGCTGCATCTCACCCGCACATTGAATTGTCCAACATTCAAATCATTTTTCTGCCACCAAACACAACTGCAGAGTGTCAGCCCTTGGATCTAGGGATAATAAAAAAATTTAAACTTCACTACAGAAAACGTGTTTTAAGACATCTCATTGCAAACATGAACGATGTAACATGTGCGAGTGACCTTGCAAAGAAAATCAGCGTCCTAGATGCGATTCAATGGATTTCCTTTTCAGTAAACGCAATTAGAAAACAAACTGTCGTGAACTGTTTTGTAGAGTCTGGCTTCTCAAACACAAAAATTGAAGTTGTGAACAGCAATGTGGAGCAACAAGAAGAACAAGAACTTCAACATCTATTGATAATGTACGATACTTCAGCTACAAGTGACCCTGGCTACAAAGATATAGACTTGAACCTCACTACAGAAGATGGTGCTCTAGATACCAACGACATTATCATTGATATTGTTCAAGAAGTTCCTCATGAGGATGAAGAAATGGAAGGAGGTCATTCTGTCGAAGAACATATTAACAATGAACCACCGATGAAAATGGAAGAAGCGCTCATACAAATCAATCGTTTAAAAATGTTTTTTGCCACTGAAGAAGATACTGAAGGACTTTCGATGGTTTCTTCACTCCAAACAAATGTTGAAAACAAAATTATCAGCCGGAAGAAGGTGCAGAAGAAAATAAGTGATTACTGTATGTATTTTTCTTAAGATAAAGTCATAATATGCATAGCACAATTGTATGTATATTATTTACAAAAATATTGTGCAAAATCTGTATATAATTTAATTTTACATTAAACGTTTAACGATTTTTCTTTCTTTCTTTCTTTTTTTTTTCTCCCTCAGACTTCTTGTTAGCGGACACTTCTCTCTAACGGACAAATTCTCGTTCCCCATGGCTGTCCGTTAAAGGGAAGTTTCAATGTACACACACACACACACACACACAGGCAACACCTGTATAACACAGTCCTTCTACAACATGGTTTCATTCTAACATGATTGATGAATTGTGGCAATCCTCGCACAACACAGTACTTATATAACACAGTTAGAGAATTTCGGTAAATCTCACATAACAAGGTATTTTTGAGCTTTTGTGTGGGGAAACCCGTGCTGTTATATTTGTCATTTTTCAATGTTTCCACTCTTTTTGAATCCTGCGGTTGACTTGCTAGTCAAAAAAATTATTGAGAAATCCCTGTATTTTATTGGGAAATCCCCATGTTAGGTTCTGTGCTATTGAACTTGTGGAAAAATCTAAATTTCAAAGTTTTATTACTATTGGATAGCACACCAGGCCATCCAAAAGATTTAAGTCATCCAAACGTTAAAATTATGTTCCTACCACCACAGTTGTACTAGGTTAGTACAACTTCTTTCATTCAGCCATTAGACCAGGCCATTATAACCACCTTTAACTCATTACATCAGAAAATCGTTACGCGATGGATTTTGGAAAAAAGTGATTCCGAATCTATTGAAGTGTAATGGTGGCATGGAAACATTTCTCAATTGTGGACTGTATCAGAATCATAGCTTTATCGCTGAAAGAAGTAAAACTGTCAATGTTAAATGAGTATGGAAAATTGTATGGCCAGAGTCAGTTCATTCAGAAAATGGAATTGGTGCGATTGTAGAACTTGCTACGTCAGTAGGGGAGGGGGGCAGGTTTTGATGATATGACTACTCATGGGTAGCACAGTTGATAGAATCACCCTCCTCCCCAAACCAGTGTAAAAGATCTGAGTTTGAATCCTGTCGATGATGGGAGGAATTTTTATAGGTCTTTTTCATAACATGGCTGAGTTGGCCAGGCTCAGGCAATGGTAGCATGGTTTTCCCCCCCCACAAACTCGCATCCAGCAAAACAGAAAATCGACCTCAGGACACACGCAATTTATAGACAATATAACAGAATAACATGGCCTTAGTCGACTATGATCCTAAAAAAATAAAAAGTAAAAGATATGATTACTGAAGCCGTTCAAGAATTACTGGTAGAAAAAGAGGCTGCTGGCGAAGCGGATTTGATGGAAATGGCATCGGAGGTAAAACCAAATCAATTTAGAGGATGATAGCACAGATGAAAATTCTAATTTTCCAAATCTTAACTAAAAACCATACAGGAAGGCACATAAAGTTAGCCGAGCAATTAGAATCTTATTTTTTTGAATGCAGATTCTTGAATGAAAGGAGCCCAAAGTTCAAAAGGGAGCTGTCAAAATGCTTAGTTCCATACAGTGAAATTCACAAAGGTTTATCAAAGAAAAGCAAACAAACCCAAATTACTGATTTTTTTAAAGAAGAGAGCAGGAAGATACAAAAAAATCTATAATGGTATATTTTTTTTAACATTTTGTTACCTTTTGGAACATAACTCCCCCATTTTGTACTTTTTCTTAGTAATGTATAACATGGTTTAAAGACAAAAAGAAAGGAAGAATAAGATGACCATGCTTTCATTTTCCCTTTTTTTATATATATATTGCTTAATATATATATATATACACTGGTGTTCAAAGAAAGTCCATCACCCCTTAAAATTGTAATTTTTGTGGTCCGAATAACGTAAGTATATGGCAGTATTTCTTGCAGATTGCATCAGATAAGATCGACACACATGGTGATGAATATTGCATCAGCTGTTACTTTCAGCTATATAAGCACGCCCTGCAAGGGTTGCAGTCATTCCTTGCTTGTGTCAGGATGACGAGTTATGTGCAGTTGATGCCACGAAGAAAGAGTGCTATTGTTGCTTTACATGAGGAAGGATGTTCTTCCCATCATATTACTTATAGAGTGTCTTGTAATCAGTCGACAGTGAGTAGATGTCTTTCCAAACTCAGGAATAATAGATGATAGGAAAAAAGGAACCGGATGCAAACGAGTCTCTACACCAAAACAGGACCGTGTTTTGAAGTGCTTATGCCTTAAAAACTGTATAAAGTTTCTCGGTCTGAGCTGAAAAGAGAATGGGAAAAACATACAGGAGTGGTAGCAAGTGCAGTAATAGTCAGAAGATCCTTTTCAAAAATGAACTTGTAGCCCATCGTCCTAAGAAGAAGCCCCTCCTCACACAAAAATGAAAGGCCCAATTAATTTGGTGTAAGGAGCATGTCAAGTGGACTCCTATGTTGTGGAAGTCAGTTATTTTCTTGGATGAGAAGAAATTCAACCTGCAATGCTTTGATGGAAGACAATTTGCCACAGACGTGGTGAAGAATACCATCCAGACTGTATGGTGTCTAGAATGAAATTTGCTACCAGCCAAATGATATGGGGGTGCATTTCGTATCGCGGAGTAGGTCACTTGCAGTTTATAAAGGGTTCCGTAAATGCCAGTGGATACCTGGCTACATTGGAAGGCAAACTGCTACCCCATTAGCAACCATTGCAACCTGCCAAGTAACTGCATCTTTCAGGACACCTCTGCTCCTTGTGTCTTCCTAATTACGCTTTTCACCCTCATCGGGTGAAAAATGTAATTAGGCACTTCTGTAGTTACTTTAGCTTCATTTCTGCATTAGAAGTTCGACAGTAATGTGTTTACATTTGTTAGAGGTGAAAAAAATGGACACTACTCGGACTCCCTCCAGTCACTATCTGGCAGAGTAGAGGTAGCAAGATTATACACTAGCTGATCCAGAAGTCTCCTAAAGAGGACTGAACCTATTGGTAACAATAAGTTCGGTCCAGTGTACTAACTAGCGGCCAGCCTGCCAACATCGTTTTAGATCTGTACCCTTGAAATGTATGGAAGATTGGATCTCGCCATGATGTTCATCATAACCTCAAACGTCATCAGTCATACTGCATGATGGAAGAGATGGGGAAGGGTTGACCAGAACTTAGCTCTGGAGACTAAATATGGGTTCCACCACGTCAAGCCTCCAATAAGCAAAGTGGTGAGAGTTGTCTACCACCACCAGTTGATGAGAGTCGTCTACCACCTAGTAACACAGAGGAGCGGCATTCCTCCATGTGGTGTGGGTGCAACACCTCGACCGATGGATTTGGCTGTCATCAGCCGTCTGGACTTTGCCAAAATTGGGTCCACTTGACTTGAATGTCACCCAAATATCAAAAAGTTCCATCAGGTTTTAGACTCCCGGTAACAAGTACAGCTTGTCTGGCATATCCGAGAGAATGTCTGTGACCACTTCAAGGTCCAAACCTAGATTAATTAGGAGGTAGGATATATAAAACCAATGGGTGTTAGAAGTTAGTCTTTTTTTAGGCCATGATTTAAAATGTAATGCATATTTTACGCACCGTGCAGGCTTCAATTTGTTGTACAAAGCAAAACAGTAAGAAACTTTTAAAAAAAGGCATTTATTTGTAAAAAATGAATGATAATAACATTCAATGTGATTTTTCTTACAAACAGAATTAGTAGAAATCTAAAAACTGAAGTAATGAAAAGTTAATTTTACTTATTCCAAAACCATTTCTTCCTTATCATACTGATTAATTTTTGCTCTTTTTTTTTTTTTTTTTTCAAGATTTGAAAACAAGAGAACTGATGGGTATACCCAATCCCCAGACATTACAGTAGACAAAATTTTGAATATCATAATTTATATATCGAATTGGATAGTTATAGAAGGGAATTTTTAAATATATCAGAACAAATCAAGAAACGTTATGTTTCAAATTCGAATAATAAATGGTATTAATATTTTTTTCTTGATAACATTTCTCCATGGTATTCCTTTTTATATACAACGCGTACCCAGTTGACACTTTTGTTCCATATTGCTCATTTTACACAAATCCATAAATGTCTGAAATCAAAATTTCAGTATTCATGCTTAAAACTTTTAGATTACAGGTTTTCTTTACGTTACCACGAATTCTTGCGTTTTACAGCAACGCGTACCCAGTTGAGTGATATCTGTACTTCCCTGAGAATCAGCAAGCTTAATTTGTTGAGGTAAGCTGAGGTGGTGATGCCTCTGTCCACACGCTGTTATTGTATGCACTCTCATTGACATCGTTCATTTAGGCTACCTGTAGCTGCTGGTCCCAGGTAAGCATGTCACCTGCATTCTACATAAGAGCACCCTAACTCACAACTCTTTTTGAACATTGACCTTTACTTGTTAAATAAGTCTGTAGATCTCCTACTCTTAATGTCATTAGCGCCAATGTGTATACAACAGTATCACCCTTTGTACCCTTAAAAGATGATATCTGCTCTACAACCTCATCCCATCACATTAGAGCCACTAACAATAACTAGCTCCAGTGGGACCAGCGAATTCTGTCCTGAAGGTTGCCTAATGATTGATTGATTTTTGATTTGGTAGTTGTTGGCGCATCAGCTTCTGTGGCCATATTGCACCTCTGTGGAACATTGTCTTGGATGAGTTCCTGGCCATGGACCTTGGTGACGTCCAAACCCAAGCTTTTGCCGACGACTTAATCTTGAAAATTGCTGCCGACAATAGAACCCAGTTGGAGGTAAAAGCAAACCATGCCATCAAGATACTACAGGACTGGACCATCTTACACTGCCTAAAAATCTCACCAACTAAGACATCCTCAATCTTACTGAAAGGCTCCCTTGACCTGCACAGGCCACCTCAAATAAAGGTGAACAACACCACAGTGAAACTCCAAAGCCAGCTTAAGTACCTGGGGGTGATATTAGATTGTAATCTTTCCTTCAAGCAGCATCTCACACATTTAAGAACAAAGATAAGGAAGTACTCTGCACTGTTAGCACGTGTGGTTCGTCGTGACTGGGGACTTAAACGTTGCGTGCTCTCCTTATATTATAAAACGACATTCCTACCAGCTATAACATACGCCTCTGCGGTTTGGTATCACAAGGCATCAACCGCCGTAAATAGACGCATAATCGACTCAATCCATAGAACTATCCTGTTAACCATTACCAGAGCCTGTAGCACCACTAGCACTGTTGCCCTACAGGTCTTGGCCGGAGCCCTTCCCCTTGACCTGGACATCATACGTACTGGAATAGCCTATTATATAACCAAAGGAATGCCTTGCACCCACCAAGACTACACAGTGGATAACAATGCAACCCACAAGGCTGAAAAGAACAGGCTGCAGAAATACCTAAAAGAAACCTGGCAATACCGCTGGACAAACACAACAAAAGGGAACATCACCAAAAAGTTCATCCCGGACGTAGACAGAGTATACCCCATTCTTCCAACCTGGCTGCAACCCGGACTTTACACGACCTACCTCCTTACGGGTCATAGGGCTTTCAATGCAAAGCTTACAGCATTGGGAATAGTGGAGGATCCGCGTTGTACTTGCGGGGAACAAGAAAGCTGGGTGCACATTATGTTTGAGTGTGTCCAATACGAAGACCTTAGATGCAGACTAATAACTAGAGTTCACTATTTACCGAGGGATCTCGAGTCACATCTACTAGATATACAAGAAGAATATTTAGCCTTAACTGATTTTGCCCAGGGATTATTTAGCAGGCGCCAAACACTAGCCGCCATATACAGAAGACCTTAACGGAATGAGACAAAACAAAACTGCAAATAGCAGCGAGACGACACAGAGGAACCGACTATACAGACCTTGGACTGACTACAAAATGCACTAGGAAAAGACAAGGGACAATAGATTGTCGAACTACAAGAGTCATGATTACCGCCAATAGAAGCGAAAAAACACCTTTAAATAGTCGTGACATCAGAACAAAGGGACACTGCCCCAAGACCTTGCAGCATAGACCCACTACATAATGGCAAAAGGTAGTGTAAGGACTAGCAAACATCACGGAAGGGATAAAACCCCATAATGACAGCCAGTAGACTTGATTATGACCCCAAGATAATGACCAGAAAATAAGCCCCAGACCACATGCAGTCTGGAAGGATGACATCCAGATTTAACCCCCTATTAGTGTCCCACCTAGATGAGACTCAACGGCCAGTTTTTTAGGGCCTGCAAACTGATGGAGACGACATACGGTGGCACTCTCCCACCGGAACAGCCTATTGGCGACCCAAATCCGCACTCTCTTGAGCGGATCTTTCTTTCCAAACTCCTGGGGAGGAGAGGCTTGCCTCTCCTTGCCTCCCCAATTTTTTCACTCTGGTGGGGCACGGGCATGCCTCACTACCTGCAGGGGCCATCTACTCTGTCGGCCCCTTATTTCCAATTTCTTCCCCCCCAGTCTTCATCCCCCCCAAACTTTTGTCTTGCACAGCGTTTAGCCCTACATGTCAAAATCAAAAGAGAACATCAAAATTCTTGCCCGAACCTATCTGGTTTTTAAAACTCACTTTCACCGCACAGCCCCACGTCGCGCACTATTAATACTAACTTGTAAAGTATCACTAATATCAACCTCGATTTTTTTTTTTTTTTTTTGTCCTAGCCACTAAAATCCCAGGAAAGTAAGTGGCAAGACCAGCCAGAGTACAAATATTGGTAACACCCGGCCGGCCTCCCTGTGGCAGGTATTGGTAACGTCGGGTCTCACTAGGGGCCCGGCGGCTAACAGGCCGGACGAACAATGGGCACAACAAACTACACAGTACATATCCCTCACACTTTTAAATCTCTGGCTTGTCCGATACAGAGAACATACGCGGAGATGGGAGAAATCCCAGGTGCCGTCAGACCCCGAACATACCTAATACCTAATACCTCCCAAGGTTTTTGCGGTACTTTGATCCAAGCCCGAGGCGGGAATCGAACCCGCGACCTTTGGGTTGCCGGGCAGGCACTTTACCCACTCGGCTAGCCCGGTCGGCGTTGCCTAATGATCAAGTGCAAGCCTTGGCATTGATGTTGGCAGTTGAGAGCTTGATGGGTCCCCCAATTTAAGTCCTTTGAGGGCTTCTACCCTGTTCTTCAAGCTCTCATGAACAATGCCTAGTTGGCACCTAACTTCTTCACACTGCTTACATAGAGCACACACAAAAACATCCCCCTTGACAACATAATGTCCTGTCCCAGAAAGGGCTGCAAACATTTCACAAGTTGCCCATTTCTTTAGGCTGTGATGCATTGGAGAATTGCTCCCTTCGGTTCTTCCTCTAGCCACAGCACTCCCGCTACTTTGTGCATGTTGCTTTGTTGTTCTAGTCTGGGGCATGATTCCATTTAAATACTATTTAATTAATTAAGAAGGAAAATTAATTTAATGATTAATTTACTATACTATACTTGGCTATACAATACTATACTAAGCTAATGCAGTAATACATATTCCACTATATAGTTTTACGTTATACCTTATCTATCAAGTTCAAGATGTATGTTATCAAGTTATGCTAAGTCACAATGCTAAATTAGTTATATCCTTAGCTAAATACAAAAGATATATGCCCAGAAAGTGATTAAAACCTTCAAAATACTTATTTATTACAATTAAAATCCCACTATTCTTCTATGCTACTGATTATGCTACGATATTCCAGCCAAAACACCAATACGATAGTGGTAAGAGTAGCAAGTTGTAACTTACAGAGTCACTATCTAAATTTAAAAAATATGTTAACTAATCAAAAATACAAAAGATATGTGCCCAAAAGATGATAAACCCTCAAAATACTTATTTATTACAATTTAAACCCTACTATTCTTCTGAGCTACTGGTTACGCTACGATATTCCCTACGATATACTGGCTTGATTGTGGTATGAGTAGCGAGTTGTAACTTACAAAATCACTAGTTAAATTTTAAAAATAAGCTAACGAAACGCTACTAAGCCTATTTAATCTATTTGTAAAACACAAATTAATATGTTAACTAATAAAAAAAAAATGATAAAACTTCAAGGAAGACTTATCCGTTTGCAGCAGCTACAGAAGTCTACGTTTCTATTCCACTTTCCTTTTGGTTATCACAGTCATTTGGTTATCACAGCTCCCTGTTATAGTTTGATGAACTTCTGGCATCCCTTCCCCTAAAGAATTCTTCATGTGTAAATGTGGATGCAAAATACCTATTCAGTTTGTCAGCTATTTGGGCAGGGTCATCAGCAGTTAACCCATTTACATTAAGTGGCCCAATGTGATTAATTCCTTCCTTCTACTGTTAATATAAGCATAGTAATCTTTGCTACTTTTATTTACAAGGGGATAATCACCTCCTTTGTGACTTGATTGCAGACTAGTTTATATCTACCAAAGGCTTCTGTAGCACCTGATAATTTACATGCATCCTTTGCATTTTTCTTCTCTCCCACATATCTGAACAGTTAATCTGACATCCATTTAGGTCTAAGAAGTGAACAGTATTTTTTACTTGGTATGAGAAGTCTAGTATCTTCTATGATTAATTCCCCGAATGCTTCTCATTTAGAATTTACTGTTGGTAACACCATCAGTTGGTCCCACTGTAGTTACTCTTACAAAAGCTTTTCCCTTTACCCATCGTAGTAGTTATGTCTTTTATTAAATTCCACATTAGTACATTGTGATTTCTGCCATCCAGTGGGTCTTTTTACCTGCAGATTCTTAATGCATGAAGAATCACTGCTGATAACTAGATCAAGGGTATTGTTGCCTCTGACTTCTGCTGTAGAAAACAATGATCCAATAAATCTACCATGTGTGTGTGTGTGACCAACCCATGAATTCCAGTCAACATCTGGAAAGCTAAAATCCCCCATTATAAGACATTCTGCTTTATGGCTCACTCTGTATAGCTGTTTGGTATGCTCATCACAGTCATTAGGCCTATAACACACTCCTACTCTCAGTTTTGTTTTCCTGAGGCTTATATCACCAAACTGACTCAACATTGTACTAGTCGCCCACGTTGAATGGATGCACTGTCTTAAATTTATTATACTTCTTAACTAAGAGCATAACCCCCACTCCTCCTGTCCTGTATCTTTTCTGTATACATTATGCTCTCCATATTCAACTGGTACAACGTAATGTTTCATCGTAATAAACAGTTTTTAACATTTGATATATGTTTCTTTTGTAGATTTTCCTAGTTTAAAGCAAAATTTGATATACATTTGTTGCTCCATTGCAAAACCGTGACACAGAACATTAACACTACTAACAAAACTGGTTGTTACTTGCAACTTGTCAACCTACTGGACAATCTTTATACCACCATCTGTTGGAGCAAGTGTGAACAACAGCATATCACTTCTGTTTATTTTAAAACTCATCAAACATGACTGAACAGCACCAGTCCGAGAATTTTATTGCCATGCTTCGTATCTTATGGTCTTAGAGAAAGTTGGAACTGCTTCATCTAAAACCGGTAACTTATTTTGGCCACTATAGTTGTAGACTGTTCGTTGACATGCTAGTTAAAGGAGCAATAAGCATTGTTAAAGAATGCATTAAAAATTTTGGAAGTAACTGTACCAAAACCAGTCTGATATTGTCTAACAAGAAACTCATCAGATTATTAGAATTGAGTCCCTAGGAGAAAGATTTTAACTTTAATAATGAATTATACATTTTATATTTAGTTTAGATTTTATAACTTTAATGATGAATTATACATACAGAAATCTGACTTAAACATGGATAATTTTATCAGCACGAGCAAGGAAGTTATCTTATTAAATATTACATAAATGCATTTTGAGTACTACGTACAGGTTTGGAAGCCTCGTTTTAGGGAGAACGTAGATCGGTTGGAACAGGTGCAGTGAAGAGCAACAAGATTAGTTAAGGGCACAAAAAGGCACTCTTACCAGAAAAGACTTGTTCTGTCAGTGTATCATCCAGAAAGTAGGTACTTGTAAGGAGACCTGATTGAAATGTTTAGGGCTTTAAATAGGTTGAGTGAACTAAATTCTGATTTCAATCCTTACTCTTTATCAGATGACATACATACAAGGGCACTTAAATTTAAATTGGAAAAGGTTGTTTGTAGGCAAGTTGTGCAGAAATTTGTTTTCAGCAAGGGAGTAATTGATTGTCAAGAAGTGGGCTCCCCCCTCTTTCTAATGATGTATAACTTTGCTTCATTTGCATCATGATGCCACTGCTAATTCCCTTGTTTGTTTGTTTGTTTGTTATTTGGTTTTTAGGAGCATTAGCAACTAAGGCCACATTGCTCCGGGGATATGTGGTAGTCATTCCCTGACCTTTCCGCATCCTCTGTATTTGGTGGTCACGGGTTCGAACCCTGGTCTAATCAAGGAGCGTGTGCTACGCGCTGCTGCTCCTGCCCACCTGGCTACGGAGGTGCCTGCTAATTCCCTTGAATGGCAGGTTTTATGGACAAATTGAAGAAAGGAGGAACTTAATGCAGCTCTTCAACCTTTCATTGTGGACTTGTTGTATGAGGCAGGGTACTGAAATTCTCAGACTATAATAGAAAAAAAACAAGATAATTCGATTATTCAACATATTCACCTTTCAACCCCACACACTTTCTACAATGTTCTAGCATATGTAAACCTCTCAAATAACAAACTCAAACTCCCCAAACCAAGCTTCTGTTGCTCATATGATATCATCATTTGATGCAAATTTGATAACCTTTAAATATTTTTTTTTTTTTTTTTTTTGGGCTTAGAGGGGAACAGGTATCCTGTGTGTTATCAGACACTCAGCCTAAAACACTGATGGATCCAATATCTCTCTATTACAGAAGATTTAGGAGAAGTCCGGTTGGCCTGCCTCCCTAAAATCCACTCATGCACACCTTCTCGATGGTAAGCCCTGTTACGTCACTTAGGTGGCAACGAAAGTGTAGAGTGGTTCTCTTCAAGACGCCTGGTCAGCGTGAAGAGGAAAAGACCAAACCCTCCAGCAATGAGAGCACAACAATACAAATGGCCCTCAGTCCCCAGCAGCTTTCACTCTCCCTCTTACGGCAGCGAGAGGATCAGAGTGGAAGCAGAGGGTGCTAAGAATCTCTGGGTATGACCAGGCTGACATGCACGGAAACTGAACTTGGCCTGTTATAACGTACGATCACTCATCGGTGAAGACAGGATATTAGAGCTGGAAAAGGAATTAGAAAATGTGAATTGGAATATCATCGGTTTGGCTGAAACAAGAAGAAGAAATGAATCACTTATAAGTTTATCAAGTGGAAATCTGCTGTACACCAATGGAAACAGTGAAAGGAGTGAAGGTGGAGTTGGGTTTCTGGTCCATAAAGATTTTAAAAACAACATTTTGGAATTCAAAAGTACATCACCAAGGGTGTCAAGACTAATACTCAAGATTTCTAAGAGGTACAAGCTAAAGATTATAATGATTTATGCACCAACATTGAGCCATGATGATGAAGAGGTTGAAGAAATGTACACTGAAATTGAGAGTCTTCTAGATGAGCAGAAAACCCACTACACTATTATTATGGGGGACTTCAATGCTAAGGTTGGAAAAAGGCAAAACAGCACAGAAAGAGGAACTATAGGAAATTTTGGAATTGGTGAAAGACTTGTGGAATTTGCAGAATCTCGAGGAATGTCAGTAATGAACACTTTTTTCAAGAAAAGGGTGAACAGAAAGTGGACATGGAAGAGTCTAAATGGATTAACAACTAATGAAATCGACTTCATCCTCACTAACAGAAGATATCTTGTGAATGATGTTACCGTCCTGATTAAGGTAAATGTTGGAAGTGATCACAGAATGGTAAGATGTACACTTGATATAGATAAAGGAAAGGAAAAAACTGACTCGAGTAAATAATACAAAGGTCTTTGAGATAACAGAGGAGGAGAAAAAGCAGTATGTACTGGAACTTAAGAACAAGTTTGAGCTTCTGCAGACTGCTCAGGACCAAGATATCGACGAGGAATATTACAACTTTCTGAAAGTGATAAAGCCCAAGAAACCTATAGGGAAACAGAAATCCAAAGAAGAAAAAATTAGTCAAGAAACACTTGTCATGATGAACCAAAGACGACAAATGAAGAGCAAGAAAAACACTGACAGGGTGAAAATTGAGTATACTGAGTTATGCAAAGCCATTAGAAAGAGACTCAGAGAGGACATAAGAAGATTTAACACAAGAAAAGTAGAACAAGCATTAAGGGAAAACAAAGGATTTAAATCAGCAGCCATGAGCAGTAATACAGAAAGACAAATGATACTGAAACTGAAGAATAGCGATGGTGTACTTATAAACAGCAGAGAAGGCATAATTCAAATAGCAGAAGACTACTATAGAGAATTATACAAGGAGCGAGGGAATGATACCAGCAGTGGGGAAGATGGATTGCAAAGTAGCAACACACACGACATACCCGATATTCTTCCTGATGAAGTAGAACATGCATTGAAGAAAATGAAGAATCGGAAAGCCCCGGGGGAAGATGAAGTTACTGTAGAGTTGTTAAAATTGGGAGGAAGAGACATAACACAAAAACTGGCAAGGCTCTTCACAAAGTGCATTAGAAAAGGTGTGATGCCTAAGCAGTGGAATAATGCAATCATAGTTTTGCTGCATAAGAAAGGAGATAAATCAGAAATTGGAAATTATAGACCAATTAGCTTGTTATCCCATATCTACAAGTTGTTCACAAGGGTCATTACTAACAGATTAGAAAGAATACTTGATGAGAATCAACCGAAAGAGCAAGCTGGCTTTAGGACAGGATTCTCAACTATGGATCACCTTCACGTAATATCACAGCTAATGGAGAAAGCAAATGAATATAAAACACCATTATGCCTGGCATTTGTGGATTATGAAAAGGCATTTGACTCCATACAGCATAAGGCAATGTTTCGGGCACTGGAAAGACAAGGCATAGATACTCCATATATTATGATTTTGAAGAAAATATATGAGAGTGCTAACATCCTTTATTAGACTAGACAAAGACAGTAGGAAATTTAAAATCGAGAAAGGAGTTCGACAAGGAGACACAATATCTCCGAAGCTGTTTACTGCTGCCCTTGAGGAAGCTTTCAGAAGATTAGACTGGTCGCAGAAAGGAGTCAATGTGAACGGAGAGTACCTAAACCATTTACGATTTGCAGATGACATTGTGGTCATAAGCCACGATCCCAAAGAATTAGAGGAAAATCTTAATCAGTTATGCACAGTTAGTAAGGATTTTGGACTAAAGATGAATATGGCTAAAACAAAAGTAATGATGAACAAGTATGCCACGGAAAGGGAAATAATGATTGAAGGAGCAGTAATTGAAAAGGTGGAGTCATATACTTATCTGGGACAAGTTATTAGCTGTAATAATGATAAATGGCTGGAAGTCAAGAGAAGAATAAATTTTGGATGGATAGCATTCAGGAAATATAGTCACATACTGAAGAGCAATATCCCAGTTTGTCTGAAACGTAAAATAATGAATCAATGTATACTCCCCACCATGACTTATGGAAGTGAAACTTGGGCACTCACCAAAAGAATGGAAGAGAAGCTGAGAACTACACAGCGAAGAATGGAACGAATCATATTGGGAATCAGACTGTTAGATAAGAAGAGAAACACATGGATTAGGCAGCAAACTCAAGTAAAGGACATTCTTATCAAAACTAAAGAACTAAAATGGTCTTGGGCAGGACACATAGCTAGAAGACATGATGACAGATGGACTAAGAAAATAACAGAATGGTACCCAAGAGGAGCTAGAAGAAAACCTGGAAGACAAAGGCAGAGATGGATAGATGAAATTCATGAGTTTTTGAGTGGTAAATGGATGGCCAGTGCTCAAAACAGAAGGAACTGGAAAGTTGCTGGAGAGGCCTTCATCCTGCAGTGGATTGAAAATGGCTGATGATGATGAAATATTTTTTGATATTTGGGAAGAGGTACTGTCTGATTGTGAGTGGAAGATACTTTGGTGCCTTGGAAACTGGACCAAATCATTTTGCAAAAGGGTAAGGTAAAGAGGTACCCAACTAAGCAGTTATCACAAGACACCTGCATAAGTGACAAATATGTCTGTTTGGCAGGGTCAAGAAGTTCTTCACTTCTTGTGAAGGGAAAAATATAGTGAATAATGTGCTTAAGTTTTTTGAAGATGAAGCAAGATGTTTTAGATTAATTGTACCTAAAAATCAACCTACAAGAAGAGCTGTTCTAGCTACAGGTTTGTCAGAAATAACAATTAAAAAGATTAGAAAATGTTTCCAGAAGATTAAAATCTCCACTGAAGAAAAAAAAAAAAAATCAGTGAGTAGGAAAACAGTTGATCGGGTAGACGATTTTGATAGATGCATTATACGTCGCACTAGTCAAGAATATTATAGTGTCAATAGAAAGGTACTTTAAATAAATTGTTGCCAGTTATAAGGCAGAAATGTGATTTTCAGGAAAATAGTACTGCATGCAACTTTGAAACAAATGGGGTTTAACTGGAAGAAAACAGAACCCAAATCGAAAGACTTAATGGAAAGGGACGATATTGTTCTATGGAGAACAAAATATTTATCAGCAGTTATGGATTACTGCGATTCTGGGAAGAACCTGGTTTTTTTTAGATGAAACCTGGGTGGACAGTAATTTAACTTTTTGAAAGTGTTGGAGGATCAATGGATTATCTGGTGATGGACTGTGGTCATGCTAGTAAAAGAATTATTATAATAAATGCAGGAAATATAAATGGCTTTATTCCAAACCCTACTATATATAAAGCTGAAAACACAACAGGTGACTACCGTGACCAGATGAATCAACATCATTTTTAAACTTGGCTAAAACAGCAACTACTGCAAAATATTCAGGCAGGTTCTGTTATAATTTTCAATAATGCACCGCATCATTGCATTCAACAAGACAATCCTCTGAGTACTTCCTTGCAAAAAAAATGATATTATAGAGTGGTTGGGGAGACACAATGTATTATTTTAGGCCAGTATGCATAAATGTGAATTATTAGAAATTATTAGCTATTTAAACATTCCAAAAACACACAGTGAATAGAATACTCCATGAGCACATACGCATTACCTTAAGATTGCCACATTGTGATTTAAACCCTATTGAATTATTATGGGCTCAACTGAAAAATTTTATTCGAAATAAAATTATTCAAGGAGATCTAAATATGACACACCTGATGGAAAACACAAAACAAGGAATACCTAGCATAAGTCAAGAAAGATAGAAAAGTTGCTGTGACCATTCTTTCAAGATGGACAGCAGTATTGGGGAACCAGTTGCATTATCAAAGACTGTTAACCTGTGGAAAATATTCTTCCGATTTTCATGTATCATTTAATTTTGTTAATTGATAAGGTAATAAAGTGTAAATCGGTGCTTTATATGTTTACTTTTATAGCCTGTGGATAATATTCCTCCTATTTTTGCTTATTAGAATTGCTGTTAATAGAATTAAAATTCAATTCATAAACATGATCACAATGACTGGCACTTGCTACATATCGTATAGTGAACGATATTTTGTTATGGAGTGTGCATCATAAAGTGATTTGATTGTACAGTGAACCAATCATAAAGCGGGGGGGGTCCACTGTAGTGAGCGTTGTAAGGCATATGTATAGCGCACATAGTGCAATGCATCCATGGATTGACAAAAATCTCCAAGAAAATGCGACACAAAATGAGTCACCCCACCATTGTACCACTTCGTACCAGGCACAAGCGACGCATGACCCAATCAGTAATCCTACTGATTGCATCGTGCTATTTCTTTTGTCATTCTCCACCATATTTTAAAAAATTTCGACGGAAAAAAAATTTATAATTTAACATGTCAAAGACTAATAGTTAGCGTTGTAAGGTGTATGGAGCACGTATGCATGCAGTGCGATCACAGAAACCATCTCTACTGAGTACAAGGGGGAAAGATATAAGCTGTTTTGACAGTGGAAGAAATTACAGTGTGCGATGGAGTTGAACAAAGAAGCCAGGGATGGTTCATCCACATCTTCAGAGACTTACATCTCCTCAGAACAGAAATGTTAGAAGTGAATTTGGAAGGAGTCATGGAAGTTGATACTGCAAATAAAAACAATGAGGAGTCCTCGAAGCCCAGTCGTAAACGAAAAGCAAAGCTAAAACCGACTGCCAGAAGTACTCCATCAAATCATTCAACACGTAGCAGGCATAATACACAGCCAGAGCAGCAACAGGATTTTAAGAAACACCGAAGCATCTGCGCATAATTTAAATGTACATTCGTGGATAGTGATTTCGGTTCAGTCTGTTCCGCGTGTGGTCGGCTTTGGTTCAAGAAAGATGTGAAGATTGTAGTAGCTCGAGATCACTCTCTTCTTCAAACAGCATTTCCAAATGAGGATATAAGTCAAATGTCGGCCCATAACAGCTGTTGTCTCTCTCTCAAGAACAAAGTGATTCCATGTATCGAAATCAAATGGTTTTAAATATCATCTGATGCCACTTCAGTTGCCGAAACTAGATTTGGTAATGGATCGTCTCTTCTATGAGACTCCCATTCATGCAGTTTCGTTGTGTGTAGCATTCATATCGTCAATGTAGGATCCTCGTTCAATTGATAAATGTTCACCTAAAGAACTTAACTTCCACTGTGCGTGCTCAGCACACACACAATTTTTTTATGATGATATTTATATTAAAGTGATATTAACAATTTAGGTTTTACTCATATATCTGAGACAGCCTCTAAAATAAGCCCAAGTCTTGAAGGACAAATTTCATGCTCTGTCACTGGAGGAACCAAAGTTTTTCCCCAAAACTGGAACTGAATGTACAAATACAGTTTTTACATTATTTTAATGTCTGCATTTAAATAAAGCTCTGTAACCTGAAACTGAAACCTTATCCTGATATCTTAACCTGAAAATGTACCTTGTGTAATTTTAAAAATGTGTATGATATTAGCATTAGTAGAGGCATATGATGCAAGAAAGCAAGCTTATTCAGCATCAGCCAAAAAAAAAAAAAAAAACCCTCTCCCATTTCACCCCTCCGTTCGTTCGAAATACCTGTCCAGTTGAGCTTTAATATGATCATCATCAGCCATTTTCAATCCACTGCAGGATGAAGGCCTCTCCAGCAACTTTCCATTTCCTTCTGTTTTGAGCACTGGCCATCCATTTACTACCCACAAACTCATGAATTTCATCTATCCATCTCCGCCTTTATCTTCCAGGTTTTCTTCTAGCTCCTCTTGGGTACCATTCTGTTATTTTCTTAGTCTATCTGTCATGTCTTCGAGCTGTGTCCTGCCCAAGCCCATTTTAGTTCTTTAGTTTTGATAAAAATGTCCTTTACTTGAGTTTGCTGCCTAACCCATGTGTTTCTCTTCTTATCTAACAGTCTGATTCGAAATATAATTCGTTCCATTCTTTGCTGTGTAGTTCTCAGCTTCTCTTCCATTCTTTTGGTGAGTGCCCAAGTTTCACTCCATAAGTCATGGTGGGGAGTATACATTGGTTCATTATTTTACGTTCCAGACAAACTGCAATATTGCTCTTCAGTATGTGACTATATTTCCTGAATGCTATCCATCCAAATTTTATTCTTCTCTTGACTTCCAGAAATTTATCATTATTACAGCTAATAACTTGTCCCAGATAAATATATGACTCCACCTTTTCAATTACTGCTCCTTCAATCATTTTCCTTTCTGTGGCATACTTGTTCATCATTACTTTTGTTTTAGCCATATTCATCTTTAATCCAAAATCCTTACTAACTGTGCATAACTGATTAAGATTTTCCTCTAATTCTTTGGGATCGTGGCTTATGACCACAATGTCATCTGCAAATCGTAAATGGTTTAGGTACTCTCCATTCACATTCACTCCTTTCTGCGACCAGTCTAATCTTCTGAAAGCTTCCTCAAGGCAGCAGTAAACAGCTTCGGAGATGTTGTGTCTCCTTGTTGAACTCCTTTCTCGATTTTAAATTTGCTCTGTCTAGTAAAGGAGGTAGCACTCTCATATATTTTCTTCAAAATCATAATATGTGGGGTATCTATGCCTTGTCTTTCCAGTGCCCGAAACATTGCCTTATGCTGTATTTGAGTCAAATGCCTTTTCGTAATCCACCAATGCCAGGCATAATGGGGTTTTATATTCATTTGCTTTCCCCATTAGCTGTGATATTACGTGAAGGTGATCCATAGTTGAGAATCCTGTCCTAAAGCCAGCTTGCTCTTTCGGTTGATTCTCATCAAGCATTCTTTCTAATCTGTTAGTAATGACCCTTGTGAACAACTTGTAGATGTGGGATAACAAGCTAATTGGTCTATAATTTCCAATTTCTGATTTATCTCCTTTCTTATGCAGCAAAACTATGATTGCATTATTCCACTGCTTAGGCATCACACCTTTCCTAATGCACTTTGTTAAGAGCCTTGCCAGTTTTTGTGTTATGTCTCTTCCTCCCAATTTTAACAACTCTATAGTAACTTCATCTTCCCCCGGGGCTTTTTGATTCTTCATTTTCTTCAATGCATGTTCTACCCCATCAGGAAGAATATCGAGTATGTCATATGTGTTGCTACTTTGCAATCCATCTTCCCCACCGCTGGCATCATTCCCTCTCTCCTTGTATAATTCTCTATAGTAGTCTTCTGCTATTTGAATTATGCCTTCTCTGCTGTTTATAAGTACACCATTGCTATTCTTCAGTTTCAGTATCATTTTTGTCTTTCTGTATTACTGCTCGTGGCTGCTGATTTAAATCCTTTGTTTTCCGTTAATACTTGTTCTACTTTTCTTGTGTTAAATCTTCTTATGTCCTCTCTGAATCTCTTTCTAATGGCTTTGCATAACTCAGTATACTTAATTTTTTCCTTGTCAGTGTTTATCTTGCTCTTCATTTTTCGCCTTCGGTTCATCATAACAAGTGTTTCTTGACTAATTTTTTCTTCTTTGGATTTCTTTTTCCCTATAGGTTTCTTGGGCTTTATCACTTTCAGAAAGTTGTAATATTCCTCGTCGATATCTTGGTCCTGAGCAGTCTGCAGAAGCTCAAACTTGTTCTTAAGTTCCAATACATACTGCTTTTTCTCCTCTTCTGTTATCTCAAAGACCTTTGTATTATTTACTCAGGTCAGTTTTTTCCTTTCCTACATCTATATCAAGTGTATATCATACCATTCTGTGATTACTTCCAACATTTACCTTATTCAGGACGGTAACATCATTCACAATATATCTTCTGTTAGTGAGGATAAAGTCGATTTCATTAGTTGTTAATCCATTTGCACTCTTCCATGTCCACTTTCTGTTCACCCTTTTCTTGAAAAAAGTGTTCATTATTGACAATCCTGGAGATTCTGCAAATTCTACAAGTCTTTCGCCTCTTTCATTTCTTTTACCAATTCCAAAATTTCCTATAGTTTCCCTTTCTGTGCTGTTTTGTCTTTTTCCGACCTTAGCATTGAAGTCTCCCATAATAATAGTGTAGTGGGTTTTCTGCTCATCTAGAAGGCTCAATTTCGGTGTACATTTTTTCAATCTCTTCATCATCATGACTCTATGTTGGTGCATAAATCATTATAACCTTTAGCTTGTACCTCTTAGAAATCTTGAGTATTAATCTTGACACCCTTGGTGATGTACTTTTGAATTCCAAAATGTTGTTTTTTAAATCTTTATGGACCAGAAACCCAACTCACTTTCACACCTTTCACTGTTTCCATTGGTGTACAGCAGATTTCCACTTGATAAACTTATAAGTGATTCATTTCTTCTTCTTGTTTCAGCCAAACCGATGATATTCCAATTCACATTTTCTAATTCCTTTTCCAGCTCTAATATCCTGTCTTCACCGATGAGTGATCTTACGTTATAACAGGCCAAGTTCAGTTTCCATGCATGTCAGCCTGGTCGTACTCAGAGATTCTTAGCACCCTCTGCTTCCACTTTCATCCTCTTGCTGCCGTAAGAGGGAAAGTGAAAGCTGCTGGGTACAGAGCCATTTGTTTTGTATGATACGATATGATAATGGACTGTAAAAGAAGAAATGAGAGGCCTCTCTCAGGTCTTATAACAATGAAAAACCAAAGTGAAATTATTAAATAGAGTATCATTCCTAATAAGATATTGGGAAGCTAGATAGCTATCTGACTCAGATTTTAAACTTTTCAGGTGAGATTGCAACATCATAACAAAACTTATAGGAATTATGAAAACTTTTGAGTTTAGTATAATTGGTAGTTTTTTTTTTTAAAACACTGAATGATACCTTTTAGTTTCTCTAAAATTACATTTGTACTACATTTGTTTTAATTAATTTACAGATTTTCAATTGTCATCCATTTTAATAGGCAACTCTGGGTGTATCTAGTTCAAATAAGGCAATCCTGTACATCATAACAGGCCCAGTAGGTCCATATTTTGCTACTGGTGTAAAACCCGTGTCTCTTTTGGCTGATCCCAAGTTTACTAGATCTTGGCCTGGTGGTGTGGGTGATAAGAAGTTGGGCTCGTAAGTAAAATTTAAAAGATCTGTTAAAACTTGTAAACTGTATAATTATCAGTTTTCCTTGTCAACAGTTATTATTGTTATTATCAGTGTTCTGCCAAGTGCAGGTCCACACATGCACTTAACAACTACTCCATATCTCCCTATCCTTAGCCCTCTTCATCTCCCCATATCCACCCTCTGTTCTCAATTTTTCTATCAGTTTTCCTCAGTCTTCTTCTGGGCGTCTTCCTCACAACTTTTCCCTCTATAAATCCATCAGCCCACAATCTATATTGAATCCACTTTCTCTTCCACCTTCTGATTATTTCATTCAAATATTTCTTAAAATGTTCTCATTTTTGTCAACTCATCTTATCTTTTCCATCCTCCTCCATACCCACATTTCAGACTTTCCACTCTTCTTATATTGGAATGAGCAGCAGCCTGGAAAACAAGACACAGGGTATTTCAGAGATGCTGAGAGTCATTGCGGTACAAGTAAACACATGGGTTGTGTTAGGGTAGCTAAGAATAGGAACAGGTGCATGTACACCAATGCTAGGAGTTTGGTAAATGAAATTGAGGTGTTGGTCAAAACATCAAAAGCAGATATTGTTGGGATATCAGAGATGTGGTGTCACACAGATATAAGGAATTTAGAACTGGAATTTGGGGAGTACAATGTGTACAGAAAGGATAGATAGGATAAGAAGGGAGGAGGGGTTATGCTATTAGTAAAGAAAAATAAAATGTAAGGAAGTGCAGCCGTTAATATGGGTGGACAGTGCAGTGTCAAGTCAGTTTGGTGTGACATAAGCACTGGGAGATCAAAATTGAGAGTAGGAGTGTATTATAGGCCTAATGACTCTGATGAGTATAATAATAAAACTTTACAGGGAAATAGAGTGAGACAGTAAATCAGAGAGAGTCTTATAATGGGGGATTTTAATTTCCCAGATATTGACTGGAATTTGTGGGTTGGTCACTCACACACTAGCAAGGCTTTTGTGGATTTATTGAATGATTGTTTTCTACATCATCATTTTTGGGAGGCAACTAGAGGGACTAATCTGATTATCAAGTACTCTTGATCTGATTATCAGTAGTGATTCTTCATGCATTAAGAATCTGCAGATAAAGGAACCACTAGGTGGCAGTGATCACAGTGTGCTCAAGTTGGATTTACTCAAAGAGGTAACTACCATCAGGAGTAAAGGGAAGGGTTTTTGCTTTCTTAAAGGTGATTATGACGGTCTGAGACAATATTTAAATCCTATATGGTGGGACAACTGATGATGTTACCAACAGCAAATTCAAAATGGGAAGCATTCAAATAATTAATCTTGGAAACTACTAGGCTTTACATACCAACTAAGAAATATTGTTCAAGGTTTAGGCCTATATGGATGTCAGATGAACTAATGAGACATGGCAGAGAAGAAAAATGCATGGGATACATATAAATTAATGGATGACATGGAAGCCTATGAGAGATATAAGCTGGTCTGTAACCAAGTCACAAAGAAGATTAGGCAGGCAAAGGCAGATTATGAGAATTCTTTGGCAAAGAGATGCAAAGAAAAACAGCAAAGAGTTCTTTACCTGTGTAAACTCTAGAAGTAAAGGAATGAATCAGATTGGTCCACTTTTGATGGTTCAACTTTTGATGATCCTGCTCAGCTGGCTAACAAACAAAATGAGCATTTTGCATCTACATTCACACATGAGGAGTTTGATTCACCTCTGGCATTCGGGGAGGGGAATGCCCGAGGTGAATTAAACTCTGGCAGTGAGCTAGATGATTTTGTAATAACTGAGAGGAAAGTGGAGGAGAAATTGTTGAAGATGAATATAAAAAAGGCACCTGGGGTGGATGGATCTATCCAGTTATATTAAAGGAGGCAGCAAAGGAAGTAAGCAAACCCTTAGCCATAATTATGAGAGCTTCCCTGGACTCAGGGGAGGTACCCATGGACTGGAGATGTGCAACTGTGACCCCAATTCACAAAGGAGGATCAAAGGGCGACACAGGTAATTATAGACCTGTTAGTTTAACTTATGTTCCAGAGAAATTAATAGAGGCACTGATTAAAGAAGCACTGCAGGATCATCAAGACAAGACTTCAGTTATAGCTCGGACACAGCATGGTTTTGTTAAGGGGAAGTCTTGTCTGACCAATTTGATTGGATACTATGATGTGGTCACAAAGGAACTGGATGCAAAGAATAATTTTGATATCATATACTTGGATTTTTGGAAAGCTTTTGATACTGTGGCACATGGAAGACTGCTGTACAAATTCGAGCAGTGTGGGATTAAGGGCAAGTTGCTACAATGGATAACAGGATGTTTGGGTGGGAAGACAGAGAGTGGTTATCAATGGACACTGCACTTCATGGACTAATGTTATTAGTGGAGCCCCTCAGGGTTCAATGTTGGGTCCATTGTTGTTTTCTGTATTTATAAATGATATTGATGATGGTATATTAGGCTTAATGTACAAGTTTGCAGATGATACACAGGTTGGCAGGGTTGTTAAGAACACTAATGAAAGTATGCTGCTGCAACAGAATCTAGAAAAGTTGAGCAGATGGGCTGAGAGGTGACAAATGAAGTTTAACCTTGACAAATGTTAAAGTGCTACATATGTGAAGCAGTAACTCCAGGGTAATGTATCAACTCTGTGGTACTACACTGACAGTGGTTGAGAATGAAAAGGACCTGGGGGTAATTGTGCAGGCAGATATGAAGTTTTCTGAACAGTGCAGACAGTCTGCAATTGTAGCTCATGGTGTCTTGTAAATGATATACAGGAATTTTTCTAGCAGGGATAAGGAAGTGATTATCCCCTTGTATAAGGCAATGGTCAGGCCACACCTTGAGTACTGTATACGGATCTGGAGGATATAGAGCTGTTGGAACGAGTACCGAGAAGAGCAACAAGATTAGTGAATGGAACAAAGGGTTGCTCTTACAAAGAAAGAGAAAGGCTTAAGTTTTGCAGATTACAGTGTCTGGAGGCTAAGCAACTGCAAGGTGAACTGATAGAGGTTTATAAAGCCTTGAATGGTTTGAGCATGCTCAGTGCTGATGGGATTTTTCCTCTTGCTCAGAATAATCACCTGAGAAGGCATAAATTCTAATTGAGGAAAGACAGTTGTAGGATAGATGTTCCAAAGTTTGCATTTAGCAAGCGGGTAGTTGATTGGTGGGACAGACTTCCATCTTTTGTTGTGGAAGTTAGCCTAAATAAATTTAAGGCTGATCTGGACAGGTATTTGGAATGAACGGAGGGGTGAAATGGGAGAGGGTTTTTTTTTTTTTTTTTTTGTTTTTTTGGGCTGATGCTGTATAAGCTTGCTTTCTTGCATTGTATGCCTCTACTAATGCTAATATCTTCCATTCTCAATGCCTGTGTCTCTGCTCCATAAAGTACCACACCCTCCAATCTTTGTGTTAAACCAATTCCTAATCACCCACATAATATTCTTTACTTATCAAAAGCTTTTTTTTACCAAATTGCTATTCTTATTCATATTTCTCTGCCACTCTTTACTTCTTTCACCATTCGGCTTCCCAAATGCATATACTCACACACCTGTTTTGTTCTCCCTATCCTCCTATTTCAATATTTATTCTCATCACAAACCTGTCACACCTTACCTTTTATCCTGAACCAATTTCTGCACTCCTTCCTCAGAACCCTCCTTATCATATCCTCTGCAAATCTAACACACTCAATAATTCCCTCCCTACCTCCTCATCTTCACTCATTGTTCTTTATTATATAAATTTCTTTTATCAAATGCATTTAACCATTTCTTCTACATAAATTTGGCCACAGACATTACAACCCTTCCTATTTCTATGCTCTGTGTTATCTTGCTTTACCCCAACTACTACTTTTTTCCCCGATATAATATACTAATCATTCTTCTTCTGTCCTTCCAATCCTCGTATCCTTTCTGATATATTCAATTATTTAACCCTATCTACTTGACCAAAAACCCTTCTCCAAAAATATATTGTTCAGTATTGGATATCTTTCTGTCACTTCCTCATCATTCCTATTGCATGCAGTTTCTCCTATCCCTCCTGAATCGAAAGTATTCATGTTCTCCCATATTTTCTTTTTTCTTATTATCTTTCTACATAATATTCTTAGCCTTATCTTTGCTGCATGTAGTACCAAACTTATGGTTCTAAAATCTTTACACTTTGCTGCACAACCTATCTCCTCTGGTGGTGTCTTACTGTAGTCTTAAAATTGAACAGTTCCCTTAATTTATTTCCCCTGGTAACCTTAAACTCCACCAGAATTCTGTCAGTACCATCTGCCTTTAACGCTGTGATTACCTCTTGCTCTATTATGATTGGCCCCAAGCTGTCTTGATTCATTATTTCTACATTAACAAAATCATTCTCTTTTTTTTTTTTTTTAAAGCAGTTCAATAATGTACAACAATGAATATAAATATTAAGCAATAACATTAATTATAATTAAAAAGAAAAATGTATATATTTTCTTAATAGGTAACACCTTTATTATGCCTAATGTCTACCTGAAAGGTGCTGGCAGTAGTGTACACATTATCTCAATCTGGTAAGCCTTTGCCTTACAAAATCATTCATGTCAAAGGTGTGGAGCATTCCAACTGTATTGGAAGGAAACATCTGATCAGTGTCCCTTATCCGTTCCTGGGTGACTGCAGTGTGGTTTGACTATGATTACAGGATCTGCTGGCAGTTGGATGGTAGAGGACAATACCAGCAAGACTTGGGAAATTCTGTCCTTTCTACTATATATATATATATATATACACACACACACACACGATATACTCCTATGCCACTTAAATTTGGTGGTTACATTTCGTGGTCTCATCATGATGACATCCTTACAATTGGCTGGGCATGTATACATATGTATATAGTAGGTACTACCCATGGAGTATGTTACATATAGCTTATACTCATTGAAAATGCTGTACCTATATTTACTCCATTGGCAGGAAAATATTCTTAGCATACTCTACTTTTACTTCAAGAACCATCTATCAGTTTACATAACAAAACTACAGAGGGCACCACATACTAATGAATTAATTGAAATAAACAGTGGCATTTTAGAAATTTTAATGATTTTAACTACAAACACCAGTAGGCGCTTGAGTCTGCTATTGCCGCATATATACCACATACGCACTTTTATTCGGTCTTTCTAACTGTCTGACTACACGTGGTAATTCATATCATTTTAGATATCTTAGACACTGCTTATGCTTGCTAGCTTTTCGTACCTAATCAAAAACAAGGATCCCTTACTATAAGGGACGGGAAGTTATGCTTCCGGTTTAATCCTAAATAACCTCATGCATTGCTTTTTGCTATAAAAAACTCTTACTTTTCATACCTCATGAACTATTAGAGTAATTCGATGGGGATTGAGGTACTATAGCTATACTCTACTCTACCACCGTTCACCTTCTGTTAGCGCATGCTATCTTTTTGATTTAATAATTAAAAAGCTAAACTCTTACCACACAAGTATAACAGTGGATGGATCTCATTCTTAGTAATACTAACTATTAATTTTGTAAATTAGCTATCCATCGGGCTAAATGTCATCATGCCAGTCAACGGCAAAATTTAATCATACTTTATTATACATTGATAACCTTAACATCCTAATAAAGTTTAAATTTTCTGGCATGCCCACTTGGGTATCAACTTTTTGGAACTCTCTTTTTTGTATACCACACTTATGTATACTTTTTACTATCATTTGGAAATTGTTGGAGTGGATGATGATAACAGAAACGGATAGCTTGTTAATTATAGTTGATATGTTGAAAGGGTTAGCCTTCGATAAAGTCCCTTTCAGCGTATCTACATACCTATAATTAACATGTTAATAATTTTTATATGTTGCATGTGTATATATTATTATTTTTTCCAGTTTCCATTGGTGCATACATGGGTCTTCATGTTTTGATGGGTTATGGCGTATAACAGGCTACAATGGGTCTACACTATAGCAACCTACATATACCTCACCTTCGGGGTACATTTGAGGTATGTGTGGTAGTATATATATATATATATGAAGTCCATTAATGTTTCCATCATCAGCCAGTTTCAATCCACTGCAGGATGAAGGCCTCTCCAGCAACTTTCCAGTTCCTTCTGTTTTGTGCAATGGCCATCCATTTACTACCCACAAACTCATGAATTTCATCTGTCCATCTCCGTTGTTGTCTTCCAGGTTTTCTTCTAGCTTTTTCTTTCTTTCTTGCTCCTCTTGGTGGGTACCATTCTGTTCTTTTCTTAGTCCATCTGTCATCATGTCTTCGAGCTGTGTCCTGCCCAATACCATTTTAGTTCTTTAGTTTTGATAAGAATGTCCTTTACTTGAGTTTGCTGCCTAATTCATGTGTTTCTCTTCTTATCTAACAGTCTGATTCCCAATATAATTGGCCCCGAGTGCCAAGCGATATTAGTGACCACAGCGCCTTTCCAGAGTGATTATCTAGTACGCTTAACTGTAAATACGTTTCTCCTGAGTTTCGAAAGTCCGATAACTCCTGAATATTATAATTAAATAGATATAATCAAATACTATAACCTAGAAAGGAAAGCCACCTTTCTTTAATCCCTCTTTTTATTTTTAGTTAATACTAACCCTTTTCTTCGCTTGGGTCACTAGGTGGCACCGCTCTTGCCTCCACATGGTGGGGCTGGTAACCTGGGAGAAAAAGACAATCTCCCGGGGCCAAAAAGAGCATATCATGAGTAAATCAAACTCAGACTTATCTGGGCTGCCAGACGCAACCCAGATATCAAAAAAGAAAGACAGTTCCACAGCAGGAACTGCAAAGCGCCAAAAAACTGAGCCAGAGACCTATCCAATTCCAACCTATCTGATCATCCATTCAACTGGTGAGAATGCAGTTGGCAAACTTTCTCCACTTAAAGTTCAAAAGGAATTGGAAAGTAGAGCAGGATCTCCGAAATCCGTAAAAAGACTCAGATCAGGAGATATTCTCATTGAGACATCTAATGCCAAACATTCTGAGCGACTTCTGAAAACTAATTTCTTTGCAGGACTCCCAGTAACTGTAACGCCCCACAGATCACTAAACACCTCTAAAGGAGTGATCTCAGACTGGGACTTACTAGATGTATCTGAAGAAGAAATGCTAGAAGAACTGAAAGAACAAGGAATTATTCATGTCAAGAGAATCTCCACCAGAAAAGATGGCAATCTGATCCATACCCGCAACCTGATCTTGACCTTTAATACCCCGAATCGTCCATCATCCATTAAGGCCGGATATCTGCTATGTAATGTCAGACCCTATGTCCCAAACCCGCTACGGTGTTTCCGATGCCAGAAGTATGGACATTACCAAACAGCTTGCCGGGGAACCCCTACTTGCGCAAAGTGTGGTTCAGTCGAACATGATTGCGAAAACTGTAATGCTCCTCAATCAGTATGTCCAAATTGCAAAAAAGATCATCCTGCTTATGCTAGAATATGTGAGCGCTGGAAAAGTGAGAAACTTATCCAGAAATATAAAACTGAGCATAATGTTTCTTACCAAGAAGCAAAAAGAATCATCTCACCACCAACTCATGCAAACAGACCTATGTATGCCCAAGCCACCAAAAAATTCCAATCAACCGGAATGCAAACTGAACTAACAGAACCCCCAAAAGAGTCTTTTTCGAATTACGTAAAATCTTTGTATACAGTGCAACTCAAACCCAAGCAGTCAATACACCAATTACCCTACCACAAGAAAACATCCACACTCCAGATCAAGGACTCAAAGAAAAACATATCCTAACTTCTAGTCACCAACAACAAATGGACACTAAAGAAAAATCAGCAGATGACCCTGTTCTTCAAATTTTTGTTGAAGAAGACATGGACACCGAAAGGCCTTCCTTCCCAAAAAAAGATAAAAATAAAAGTGAAAAACAGAAAACCTCAGCAACCCGAAAACGCTCAGAAAGTCTAATAAGAGACAAACAATGAACGAAATAATACAGTGGAATTGTCGTGGATTCCATGCCAATATCGATGACCTATATGATTTTTCCTGTAAATACTCACCAATATGTATCTGCCTTCAAGAAACTTATTTAAAACCCCAAAATACACCAAAACTGTCTCGTTATAACATTATTAGAAAAGACAGAACCAATGGGAATATTACACATGGTGGTGTAGCTATTTTAACAAACCCACATATTGCTACCAAACAGGTCTCACTGAACTCTCCCCTCGAGGCAATAGCAGTCCGTGTAGCTGCTGACATCCATATGACAATCTGCTCATACATCCCACCAAGCTATACCTTCCAACAAAATGATCTCAACAATCTTATAGCTCAACTCCCAACACCTTTCCTCATTCTGGGAGACTTAAATGGTCATCACACTCTATGGGGTAACAACAGCATCGACCAAAGAGGAAAACTAATAGAACAGTGTCTAGACAATAACAACCCCCTTCTTCTAAATGACGGTTCACCTACATACGTTCACCTTCCTTCAGGAACAAGCATTGCAATAGACTTATCTATCTGTTCAGCAACCTTATATCCTATTCTAAAGTGGACGATAAACAACGATCCGCTACATAGCGATCATTTCCCCATAATAATTGAATTACTTAATAAGCCCTCTCATCATCCTACTAAAGTTCCTCATTGGCTTACTGATAAAGCAGATTGGCAGTCCTATAAAAATTTAACCAAGCTCGATCCCAAAATAATCCAAAATTCCACAACTGATGAAGCAGTTGACTTTGTCACCAAAACGATATTACATGCAGCAGAACAAACTGTACCGAAATCCTCATCAAAATTACCGATTCATCTAAAAACCTGGTGGAGTGATGAATGCCTTGTGGCTAAAAAAGAGCAAAGCAAAGCTTGGAATTCTTTTCGCAGGAGTCCAACTACAACCAATCTCATTCAATATAAGCATGCTAGAGCAATAGCGAGATATGTTAGACACTGCAATAAAAAGGCTACTTGGATCCGCTTCACTTCGACTATTAATCAAGCAACGCCTAACCATAAAATTTGGAAAGCAATCAGAAAAATGAGTGGCAAATATAAAACGATACCTCTACCCATCATGGAATGGAGAGGGTAGAATGTAAATAATCCTGTTGGAATTGCCAATATACTAGGTGAAACCTTTGCAAAAACATCAGCAATAGAAAGTTATACACCGACCTTCAGAAGATTAAAAACATGTTTAGAAAAACAAAAGTTAAACTTCTCTTCAAAAGGAGATGAACAATACAACTTACCTTTTACCATTCACGAATTACATAGAGCTTTGTCAACATCTAGACGCAGTGCTGTAGGACCAGATAATATTCACTATTCCATGATACAGAAACTAAGTACCGAATCATTACAGTTACTTCTTCATCTATTCAATAGACTCTTCCTGGAAGATAAATTCCCTAATCAATGGCATCATGCTACGGTCCTTGCCTTCCCTAAACCAGGTAAAGATTCTACAAATCCCACTCATTATAGACCAATCGCCTTGACCAGTTGCATTTGCAAAATTCTCGAAAAGATGGTGAACCACCGACTGATCTGGTACCTTGAAAATCTCAATCTGCCGCATTCTGCACAATACGGTGTCAGACTAGAGAATTCCATTCGGAATGCATTCCTCAGATCGGAACACCATGTGTTAGTCTGCTTTGATATCACTAAAGCCTATGATTCCACGTGGAAGTATGGAATACTCCTTGAATTACATCGCCATGGACTTCGGGGTCACCTCCCGATTTTCATACAGAATTTCCTATGCAAGCGTACATTCCAGGTTCGATTCAAAACCTCACTGTCCCAAGTATTTTCACAAGAAGAAGGAGTTCCTCAAGGCTCTGTACTCAGTGCGTCACTTTTTATAATTGCAATAAACACCATTGCCGGACAAATTCCAAACACTATTGATAAAGCACTGTTTGTAGACGATCTTAGTATTTGGTGTCATGCTAAAAATATGAATACTATTCAGAGACAGTTGCAAGTGGCAATAAATAAGATCTGTTCATGGGCTCAGACTAATGGATTTCAATTTTGTCCGGAAAAAACATCTTGCATCCATTTTTGCCGCCAACGCAAACTCCATCCCAATCCGGAGCTACAACTGAATCGCCAACCAATAACAGTTCATCCCAGCATACGGTTCTTAGGAATCACTTTAGACCATAAACTCACTTTCGTTGAGCATATCAAAGAACATCATGTCAACAAAAACTAAATATCATCCGGGTTCTCTCTGCAACCAATTGGGGAGCTGATCGCCTTACTTTATTACGGTTATATAGAGCATTAATAAGATCGAAACTTGACTACGGAGCACTAGTCTATAGTTCAGCAAGACCTAGTGCCCTTCGCTGGCTTGACCCTATCCATCATAGTGGAATACGCGTTGCTTTAGGGGCATATCGCACGTCTCCAACACATAGCTTATATGCTGAAGCACACGAACCCCCTCTCTCAATCAGGCGACAACAACTGATACTACGATACGCCTATAAAATTAGATCTATGCCAGAACACCCGAACTGGCCCCAGAACACCCGAACTGGCCCATACTTTTCACATCACAGCACAGTAGGTTATACCAAAACCGCCCTAATGCTAATCGTCCTTTGGGTATGAGAATAAAACACCTCTTAGAAGAACTAAATTTAACCTTAGACAATGTGGCACATAGCCTCCCATCCTCTCTTGCTCCTTGGAATATCATTCCACCCTCATGTGACTTACATCTGCATGAATGGAATAAATCTACTTTGCATAGAGAAAACTTCTTGCAACTATACCATGCAGTAGTGGACCAGTTTCCCAGCTTTTCCATAGTGCATACTGATGGATCAAAGAATGATGTCCACGTTGGAATCGCCGCAGGGGTGCTCTTACGAAGAAAGGCTTAAGTTTTGCAAATTACAGTGTCTGGAGACTAGGCACCAGCCAGGTGATCTGATAGAGGTGTATAAAGCCTTGAATGGTTTAAGCATGCTCAATGGGATTCTTCCTCTAGCTCAGAAAAATCACCTGAGAGGGCATAAATTCAAATTGAGGAAAGACAGATGTAGTATAGACGTGCGGAAATTTGCCTTTAGCCAGCGGGTGGTTGGTTGGTGGAACAGACTGCCATCCCTTGTGGTGGAGGTTGATAGCCTAAATAAGTTTAAGGCTCAGCTGGACAGGTATTTTGAACGAACAGAGGGGTTGAAGTGGAAGTGGGTTTTTTTTTTTTTTTTTGGCTGATGCTGCATAAGCTTGCTTTCTTGCATCAAATGCCTCTACTAATGCTAATCACATTAGCTTATCAGTTATCACCTGAGTTCGGTATATTTTCTGCCGAACTAATAGCAATTCAGGTTGCACTGAATCATATTGAGTCCTCTGATAGTAACAACAGTATAATTTTCACAGATTCTTTAAGTGCACTTCAAGCACTAAAAAACACCATGAACATCACCCACCCAGTCGTGAAAAGAATAGTCAGCTCTTTACATAGCTTATCAGAACTTGGAAAAAACATACATTTCTGCTGGGTCCCAGGACATATGGGAATTCCTGGAAATGAACTAGCGGACAATGCTGCCAAATCAGCTCACCTACCACCCGAGAAAAAGTGGAAAGTGCCTCATCAAGACTATCGACCAATAATCCAGGAAAAATGCATGTGCCAATGGCAGTTATCATGGGAAAATCAACCTAATAATAAACTTCAAAGTATTAAGCCAAACCTTGAGCGATGGCCTTCCAGCTTTAGTTCAATCCGACATCAAGAGATAATATTGGCTCGTCTGCGAATAGGTCACACAAATATCACTCATGGTTATCTTTTAAGAGGAGAAATACCCCCTCAATGTCATTACTAACCTCCTAAACACATTCTGGTTGAATGCACAAAATATACAAGAGAATGCCAGATTCTTTGCACTTCAGCCACAACAAAAAATCCTACACTTACCTCACTTTTAAACAATGAAACAAATGTCTCAAGCATATATAACTTTTTCAAGATGATTAAAGTATATCACCTCCTTTAGTTAGTTAAAAAAAAAAAATTGGTTTCTTTTTTCCATTTTCTGTAATTGAGAAGAAATGGCATGCATAATTATCATATGTATGGCGCACTATGGTCATAGTTGCCGATGCGCCCAGTAAATCCCGAAACAAACAAACAAACCCAATATAATTTTCCATTCTTTGCTGTGTAGTTCTCAGCTTCTCTTCCATTCTTTTGGTGTGAATGCCCACGTTTCACTTCCATAAGTCATCGTGGGGAGTACACATTGGTTCATTATTTTATGTTTCAGACAAACTGGGATATTGCTCCTCAGTATGCGACTATATTTCCTGAATGCTATCTATCCAAAATTTATTCTTCTTTTGACTTCCAGCCATTTATCATTATTATAGCTAATAACTTGTCCCAGATAAGTATATGACCACCTTTTCAATTACTGCTCCTTCAGTCATTATGTCCCTAACTTGTTCATCATTACTTTTGTTTTAGCCATATTCATCTTTAGTCCAAAATCCTTACTAACTGTGCATAACTGATTAAGATTTTCCTCTAATTCTTTGGGATCGTGGCTTATGACCACAATGTCATCTGCAAATCGTAAATGGTTTAGGTACTCTCCATTCACATTGACTTCTTTCTGCGACCAGTCTAATCTTCTGAAAGCTTCCTCAAGGGCAGCAGTAAACAACTTTGGAGATATTGTGTCTCCTTGTCGAACTCCCTTTCTCAATTTTGAATTTGCTGCTGTCTTTGTGAAGTCTAATAAAGGAGATAGCATTCTCATATATTTTCTTCAAAATCATAATATATCGGGTAAATAATCTGTGCCTTGTCTTTCCAGCGCCCAAAACATTGCCTTAGGCTTGCTGGAGTGAAATGCCTTTTCATAATCCACAAATGCCAGGCGTAATGGTGTTTTATATTCATTTGCTTTCTCCATTAGCTGTGAGATTATGTGAAGGTGATCCATAGTTTAGAATCCTGTCCTAAAGCCAGCTTGCTCTTTCGGTTAATTCTCATCAAGTATTCTTTCTAATCTGTTAGTAATGACCCTTGTGAACAACTTGTAGATGTGGGTTAACAAGCTAATTGGTCTATAATTTCCAATTTCTGATTTATCTCCTTTCTTATGCAGCAAAACTATGATTGCATTATTCCACTCCTTAGACGTCACACCTTTTCTAATGCATTTTGTGAAGAGACTTGCCAGTTTTTGTGTCATGTCTCTTCCTCCCAATTTTAACAACTCTACAGTAACTTCATCTTCCCCCAGGGCTTTCTTGTTCTTTATTTTATTTTTATTTTTTTTCAACGCATGTTGTACCTCATCAGGTTGGCGCATTATAGCCTTAGTTGCTAATGCGGCAATAAAACCCAACAACCAACCAACCTCATAAGGAAGGATATCAAGTATGTTGTATGTGTTAATAATTTGCAATCCGTCTTCAAGGAGCGAGGAAATGATGCCACTGCTGCCATTATTTCCTCGCTCCTTGTATAACTCTTTATATTAGTGTTCTGCTATTTATAAGTACACCATCGTTTCAGCATCATTTGTCTTTCTGTATTACTGCTCATGGCTTCTGATTTGAATCCTTTGTTTTCCCTTAATGCTTGTTCTAATTTTCTTGTGTTAAATTTTCTTATGTCCTCTCTGAGTCTCTTTCTAGTGGCTTTGGATAACTCAATATACTCAATTTTCTCCTTGTCAGTGTTTTTCTTGCTCTTCATTTGTCATCTTCATGTCATCATGACAAGTGTTTCTTGACTAATTTTTTCTTCTTTGGATTTTTTTTTTTACCTATAGGTTTCTTGGGCTTTATCACTTTCAGAAAGTTGTAATATTCCTCATCGATATCTTGGTACTGAGCAGTCTGCAGAAGCTCAAACTTGTTCTTAATTTCCAGTATATACTGCTTTTTCTCCTCTTCTGTTATCTCAAAGACCTTTGTATATTTACTCGAGTCAGTTTTTCCTTTCTTTTCTTACATGTATATCAAGTGTGCACCTTGCCATTCTCCGATCACTTCCAACATTTACCTTGTTCAGGACAGTAACGTCATTCACGATATATCTGGTGCGAGGTTAGCCTGTGCAGACATTGCTCCTTAAAGCTCTTCAAACAGAGAAGTTTTTCCTGATTTATTTTCTGCTTTATTAGTTTAAATTGTCATATTAACTTATTTTCTAGAGTAGCTTTATATTCCTAGTTACGATACTTAGTTTAAAGTTTAACTTAGACAGAGATTTCGTAGATATTACTTAGTATCGGTAACGGTATCAAATCCACGTGTCACAAATTGAACGAGAGGTCTTTTAACCAAATTTAGTCGATTTATTAACCAATTGTTATATCAAATTATCTTCTATAAGTAGATTATAGACCTAGTCAGGATCCTTAGTTTATTCTAAATTGAGATAGCGAGATTTCGAAGCTAATCAATACTTACGAGTCCGTAGAAATACCGTTCGTGAATTCCCGCCATTTTTACACGATAGCATAAGCTTAGTGTAGTATACTGCATAATATAATATTGTCAATTAATCAGTAAATCTATTAATCTTGATAAACTTTATTGTCAATTGAATTGTATTTTTAACTCTATAAATATATATAACGACTTAATCGTAACAAATAATTAATACATAACTATAGTGGTACACGTGATACGGAAGTTGTATAAAGGGAACACTAGATACCGAAAAAAAAAAAAAATATATATATATATATATATAACATAACTGTTTTGGGATATAACTTAAGGATTTAATTTTTGTTTTAAATTTTATTGAATTAAATTGGAATCATGACTCTGACCAGAGCAGCAAAGCAAAAGGCTCAAGCTAATGGGAGTGCTGTGGTTCAGGGGAGAACTGAGGGGGGCAGTTGCCCTCTGAATCACAGTCTATTAAAATGCACTGTTTGCTTGATGTTTGCGGAGCAGTCGGGTACGGGACATGATACTGCCAAGGGGGATGTCTTTGTGTGTGCACGATGTAAGGAGTGCAAGGAAATCAGGCGACAACTCAGCGTTGTTATGGGCCTTTATGAGAGCTTGAAGGACAGGGTGGATGCCCTCGAAGGAAATAAATTGAGGGGCCCATCAAGCTCTCAGCTGCCCACATCAACGCCAGAGCTTGCACTTGGTCATCAGGCAACACAAGGGCAGCCCCCTAGGCAGAATGCGCTGGTCCCACAGGAACTAGTAGTTGTTGGTGACTCTATTGTCAGGGAAACGGGGAACATGCTTTGTAAAAAGGATAGGTGGAATAGGACCAGGGTATGTCTGCCAGGGGCAAAGGTTGATGATGTTGTAGAGCGGATATCATCTTTTAAGGGCACAAAAGGTGATATAGTTGTACACGTTGGCACTAATGATATTAAGAGTAGGAGACTGGCGGAATTACTTAGCAAGTACAGGTCACTGTTGAAAAAAAGCCGTGAATTAGGGTTGAACTTGAAAGTGTCTGCAATTCTGCCCAGACACGATAGGAGGGAGTATATGATGAGAGCCTTGTCGATCAATTCGGCCCTGGAGGGATTGTGCAAGGCTCAAGGGGTAGAATTTTTTTCAGCCTGGACTGTACTTGTTAACAGGAGAGATTGCTTCTACAGGGATGGGATACACTTAAATAGAAAGGGTGCAAGAATTTTTGCTGATGCTGTTGAGGCAGTGTTAGGTGGGTCGGAAAACTGCTAGTTGGGGGGAATACAAGGACTAATAGATTAACAGTAGCCACTGGCAGAGGTGGAAGTGATTCTTGCACTGCTTCTATTCAAATGAGCAGAAGTCTGAAAAACAAGATGCAGGATATTTCAGAGACTGCTGGTAGTCATTGCGGTACAAGTAAACACATGGGTTGTATTAGGGTAGCTAAGAATAGAAACAGGTGCATGTATACCTGCGTGTACACCAATGCTAGGAGTTTGGTAAATAAATTTGATGAATTTGAGGTATTGCTCAAAACATCAAAGGCAGATATTGTTGGGATATCAGAGACGTGGTGTCACACAGATATAAGTAATGCGGAACTGGAATTTGGGGAATACAATGTATATAGAAAGGATAGACAGGACAGGAGGGGAGGAGGGGTTATGCTATTAATTAAGAAACACAAAGTCAAAGGAAGTGAAGCCAGTTGACATCGATGGACAGGGCAGTGTCGAGTCAGTTTGGTGTGACATAAGCATAGGGAAATCAAAATTGAGAGTAGGAGTGTGCTATAGGCCTAATGACTCTGATGAGTATAATAATATATTGTACAGGGAAATAGAGTGGGCCAGTAAATCAGAGAGTCTTATAATGGGTGATTTTAATTTCACAGATACTGACTGGAATTTGTGGGTTGGTCACTCGCACACTAGCAAGGCTTTTGTGGATTTATTGGATGATTGTTTTCTACATCAGCATGTTCGTGAGGCAACAAGAGGGAGCAATACTCTTGATCTGATTATCAGTAGTGATTCTTCATGCATTAAGAACCTGCAAATAAATGAACCACTAGGTGGCAGTGATCACAATGTGTTGAAGTGGGATTTACTCAAGGAGGTAACTACCATCAGAGGTAAAGGGAAGGGTTTTTGTTTTCGTAAAGGCGACTATGATGGTCTGAGACAGTATTTAAATTCTATACAGTGGGACCAACTGATGATGTTACCAACAGCAAACTCAAAATGGGAAGCATTCAAGGAACTAATCTTGGTGGCTACCAGGCTTTACATACCAACTAAGAAATATTGTTCAAGGTTTAGGCCTAAATGGTTGTCAGATGGACTAATGAGACATGTGGCAGAGAAGAAAAATGCATGGGATACATACAAATTAATGAGTGACATGGAAGCCTATGATAGATATAAGTTGGTCTGTAACCAAGTCACAAAGGAGATTAGGCAGGCAAAGGCAGACTACGAAAAATCCTTGGCAAAGGATGCAAAGAAAAACAGAAAGGAGTTCTTTACATACTTGAACTCGAGAAGGAAAGGGATGAATCAGATTGGTCCACTGGATATTGATGGTTCAACAGTTGAGGATCCTGCTCAGGTGGCTAACAATCTAAACGAGTATTTTGCATCTACATTCACGCATGAGGAGTTATTCAGGAAGGAGAATGATGTAGGTAAAGTAAACATTGGCAGTGAGCTGGATGATTTTGTAATAACTGAGAGGAAAGTGGAGGAGAGATTGTTGAGGATAAACATAAAAAAGGCACCTGGGGTGGATGGGATCTATCCAGTTATATTAAAGGAGGCAGCAAAGGAAGTATGCAAACCCCTAGCCATAATTATGAGAGCTTCTTTGGACTCAGGGGAGGTACCCATAGACTGGAGATGTGCAAATGTAACCCCAATTCACAAAGGAGAATCAAAGGCTGACACAAGTAATTATAGACCTGTTAGTTTAACTTCTGTTCCAGGTAAATTAATGGAGGCACTGGTTAAAGAAGCACTGCAGGATCATCTAGACAAGAATTCAGCTCAGACGCAGCATGGTTTTGTTAAGGGCAGGTCTTGCCTGACCAATTTGATTGGATACTATGATGTAGTCACAAAAGAACTGGATGCAGGGAATAACTTTGATATTATATATTTGGATCTTAGAAAGGCTTTTGATACTGTTGCACATGGAAGACTGCTGCACAAATTGGAACAGTGTGGCATTGGAGGCAAATTGCTGCTATGGATAAGGGGATGGTTGAGTGGCAGAAGACAGAGAGTGGTAATCAATGGACACTGCTCAACGTGGACTAATGTTATTAGTGGAGTTCCTCAAGGTTCAGTGTTGGGTCCATTGTTGTTTTCGGTGTTTATGAATGATATTGATGATGGGATATCAAGTTTAATGTCTAAGTTTGCAGATGATACAAAGGTTGGCAGGGTCGTTAAGGACACTACTGACGCTATGCTGCTGCAACAGGATCTGGAAAGGTTGAACAGATGGGCTGAGAGGTGGCAAATGAAGTTTAACATTGACAAATGTAAAGTACTACATATAGGTAACAGTAACCCCAGAGCAATGTATCAACTCTGCGGTACTACACTGACAGTGGTGGAGAATGAAAAGGACCTGGGGGTAATTGTGCAGGCAGATATGAAGTTCTCTGAGCAGTGCAGACGAGCTGCAAGAGTAGCTCATGGTGTCTTGTCAATGATATACAGGAATTTTTCTAGCAGGGATAAGGAGGTGATTATTCCCTTGTATAAGGCAATGGTTAGGCCACATCTTGAGTACTGTGTACAGGTCTGGAGGCCTCATTTCAAGAAGGATGTAGAGCTGCTGGAACGGGTACAGAGAAGGGCAACAAGATTAGTAAATGGAACAAAGGGTTGCTCTTACGAAGAAAGGCTTAAGTTTTGCAAATTACAGAGTCTGGAGACTAGGCACCGGCGAGGTGATCTGATAGAGGTGTATAAGGCTTTGAATGGTTTGAGCATGCTCAATGCCAATGGGATTCTTCATCTTTCTCAGAATAATCACCTCAGAGGGCATAAATTCAAATTGAGGAAGGATGGATGTCGGATAGATGTGCGGAAATTTGCCTTTGGCCAGCGGGTGGTTGGTTGGTGGAACCGACTTTCATCACTTGTTGAAGTTGATCGCCTAAACAAATTTAAAGCTCAACTGGACAGGTATTTCGAACGAACGGAGGGGTGAAATGGGAGAGGGGTTTTTTTTTTTTTTTTTTTTTTGGCTGATGCTGAATAAGCTTGCTTTCTTGCATCATATGCCTCTACTAATGCTAATGCTATCTTCTGTTAGTGAGGATGAAGTCAATTTCATTAGTTGTTATTCCATTTGCACTCTGCCATGTCCGCTTACTGTTCACCCTTTTCTTGAAAAAAGTGTTCATTACTGACAATCCTCAAGATTCTGCCAATTCCACAAGTCTTTCACCTCTTTCATTTCTTTCACCAATTCCAAAATTTTCTATAGTTCCCCTTTCTGCACTGTTTTGTCTTTTTCCAACCTTAGCATTGATTTTCCCCATAAAGATAGTGTAGTGGGTTTTCTGCTCATCTAGAAGGCTCTCAATTTCGGTGTACATTTATTCAGCCTCTTCATCGTCATGACTCTGTTGGTGCATAAATCATTATAAACTTTAGCTTGTAACTCTTAGAAATCCTGAGTATTAGTCTTGACACCCTTGGTGATATACTTTTGAATTCCAAAATGTTGTTTTTTATATCTTTATGGACCAGAAAGCCAACTCCACCTTTGCTCCTTTCACTGTTTCCATTAGTGTACAGCAGATTTCCACTTGATAAACTTATAAGTGATTCATTTCTTCTTGTTGTTTCAGCCAAACTGATGATATTTCAATTCATATTTTCTAATTCCTTTTTCAGCTCTAGTATCTGTCTTCACCGATGAGCGATCTTACGTTGTAATAGGCGAAGTTCAATTTCCGTGCATGGCAGCCTGTTCATACCCAGAGATTCTTAGCACCTTCTGCTTTCACTCTGATTCTCTATGCCGTAAGAGGGAGAGTGAGAGCTCTCACTCCAGCACATGCTGTCATGTGCTGGAGGGTTTGGTCTTTTCCTCTTCATGCTGACCAGCCGTCTTGAAGAGAACCACTCTATTTGATCCCCCATTCGTTGCCACCTAAGTGACGTAACAGGGCTTACCATCGAAAAGGTGTGCATGAGTGGATTTTAGGGAGGCAGGTCAACCAGACTTCTCCTAAATCTTCTGTAATAGAAAGATATTGGATCCATCAGTGTTTTAGACTGAGTATCTGATAACACACAGAATACCTGTTCCCCTCTAAGCCTCTCTATTACTGCAGACTTGTCTAAATGATCCTGCAGTGCTTCTTATAGTGACTCCATTATTTTCCCTTCAACAGAAGTCAAACTAATTGGTCTGTAATTACTTGTTACCCTTTGATCCCCCTTTGTGAATTGGAGATACATTTGCACATCTCCAATCCGTGGGGACTTCCCCCGAGTCCAAGGATACTCTCATAATTATTGCTAAGGGTTTGCTTACTTCCTTTGCTATCTCCTTTAATATAACTGGATATATCCCATCCACCCCAGATACCTCTCTTATGTTTAACTTCAACAATTTCTCCTCCACTTTGCTCTCAGTTATTACAAAATCATTTAACTCCCTGTTAGAGTTTGATAAACATCTGGCCCTCTCCTCCTTGAATTACTCCATGTGTGAATGTAGATGCAAAATACTCATTTAGTTTGGCAGCTATCTGAGAATGATCATCTACACTCAAACCATTGATATAAAGTGGGCCAATCTGATTCATCTCCTTCCTTTTAGAGTATATAAATAAAAAAAATCTTTGTTTTTCTTTACATCCTTTGCCAAAGATTTTTCATAATCTGCCTTCACTTGCCTAGCCTCCTTTGTGACTTTATTACAGACTAGCTTGTATCTACCATAGGCTTCTGTGTTGCCTGACAATTTATGTGCATCCCATGCATTTTCTTCTGTGCCACAAGTCTCATTAGTTCATCTGACATCCATTTGGTCTTGAACCTAGAGCAGTATTTCTTAGTTGGAACAAAAAGCCTGTTGGTAACGTCATCATCAATTGGTCCCACCATATAGAACCTAAAAAATCTATGAAATTATTGTAGTTGCCTTTACGAAAGCAAAAACCCTTCCCTTTATCCCTGATGGTAGTTACATCTTTATGTAAATCCCACATCAGCACAGTGTGATCACTGCTACCTAGTGGTTCCTTTATCTGTAAATTCTTAATGCATGAATAATCACTGCTGATCAAGAGTGTTACTCCCTCTTGTTGCCTCTTTCTCTAACATGCTGCTGTAGAAAACAATCATCCAATTAATCCAGAAAAGCCTTGCTAATGTGCAAGTGACCAACTACAAGTTCCAATCTATATCTGGGAAGTTAAAATCCCCCATTATAAGACACTGATTTTCTGGCCCACTCTATTTCTCTGTATTCATTGTACTCATCAGAGTCATTAGGCCTATAACAAACTCCTACCCTCATTATTTTTGCTTTCCCAGTGCTTATGTCACACCAAACTGACTCAACGTTGCACTGTCTATCTATGTCAACTGGATACACTTCCTTAGATTGTATTTCTTAACTAACAGCATAACCCCTTCTCCCTTCCAATCCTGTCTATACTTTCTATACACATTGTACTCCCCAAATTCCAATTCTGCATCCCTTATATCTGAATGTCTTAACCAGCACTTAAAATTCATCAAATTTGTTGACTATACTCCTAGCATTGGTGTACATGCAAGTATACATGCACCTGTTCTTACTTTTATTTAGTCTAACACAGCCCACGTATTTACTTGTTTCCTGACCCCAGCAACTGGCTTTCTGGGCTGCTGCTGATTCCAATAGAAGCAGTTCAAGAATCATTTCCACCTCTGCCTGTGGCTACTGTTACCTTATTAGTCTGTGAATTCCCCGAAGCTAACAGTTTTCCAACCCACCTAACATTGCCTCGATAGCATCAGCAAATATTCTTGCACCCTTTCTATTTTAGTGTATCCCATCCCTGCAGAAGCAATCTCTCCTGTTAACAAGCACTGACCACACAGAGAAAATTTCTACCCCATGAGCCCTGCACAATCTCTTCAAGGCCGAATTGATTGACAAGGCTTTCACATATACTATCTCCTATCGGGTCTGGGCAGGATTGCAGACACTTTCAAATTTAACCCTAACTAACTCGCAACTTTTTTTCAGCATTTACCTGTACTTGTTTAGTAAATCCGCAGATCTCCTACACTTAATGTCATTAGTGCCAACACGTACAACAAATATCACCTTTTGTGCCCTTAAAAGATGATATCTGCTCTACATCATCAACTTTTGTCCCTGGCAGACGTACTCCGGTCGTATTCCACCTATCTTTTTGCACACAATATATTTCCCGTTTCCCTGACAATTGAGTCACCAACAATAACTAGCTCCTCTGGGACCAGTGCATTCTGCCCTGAAGGTTGCCGCTGTGTTGCCTGGTTCATAAGAGTGTGCTCTGCCGTTGAATTTGGCAGCTTAGAACTTGATGAGCTCCCCATTTTAATTCCTTCGAGGGCATCCACCCAACTCTTCAAGCTCTCATAGACACCCATCAGAACGCTGAGTTGGCACCTAATTTCTTCACATTCTCTGCACCTAGCACACACACAAAGACATCCTCCATGGCTAAATCATGTCCTGTTCAAGAGAGATCCGCAAACATGTCGCATTTTGCACATTTTTTTAGACTATGATGCACTGTAGAATCATCCCCTACAGTTCTCCCACGAACCACAGCACTTCCACTACTTTGCGCAAGTTGCCTCGCTGCTCTAGTCTGGGGCATGATTTCTGTTTAAATACAATTTAGTTGACAGTAAAAATTAAAAGGATTTAAAAATTTAATTGATTAATTGCCTATAATATACTATGCTAACAGATTCCTACTACAGTGCTACGTATTATTCTCTCTAGTTTTACATTAGCCTTACGCTATCAAGTTTTAGATATGCGTAATGCTATTCTGTATTGATACTACACAATGGTAGCAGGTTTCGAACGGTACAAGTTTTACCCATACTAAGTAATAACCCACAAAATCTCTATCTAAGTTCAAAATAAACTAAGTATTGTAGCCAGGGATATAAAGCTACTTCTAGAAAATAAATTAATATGCCAATTTAGTCAATAAAATGGTAAAAATTTAAGAAAAACTTCTCTGTTTGCTGGAGCCGTAAAAACTTCGCCATCACCGAGCTAATCTCGTTCTCACCTCTTGATAAACTTATAATTGATTCATTTCTTCTTGTTGTTTCAGCCAAACTGATGTTGTTTCAGCCAAACTGATGATATTCCAATTCACATTTTCTAATTCCTTTTCCAGCTCTAATATCCTATCTTCACTGATGAATGATCTTATGTTGTAACAGGCCAAGTTCCATTTCCGTGCATGGAGCCTGGTTGTACCCAGAGATTCTTAGCACCCTCTGCTTCCACTCTGATTCTCTCATTGCCGTAAGAGTGGGAGTGAAAGCTGCTGGGGACTGAGGGCCATTTGTTTCGTTGTGCTTTCATGTGCTGGAGGGTTTGGTCATTTCCTCTTCAAGGTGACCAGGCATCTTGAAGAGAACCACTCTACACGTTCATTGCCACTAAGTGATGTAACAGGGCTTACCATCGAGAAGGTCTGCACGAGTGGATTTTAGGGAGGCAGGTCAACCGGACTTCTCCTAAATCTTCTGAAATAGATATTGGATTCATCAGTGTCTGATAACACACAGAATGCCTGCTCCCCTCTAAATCCAGAGCAGTAACTTGTCCCTAATTCTCTTGTGCTTCAGTTTGTACAACAGTATAAAAAGCTTTTCTGAAATCCAAGTAATTTTGATATAATATCAAAATTATTTTTTGCATCTATTTCCTGTTACTGCATCATAGTATCCAATCAGATTGCTCAGACATGATTGTCTCTTAACAAATCCATACTGTGATTGCAGCATAATTGCCTTCCTGTCTAGATGATCCTGCATTACTTCTTTAACCAGAGATTCCTTTATTTTCCTGGAACAGAACTAACAGTTCTGTAATTATTTGCATCACTCATTGATCTCCCCCTTTGTGAACTGGGCATACATTTGCACATCTCCAGTCCATAGAGACCTCTCCTAAATCCAAATATGCTCTCAGAATTATGGCTAAGAGTTTGCTTACATCTTTTGCTGCCTCTCTTAATAGAATTGGATAGATTCCATTGACCTCAGGTACCTTTTTTTATGTTAAACTTCAACAATTTCTTCAACAGTGCATTAAAAAAAAAATTCCTGCAATTTAAACAGCACTTAACTTTCATGTATATTCCAGAACCTTTCATCTGTTATATCATACAGCAGTCTACTAATGCTATAGTAATTTCTTGTATTTACTTTCTTCTTTTAGTATTAATGTTATTGGGTACTTTTCATATTTCTCTCCATCTCAGATGCCAGCAGTTGCTCCTTCTGGTTCCTCTTTTTGCATTTGTGCTCATTCATTAGCTACAGATACCAGTCATTCTGAAACATTGTTTGCTTGTGCTTAGCTAATCGTGATTCTTGGTAAAGTTTTATATTTCATTATTGCAGTATTCAATATGAGTCATGTATGGAATATCAAAACAAAACTGTTTACATTCTAATGAAGCATTGTGCTACCTGTATTGTTGGCATCAAGCATTGTAGAAGCCTCTAGTGGCATAACTATGAAATCGCACACAGATATGTGTGGAAAGTACCAATTGAACGAGTGCCTTTTAGTTGATGCTGTTATGTGGATTTGTTTCTCACGAAAAAATTAGATGGCATTACTTTTTAACTTGTAGAAATTTTATGCAGAAATATATATTTTTTTTCTTTTTGGAAAAAAAATGGGTTTAGAAGAAGAGAATACAGCAGAGCCAGTGGAAACAGTAATCAGGCCTGACGTAGCCGAGTGGTCAGGAGCGAGAGTGCATAGCACGCATTCCTTGTGTGCTATGCACTATGTGCTATCACGGACTTGAACCCCGGTCACTTTGTGACCGGGGTTCAAGTCTGTGACTATTAAATACGATAAATATTTGTATTGATAATTTATTGTAAACTCTACTGACTTGGTTGTTGTGCCGGAGTATAAACAGAAAAATTTAATTAAAATAAATTTAATAAGTTTTAATACGACAAGTAGCTTTCAGGGTAACGAACTCCTTCCTCAGCAAGAAAGGTACATACATACAGAAATGCAAACATAACATAAAACCTTAGGAATGGAATAAATTATACTGAATATGCTGTGCATGATCAGATGACTGGGAGTGCGCATACATGAACGTGAGAGTGTTCAGTCATTCACTAAGCCAGATCAAGCAATTGTTGTTGGTGCACAACACGCATATGGGATTGCTGCCAGTGTTTGTCGTGTTTCAAAACTACTGACCCCAAAATTGGGTTTAGTCTTGTACCTCTACTGTGATTTAAAACTTTGTGACAGCTGGATATATTTAGGGACCCTAACCATAGGTGATGATAGTAGTGTCGAGATTGGTTGATCACCTCATTATCGCATCTGGAGTTGAGGTTATGATGAGTTGACCAAAAATGTTCTGCAATTGCAGAGCGCTCAAAGTTGCTTGGGCAGATGGACCTGTCATGTTCCACGAGGCAGTCCTGAAGATGTCTGGAGCTTTTCCCTACATAGCAGCACCACAATCGTGGCAAGTAATCCGGTATACAATACCGCTGCATAATAGAGGTGCGATGGATATTTTTAATTTCGAGACCAGAGATCATAGACTCCTTCCGGGAAGTTGTATGCATTTCGTGCGGTATGTAGAATCTTAGAAATCTGGTCTGAGACAACCGGGTAATACGGAATCTAAGCAGTAGGTACACTGTCACTTTCGCAAGGGAAGATCCCCGCGGCACCCAATTTTGGAGTCAGTAGTTTTGAAACATGACAAATGCTGGCAGCAATCCCATATGCACACTGCACACCAACAACAATCGCCTAATCTGGCCCAGTGAGTGACTGAACACCTTCGCACTCATGTATGCACTTTCCCAGTCATGTTGATCACGCACTACATATTTAGTATAATTTATTCCATTCTTAACATTTTGTTATGTTTGCATTTCTGTATGTATGTACCTTTCTTGCTGAGGAAGGGGTTTGTTACCCTGAAAACTACTCGTTGTATTAAAACTAATTAAATTTGTTTTAGTTACTGCTTCCACTGGCTCTGCTGTTATTCTCTTCTGTTTTTTTTTAATTTATGATTTTTTTTTTTCCTTCCCAGAAACTATGCACCAACAATTCATATCCTTAAACATGCAGAAAGAATGAACTTACAACAAGTATTATGGCTTCTTGGGAGTGACCATAAATTAACAGAAGTAGGAACAATGAACATATTTGTGTACTTTATTAATGACAAAGGAGGTAGGTAGCTTTGAATTTGCAAATAATTTGATTGGTTTTTATTCATAAGGTTAATAAAACTTATTTAAAATTATTGCCCAGAAATTATTTTAAAAAAAATTTTTAATGAGTTTTAAATTGTTCTAATCAGTGGTTCCAATTGTGATCCACATATAAGTCTGCAGGACTTGAGAATAAAATATCATTTATTTTTTATTTTTTTTTTTTATGGTAGGCAGCAAGGAATTGCTGCCATCACTGTTAATGGAAATTAACAGTGATGGGAGATAGAGGTATGCTTATAACAACCTAATGTATACCACATACACTGAGTGATCACTGAATTATGACCACCTACTTAATACTTCCTAGGTCCTCCTTTTGCCTTCAGTACAGCAGCTATCTGATGTGGCATTGATTCAAAAAGATGTTGGGAGGTATGGCCAACCAAGCTATGTATAATGCGGTCGGCACCTCCGTAGCCAGGTGGGCAGGAGCAGCAGTGTGTAGCACATGTTTCTTGATTAGACTGGGGTTCTAGCCCATGATCACCAAATACAGAGGATGTGGAAAGGTCAGGGAATGACCACCACATATCCCTGGAGCAATATGGCCTTAGTTGCTAATGCTCCTAAAAACCAAATAATAACAACAACAATATAATTGCGGTCAGCAATGCAGGTATGGAAGTGATTAGTGTATCCAGATGCCTGATATGCTTTTCCATTATTGTGTTCCACAATTGCTCTATGGGATTTATATCTGGGGGAGTTCAGAAGCCAATCGATATGCTGGAAGATGTTAGAACTGTGTTCCTCAAACCATTCCTGCACAAGTGCCCAATGGCTCAGCACATTGTCATCTTGGAAGACACCATCGCCATTCGGGAAAAGGTGTAACATAGCGGGGTGTACACATCAGCAAGCAGTTGACAATAGCGGAGACCACTGATATGTTGTTCCAGTGCACCAGGGGTCCAAGTTCCTGCCAGTGAAACATGCCCCACACCATACAACCCTCCACCGGCTTGCACTTTTGATACCATGCATGATTGATGAAGAGCCTCATGTTGTTGATGCCAAATCCGTGTATGACCATCCATTGTGTGGAATAAATAACATGACTCATCCGACCAGCACACCCTCCAGTCTTCTCACGTCCAACATGCATTCTCTTTGCACCAGGAGAGGATGCTGTAGGGGTCGTCTGCTGGTATAGCCCATGTGTGCAATGCATGGTCGTGCCAGATATTGTTCCGGGTTGGCCCATGTTGTATTGGGTAGTCAACTCTTCAACATTGCTGCGCCTGTTTGCCTGTACGAGTTGTCGGCCCCTCATCTCTAACATCAACATTTTGCTGACCTTTGCAGTTTTGCCATTGGGCAAAACTGCAAAATGTCATTGTTTGACATTTTAATGCCAGTCCTGGTACACTTTAACTACAGCGGCTCTCGAACACCCCACCGGTTCAGCCGTTTGGGAAATCGAGGCACCAGCTCGTCAAGCACCCACAATCTGTCCTTTATCAAAGTCCAATAAATCCTTCCTTTTACCCATCACCTCGGAATTTTATTACCTGCTGAACCACTGACACCTTATCTATGCTACGTAAGTCAACTAACTTTGCACTCTTGTACCTTACGTGGTCAACGTGTCGCATTTAGTTTTCATAAGGTCGCATTTAGTTTTCATAATTCAGTGATCACTCAGTGTATGTTAGTTATGAGTGCATATAATTGTATTTAAAAATAGTTATTAATAAACTATTTATATTTAATAACTCAAGAAATATTGTACATGCATATTCAATATTTTTTGAACTTTTCATATAAATGTCTCTGACCTCTGCCACAAATAGTAAAGTGGTCCGTGGTTCCCACCTCAAATATAAGAGTGGTTTGTATTACAGTAGAACGTCGGTTATCTGGAATGTCAGTTATCCGGAATAATTTGAAAAGCTGATCTTCTTCTTCCTTTTTTTTTTTTTATTTATTTTTTTATTATTAAGTTAATAGTAGTACAGTAAGCACTGGCTATAGTGATCATGTTTGCAAATTGAATTTTGATCATAATAAATGAAAGATTGGGTTTACTACCCATTTATAACAGATTGTACAAACAAAAAGCCCAATAAACTGAAAACTGCAAATTGTTTTTATTGTTTTATGGTTCTGACCTCTAGAATTCTATGTGACCTTCAGAAGTGTGCTTTAGAAAAATATCACAGAGACTGTTGTGTTTTCTCGGAAACCATGACTGAATTTCAGATTAGTTTAACTCTGTAAGTTTTAGTTTAACTCTGTAAGTAAGATTAGTTTGATTCTGTAAGAATAATATCGGCCCAAAACTGTGTGATTTATTATTTTTCTCAATTTTTTATGGTAAAATATGAACAAAATGAAAACCGTAGTTTTAATATTGCAACAAAAAAAACGGAAATTATTAATAGAATTAGAAAAGGTGAAAACTTAGGAAATCTCTCAAAAGAGTTTATTTAATATGAGGACTTTTACAATTTATGACATCACGAAAAATTTCAATGCTGTAACAGAATTTGTGTCGATTATGGATAGTGAAGGAGGAACTAGCAGGAAAAAGGCTATGTTGAAACCTGAAAATGCCACTTTAGAGAGTGCACTTTGTTTTTTTGTTTTCTTCAGAAGTGAAGTTTAGGTGAACCAGTGTCTGGCCCAATGTTGTGTGGAAAAGCATTGGATTTTAATTGAAAATTAAGAGGTAATGAAGATTTTAAAGCAAGCACAGGTTGGCAAAAAAAACTTTTATCAGAGACACTGTATATGTGAACTAGATATTCAAGGGGAGAAACTTTATGCAAACAAATCGGCAGTTGTCCTTTAAAAGTAAGTTCACTTCAGTTAAGCAAATTTTGAGAAAGAAAATGTTTATAATGTTGATTAGATGGGCTTATTATGGAATGCATTACCGAGAAAAACCCTGACCACTAAAAGAGAAATGCCTGCACTAGGTTTTAAGATGAGAAAAGGCGAGTTACAATTGCTGTGTGTGTGCAGATATCATTGGGACACACAGATGATCCATGCTCGTTATCGGTAAGCTGAAAAAACCGAGAACATTTAAATTTTTCTAATTTTCCTGTTTTGTATAAAAATCATAAAAATGCCTGGATGGATGTTTATATTTTCCGGGATTAGTTTATAATTTTTTTATTTAATTAATCATAATTATTTTATTTAATTGTAACGTAAGAAATTCTATAACTTATCTAATTGTCATAACGTAAGATTAAATTGACTTAATCTTACTGGAAAAATTATCCAAATAATTTTCTGTTTCGATTATCTGGAAAATTTGGTTATTTGGAAGAGGTCTGACATCAATTATTCCAGATAACTGACGCTCTAATGCATTTGAAAAAAAAAGAGTATCACTGCTCTATCAGATATGATAATCGCTATTGGCAGTTCTTAGTTTCTAATTCGGAGTATATTGCGGAGTAAGAGTGAAACAGAGAAAAACATATTATACCATTATAGTGAATCATAATAATTCACTTATCAAAATAAAGCATTTATACAAAAATAGACAATTTAAGTTTGAGTACTGATGCTGTACTGATACAATTTGAGTACTGATGCTGTATAATTTTGGTGAGTACTAAATACACTAAGCCATGAGTTAAACCAAATTAAGTAGTGAATGTAAATGTCTGCTTCAGTTTACACTTAACCTTCATTTTATTATGACAGTAATGGCAGTGTGCTACTGCAACAGGATCTAGAAAATTTGGACAGGTGGGCTGAGAAGTGGCAACTGAAGTTTAACATTGACAAATGCAAAGTACTGCATATGGGTAGATGTAACCCCAGAGGAATGTACCAACTGTGTGGTACTACACTTAGGGTGGTAGAAAATGAAAAAGACTTTGGAGTAATTGTGCAGTCAGATATGAAGTTTTCTGAACGATGCAGACAGGCTGCAAGAGCAGGTCATGGGGTTTTGTCAGTTTTGCTAGCAGGGAAAAGGAGGTGATTATCCCTTTGTATAAGGCAATGGTCAAGCCACGCCTTGTACTGCGTACAGGTTTGGCACCTCATTTTAGGAAGGATGTAGATTTGCTTGAGTCTGTTTACAGAGAAGGGCAACAAGATTGGTGAGGGGAATGAAGGGATCCTCTTACCCAGAGAGGCTTAAGTTCTGCAAATTGCAGCTGCTGGAGACTAGGCACCTGCAAGGTGATCTGATTGATGTGTATAAGGCCTTGAATGGGTTGAACATGTTGAATTCTGATGAGATTCTTCCACTTACTCAGATTACGAACCTAAGGGGGGCATAAATTAAAATTGAGGAAAGAGAGTTGTTGAATAGATGTGTGGAAATTTGCCTTTAGCCAATGAAAAATTTCGTTGGCTAAAGGGGGTAAATTGTTGGAACAAACTTCTATCTGTCGTTGTGGAAGTTGATAGCTTAAATAAATTCAAGGAATGGTCGTGTAAATTTTTTTTTTGGCTGATGCTACATAAGCTCATACGCTTGCTTTCTTGCATCACGTGCCTTAATTACTATTACTATTAAACTGATGATACCATACTTTTAAACTTAAAAATTTTAAAAAATTTCCCTTTGTGATTTTTAGTTACTGACACAGAACAGTGTAAAATAGCATTTTATATACTACGCCGTCCTTCAGGCCTGCATGACTGTTAACTATGTTTAACAGTTGTTGTATTTGCGATTTATTGTAAACTCCTGCTCCTCTGACCTGGTGGTTGTGCCAGCGTATAAAGAGTTTTTATATATACACTGGTGTTCAAAGAAAGTGCATCACCTAGAAATTTCATATTTCTAACCCTTTGTCGCAATGGTATGTTACATTAATGACTAGCATCACAAATAGAAATATAAACAAAAGATATTTATTAATAGTTAAGGCAAAGCTAAGTAATATTTGACAGGTGCTTTCAAAATATTCCAAAATGAACATTTGCAACTTTTATACAACAGTTTTGGTAAACCCGACAATTATGGCTGAAATGTTATCAGAAACCCTCAGTTTGCTTCAGTTTATCATTTTAAATGGAAAACAAAATGAAACGTTCACCAGGTGCAAACAAATATTTAGTTGAACCGCCTCTGGCCCTGATGACAGCAGCACACATTCAAGGCATTGACAAGATTAATTTCAGAAGATAATCAACTGATAGTTCGTGGGTCCAAACACGAATTATGGCTTCCTGAAGTTCACAAAGGGTCTTTGGTTTCTTTCTGGCAACTGCAGATTCCACACAATGCCAACAGTTCTCTATAGGATTCAGGTCTGGGCCGTTTCCTGGCCAGCTAAGGGTTGTAATGGACCATTCTTCCAACCATTTTTTCACCTGTAACAAATGTAACTTTTTGCCTTATGACAAGGAGCAGAATCGTCCTGAAAGATGCAGTTACTTGGCAGGTTGAAATGGTTGGCAGCAGTTTGCCTTCCAATATAGCCAGGTATCCATTGCTATTTACAGAACCTTCTATAAACTGCAGGTGACCTACTCCGTGATACGAAATGCACCCCCATATCATTTGGCTGGTAGGGAATTTCACTGTAGACAACATTCAGTCTGGATGTTATTCTTCACCATGTCTACAGCGAATTGTTTGTCTCCCATCAGAGCCATGCAGGTTGAATTTCTTCTCATCCGAGAAAATAACTGACTTCCACTGCTCGGGGGTCCACTTGACATGCACCTTACACCAAATTAATTGGTGTAAGAAGCCCCTCCTCACACATGCTCCTTACACCAAATTAATTGGTGTGAGGAGGGGCTTCTTAGGACAATGGGCTACAAGTCCATTTTTGAAAAGGTGTCTTCTGACTGTTACTTCACTTGCTACCACTCCTGTATATTCTTCCCATTCTCTTTTCAGCTCAGACAAAGCAGCTTTACCGTTTTTAAGGCATGAGTGCTTAAAAATGCCGTCCTGTTTTGGCATAGAGACTCATTTGCATCCCGTTCCTTTTTTTTCCTCTCAGCAGAACCAGTATTCTTGAGTTTGGAAAGAAATCTACTCGCTGTACTGATTACAAGACATTCTATAAGCAATATGAAGGGAAGAACATCCTTCCTCATGTAAAGCAACAATAGCACTTTCTTTGTGATGTCAACTGCAGGTAACTCGCCATCCTGGCACAAGCAAGGAAGGACTGCAACTCTTGCAGATCATGCTTATATAGCTGAAAGTAACAGCTGATGTGATGCAATATTACATCATAACCTATGCATGTCAATCTTATCTGATACAATCTGCAAGAAATATTGCCATATACTTACGTTATTCGGACAACAATTACAATTTTAAGAGGTGATGCACTTTCTCTGAACACGTGTGTATATATATATCTGGCACATCAGTCTGCAGCCCTGTGAGATATAATTATCAAGCATGCAAACACATAACTAGGTATAATGTTTTTATGAGGTATGAAATTGTCTGCAACAAGAGTACATTTATTTGAACATCCTATGAGAGTTACTAAAAATTAATATGGATAAAGTACAAAAAATCATGATAGATTGGGCTCCAGTTTTGTTAACCCTGCAGTATTGGCACTACATCTTTGAAATTTAACCACAAAATAACAAGCCCACATTAATTGTTGGCTGAAGATAAAAATCTGATTTTTTTTTTACCTTCCTGAATACTGATCAGTTTTTACGTGGTTTGAGTTCTGAATTTTTGTTTATCGTTTTCTCAGAGTTGTAGCATGTGTGCACTAAGAAGATACGGTCTCACCACTTTTGTTCTACTTCTAACTCATAGTAAGGTTAGCTTGGAAAACTGACTAATACTGATAGAAACAAACACATAATTCTAATCTAAAGCTTAGAATTATGTGTGTGTTTGTTCCAGATAAAGTTTTTTTTCATAAAACTGTCCCATCTGATATAATGGTTATTAATGGCTTTTATCCTTTTAAAAGAGTCATTTGGAATATTTGTTATTATATTTGAATAATAAATGTGGAAATGCAAAAAACAATGGAACTTGGGATGGATAGCAACGTACATAATATCCAAATTTCTCATGCTTCATGGCACGCCAAGTTGGAAATAAATTTTGGAAGAATTTGAAAATGGAAGTGAATAATAGCATCCAATATATGAATTTCATTTAAATTTTGTGTTTAATGGTTTTTAAGCTGAAAAATGGAAGAGACTAATAGCTTAATCTTTATATTTTATGCCTGTAGAATTTTTTTTTTTTTTTTTTTTAATTTTCAACTGGATTCATTTTTTTTTTTTTCAAAAAGACAAAACACAGCATTTTTAATTATTTAATTTTTTTTTATTAAGAACTAAAAGAATAATATAAGTATTGCAATCCATTAAAAAAAATGAAATATTGGTATATTCCAAGCAGAATTTAAAAAACCCATAAATTTTCTATTAAAAAGAAAATTTACACCTATCAGGTGTAGTACCACTGTGTTTGTATCACTTAGGGGTGCCACAACTGCAGGGATAAGGAAGAAAAACTGACTCAGGAATAAGCCTGATTGACTGCTTTACTTTCTGAGCAGATGGACAGAACAATGTATAAAGGTTAATTAAGGTGTGCTTAGCCACAAACAGTTTCATGCTCTTTTAATTGATATTGATGCAAACTATTGGGAACATGATCTATCACTAATACAATATTTAAGTAAAAGAAGAGTCCTGAAATGGATATATGACTAAAACTAATGCAACTGTTCATAGAAATGAAAGATAAATCTACCACAATTTGTCAGTGAGGGCTTGAGTTTCACATTTTGCCTTTTTAGTCAACTTGTCAAAACACCTAAATGATAAATGAATTTGGGTAATATTCACTAATATAAAAAATAATAGTAAATGTTGGCCACGTTAAGGCATTTTAAACTGAAAATGCATATGCTAGTGGGCAACTAACAAATTAAAACAGTGTAATTTTCCATGCCGAATGAAAAATTTAAATTCCTAAACTCGAATCTGATATCATATGAAAAAAAGAAGTTTAATTTTTAACAATAGAGCTTTGGAACTAGACCTGGAATTTCAGAAAATGCAGGTTGTTGTTTTATGTTAACTTCTGAAGTGGACATTGAGTCATACCCAAAAGATAGCAGTTGTAGCTAATTAAACTGTTGAAAAATAAAGAACTGACATCAGAATTTCTTAATGAGTTTTTTGCTGCATTTTACTAGGAAGGCAAGTCCGTAGTAAATGACAATGACAAGTGGAGGGAAGTACAAAAATGATTAATTAGAAATGGATAAACAGGCAAGAAGATTTGGGAATAGTATAGAAAATTGAGATTCTAGGACATTTTTACACTTTCACAAATACAAAAAAACTCTCTAAAAACACCCTGCCATTTTTTCTTTAAAATCTTTCATTTTCCTAAAATTAAACTACAAAAATTGAAAAATTAAAATTATTTACATTTTTAATGAAATAATGCGTTTTAAGCTCAATTTTTAATTAAGAAAAACTCTATTCTAATCATGTACACAAATTTTATACGTCCCTTGCTATAAGATCAATCCTCTAATACACAGTAACTGTATCTATATGTGCATCACACATGCACATATAGCTGATAAAATAGACTTCTCCTCTTACCACCAAAGAACTGTTTGTTTGTTTGTTTGTTTGTTATTTGGTTTTTAGGAGCATTAGCAACTAAGGCCATATTGCTCCGTGAATATGCGGTGGTCATCACTTAGACCTTTCCGCATCCTCCGTATTTGGTGGTGACGGGCTCGAACCCCGGTCTAATCAAGAAGCGTGTGCTACGCACTGCTGCTCCTTCCCACCAGGCTACGAAGGCGCCTCACCAAAGAACTGTAAGCACACTTATCACTACTTAAACACTTGAAACTCTTCATACATCTATGCTGTTATCAGTAAATAAAGGTGATAAGTATTAAGTAGGAAACATTAATCAAGCTAATGCAAGATAATTAATTAGAATCTTCATTTAAACTTTAAACTGCTATAACTCTAACTAATTATCCAATTTTAATGTGACTTTCAATAAATAACATATCAGAATAAAGACTTTTTTAAAACTATTTTCTATAATTAAACTCAAATACATGTTCAGTATTATTTTTTAACCCACAGTAAATTAATTTTAAATCATCTTTTAAATTTTAATTTTTAATTTTGATATTAGATAAGGTTTGACTAAACTTTTCTGGCATATAAATTTTAAATAAATTTCTTTTCTCATCATAAACACTTCTGCTATGAGATGAATGCTGGTGTCTTTTTAATAGTTTTGAATTTATTTACATCATATTCAAAGTCCATTCTTAAATCAGTTATTTTTTTAGTAAAGAGAATAGTGACTTTGTATTAAGAATATCTGCCATTTGATTGTCATAATTGTTTTTTCAAGCTGTTTTATTACATAACATTACACTAACCTTTTATAATTTTCATTTATGAATTCATTGCTTAATGAATGATTTAAAACAACACCACAGTTTATTTTCTTTTTATGTATATTGTTAAAGTCCACTTAAAGATTTGTATTTAGCTAACTATTTCTAGTTAATTTATCTAATAGTTTGACGTCTTCTGATAACTTGATATTTAGTTATAATTTCCATATCTAGTTCATCAGCGAATTTAAAAATAAAAGTACTACTAAATGTTTGAAATTGAGTTACTTTTTTCATATTTAATTTTTCGTTAAATTCTTGAATAAATTCTTCATATAATCTGAATACTCTTCATATACTCTGAAATAAATTCCCCATTTAACTTATCTGCATGTTCTTTAATAAACTCTTCAAAGATAGATTGATGTTTAGATATTAGATTCCAGTCAATCTTTTCATGAAATTGTTCTATAAAACTGAGTTTTTGTTCTTTAGGAATAATATTCCAATTGAGATAATTCTTAAATTGTCTAGCTAACCAATCAGAGAGAGTGGGATCTTGATACACATCATCCCATTTGACAGTATTAGGTTTAAAGGGATAGTCTTCAGGAATTTTCATTTAATTATAAACTATTTTTTTCAATTAAACAATGACTGTATTTTTATTGAATAATTGTAAATTTCCTTCCTTTTATTTTTCTTTCAGATAAAATTAAACCTTATATTCAATAATTTTAATTATTTTTTTAATTTCCACTTAAATAAAACTTCAATAGATTTGATGTTGACATCAGAATTCTTGCTAATGTCAAAATGCATTATTTGATATATGTTTTTGAACTGAAAATAATCATCAATTAAACCTTCGTCACAATACGTCTTTATTCCTGCAGCTAAAGAACTTGTATATAATCTTACCTACTCATTTTCATAATTTATGCTAAATTCTTCATATGGATCTTGTTCCTAACACTTCAACATAACATGATTTTAAATTAAAATGATCATTGGCTTTTCAGAAAGGAAGTTATATATATTGTGTTATGGTTTGAATAAAGAGTATATAAAGATAGAATAAATGAAGGTAAGTACACACCTAATATTACTTATGGAGTAGATAAGATATTAGTACATTGTTCAGTTGTAAAAGCAGCTAATGATATATGTTAATTAACTTAAATTGATTATAATTAAAATCTATTTAATTTAATTTATCTTCCACATTCATCTTTTAGTGAAATAACTCTTTCGTTAAATGTTGTTTTACTGAGAGGAAAATATATTGGTGGGTTAGGTTTTCCAATTACGGGGGTATCAAAAAAGTTTGTACCCTTACCTAGAAATAATAGCTCTAGAAAGGCAAAACTTCACTGAAACTTTTAATCCTTTTCTGTGTACTCTCCATGTATAGTAACACATTTCTCCCATCTGTGGATCAGTTGTTTAATGCCTTGATCATAGAAGTCTGCACTTTTTGCCCGAAAGCATTATTCCACTTCATTGATCACTTCCTGAGACCAATCAAATCAGCGTCCATGCAATGGTTTCTTCATTTCTCGAAACAAGAAAAAGTCTGACGGTGCTAGGTCAGGAGAATAGGGTGGGTGCTGCAGTAGTTCAAAGCTGCACTGGGCAACAAAATTGGTGGTGGCAACGATCGTGTGAGCTGGTGCATTGTCTGACAGAAGATGGACACCTTTGGTTAACATTCCAGGCCTTTCCATTCCATTTCCTGAGCATTTCACCTTCAAAGCATCGCATAACTTTTTCAAAAGATTTCTGTAGTATTCTCCTGTAAGTGTGGAACCACGAGGTAGGTAATCTGTCAGGACAACCCCTTTTTTGTCCCAAAACAAGGACAACATCACCTTTTTTGCAAATGGAGTGGTCTTTGCCTTTTTTTGGGAGGTGGGGGAGGAGGCGTGCTTCCACTGCTTTGACATGTCTTTAGTCTCTGGATCATACTGGTACACCCAGCATTCGTCATTTGTCACCAACCGATCAAAAAAGTTCTCAACATCTGCATTACACAAATCCTACAGTTGGCGAGAACATTGCATTCGACATTGCTTCCTGTAAAGGCATCGGCAGTTTTGGAACCCATTGGGCGGAGATTTTAGACATGTGCAGATGGTCATATAAAACGCTGTGGGCAGACCCATAACTAATTCCCACTGCATTTGCGATGAAATGAATTGTCACACGTCTGTCACTCAGCACCAGCTGCTCAACGTTTGCAATTGTCTCACTGTCTATGGATGTTGATGGCCTTCCTTCACTTGGCTCATCAAAGACACTTGTACGACTGCACTGGAACTCCCATTTCCACTTGATGGACAGTTCTGCCCATACACAGCTTTCATTTCTTCGTCAGTTTCCTGAGCATTCTTGCTCTGCAAATACAAACTTGATCACTGCTCTATACTCCACTTTTTCAACCGTAGTGTCCTTCCTCAGATTCCGGGCTCCACCTCTTGTGTAAGATCACCTACAGGAATGAAATTTCAAATATTAGTTATTGAATATGTAGACAACTTATATTAAAAACGGCATCTTCTTACTGATGTTTTATCTTGGTCAGTGTAAACTTTTTGCCCTGCAAAAAGCAGCAAATGGATAGCTTATGGGTTTAAAGTTATATATTACATCAGATTCAATGCCATTATTTATTTGAAGAAATAAATTCATAAATAAATAAAATACTTAAATAAATGAATTCTCAGAATAGAGCCATTTGTTCAGAAGCAGGCCCTGTGCAAGATTTTTAGATGCACCCTCTCCACCGCCTCTGTAGCCAGGTGGGCAGGAGCAGCAGTGCATAGCACACACTTCTTGTTAGACCAGGGTTCGAGCCCGTGACCACCAAATACAGAGGATGCGGAAAGGTCAGGGAATGACCACCGCATATCCCCAGAGCAATATGGCCTTAGTTGCTAATGCTCCTAAAAACCAAATAACAAACAAACAAAACAACAAGCACCCTCTCTACTTGAAATTTTCAGCAAATCAGTGAATTTTCAGGGTATTTTGCCGTCCTGTTCGGGGGAACAGCTCGATCATGCCTTAAGCCGGCTCGGATTCATTTTAACTATAACTATATAATATATATTGCTCTTTCCCATATACTTTTAAGTCTGTTTTCTCTCTGTATATATGTATCTGTTCACAAGCGATGACACCACATTCACAACTCTTACATAACAATACATGCAAAGCATTTGTGGACTGTCTAAAGTTAGCAATACTGCAATAAAATTGCATTTAATCTGTAAATTTCTTTTTTCCATAAATTATATGGGAAAAAAATAATTGCTGGATTTCTATTTTATCAATTTTAATGAAAAATGGGTTGGCTTGAAAAATCTTTCTATATGAACCAAATATAAAAAAACTTCATGAAAATCATCCACTGGAAGTCATTCTGTTACATGTGGACAGACAGTAGGCACTTATGCATATATGCTATAATGCTTAAAAAGAAACACTAAATATACCACAAAAATAACGTAGTATATTAATGCTATGTTAATATAGGGTTTTCACTTTCACCAGCAGCTTTCACTCTCCCTCTTACGGCAGCGAGAGGATCAGAGTGGAAGCAGAGGGTGCTAAGAATCTCTGGGTACAACCAGGCTGCCATGCACGGAAATTGAACTTGGCCTGTTATAACGTACGATCACTCATCGGTGAAGACAGGATATTAGAACTGGAAAAGGAATTAGAAAATGTGAATTGGAATATCATCGGTTTGGCTGAAACAAGAAGAAGAAATGAATCACTTATAAGTTTATCAAGTGGAAATCTGCTGTACACCAATGGAAACAGTGAAAGGAGTGAAGGTGGAGTTGGGTTTCTGGTCCATAAAGATTTTAAAAATAACATTTTGGAATTCAAAAGTACATCACCAAGGGTGTCAAGACTAATACTCAAGATTTCTAAGAGGTACAAGCTAAAGATTATAATGATTTATGCACCAACATCGAGCCATGATGATGAAGAGGTTGAAGAAATGTACACTGAAATTGAGAGTCTTCTAGATGAGCAGAAAACCCACTACACTATTATTATGGGGGACTTCAATGCTAAGGTTGGAAAAAGGCAAAACAGCGCAGAAAGAGGAACTATAGGAAATTTTGGAATTGGTGAAAGAAGTAAAAGAGGTGAAAGACTTGTGGAATTTGCAGAATCTCAAGGAATGTCAGTAATGAACACTTTTTTCAAGAAAAGGGTGAACAGAAAGTGGACATGGAAGAGTCCAAATGGATTAACAACTAATGAAATCGACTTCATCCTCACTAACAGAAGATATATTGTGAATGATGTTACCGTCCTGAATAAGGTAAATGTTGGAAGTGATCATAGAATGGTAAGATGTACACTTGATATAGATGTAGGAAAGGAAAGGAAAAAACTGACTCGAGTAAATAATACAAAGGTCTTTGAAATAACAGAGGAGGAGAAAAAGCAGTATGTACTGGAACTTAAGAACAAGTTTGAGCTTCTGCAGACTGCTCAGGACCAAGATATCGACGAGGGATATTACAACTTTCTGAAAGTGATAAAGCCCAAGAAACCTATAGGGAAACAGAAATCCAAAGAAGAAAAAATTAGTCAAGAAACACTTGTCATGATGAACCAAAGACGACAAATGAAGAGCAAGAAAAACACTGACAGGGAGAAAATTGAGTATACTGAGTTATGCAAAGCCATTAGAAAGATACTCAGAGAGGACATAAGAAGATTTAACACAAGAAAAGTAGAACAAGCATTAAGGGAAAACAAAGGTTTGAAATCAGCAGCCATGAGCAGTAATACAGAAAGACGAATGATACTGAAACTGAAGAATAGCGATGGTGTACTTATAAACAGCAGAGAAGGCATAATTCAAATAGCAGAAGACTACTATAGAGAATTATACAAGGAGCGAGGGAATGATACCAGCAGTGGGGAAGATGGATTGCAAAGTAGTAACACATACGACATACCCGATATTCTTCCTGATGAGGTAGAACATGCATTGAAGAAAATGAAGAATCGGAAAGCCCCGGGGTAAGATGAAGTTACCGTAGAGTTGTTAAAATTGGGAGGAAGAGACAACACAAAAACTGGCAAGGCTCTTCACAAAGTGCATTAGAAAAGGTGTGATGCCTAAGCAGTGGAATAATGCAATCATAGTTTTGCTGCATAAGAAAGGAGATAAATCAGAAATTGGAAATTATAGACCAATTAGCTTGTTATCCCATATCTACAAGTTGTTCACAAGGGTCATTACTAACAGATTAGAAAGAATACTTGATGAGAATCAACCGAAAGAGCAAGCTGGCTTTAGGACAGGATTCTCAACTATGGATCACCTTCACGTAATATCACAGCTAATGGAGAAAGCAAATGAATATAAAACACCATTATGCCTGGCATTTGTGGATTATGAAAAGGCATTTGACTCCATACAGCATAAGGCAATGTTTGGGGCACTGGAAAGACAAGGCATAGATACTCCATATATTATGATTTTGAAGAAAATATATGAGAGTGCTAACATCCTTTATTAGACTAGACAAAGACAGTAGGAAATTTAAAATCGAGAAAGGAGTTCGACAAGGAGACACAATATCTCCGAAGCTGTTTACTGCTGCCCTTGAGGAAGCTTTCAGAAGATTAGACTGGTCGCAGAAAGGAGTCAATGTGAACGGAGAGTACCTAAACCATTTACGATTTGCAGATGACATTGTGGTCATAAGTCACGATCCCAAAGAATTAGAGGAAAATCTTAATCAGTTATGCACAGTTAGTAAGGATTTTGGACTAAAGATGAATATGGCTAAAACAAAAGTAATGATGAACAAGTATGCCACGGAAAGGGAAATAATGATTGAAGGAGCAGTAATTGAAAAGGTGGAGTCATATACTTATCTGGGACAAGTTATTAGCTGTAATAATGATAAATGGCTGGAAGTCAAGAGAAGAATAAATTTTGGATGGATAGCATTCAGGAAATATAGTCACATACTGAAGAGCAATATACCAGTTTGTCTGAAACGTAAAATAATGAATCAATGTATACTCCCCACCATGACTTATGGAAGTGAAACTTGGGCACTCACCAAAAGAATAGAAGAGAAGCTGAGAACTACACAGCGAAGAATGGAACGAATCATATTGGGAATCAGACTGTTAGATAAGAAGAGAAACACATGGATTAGGCAGCAAACTCAAGTAAAGGACATTCTTATCAAAACTAAAGAACTAAAATGGTCTTGGGCAGGACACATAGCCCGAAGACATGATGACAGATGGACTAAGAAAATAACAGAATGGTACCCAAGAGGAGCTAGAAGAAAACCTGGAAGACAAAGGCGGAGATGGATAGATGACATTCATGAGTTTTCGAGTAGTAAATGGATGGCCAGTGCTCAAAACAGAAGGAACTGGAAAGTTGCTGGAGAGGCCTTCATCCTGCAGTGGATTGAAAATGGCTGATGATGATGATGATGATGAATATAGGGTTATACTTATCAAGGAGAAATTCTGCTACCTAAGATAACCCCAATATTCAAAATAAAATAAGAAAAACAAAGCAATTCCCCCCCCCCCCCAAGCAGTACAAATGCCTGCCTCCTACCTAAACAGAGGTGATCTTACACACTTTATGAAGACATGGAAATCTTTATAAAAATAATTTAGATTGGTGTATAATCTTTTCCTTAACGTAAGCCTCTTAGCTTGTTTTGATCTTTGAACAAAAGAATATTAACTAGGTGTCATTTCATGCATATCACATTTCATTTTCTGTTTCTTTGGTGTTCTGGAACATCAAAACCAGTCCAGAGATGAATTAGAAGATATTTTAGAGAGCTTAGGACATGATATTCCAAAAATGACTTGCCATCAAACAACTAATCTCCTAAGAACTAATACAATAAAAGGTAGTCAATAGTAACTGCAAGTAAGAATTTCTTAACCATTTTATATCAATTAAAGGAAACTGAAAGAAGGAATGCAAACATCTACTTCAGACGCACGTGATGTGGCTGTTTTAGCATATTTTAAGCTAAAAATACACTGGATCGTAGATATAGCTTAGCTTAATTTGCTAAAATTTTGGTTGAACCATTACCTTTGATTCATGTTGTATAACTATACAATTAGCATTAGTAGAGGCATATGATGCAAGAAAGCTAGCTTATACAGCATCAGCCAAAAAAAAAAAAAAACTTCCCATTTCACCCATCCATTTGCTCCAAATGTTTGTCTAGTTCTGCCTTGAATTTATTTAAACTGTCCACCTCTACAATGACAGTTGGAAGTTTGTTCCAGAAATCAACTACCTGCTGGCTAAAGGCAAGTTTCCGCACATCTCTTTTACAATTGTCTCTCCTCAATTTGAATTTATATCCCCTCAGGCGATTAATCTGGGCAAGAGGAAGAATCCCATCAGCATTGAGCTTGCTCAAACTATTCAAGGCCTTATACACCTCAATCAGATCACCTCGCTATTGCCTAATCTCCAGACACTGTAACCCTTTGTTCCATTCACTAATCTTGTTGCCCTTCTCTGTACTCGTTCCAGCAGCTCTACATCTTTCCTAAAATGAGGCTTCCAGACCTGCATACAGTATGGTATACTCAGGGTGGGCCTGACCATTGCCTTATATAAGGGGATAGTCATCTCCTTATCCCTGCTAGAAAAATTCCTGTATATCATTGACAAGACACCATGACCTACTCTTGCCGACCATCTGCACTGCTCAGAAAACTTCATATCTGACTGCACAATTACCTCCAGGTCCTTTTCATTCTCTACCACCTCGACTGTAGTATCCCACAGTTGATACGTTACTCTGGGGTTACTGCTGCCCATATGCAATAATTTACATTTGTCAATGTTAAATTTCAGTTGCCACCTCTCAGCCCATCTGATCCTGTTGCAGTAGTGTACTGTCATTAGTGTCATTAACAACCGTGCCAACCTTTCTATCATCTGCAACTTAGACATTAAGCCTGATATACCTTCATCAGTATAATTAATAAATACAGAAAACAACAACGGACCCAACACTGAACCCTGGTGGACTCCGCTAATAACATTAGTCTATGAAGAGCAGTGTCCATTGATTACCACTCTGTCTTCTCCCACTCAACCATCCCTTTATCCATAGCAGCAATTTGCCTCCAATGCCACACTGCTCCAATTTGTGCAGCAGTCTTCCATGTGCAACAGTATCAAAGGCCTTTCTAAGATCCAAATATATGATATCAAAGTTATTCTTTGTATCCAGTTCCTTTGTGACTACATTATAGTATCCAATCAAATTTGTCAGACAAGACTTCCCCTTAACAAACCCATGCTGTGTCCGAGCTATAACTGAAGTCTTGTCTAGATGATCCTGCAATGCTTCTTTAACCAGTGCCTCCATTAATTTCCCTGGAACAGAGGTTAAACTAACAGGTCTGTAATTACTTGTGTCACCCTTTGATCCTCCTTTGTGAATTGTGGTCACATTTGCACATCTCCAGTTCATGGGTACTTCCCCTGATCCAAGGAAGCTCTCATAACTATGGCTAAGGGCTTACTAATCATATAAACAAATTATTCTCTTGTGTATTAATAATTTTCTGTTGAGTGAAAATCCTTCCAATTTCTTTTTGCCATTGATCTTATAACTACATTCCACTTTGCAGGTTGACAAATCAGGCTCTGCAGAATCATGTACAACTGCTCAAATATCCACCCCCAGTTCCTTAATCCTACTCCTTTACCTTTTTTTTTTTTTTCTTAAGAAACAATTTATCCACTAGTCCACCAGTGATTCTAAAGAAAAAAGGTCAGGTTACCCCCTCCACTTTGGGAGGGTTTCAATCTCCCATGGGATTCAATTACTATTCCTGACCAATAACACCCACTGTATGTTTACTGAGTGAGCAACAATACAAATGCCGTTACGGCAAATTTCATCGAACTTTTGCATGCTTCTCGTGCAGGCTTTCTTTACTTTCACCAAATAATCAACAAACAGCCTCATTTTACAGTGTATTTATTGATGAAATAGGTTTTATTTTCCCCATTCACTAATATGCCTCTACATAAATGTGTGTATAAGGAAGGAATGACAGTAATAAAAGAAATAAAATAGGATTATTGACAAATAAATATATGCAGAGCAAAGTAGGAATATGAATTTGCCTTTAATTTTGTTTGCTTGATTAATGTACAATAAATAAAAGTATGGAAATAAGTACATAATTTTGATTTTAACCAATTGTTCATTTGGATTTGATGAAAATGCAATAAAACTACATAAATCTGGAGTTCTAAAAAGAATTGGGCACTTTTAGAATTTTTATTTTAAAAAAAAACCTGCTCACTTTAAAAGTTTGATGTATAGTTTGATTAGCATACTTAGCTATTGATCATTTGGGAAACACTACTTTGGAAATACACACTATCACATTATTATTATTAGTTCTGCTAATGGATTTGCCATTATCAGGGTTTTTTTTTTTTTGTGTTTAAATGTGTTTACCAGGAAAGATTACTGAAATAAATTATATGCTGTAATGATAACACTAGTTTGCTGCAGTATTGAAACATGGTGTAATCTTTCTACAGTAGTTGATGATCTGTGCACTTCAACACCATACAGCATTAGTTTCAAAAATGTGGCAAAGGTCATTTCTAAACAATATAACCCATTACATACAATGTCTGGCTGCTGCTGCCTAGCCTTTATCATTATATAAGGGTTAAAGACTGTTGTGGGATTTATATGAGGGTGGATTGAAAAGTAATGCTTCCTATTCATAGCTTCTGAATAAATGGAGATTTAAATAAAAAAGAAAAAATGCTTGTAGATAAAAAGGTTGTATTTAATTTGATATAACTTGATAAATTTCATCCAGCACTTAGCAAGTAAAATTCTTTTGGTTTGAGAAGCCAACCATTGTTTCACAGCTGCTTTAACTTATTCATTGGAGTTATATCTGTTGCCCTAGGAAAGCTCTTATGAACAAAAAAAAAAAAAAAAAATTTGGGACTAATTTCAGACTAAAGGGAGAATGAGGAACAACTTCAATTCCAGTGTTGCTGTATTGCCAGCCCTTTACTTATTTGATTAATTTTTTCAGCTTGTGCAGTGTCCCAGTGTACTTATACTGAACTGAATTGGTTGGAGTCTCTTTTCCCAAAAATGCAGTGTGGGTAGAACCCATAGTCCCAAAAAACAGCCAGGGAGGGTTGGAACCACATGTTCAAAAGTGCTAACATTTAAATGAGTTAACTTGTAAATGAAGAACCACACAGAAACTACTTCACATGCACTAGCTAGACTATTAGCTGTGTGAAGGAGCTAGTTGGAAATTGCTACACCACCCAGCTCTGAGGTTATGAACTAAGAGGCATTATTTTTGGCCCACCTTTATTATACAGGTAGCTCACTTAACAGTGAAATATGACATAAATATGTATTTATTAACAATAACCAAGTGATATTTTCTTCAAACAATTTATTTTTCACTATAGATAAAATCATTGACAGTGTAGCCGCAAATTACTGATAGAACTTTGTAACATTCCAGAAAAAGAATTGGCAACACCACCTTTAGATGGGACAATATTACCAGGTATCACAAGGCAGAGCCTATTAGATCTTTCTCGTGAATGGGTAAGAAAATAACCCATACTACTTCATGCTGTGTAGCTGCTTTCAAAGGATATTTGAAATTGTCAGCACTTATTAGTTGAAAAATTTGTAACTAGTACCCCTTTCTCTTTTTTATGTATTTGAAATTTAAATGTATACAGATATTTATTTATTTACTTGAGGTGGAGAAATGGATGATTATAAAAAGCCGGTTTTTCCATGCACCACTGGAATAGGAGTAATTTGGCTACCTGTGTTGTTGTCAACACCATAACATTTAGTAACCTTGGTACAGTGAAATAACAAGCAGTGTGCATTCATTATTAAAGCATATTGTTACAAAATGTTAAGACTTTTTTTATTAAAGATAATTCACCTCAAAAATGCAGTAAAACTACATTTTTATAAAAATTTTGTTTTATTGCATTATAAAAAAGTCTGTAATGCATTAAAATTATAGTACAATAATGCATTATTGTATTATAAAGACATCTTTATAAGGGAGTCGCTAACATTTTGTTATTATCACTTGGATAACTAGAACTTATGGTAATATTAAAGCATATTGTAAATATGATGATAGTATTGTGTGTGCTCAGTGCTTATTTTACTGCCATCAACTATAATAATTCAGTGCTATCCACTCAACCCATTAAGATGGATTAAGAACTTTGAGAAAACTGGTTCAGCATTAAAGAAGGAACCTCTGGGTAAAGGAAGAAGTGGACATGCTCCAGAAAACAAACTATCAGGACTATCCTTGAATAGGGCCTACAGCATTCTGCATATTGTTATGCAGTTTCATTAAACATTTCAAATAGTAGTATGCTGCATTTTGCATGAAGATTAAATTTCCACCCATACAGAATTAGGTAGTGCATTTGAAAGGTCATGATTACATTGAGTGCTTACATTTTTGTTATCAATTCCTTGCTCTTCTCCATGATAACAAAGACTTTATTCATAATCTGTTTATGACTGGTGAAGCACACTTTCATCTTTTTAGGTTTGATAATAAGCAAAATTTTTGGTATTGGTCAGACAAAAATCCTCATCTTCTGCATCACAAACCTTTACAGAGTGCCAAGGTTACTATATGGTGTGTGTGCGTGCGTGCAGTATTACTGTTTGACATTGTTGGTCCTCTTCTTTGAGATCAACAATGAAAACGTGACAACTAAGACATCTGCCTGCTGTGTTCACATCATCGAGATGTTTATAACCGCTTCCTTAAGGTAATGGTGACGCATGGCAACAATGTGGGGAAACTTCTTTTATTGCCACAATCTTTAAAAAATGCTTCAAAGTGGCTATTTTCCTATCATAACATGTCCAGAAATGGAAACAATCCTTGACAAGCAATATCACTTGATTTGATGGCATATGATTTTATGGAGCTATTTGAAAAGCAAAGTCAGCGTGTGATCACCTTTGATTAAATGCAGATTAGTTGGGGGAATACCCTTTGCCCCCTTCCCCCATCTAATCTTGTTGCTCTTCTCTGTACCCTTTCCAACAGATCTGCCAAGCTTAAACTGAGAATTCAAGAAGAAATCACAATACCAGTTGGAAAGATTGTGTCAAGATGAAGGTCACCTTGAAGATGTAGTCTTCAAAAAATAAAACTTTTTTATTGTACTTTAAATTGGTGTGTTTATCATTTCTTCGATAAAATATTCCAGTGAGTGTTTGAGTTTTTATAATCGTACACTTCTCTGCTATACCATGTGCAACTTGTATATAGAGCTTAATGGAACTATTTCTTCAGATGATTTGACAATATTTTGATGTTATGATATTGAAACTATTTCGATGGCACAGTAACATAAATGAAATAAGTTTGTTGTTTAAAACTGTGTCTTCAATGCAGCGTGTTATTACAGGAAAATAACATTGTATAATTTCTTTAAAATTGCTTTGTGCATTGTTTGTTCTGTCAGCAATGTTTGTTCTGCCTTCACCAATCAAGCAATATTTTTCTAAAGTTAAAATAGTGTAATTTGGACAACTTATTTGTCATAAATATTTCCTTCTTTGGTCAGGCAAAAAGAACAGGAGTCAGAACCAATTTGTGACCTTGGTTTCGCAAATGCTTTTATATTTTACAACAGTTGAGTATGAAGATTTGTTTCTGACAAATTTTATTGTAAAATGATCCAATGAAGTGAGCTTGTACAGTATCAGACAAAAAAAAAAATTGTTACATTGTTAATGAGGAAGAGTAAAGATTGAATCAGCACTTAGTTTACTCTCTACCCTTTCCAAATATTTCAGTTTGATATCCACGGATGTGTAGTTTTCAGGTGGTGCAATTTACACAATCCATCTTCTTTCATAACCCCCGCCCCTCCCAACTAATCTTGTTGCTCTACACTCTTTCCCAACAGATTTGCATCCTTCTTAAAATGAGGTTTGTAAGCCTGTATGCAGTATTCAAGATGTGACCTAATCATTATCTATACAGTGGAATAATCACTTTTCTCCCCTGGTATCCAAGTTCCTTTATATCTCTGTCAGAATCCTGTGAGCTGTCCTAGCAGCTTCTCTGTACTGCTTAGAGACCTTCATGTGAGGCTGTACAGTTATTTCATTATCAGCTTCATTTAGTTGGTGCCTCCCAGGTGGGAGATATTATTCTGGGATTATCATTGGTATTACAAATAACTAAAATAATGTGAGAAGTGCGCTTTTTCTGTTAAAAAAAAAAAAAAAAAAAAACTGATCACTTATACCTTCTCCATCACCGAAACATGGCTATCCAATTACTAAATTCTCCACCTTGACCACTCTGGTAGGCAGTTCATTCCAGAAATTCTCTAACATACTGGCTGAAAGTAAATGTCATGAGATGTAGCCTTCTGTTACTTCCTAAAATTTTATTTGTCGTCCTTGAGTCTTCTCTCTTCTACTAGTGAAAATATGCTGCCACTTATTTTATTGATTTCCTTCAGATCCCTATACACCTGTATCAGCCGACTCAAGATATTTAGTTGCCAAGCTTTGAAGTCCACATCCAAGCCATTCTTTATACGAACATTGATTACTTGTCCTTTGATCACTTTCTTAACGGCTCTTGTCTTTCATCAAATCTGGCCTCAAGACCTGAACACAATATTCTGAAAGCAGTCTCACTGTTGTCTTATATAAAGGGAGATAATGACATCTTTTTTTTTTCCTATTGTGAAGATGCTGTATATCATTTATCATAGACAGGGCACCAAGTGCCTCACTAACCACTAGTTTACACTGGAAATTTTCACATCTGACTGAATTGTAACCCGCAAGTCTTTTTTTAACACTTTTAACTTCACTCCCCCTAGCTTATAAGTAACTCCTGGATTTCTGTTCGCCTAGGTTTATACTTTACATTTAGAAGCATTAAAATTCAGTTGCTATTTTTAAGATGATTTGTGCAACCGATCTAGGCCATTTTGAAGCAAAATGGCCTTGTCATTAACCATTCCTCTTTAAATCATCAGCAGAGTTTGAAAATTTCCACTACATTTCATCATTGTCAGTAATGAAGATGAGAGACAAAAATGACCTCAATATTAATTCCTGAGGAACTTCACTTGCTACATTGGTCCATCCAAAGGAATGTCCATTTATGACAACTCTGTTGCCTATCATGGGGAACTGTTCTAAAGCTTTACTGAAGTCAAGGTAAATAATGTCAGAGTTGTTTCTTGCATCCAACTTTTTTTATGACTTTGTTGTAATAATTGACTGTGCTGGTCAGGCAAGACTTCTTCATGAACTCATGCTGTGATCCACTAAGAATACTATCCCTATTGGGATGGTTTTGTGTCATATCTTTAACTGCAAACTCCATGATCTTACCCACCACTGAAGTCAAGCTCAGTGATCTGCAGTTGCCCATCATCTTTCATACCTGCTTTGTGGATTGGGGAGACATTAGCACTCCTAGTTACGGGGAAGGTAGTCCCATCATCTAATGATAATCTTATTATAACATCCAAATAGAAAGCACATTCACATGTATCCTTTTTAACATAATTGTATGTATGCTGTCCACTCCTGAAGCATTAACCTTCACTCAGTTTCAATAGTTTTTCCTATTGATTCTTTCTCTAAGCTTGCCATATCACTTACTTTACAACAGTCTGATTCTTTATCACTGTTCCTTTATGTTTTGAATGGTCTTGATACCTCTCAACATGAACAATTGTATATAAATTGCAGCAATGTAGCATTTGGGGCAAATTACTGCAATGGATACATGTAGTTGTTGTTATTTAGTTTTTAGGAGCATTAGCAACTAAGGCCATATTGCTCCGAGGATATGCGGTGGTTAATCCCTGACCTTTCCGCATGCTCCATATTTGGTGGTCACGGGCTCGAACCCCGGTCTAATCAAGAAGCATGTGCTACTCGCTGCTGCTCCTGCCCACCTGGCTATGGAGGCGCTGATACATGTAGTGCTGGATTAATCAATAAGCAAAATAAGCACGTGCTTAGGGCACCAAGAGAAAGGGGACATTAAAATTTTTTCCCCCTAGCTATCATGCCAACTTAACTCTTTCACTCCCACACACTACTTTAGTTGATTTTTTGTAATTGTTCTTACCTGCCATGTTCGACTTTTCTCCGCATTGTTAAAAAAAAGTTTTCTTCCAAAAAAAAAAATCACTCTTGTCATGATGATACTGAAGGTTGAACAAAATCTACTCTCAATTAGTGTATTTATTACAAATTTAAAATAGTAACTTTCGCGAGTTTCATGTGTATATTTTAACATTTATTCTTCTGTAATTTTCAGACCCAAGATGAAATGCGTTCAATTAAGTGGTACAAAAAAGAGAAAACTGGCTAAAAAGAATCAACAAAAGGCTTTCGATTTAGTGGCCAAGACTGGAAAGCTGACTAATTTCTTCACAAAAGTTACACAACCTGATCTTCCAAATCAAAACAGATCTCTACCAGAGAAGCTACTTGTACTGTATCTGACAATGACAAGATTGAAGATGAACAAAACTCCACACCTATTAGTACTCCTCAGTCAACTTCAAGATCAGAAAATCATGATGATGTTGAGGTGCCACATGCTGGCTTAACTGGCACAAGTCTCACTACTGATCACGCTTTGCCTGTAAATTCTCTTGATATGTTTAGTATAAATGTTGAGGCAAGTTGCTCTACAAGACTGTCTGAGGTTTAAAAGATTGCTGAAAATGAAAATCTACTGGATCAAGGTGAAATGATTCAGTCTGCAAAAGCAAAAGATCCAGGGTTGCAGCAAGATTTTTCTGCTGATGATGTGGCTTATTGGATTGCTTGCAGACCCAGTAACTCAACACCACAATGGGCCACACGACAAACCTTGCTGAAAAGTAAGGTTTGCCTTTCACAAAAACATTTCTTTGGGATAAAAGCCAATGGTGAGCAATACCAGAGAAAGTGGTTGACTGGCGAAATACTAGTGTAATTGCTCATCACGAGGAGGCACTACTCACCGAGACTTTGCTAACATACTTAACTTGCAGACAAGGTTTGGGGCTTGTGACAAGAGTTGAAAAAACAAATTAAAGAGTGCAATTACTGGGAACATGTTGGAGCGTGTAATAGTTGTTATTCATATGTTAGCTGAATGTGGCCTAGCTTTTCGAGGAACAGATGAAAATTTTGCTTTGCTGCAGAATGGGAATTTTTTAGGGCTGCTTGAGCTCATAAGTCAAGTTTGATCCATTTTTAGCAAGTGTATTTCAAAATATGGAAATTCTGGAAAAGGAGATGCTTCTTATCTATCCAAAACCACCTGTGAGGAGCTCATTGTTACTAATGGCTCAGAAGGTCCACACGTTCATTGTTAATGAAGTAAATTCTTCTGGTTATTTTACCATGTCAGTTGATTCAACACCAGATCTATCACATATAGATCGGTTAAGATCAGTTATTGTACTTCAAAACTTAAAAGATGGGCCGCCTAGCCTATTGAATGGTTTTAACCTTTTTGGAACTGAAAAACCATACCAGCGAGGAAACGGCAAACAGGTGCAGTACCTAGGTGAAGTTTGCAAACTAAATTTTTCAAAATGTAAGGGTCAGTCCTACGACAACACTGCTAACATGTCTGGTCGTTACAGGGAGATGCAGCAAAAGATTTTAGAAGAAAATAACTTTGCCATATATGTGCCCTGTGCAGCCCATTAACTAAATCTGGTAGTCCAAAGTACTGCTGACTGCTGTCAAGTGGCAGTTAACTTTTTCTTTACAGTGCATTTGCTCTCTACATTTTTTTTTTTAACCTCAACCAGCCGGTGAAAAATACTTAAAGCTTGTCTTGGAAATGAACCTGTATTAAAGCCCTCTCTCTAACACCAGATGGGAGGCATATGTAATGACAACAGCAGCAATTTTGAAGTATTTATTTAAGATATTGGAAGCTTTAGAGTGTTTAGCTGAAGACCAGTCATAAAAGGGAGACACTAGAAGAGAAGCAGACAATATTTCAAATAAGATGCAAGTGGTAGAATTTGTTTTCATGTTGATCATGTGGGATGAGATCTTCAAATAGGCCTCTGGGGTTGGGTATATTCATACTATGATTTTTAGCGTTTCTAACCAACCACTGAAGTAAAAACGAAAACCAAAATCTTAAAAAGCTTTATATTTAAATTTACAATAAATTTACAGTAGATCAAACAAAACAAAATAAGTGTGATTATACAAATATTACTGATAATAAAATACTGAATTAAGATAGGATAAAACAAATGTAGTTTACAGTGAATGTACAAATAAAATGATAATAAAATACTGAATTAAAATACAATAAAATATACTGGATTAAAATACAATAAAATATACTGGATTAAAATAACTGAAGCTTTCAAAGGCTTCTGCCTTCTTCCTCAACAGTGCACTTCTATTCTGCAGTGCCTCATTAAATACCAGCAGGTTCGCAGTGCATCTAACGCAAACGTGTACTGTTCCTGTACGTGTTGGAACCGGAAGCGGCTCGGGAACGTTCCAGGCAAAAACATTCATCCCCTCCAAGGATTACCGCCTCAAAGAGGGGATGAATGCGTGTACCCCTATCTCTATTTATATTATTCTCAATAGAACTAATTCGTAGGCTCTCGAGCCACTTGCAGTCCCAAAAGGGATGAGATGAGATGAGTTGGGATGAGATTTTGCAAGAGTTTCATTGAGCAAGTCAAGTTCTGCAAAGTGAAGATGTGAACTTAAAACCATCTGAAGATCTGTATGAGTCATTAGCTGACCAACTATGCTCTTTAAGGATAACTTGGAAAGATCTGAAGCACTTATAAAGGAAATACTACCAGATGTTGATTACAAGGACGTTCAAACTCATAAACGTATCAGAAAGAAGATGCCCAATGACGGAGATACACCAGAAGTAGATCTGAATACCAGAGATAAATTTCGTATCACTGCCTTATACCCAATTATTGACAAACTAAAAATTGAGATGGGAAGAAGAGGAGAGGTGTACAAAGAAATAGCAGACAGATTTTCCTTTCTAAGTGATTGCCAAATAATGTCGCTTCATTCTGCTGAGACTAAAAGGTACTCTCACTGCTCTCAAAAACTAATTGATCCTTACCCAGAAGACTTGAACAATAATCTTTCTGCTGAGTTTCAGCAGTTTCACACGTATGTGCACCATAAGTTCAGTGCAATAAAAAGTGTAAAAACCAGATTCAGTCATGCTAAACTTTATAAAATAATTGTAGAAGACAAAATTTATTTTGTTTCCAAATGTAGATATTGCCTTGCATATTTTTTTTAACATTAATGGTTACAAATTGCACAGCTGAGCATTCATTTTCTCAACTAATGCACATCAAAAATCCCAAGAGAACAGCTATGCAACAAGATTGGAGCCTTGTCGCTGCTACGTATAGAAGCAGATTTGTTATGCCAAATTAGTTTTGAGGACTTGATCAAAGACTTTGCAATTAAAAAAATCTAGAAGAAAACGTTTTAAAAAGTAAATAAATATAAACCTATAGGTAAATCTTACTTATATGTTTTTTTGCTATTTAGTGTTTTTGTTAAATGAAAAAAAAAAAAAACTTTAAAAAACCAAAAGTTTTTATTTAATATAGTTGTGTGAGGTCTTGCCTGGAAGAAAACTGAAAAAAGGGTTATAAATTTTCAAACTCTTATTTCATGTTCAGCACTTATTGAGTCTTAATGTCTTGTAAGTTAAGCAATGGAGAAGCTGAGGCCGAGGGGGCACCATTGTTGGGCTGTGTTTAGGGCATCACTTGGCCTTAATCTGGCACTGGATACATGCTTGGTTAAGTGGTTGGAGACGGTGCTTCTAAATGGATACTGCTGTTAATGGACTCCCATATGGTTCAGTATTGGGCCTCATACTGTTTTTAATATTTATTAAAGATACTGATAATTATTTCAAATTTTCTAAGTTTAATGATGTTTCAAAGATGGGTTGAGTGGTTAGTGACAGTCAGGTCACACTACTAGAAGATAGATAAACTAGGCTGATGAGCTAAAATATGGCAATTCAGATTTAACATTGTAATATTACTGCCTTTGGGTAGCAGTCTTAGAATAGCATATCATTACGGTGGCACCATACCCAAGGTAAAAGGACCTGGAGATAATTATGCAGTCTGACATCAAACTCCACGTGAATTACTTTATTCTTTTTCAATGCTATGGTTAATAATATAAGAATAAAATTGGCTTAAATTTTATTCCCAGTGGGGGGTATACAGTGCAACTTTAATATATACTTCATTATACCACAGGTATGAAGATGGCCCCCCCCTCCTTCCTCATGGAGTTTATGGGTGCATTAAGTTAACTTATCCAGATACTCTGCAATCAAATAACCTCCAGGATTCTATTCACTGTGCACACCTTGAAGAATAAATTACCAGTCAATGTGTATATATAAAATAATATTTTATTATAAAAACATCTTGAAAGCTGAGATATTAACCTAACTGTCCCTTAAGCCCTTAACTCTGCCATCATCAATTTGCAATTCACAGATATCTTCAAAAAAACTTCTACAAATGGCAAGATGCTAATGTCCATCTTTATTATTAATGTCATTAATATGCTGAATACTATTAATGATTAAACTATTACAAATTAATAGTTTAATTTGTAAGATTTTGAGAGGCAAGTAATTTTTTCCTTCTTTTTCAGAATGAGTTTAAAGTATCTGAAAAATACATTACAATGAAAGATGTTATAAGACTCCTCAAAGAAAATAAGGTATGTATTCTACATATATAAGTTACAGCTGTCAGTTACAAGCTCCGCAAAAACGATAAGTGTTTGCCTTTTATTTACATGATTGTTGTTTTATATTGTACTTAATACGTAGTCATATAGTTATAGTTACGCTGGTTATTTTTTATTTTAATTTAGATAAAGAGTTTTTGTGGATTTTACTTACGATAGGTAAAACCGTTATTTTTGTTCGATTTTTGTAGCCATTGTTTTTGTATATAGGGAATACAAAGTTTTTGTAGGGAATTCAAATTTTTTAATTGAGGTAGCTATGTAGCTCTAACGCATAATTATATAGTAATACGCTTCACTGTTTCTATTTCATAGTTTCTATTCAAATACTACTGACATTTAATTTATTGATTTTATTAATTTAAACTACCATGCCCCGAACTAGAGCAGCAAAGCAACGGGCACAAAGTGGCAGGAGTGTTGTGACTCGGGGGAGAACTGAGGGGGGCGATTCTCCAACGCGTCACAGCCTAAAAAAATGTGCAGCTTGTGAAATGTTTGCCGAACTCTCTGGAACGGAACATGATATTGCCATGGGGGATGTCTTTGTGTGTGCGCGATGTAAGGAGTGTAAGGAAATCAGGCGACAACTCAGCGTTGTTATGGGCCTATATGAGAGTTTGAAGGACAGGGTGGATGCCCTCGAAGGAAATAAATTGAGGGGCCCATCAAGCTCTCAGCTGCCCACATCAACGCCAGAGCATGCACTTGGTCATCGCGCAACACAGCGGCAAACCCCAAGGCAGAATGCGCTGGTCCCACAGGAACTATTAGTTGTTGGTGACTCTATTGTCAGGGAAACGGGGAACATGCTATGTAAAAAGGATAGGTGGAACAGGACCAGGGTATGTCTGCCAGGGGCAAAGGTTGATGACGTTGTAGAGCGGATATCATCTTTCAAGGGCACAAAAGGTGATATAGTTGTACACGTTGGCACTAATGATATTAAGAGTAGGAGACCGGCAGAATTACTCAACAAGTACAGGTCACTGTTGAAAAAAAGCCGAGAATTAGGGTTGCATTTGAAAGTGTCTGCAATTCTGCCCAGACACGATAGGAGGGAGTATATGATGAGAGCCTTGTCGATCAATTCGGCCCTGGAAAGATTGTGCAAGGCTCAAGGGGTAGAATTTTTTTCAGCCTGGACTGTACTTGTTAACAGGAGAGACTGCTTCTACAGGGATGGGATACACTTAAATAGAAAGGGTGCAAGAATATTTGCTGATGCTATCGAGGCAGTGTTAGGTGGGTCGGAAAACTGCTAGCTTGGGGGGATACAAAGACTAATAGTTTAACAGTAACCGCAGGCAGAGGTGAAGGTGATTCTTGCACAACTTCTATTAGAATAAGAAGCGACCTGGAGCGAGGGGTGTTGGGGGTTTCAGGGACGGATGACAGTCATCCTGGAATAGTTGGGTATATGGGATGTTAGCATTAGCATTAGTAGAGGCATATGATGCAAGAAAGCAAGCTTATTCAGCATCAGCCAAAAAAAAGAAAAAAAAAAAAAAACAGCCACTACTCCCATTTCACCCCTCAATTCGTTCGAAATACCTGTCCAGCTGAGCCTTAAATTTGTTTAGGCTATCAACTTCAACAACAAGCGATGGAAGTCTATTCCACAAACCAACTGCCCGCTGGCTAAAGGCGAATTTCCGCACATCTATCCGACATCCGTCCTTCCTCAATTTGAATTTATGCCCTCTCAGGTGATTATTCTGAGCAAGAGGAAGAATTCCATCGGCATTGAGCATGCTCAAGCCATTCAAAGCCTTGTACACCTCTATCAGATCACCTCGGCGATGCCTAGTCTCCAGGCTCTGTAATTTGCAAAACTTAAGCCTTTCTTCGTAAGAGCAACCCTTTGTTCCATTCACTAATCTTGTTGCCCTTCTCTGTACTCGTTCCAGCAGCTCTACATCCTTCTTGAAATGAGGCCTCCAGACCTGTATACAGTACTCAAGGTGTGGCCTGACCAATGCCTTATACAAGGGAATAATCACATCCCTGTCCCTGCTAGAAAAATTCCTGTATATCATTGACAAGACACCATGAGCTACTCTTGCAGCTCGTCTGCACTGCTCAGAGAACTTCATATCTGCCTGCACAATTACCCCCAGGTCCTTTTCATTCTCTACCACTGTCAGCGTAGTACCTCAGAGTTGATACGTTGATCTGGGGTTACTGTTTCCCATATGTAGTACTTTACATTTGTCAATGTTAAACTTCATTTGCCACCTCTCAGCCCATCTGCTCAACCTTTCCAGATCCTGTTGCAGCAGCATAGTATCAGTAGTGTCCTTAACAACCCTGCCAACCTTTGTATCGTCTGCAAACTTGGACATTAAGCCTGATACACCATCGTCAATATCATTTATAAATACAGAAAACAACAATGGACCCAACACTGTACCCTGAGGAACTCCACTAATAACATTAGTCCACGTTGAGCAGTGTCCATTGATTACCACTCTCTGTCTTCTGCCACTCAACCATCCCTTTATCCATAGCAGCAATTTGCCTCGAATGCCACACTTCTCCAATTTGTGCAGCAGTCTTCCATGCGCAACAGTATCAAAAGCCTTTCTAAGATCCAAATATATAATATCAAAGTTATTCCCTGCATCCAGTTCTTTTGTGACTACATCATAGTATCCAATCAAATTGGTCAGACAAGACCTGCCCTTAACAAACCCATGCTGTGTCTGAGCTATAACTGAATTCTTGTCCAGATGATCCTGCAGTGCTTCTTTAACCAGTGCCTCCATTAATTTTCCTGGAACCGAAGTTAAACTAACAGGTCTATAATTACTTGTGTCAGCCTTTGATCCTCCTTTGTGAATTGGGGTTACATTTGCACATCTCCAGTCCATGGGTACCTCCCCTGAGTCCAAAGAAGCTCTCATAATTATGGCTAGGGGTTTGCTTACTTCCTTTGCTGCCTCCTTTAATATAACTTTAATATATACTTCTTCGTAAGAGCAACCCTTTGTTCCATTCACTAATCTTGTTGCCCTTCTCTGTACTCGTTCCAGCAGCTCTACATCCTTCTTGAAATGAGGCCTCCAGACCTGTATACAGTACTCAAGGTGTGGCCTGACCAATGCCTTATACAAGGGAATAATCACATCCCTGTCCCTGCTAGAAAAATTCCTGTATATCATTGACAAGACACCATGAGCTACTCTTGCAGCTCGTCTGCACTGCTCAGAGAACTTCATATCTGCCTGCACAATTACCCCCAGGTCCTTTTCATTCTCTACCACTGTCAGCGTAGTACCTCAGAGTTGATACGTTGATCTGGGGTTACTGTTTCCCATATGTAGTACTTTACATTTGTCAATGTTAAACTTCATTTGCCACCTCTCAGCCCATCTGCTCAACCTTTCCAGATCCTGTTGCAGCAGCATAGTATCAGTAGTGTCCTTAACAACCCTGCCAACCTTTGTATCGTCTGCAAACTTGGACATTAAGCCTGATACACCATCGTCAATATCATTTATAAATACAGAAAACAACAATGGACCCAACACTGTACCCTGAGGAACTCCACTAATAACATTAGTCCACGTTGAGCAGTGTCCATTGATTACCACTCTCTGTCTTCTGCCACTCAACCATCCCTTTATCCATAGCAGCAATTTGCCTCGAATGCCACACTTCTCCAATTTGTGCAGCAGTCTTCCATGCGCAACAGTATCAAAAGCCTTTCTAAGATCCAAATATATAATATCAAAGTTATTCCCTGCATCCAGTTCTTTTGTGACTACATCATAGTATCCAATCAAATTGGTCAGACAAGACCTGCCCTTAACAAACCCATGCTGTGTCTGAGCTATAACTGAATTCTTGTCCAGATGATCCTGCAGTGCTTCTTTAACCAGTGCCTCCATTAATTTTCCTGGAACCGAAGTTAAACTAACAGGTCTATAATTACTTGTGTCAGCCTTTGATCCTCCTTTGTGAATTGGGGTTACATTTGCACATCTCCAGTCCATGGGTACCTCCCCTGAGTCCAAAGAAGCTCTCATAATTATGGCTAGGGGTTTGCTTAATTCCTTTGCTGCCTCCTTTAATATAACTGGATAGATCCCATCCACCCCGGGTGCCTTTTTTATGTTTATCCTCAACAATTTCTCCTCCACTTTCCTCTCAGTTATTAGAAAATCATCTAGCTCACTGCCAATGTTTACTTCACCTACGACATTCCCCTTCCTGAATAACTCCTCATGTGTGAATGTAGATGCAAAATACTCGTTTAGATTGTTAGCCACCTGAGCTGGATCCTCAACTGTTGAACCATCAACATCCAGTGGACCAATCTGATTCATCCCTTTCCTTCTTGAGTTTAAATAGGTAAAGAACTCTTTTCTGTTTTTCTTTGCATCCTTTGCCAAGGATTTCTCATAATCTGCCTTTGCCTGCCTAATCTCCTTTGTGACTTGGTTACAGACCAACTTATATCTATCATAGGCTTCCACGTCACCCATTAATTTGTATGTATCCCATGCATTTTTCTTCTCTGCCATATGTCTCATTAGTTCATCTGACAACCATTTAGGCCTGAACCTTGAACAATATTTCTTGGTTGTGTTAGGGTAACAAGGAATTGGATGTGTTAGGGTAACAAGGAATAGGCATAGGAGCATGTATGCTTGCATGTATACCAATGCTAGAAGTATAGTAAATAAATTTGATGAATTTGAAGTGTTGGTCAAGACATCAAAGGCGGATATTGTTGGGATAGCAGAGACGTGGTGTCACAAAGATATAAGGAATGCAGAACTGGAATTTGGGGAGTACAATTTGTACAGAAAGGATAGACAGGACAGAAAGGGAGGAGGTGTTATGCTGTTAATTAAGAAAAACATAAAATCAAAAGAAGTTGCGTCCAGTTGATATAGATGGACAGTGCACTGTTGAGTCAGTTTGGTGTGACATAAGCACTGCGAAAGCAAAAATAAGAGTAGGAGTGTGTTATAGGCCTAATGACTCGAATGAGTACAATGAACAATTGTACAGAGAAATAGAGTGGGTCAGTAAATCAGAATGTCTTATAATGGGAGATTTTAACTTCCCAGATATTGACTGGAACTTGTGGGTTGGTCACTCACACACTAGTCAGACTTTTGTGGATTTATTGGATGATTGTTTTCTGCAGCAGCATGTTCGAGAGGCAACCAGAGAAAGTAATACTCTTGATCTGGTTATCAGCAGTGATCATTCGTGTATTAAGAATTTGCAGATAAAGGAACCACTAGGTGGCAGTGATCACAGTGTGCTGAAGTGGGATTTACTCAAAGAGGTAACTACCGTCAGGGGTAAAGGAAAGGGTTTTTGCTTCCGTAAAGGGGAGTACAGTGTTCTCAGACAGTTTTTAAATTCTGTACAGTGGGATCAACTGACGATGTTACAAACAGTAAATTCTAAGTGGGAAGCATTCAAGGAATTAATCGTGGAAGCTACTAGACTTTTCATACCGATGAAGAAATATCGTTCAAGGTTTAGGCCTAAATGGTTATCAAATGAACTAATGAGACTCGTGACAGAGAAGAAGAATGCATGGGATGCATATAAATTATCAGGCGACGCAGAAGCCTGTAGCAGATATAAGCTAGTCTGTAATCAGGTCACAAAGGAGGTTCGGCAGGCAAAGGCGGATTACGAGAAATCTTTGGCAAAAGATGCTAAGAAAAACAGCAAGGATTTCTTTACTTATATAAACTCTAAAAGGAAGGGGTTGAATATGATTGGTCCACTTGACATCGATGGTTCGACTGTTGATGATCCTGCTCAGATAGCAAACAAACTGAATGAGTATTTTGCATCTACATTCACACGTGAGGAATTATTACAGTTTGAAAATGGAAGAAGGTTATCAAATTGTAGCAGTGTGCTTAATGATTTTGTAATAACTGAGAGCAAAGTGGAGGAGAAATTGTTGAAGTTAAACATGAGAAAGGCACCTGGGGTGGATGGGATCTATCCAGTTATATTAAAGGAGGCGGCAAAGCAACTGAGCAAACCCTTAGCCATAATTATGAGAGCATCCTTGGATTCAGGGGAGGTTCCCACGGACTGGAGATGTGCAAATGTATCCCCAATTCACAAAGGAGGTTCGAAGGGTGACACGAGTAATTACAGACCAGTTAGTTTAACTTCTGTTCCGGGTAAAATAATGGAGTCACTGGTTAAAGATGCATTGCAGGATCATCTAGACAAGACTGCAGCAATAATTCAGACACAGCATGGGTTTGTTAAGGGAAAGTCTTGTCTGACAAATTTGATTGGTTATTATGATGTGGTCACAAAGGAACTGGATGCAAAAAATAATTTTGATATCATATACTTGGATTTCAGGAAAGCTTTTGACACTGTTGCGCATGGAAGACTACTGTACAAATTGGAGCAGAATGGTATTAAGGGTAAGTTGCTACAATGGATAAAAGGATGGTTAAGTGGGAGAAGACAGAGGGTGGTAATCAATGGGTGCTGCTCTTCGTGGACTAATGTTATTAGTGGAGTCCCACAGGGTTCGGTGTTGGGTCCACTGTTGTTTTGTATATTTATCAATGATATTGATGAAGGTATATCAGGCTTAATGTCGAAGTTTGCAGATGACACGAAGGTTGGCAGGGTTGTTAATGACAGTAATGGCAGTGTGCTACTGCAACAGGATCTAGATAATTTGGGCAGATGGGCTAAGAAGTGGCAACTGAAGTTTAACCTTGACAAATGCAAAGTACTGCATATGGGTAGAAGTAACCCCAGAGAAACGTACCAACTGTGTGGTACTACAGTTAAGGTGGTAGAAAATGAAAAAGACCTGGGAGTAATTGTGCAGTCAGATATGAAGTTTTCTGAGCAATGTAGACAGGCTGCTAGGGCAGGTCATGGGGTTTTGTCAATGATATATAGGAATTTTGCTAGCAGGGAAAAGGAGGTGATTGTCCCTCTGTATAAGGCAATGGTCAGGCCACGCCTTGAGTACTGCGTACAGGTCTGGAGGCCTCATTTTAGGAAGGATGTAGATTTGCTTGAGCGTGTACAGAGAAGAGCAACACGATTGGTGAGGGGAATGAAGGGATCCTCTTACCAAGAGAGGCTTAAGTTCTGCAAATTGCAGTGGCTGGAGACTAGGCACCTGCGCGGTGATCTTATTGAGGTCTATAAGGCCTTGAATGGGTTGAGCACGCTGAATTCTGATGGGATCCTCCCACTTGTTCAGAATACGAACCTACGGGGACATAAGTTCCAATTAAGAAAGCATAGATGTAGAATAGATGTGCGGAAATTTGCCCTTAGCCAGCGGGTGGTTAATTGCTGGAACAAACTTCCATCTGTCGTTGTGGAAGTTGATAGCTTGAATAAATTTAAGGAGGAACTGGACAGGCATTTGGAGGGTATGGTGTGATTTTTTTTTTTTTTGGCTGATGCTGCATAAGCTCCTACACTTGCTTTCTTGCATCAAGTGCCACTACTACTACTATATTATGCATACTTGTAAGTTTCAGTTGTGCAACCTCAAATTCTTACAGTAAAGTGTAACTGTTTCCATATGAAGATGCCATATGTTTGTATTGTACATTTTAGCAATCTTAGCTTTGTGTACAATTTTATGTGTATTTGCTATACAGTAAACCCCCACTATTCACGATCGCCGATTTAATATAAAATGAAACCTAAAAAAATGTGAATTTTAAAGCGCCGTGAATATTTTCACCCATAACAAAACATGGGCATGTCTAAAATTATCTTTCCCGGTCAAAACAGCGCTCAGTAGGTGGGGGGAGAGGGGTGACAAAATCGCGAGTGTGGATGTTTCTCGCTAATCCTTGTTCAGTATGTGTTATGCGCTTGTCATGGAAGGTTTCGTCGTTTCCTTTTAATTTATATGCTTATAAATTGAATAAATTTATCAATTTATATGCTTACAAAAGTGATAAATCTACAGTTCTGCAGTGCAAAACAGACATTTTCGAGTGTGTTAATGGAAGAAAGTGACTTTATTGTGGACAAGTTCTTTCTAACCCCTACAAAAATATGGCTACGAATAACAAGAGAAATATGAAAATATCAAAGAAGGTGATGGACATTAGCGAATAAAATTGAGTTATTAGATAAAATTTCTAATGGTGAAAGTGTCTCCTTAGTGGCAAAAAATTATAAAATCAGTGAGTCAACGGTACGATCAATCAAGAAATCGGAAGAAAACATCTGCCGTAGTGTCCGTGAAAACGCGCTAATTGCTTCAAAAATTTGCTGTGTTACTCGTGATGTTAAATTAGAAAAAATGGAAAAAGCTTTAAATCTGTGGCTAGAAGACCGAACTCAAAATAATATTCCGTTAAGTTCACTCATCATTCATGAAAAGGCAAAACTCCTTTATCAACACTTTAGCGAAACTGGTGATAGCACTGGCGGGATACGTTTTTTAGCTAGAAAAGGCGCTGGTTTGAAAGATTTGTTTGAAATTTCTAATAAATATTACATTTAATATTAAATTGTTTCTTATTTTCATTTCGATGCCATATGCTTGCATTTCACTATGTACTGTCTATGTACATAGTCATATTATGAAGGTACATATAATACATACATAGACAAAATTTTAGACTAGTTTTTCTTATATATTTCATACTTTGGAACAGAACCCCTTTATTACTATGGGAGCCATAACTCAGTATTCGCGTTTTCGGTATTCGCGACATTTCTCAGGAACGTAACCCCCGCGAATAGCGGGGTTTTACTGTATTATCTTTGCTACTCTTATTTATATCTTAACTCAGCCAGTCTATTTGTAGGGTCATTAATTTTCATTCATTTTTTGGTCTTGTTTACCTCAAGTAAAAATCATCTGTTATATATGATATCAGAGGGTTAATTAAGTAAAACAAAATATTTGTTTCCTTGAGAAATTATTTTAATCAGAACTTTCTTTCTTAAATTCAGTGATGCCTAAAACTAACACCTCCATTTTCTTTTATTACCTTAAACGTAATTCAACTGCACCACTGTTATTTAACTAGGATAGGATATAAACTTAATATTATGTTGGAGTTCCCTTCTATCCCTAATTACCTCTAGCAACACCACCTTACTTCGTAGTAAACCTTACTCCATAGTTAATCTTGTCTGATTATGATTGACAAAAAAATAAGATTAAACAAGATTCTGAAAATTATTATGTGCTCTCTGTTGTCATGTCTTTGGCACAGGTATTGCTAGAAACCTTAAACCCATGGAAAAATTTTTGTATTCTGTCTGTATATGTGTGTTTACATATACAGATACTTAACTCTGACCAATAATAATGCTGTAAAATGTCACAAAGCATTTCACATTTTATGGCTATGTTCATATTATAATATTATTGTGCATTGATATACATGCCAAAGGTGTGGGAGGGGGTGGCGTAGATGTGATTTGCTAGATACCCCATTTTTTAATGGTTTTAATGGTGAAGCAACCAGCAAATAATAAACCTAAAATATGCATTTGTGTTATTCCAACCTTAATAAAAGCTAAGATTGGTGGGCCTTTATATGTATAGGTTTGCATATACATTATAAACAATATTTTGTATATATAGCATTATATCTTAATTTCTATAAATCCAATCTGTTACAACAAAATGAGTTCAACTAATTATAGTTGAATTCATTTAAAAAAAAAAAGCCGAGGTATAAATTTTTTTAATATTAATATATTTTTATATTTTCTAGTGTTACTAATATAATAATTAAATAACTATTAATTCATATGTTTAAGTAATACTTAGACAGCTACTAATATAATCTTTCAGATTGTATTAACTATATTTACTATATGTATCTGTTTCCCCTTCATTTTAAATCTTTGTTATATTATTGACTGCACATCACAGACATCAGTGTCTCGTTTCTATGAACACTGGTTAAACAGCAGGTGATGGGAAGAAAGTGTGGCAATCAGATGAATCAGCTTTCCTTTTGTATCAAACCGGCAAAACAGTATGTATGTGTGTGTGCATGATGGTGACAGCAAGATGCAGTGGACATAACATGCATGGTTTGAACAGTGTGGATTGGCAGCAGCAATGTTCTGGTCTGAGAAGTGTTTTGTGGGCAAGTGTTTGATGGCAGCAGCATATCACACCATTGCTGATCACGTACACATTTGATGTTCCTTCTGTTCCTTTATAGTGATAGCATCATCCATCAGGATAATGTGTTGTTCCACTGGGAACAATACGTTATTCCCAGTGGAACATTTCTGTTTAAACATTTCAAACCATTTCTGCATGTGCAGAAATGGTTTGCTGAACACTTTGAAGACCATCTTCAGAAGCCCCCAGTTCCCCAGAAACTCATTGAATATCTGTTGATTGAAATTAAAGGGGATTGTCAAGCAATGTAGATCCATTGTCCTCCAGTGTGGAACAATTATGGGATGCTACATTGATTGCATATTAATCATAACTCCAGACATACTCATGTGTGTTATTCCATGGATGTTACAGATTGTAACATCCATGTCTGATATGTGCATGCCTTTCTGTAATCCTACAGAGCCCAATTTGTATTAGGTAGGTGGTCCTCTTTCAGGTGTCCTTTCTGTACATATTGTTAAGATAAAATTGGTGCATATGCACACAGTATTAAAGAATAAAATACAGGAAGAACATCCAAAATTTGTTGTCCAATATCTCAATATTAAAGGTTTTGTGTGTATGTGAGAGAGTGAGTGAGTGAAACTGGGTTATTTCATTAGAAAACAGGCCTTGTGCGTCAGGTTGCATTATATCATCAAAGTTTCTTGTGACGACCGACTAACTGGTTAAAATAAATTTATTAAAATAAAAATATAATATATACATAAGATAAAACAGAAATAAAATAAAAGCGTTAAAATACAATAAGATAAAAGAGTTAAAATATATATAATAAAAGCATTACAATATATAGTAGCTTTCGAAGCAAAGTGCCTCTTCATCAGCTAGTCTGTGAATGGTGTACTTCAGTATATATTGATGGTTACAATAGCACAAGTCAGCTGGGCATGATCATATATCACGGGTCTGGTGTCGGTAAAGCAGAATTACGTACACGTGATGATAGCCAGCGCTCATCGCACTGCAATACAGTACATTCTATAATAGGATGTAAATGTACTCCCCTCATCAGATTCATAGTACTATTATTGGTGGCTATGTGTAGTGCTTCAAGCCATGAGTGCTGGCAGTAATCAGGTGAATAGTCGACGATTTCAATTCAATGCAAAAGTTGTTCTCTGAATAGTACTGACGAATTCGTTCTCCAAATTCAGTTATATTAAAGTTAAAAATATTTAGCTTAACACTTTCGAAAACTCATCGGTTGCTTTGTAACTATGCGTTTATTTGTGGCGACCACTCTTGTAGTAGTAGTAGTAGTAGTAGTGGTAGTGGCATGTAATGCAAGAAAGCAACTGTATGAGCTTATGCAGCATCAGCCAAAAAATATAAAATAAAAAATAAAATAAAAAAATCACACCATTCCTCCAAATGCCTGTCCAGTTCCTCCTTAAATTTATTTAACCTGTCAACTTCCACAACGACAGATGGAAGTTTGTTCAGCAATTAACCACCCGCTGGCTAAAGGCAAATTTCCACACATCTATTCTACATCTGTCTTTTCTTATTTGAATTTATGCCCCCTTAGATTCGTAATCTGAACAAGTGAAGGATCCCATCAGAATTCAGCGTGCTCAACCCATTCAAGGCTTTATATACCTCAATCAGATCACCGCACAGGTGCCTGGTCTCCAGCCACTGCAATTTGCAGAACTTAAGCCTCTCTTGGTAAGAGGATTCATTCCCCTCACCAATCTGGTTGCCCTTCTCTGTACACGCTCAAGTAAATCTACATCCTTCCTAAAATGAGGCCTCCAGACCTGTATGCAGTATTCAAGGCGTGGCCTGACCATTGCCTTATACAGAGGGACAATCACCTCCTTCTCCCTGCTAGCACAATTCCTATATATCATTGACAAAACCCCATGACCTGCCCTGGCAGCCTGTCTGCATTGCTCAGAAAACTTCATATCTGACTGCACAATTACTCCAGGTCTTTTTCATTTTCTACCACCTTAACTGTAGTACCACACAGTTGGTACGTTTCTCTGGGGGTTACTTCTACCCATATGCAGTACTTTGCATTTGTCAAGGTTAAACTTCAGTTGCCACTTCGTAGCCCATCTGCCCAAATTATCTAGATCCTGTTGCAGTAGCACACTGCCATTACTGTTATTAACAACCCTGCCAACCTTTGTATCATCTGCAAACTTCGACATTAAGCCTGATATACCTTCATCAATATCATTGATAAATATACAAAACAACAGTGGACCTAACAACGAACCCTGTGGGACTCCACTAATAACATTAGTCCACGAAGAGCAGCACCCATTGATTACCACCCTCTGTCTTCTCCCACTTAACCATCCTTTTATACATTGTAGCAACTTACCCTTAATACCATTCTTCTCCAATTTGTACAATAGTCTTCCATGTGCAACAGTGTCAAAAGCTTTCCTGAAATCCAAATATATGATATCAAAATTATTTTTTGCATCCAGTTCCTTTGTAACCACATCATAATATCCTATCAAATTTGTCAGACAAGACTTTCCCTTAACAAACCCATGCTGTGTCTGAATTATTGCTGCAGTCTTGTCTAGATGATCCTGCAATGCATCTTTAACCAGTGACTCCATTATTTTACCCGGAACAGAAGTTAAACTAACTGGTCTATAATTACTCGTGTCACCCTTTGATCCCCCTTTGTGAATTGGGGATACATTTGCACATCTCCAGTCCGTGGGGACCACCCCTGAATCTAAGGATGCTCTCATAATTATGGCTAAGGGTTTGCTTAGTTGCTTTGCCGCCTCCTTTAATATAACTGGATAGATCCTATCCACCCCAGGTGCTTTTCTTACGTTTAACTTCAACAATTTCTCCTCCACTTTGCTTTCAGTTATTACAAAATCATTAAGTATCCTGCTACAATTTGATAACCTTCTGCCATTTGTAAATAAACCAGTATAGCCTTACTCTTGAAAGTGTACTATCCTCCACACAAAGTCCACAATTTATCAAATTTATGTATTTATTTATTATTAGTATTTATTTATTTATTTATTTATTATTAGTAGTATAAGACAGAGCTACGATGCTAAATGCGTTCTACGTTGTATTTCAATATTTGAAGAAGAATAAGGAATTTACCTCAATATGGTACATAGAACAATTCCTTCCTAATGATACTCTCCAGCAAATAAATGAAAATAAAATTAATGCAAATTAATTACAGTAATAAAATTAATTTAAAAAACAATTAACAAATTAAAACAAGTTCAAGAAAATTTTGTAAAAAATTTCCCTTCCTCCCTTCCCTTCTTTTTTCAAAATTTGCATTGAACTTGTTTTAATTTTTTAATTAATTTTATTTTCATTTATTTGCTGGAGTGTGCCATTAGGAAGTGTTCTATGTGTCATATTGAGGTAAATTTCTCTTATTCTTCTACAATTATTTATTATTATTATTTTTTAAATTGCATATAAACACAGCTGTACCTTCACTGTAAGTAAAAATATTTTGGCTAAAATTTTGCTGTGCAATGTGCTACAATCAGTTCATCTGGCTACATCTATGACATTCGTGACTTATCTCTGTACTCATCCCTTGGATGAGTAGTCTTTGGTCTTTAATAATTGCTATTGACAAAACATTATTGCTATTGAAAACAATAGCAATAATGTTTTGGTTCATATTTTTGAATTTCCAACTATTGGCAATGTAAGCTGCCATTTCAAGCATTTATTTGCTTTGAAAATTAATCTTTATTGATATTAACAATTAATATTAATTGTTAATAATTTTGATATAAATCTTTACTGCTTTCTATAGTGAAAGAAAGTATTCTCTGGGCTGTATCATTTGTATTGCCCTTGTGGGGAAACCCTGAAGAACAAAACTTGAAGCCAGCTTCAAGCTTTTTCCAGATGTTTCTTATGGCTGTATTTATTTTTCTTACCCTCCAGTTACATACTGTATAGCTGTTTAATATTTTAATAAGTAAAACAGGCATTCATCTGAATGTGGCTATGGAGAATTTTGTTCACAATTTCTGCTTTATCCGATGTTCAAGAATAGTTGACTGACTATACAGTACTATACAGTATGTGTATTGTTCAGAAAACTGAAATGAAATCTGAAACCTAGCCTGTCACTTGTATCAAGGTTACTGGATAAAGTATCTGTATTACACTCAAATATTATTATACAGACTCTGTATGCTGATAAAACATATCATAATGTTCCTTCTTTGAAGTGACCTTCCTCAGCCAATGAAATCAAGACAATTGCAGGTGTTCTTGTTAGTTTCAGAAAACTTTCCTGCCATCAAAAAAGTGGGAAGTTGTTCAGTTTCAATCACACGAGGTGGGGAAAGATCTAAACATTTTTTTATTCCTAAAAAAAAGTATGAAAGTCGTAAAAAATATCCCATACATTATTTTGTTTTTGTTTGTTTTTAACCTTGTTATTTTATTATTTAAAGGAAATATTATTGGAACAGTTTTATATGTGATTGCTTCGATAACTCTGTGGTGTCAAGTTTCTCGTTTCAGTCAACAGTTTATCAAATAAAAAATAAGTTAATCATACAAAAAAATTATCAAAAAGTAGATGGCTGTGCTTCTGATGTATTTTCCCTTTTATCCTTGTTTGAATTTTGATATTCATTTCATGTTTGGATATATTTATTATCCAAAAGCTGGTAATCTCCAGGTCCTGAGGTTGCTCTATTTTGGATGTTACACCTGTACTATATTAGCATAATGAATACATAAAATGTAAAAGCCAGGTTAAAGGACTATAAATATAATAGCTTAATGGAATGATATCTAATGGAAAGCTAAAAACATGAGAGAGATTAAATCATTTAAATTGAACATAAATATGATAAAACAAGATGCATTTAAATATGAAAAACGTGTCAAGGGGTAAATTTACAACTTAAAAAAATTTTAAAATTTATTCAATTTTGAAAAAAAAAATTTGAGATGGCCTTAAAATCCCTAATTATGTTGATTTCTGTTTAATTATTGTTGTTGTGCTGATTTGTATTTTGTCAGCTTCAGAATAATGGGACCGAAATAAACTTTTGTAGCTTGAAGATGAATATGCATTTGATTAGCATCGAAGTGAGATTAGTTACAAGTGTTTTAATTAGTATATGAAAAGGGAAAATAACTGGGAAATTATGGCTAGGAGAAAACTTTGTAGATTACTTTAATAAATATCTACCAAATTTGTAAGCATTATCTTGAAGACTTTTCCAATGGGAAGTGTTTTGGATATGCAGAGATCAGGTTTTCAGTGATTTGATTATAAGGTGTGAGGCACTGTGTTTGTGCTTTTTCAAAATAAAAAAAAAAATAAAAAAATATGTCTTTGGTGAACAGACTGACCAACAGCAATCAGGATAGGTAAAAATTATCGTGTGAAACACTGATATGAAGATACTGCAATTGACATTCTTAGTGAAACATGCTTTCTAGTATTTGCAGTTTTGAGTTTTAGAGAAGAAATCATTCTTTCTGGATGAGAGAAACTGCTATACAAGATGTGGCAATAAAGTTCCTGAACTTGCTGTTGCAGTCATGTTCACAGAGACTGAAAATAAACATATAAGTTGTATGTTTTAGTTTAAACTTCCTCCAACAGACGTGGTACAGAGACTGTCTGTTAGGCTGACAGGTTGCAAATAACAACCAGTTTCATTAGTAGCATTAACGTTCCATGTCACAATTTTGCAATGGAGCAACAAATTAATATTAAATTTTGCTTTTAACTGGGAAAACCTGAAAGAAATGTATGACATGTTTAAAAACTATTATGGCGATGAAACATTGTCATACCAGTGTGTATAAATTAGTATTAGTATTAGTAACGGCCGTATGGTGCAAGAAAGCCTATGGCTTATGCTGCACCAGCCAAAAAAAAAAAAAAAAAAAAAAAATCCGAACAAAACAATGATAAAAACAAAAATTAAATAAATAAATAAATAATAATAATTAATAAATAAATAAAAATAATAAAATGAAATAAAAAATAAATAAATGATATAAACAATTCAAAAATGGACATGACAATGTTCACAATGACCCAAGAAGTGGACATCTACCAACCTCTCAAAATGAGGACAGAGTTACAAAAGTTTGGGGAAATTGTAGCAAGAGGTTTGTTTGACCCTCAGAGGAAATGATTTGTCAAATTCTGCATGAAGATTTAGAGAAAAGGAAGGTCTGTGTAAAATTTGTGCTCAGCCTTTTTTGCACAGCCTCACAGATGAACAGAAGCGACAAAGAGTGTCATCATGCAAAGATTCATCCAGACTTGTCAAGACAATCCTAATTTCCTTTCTGTATTTTCAGTGGAGATGAGTGTTGGGTGTTTCAGTATGGCCCAGAAAAGATGCATCAGAGCATGCACGGACTTCAAAATCATCACCAAGACTTAAAATGTTTCTTTTACAGAAGTCCAGATGATGCTGATCATGAGCATCCACATGTCATCATTTGGGCAGAAATCAAGACTATGCTGATCATGTTTTTCAACAAACAGGTTGTGGTTCACAAGGAATTTGTACCTGAAAGGGGGAGAGAGTCAGTGCCTCATTCAGCTTACAAGTGTTATAAAGACTATCGAATTAAATTTCCTGGGTAACGCCACAATTTGGAGAGAAAGGCAGCTGGTTCTTGTTGCACAATAATGTGCGATAACAATGAAATGTGGCATTGTAAAGATCAACCATCCACACTACTCTCCCAATCTACCCCCAGAGGACTTCTTCCTCTTTCCTAAGGTTCTCAAAGGAAAGTGATTTCGGGATGTTAAAGTCATAAAGAAAAACATAACCACTGAAGTGAATATCCTCTCTTTGGATGCTTTCACTGACTCTTTTCGGACACTTTTAGAACATTGTAATAAGTGCATTCAGTCAGATGGTAATTACTTCAAATAAAAATAAAACCATTTTTGAACTCCTTCACTTTGTGTTCTTTTTATTGAACCAGTCCTGGAACTTTATTGCCATACCTCATATGTATTGAAAAGGAAGTTGAGCATCCACATGTAATCATTTGGGCAGCAGCAGCATCCTATTGAGCTGTATTTTTGTAAAGGTGCTGTAAATCACTAGGCTTATCTTGAGTGCCTGTTTCGTTATAAATTGGAGGTAGAAATTTGAAAGAGATAACAGTAGGCCAGAATGCACTGGAACAATGTTCCGGTACTTTTTTCTAAATGTCATAATAGAAAATCATTAAATTTATACACCTAATATTATGAAACAATGACATAATCAAAGGGGAGGAAGAAAAATATCTATTTTACCCATTGCTACTAAAAATATATATTAATAGTAATCTTTAAAATTAATAATTTCTTTAAAAATTTATTTAAAAACAAAAATATAAATTTTGCGATGAAACTTGAACGTTTGTTACTAAAGTATGAAGTATTAGATAAAGAGGTCCAACGAATGAGATATACTGTGATGCATGCGAATGCTGCATTTTGATTCGCCACGAGCTGAATGCTAGAACTGGAATTTATTTATTACTGTTTCTTCTAAGGTAATTGATTTTTACGGGATTAAATATATAAATTTAAATTTACATAATTTCGGTATTTAAAAATTAAAAGAAGGGATTTTCATTAAATACAAAATGAGCGAAAAATGCAAGCAAACAACATTAAATTTCTTGATTAAAAAAAAATGTACAAACATGTGGAAATGATAACGACATGACCTCTTCTTTTCCATCAAGATCTAAAGATGAGAGAAACAGTGATACAGAATTAAAATTTAATTGGCTCCATGTTTGGAATGCTGCCATGTGGACTGAGAAGGCGAAAAAAAGCATATCCTTGGCTTACATGCAACGCCAGAAAATTAGGTTTGACTTGTGCTGCTGTAAAAAAATTAGGGCCGTCTAAAACGCAGGGAGTTAGCATTTCAAAGGAATGGAGTTTGGTAGGGGGGTATCATCTTATGGCAGAGATAAAAGTGCACAATTCACATCTTTGCGTAAGAAAATTTATAAACATTCAAAAAGTACTTCACATACACAGATTGAAAAAATCTTACAAGCTGCAAATGAACAACATTTAGAAGCAGTAATTGATCAAATGAATGATCAATTACATCCGAAATTTCTTGCACCTGTAAGGTTTTTAGAACTGCATATTATATTGCGAAACATGATCGATCATATTCTGACCATTTTGAGTTGTTACAACTTCAAGAATTGAATGGCACTGTTATTGCTCATGGTTTGTTTTCAAGATTAAGTGCTATTAATATAAAAGAGTATGTCGCAAGGCAAATGAAATTAAAATTGTGCCAACTAATTGTGGACATATGTCGAAACTTATCAATTCTCATTGATGAGTCTACCACTCTAAGCAAGAAAACTACTCTGATTATTTATTTAAAATGTGAAACCAATAAAATGAAAGATCCACATTACTTATTTCTTGATTTAATCGAATTGCCAGATCAAACAGCTTTCACAGTAACAGAGTGTCTCTTAAAATGTCTTGAAAAATACGGATTTGACGACAATTATTTAAAACACTATTTAATTTCTTTTACGAGTGATGGGGCAAGTGTTATGTTGGGCAGAAAATCCGGAGGTCGAAATAAATTATTAGAAAAATATCCAAATTTGTTCATATGGCATTGTTTAAACCATTGGCTTGAGTTATCAGTTAGAGATGCAATATCAGAAGTTCATGGAATTAACCATTTTCAAATATTTATGGACAGGCTGTACAGTCAATCTCCAAAAAAACCAGAGAGTAATAGAAGCATGCACTACCAGCATCGACAAAGAAATTAAAAGGATTGGATACTTGATTGTAAGGTGGGTGGTCCTTTAGGACCATATCAGTAGTTTGACAAAATTTTGCATCTTTATGCCATCATTTTGAAAATGCCAGTAAAGATAACAACTGAAACAAAACTGAAAAATCCATGTTCAATGGATTATATAAACAAATTTCATCCAAACAGTTTCTAAATTTAACAATGTATTGTTTGAGCTATTGATTCTTTCAGAGTTATAGCAACAAAGAGATACAACACCAGTATATGCAGACAAATTGATTTGTCATACAATTCGTTACTTGGAATTTTTAAAAGATCCTCAAAAAGGAAAAACGTTGTTAGAAGTTTTAGATGCTATTGAAAAAATGCAATTATTTTCAGTAACATTAATGCTTAGAAATCAATTTCTAAACAGTATTACACAAAGCATAGGCTGAGCGTTAGTACAGATTCTACTGAATTTACTGAAGGAATTTCAACTTCAGACATTATAAAAGAGTTGCGAATTCTTGAACCAAGCGAATGGCCATCTGAAATTGATCTTGGATTTGGAGAAAATGAAATAGAATCTCTCTGTAAACATTTTAATTTATCTTTCAAATTATTTTTTGCATCCAGTTCCTTTGTAACCACATCATGTAAATGATGTCTACTTTCCCCATGCTTTATATTTTCCATGGTTTTTTTTTTCTGCCTTAGTAACAGAGAAAAACATCTAAAATTTTGGCCATTTCAACTTTTTCCCACTTCAGTAATGTTTTCAGCTATTTCATTTAGCAGTTCAACAAAGTATTTACTTTGTGTCCAAAAAATCATTCTTTTCTGTTTGAAAGTCATCTTTACCATTATTGATTACTTTACTTTTTTTCTTCCTGTTCGTAAATCAACATATTTGTTAAAAATATCAGATTTACAAAACACCCAAATATTTTCCAAAAATTTCCACATCATACCTATTTTTTTTAAGTCTCTTAGCCCTTTTACTTTCTTTATTTTCCAATAAAGATTTGATAAGTTCAATTGCTGAAATTTTATTATTTTATTTTTTCTTGAACTTCTTGGGTCATCGTGCAATGAGAAATTGGTCTTGTTATAATCCAAGTGAAATGGTAGCATTGTGGATCCAAATACTAATGCATTTTTATAATGGAAATTTGTAAGGTAAAATAGTTGATAATGTTATAAACAAATGGAAGTGGCTTTTTTTTGGCAGATTGAAATACTATACAGATCACAAGGCCTCGTTTTAGGAAGGATGTAGATTTACTTGAGCATGTACAGAGAAGGGCAACAAGATTGGTAAGGGGAATGAAGGGATCCTCTTACCAAGAGAGGCTTAAGTTCTGCAAATTGCAGTGGCTGGAGACCAGGCACCTGCACTTTGATCTGATTGAGGTGTATAAGGCCTTGAATAGGTTGAGCACGCTGAATTCTGATGGGATCCTTCCACTTGTTCAGATTATGAACCTAAGGGGACATAAATTCAAATTAAGAAAAGAAAGATGTAGAATAGATGTGCGGAAATTTGCCTTTAGCCAGCGGGTGGTTAATTGCTGGAACAAACTTCCATCTGTCGTTGTGGAAGTTGACAGGTTGAATAAATTTAAGGAGAAACTGGATAGGCATTTGGAGGAAGTGGTGTGATTTTTTTTTTTTTTGGCTGATGCTGCATAAGCTCATATACATGCTTTCTCGCATCACAAAAGCCGAGAGTTAGGGTTGAATTTGAAAGTGTCTGCAATTCTGCCCAGACACAATAAAAGGGAGTATATGATGAGAGCCTTGTCAATCAATCTGGCCCTGGAAAGAATGTGCTAGGCTCGAGGGGTAGAATTTTTTTCAGCCTGGACTGTACTTGTTAACAGAAGAGACTGCTTCTATAGGGATTGGATACACTTAAATAGAAAGGGTGCAAGAATATTTGCTGATGCTATCGAGGCAGTGTTAGGTGGGTCGGAAAACTGAATGCTTAGAGGGATACAAGGACTAATAGTTTAACAGTAGCCGTAGGCAGAGGTGAAGGTGATTCTTGCACAACTTCTATTAGAATAAGTAGCGACCTGGAGTGTGGGGTGTTGGGGGTTTCAGGGACGGATGGCAGTCATCCTGAAATAGGTGGGTATATGGGATGTGTTAGGGAAACTAGAAATAGGAGTAGGAGCATGAATGCTTGCATGTATACCAATGCTAGAAGTATAGTAAATAAATTTGATGAATTTGAAGTGTTGGTCAAGACATCAAAGGCGGATATTGTTGGGATACCAGAGACGTGGTGTCACACAGATATAAGGAATGCTGAACTGGAATTTGGGGAGTACAATGTGTACAGAAAGGATAGACAGGATAGAAAGGAAGGAGGTGTTATGCTGTTAATTAAGAAAAACATAAAATCAAAAGAAGTGCATCCAGTTGATATAGATGAACAGTGCACTGTTGTGTCAGTTTGGTGTGACATAAGCACTGCGAAAGCAAAAATAAGAGTAGGAGTGTGTTATAGGCCTAATGACTCGAATGAGTACAATGAACAATTGTACAGAGAAATAGAGTGGGCTAGTAAATAGGAATGTCTTATAATAGGGGATTTTAACTTCCCAGATATTGACTGGAACTTGTGGGTTGGTCACTCACACACTAGTCAGACTTTTGTGGATTGATTGGATGATTGTTTTCTGCAGCAGCATGTTCGAGAGGCAACCAGATCTGGTTGCATCTAGAACATGCTGCTGCAGATCTGGTTATCAGCAGTGATCATTCGTGTATTAAGAATTTGCAGATAAAGGAACCACTAGGTGGCAGTGATCACAATGTACTGATGTGGGATTTACTTAAAGATTTAATTACCATCAGGTGTAAAGGAAAGGGTTTTTGCTTCCGTAAGGGGGAGTACAGTGGTCTCCGACAGTTTAAATTCTGTACAGTGGGATCAACTGACGATGTTACCAACAGTAAATTCTTAGTGGGAAGCATTCAAGGAATTAATCGTGGATGCTACTAAAGTTTCATAGCTATTAAGAAATATTGTTCAAGCTTTAGGCCTAAATGGTTATCTAATAAACTAATGAGACTCGTAACAGGGAAGAAAAATGCATGGGATGCATATAAATTATCAAGCGACTCAGAAGCCTATGGCAGATATAAGCTAGTCTGTAATCAGGTCACAAAGGAGGTTAGGCAGACGAAGGCAGATTACAAGAAATCCTTGGCAAAAGATGCTAAGAAAAACAGCAAGGATTTCTTTACTTATATAAACTCTAAAAGGAAGGGAATGAATCTGATTAGTCCACTTGACATCGATGGTTCGACTGTTGATGATCCTGCTCAGATAGCAAACAAACTGAATGAGTATTTTGCATCTACATTCACACTTGAGGAATTATTAAGGTTTGAAAATAGCAGAAGGTTATTAAATTGTAGCAGGATACTTAATGATTTTGTAATAACTGAAAGCAAAGTGTAGGAGAAATTGTTGAAGTTAAACATAAGAAAAGCACCTGGGGTGGATGGGATCTATCCAGTTATATTAAAGGAGGTGGCAAAGCAACTAAGCAAACCTTTAGCCATAATTATGAGAGCATCCTTGGACTCAGGGGAGGTTCCCACGGACTGAAGATGTGCAAATGTATCCCCAGTTCACAAAGGGGGATCGAAGGGTGACACGAGTAATTACAGACCAGTTAGTTTAACTTCTGTTCCGGGTAAAATAATGGAGTCACTGGTTAAAGATGCATTGCAAGATTATCTAGACAAGACTGCAGCAATAATTCAGACACAGCATGGGTTTGTTAAGGGAAAGTCTTGTCTGACAGATTTGATAGGATATTATGGTGTGGTTTCAAAGGAACTGGATGCAAAAAATAATTTTGATATCATATTTGGATTTCAGGAAAGCTTTTTACACTGTTGCGCATGGAAGATTATTGTACAAATTGGAGCAGAATGGTATTAAAGGTAAGTTTCTACAATGGATAAAAGGATGGTTAAGTGGGAGAAGACAGAGGGTGGTAATCAATGGGTACTGCTCTTCGTGGACTAATGTTATTCATGGAGTCTCACAGGGTTCGGTGTTAGGTCCACTGTTGTTTTGTATATTTATCAATGATATATTTATCTAGATCTTGTTGCAGTGTGCTACTGCAACAGGATCTAGATAATTTGGGCAGATAGGCTACGAAGTGGCAACTGAAGTTTAACCTTGACAAATGCAAAGTACTGCATATGGGTAGAAGTAATCCCAGAGAAACGTACCAACTATGTGGTACTACACTTAAGGTGGTAGAAAATGAAAAAGACCTGGGAGTAATTGTGCAATCAGATATGAAGTTTTCTTAGCAATGCAGACAGGCTGCCAGGGCAGGTCATGGGGTTTTGTCAATGATATATAGGAATTTTGCTAGCAGGGAGAAGGAGGTGATTGTCTCTCTGGATAAGGCAATGGTCAGGCCACGCCTTGAGTACTGTGTACAGGTCTGGAGGCCTCATTTTAGGAAGGATGTAGATTTACTTGAGCATGTACAGAGAAGGGCAACAAGATTGGTGAGGGGAATGAAGGGATCCTCTTACCAAGAGAGGCTTAAGTTCTGCAAATTGCAGTGGCTGGAGACTAGGCACCTGCGCGGTGATCTGATTGAGGTGTATAAGGCCTTGAATGGGTTGAGAACGCTGAATTCTGATGGGATCCTTCCACTTGTTCAGATTACGAACCTAAGGGGGCATAAATTCAAATTAAGAAAAGACAGATGTAGAATAGATGTGCGGAAATTTGCCTTAAGGCATCGGGTGGTTAATTGCTGGAACAAACTTCCATCTGTCGTTGTGGAAGTTGACGGGTTAAATAAATTTAAGGAGGAACTGGACAGGCATTTGGAGGGAATGGTGCGATTTTTTTTTTTTTTTTTTGGCTGATGCTGCATAAGCTCATTCATTTGCTTTCTTGCATCACATGCCACTACTACTACTACTACAAAGAATACTCTTCAGTACCTGCTGAAGATTTTATTTGTGTAGGTGTTGTGAGCTTCCAGTTGAGCAGTAACTCACTCTCATACTGTCATGTTAGCATGTGGCTTTGGCAGTGGCAAATTACTATATACTTTCAAAGTACTGTATAAATTTTACTTTTTGATATTTTGGAAGTGTTATTAAAGGACAAGACATTCTCCCTTATTAGGAGCACTGTCTTGTCCTTTTTGTGTGTTTTTGTGGCCAGAAGGATTTAAACTGCATAGTTAATGCAATGGTGTTATTGCTCAGAAAAGTAAAAATTTTGTCTTGACATCAAGTTGCAATATCAGATTGTACCAATTTCAAACAAGTCTCATCAAAAGGTTAATTTGCAATTTATTTAAAAGATGAGATTGCTGTGGCAGCCCCTTTGTCTCTCATCAGATATTAGTGGTCTCTTTTAAATAAAAATGGCGCCTCTGTAGCCAGGTGGGCAGGAGCAGCAGTGCGTAGCACATACTTCTTGATTAGACCAGGGTTCGAGCCCATGAGCCACCAAATACAGAGGATGCGGAAAGGTCAGGGAATGACCACCGCATATCCTCGGAGCAATATGGCCTTAGTTGCTAATGCTCCTAAAAACCAAATAACAACAATCTTTTAAATAAATGGGGGTAATACCCTTTGTTTCCGAATAGTGCAGTACCAGGGCAACTCATGAAAGCAAAGTTTGTTCTGCTGTTTACAATGACTATTGCATTAACTAGACAGTTTAAATCCAGGCAGATATAAAAACATGCAAAAGGACAAGGCAATCCTCCTGGCTGCATGGAAGTAGATGAAAATTTCTGTATTACTGTTGTTTACAAACAGTAGTCTGCTATGAAAGCTGTCAAGTGTCCAGGCTTTTATAGCACCTTAATGACAAAAATTATTTTTGTCATTAGCTATAAAAAAAAAGGGCTATATTATCGTATAATGGTGTAGTGCTGAGAAACTTAAGTTTTCTATCACTAATTATCAATCAGTTGCTAACTTTGCCCACAAATAGCAAATGCAATGATTGCAGCAGTGACAAGAAGTGGAATTTCATACTTAATGAAGGATCATCTTGGGCCCTGAATATCAGTAGGGATTCTAATTATATCTGTAAGCAACACATCTTTGAAGTTGAATTTGAAATTGATTTTTGAAACAATTTTATTAATAGTTCATATGTAATTCATTAAAAATATAGAAGTCCATGACCTTATTCACATATTCTGTTATTTGCAATCATCCCAGTATAGTATCCCTTGCCAATATGCAGGATAGTGTGTATTTTATTATTTGCTCTTATGAAGTTTATATATATATATATATATGTGTGCGTGTGTGTGTTTTTTCTTTCTTTTGTGATAATTACATATTCTTTTTTTATTATTATTATTATTAGTTACTGGAAATATTTGGTTCTGGAACTGCTTGTGTAGTGTGTCCTGTTAGCCATATACATTATTTGGGTCAAGAACTTGACATTCCTACCATGCAACATGTAGAACCTCTTAACATGCGTTTTCTAAAAGCGTTAACCGATATTCAGGTAGGTCTCTCTCTCTCTCTCTCAATGCCTTGCTGTTTCATATATACATATCGGAATTTCTAACACTAAATACTTTCTCAATGCATGTTATAGTGCCGCCTCCGTAGCCAGGTGGGCAGGAGCAGCAGTGCGTAGCACACGCTACTTGGTTAGACCGGGGTTCAAGCCCGTGACCACCAAATATGGAGGATGCGAAAGGGTCAGGGAAAAACCACTGCATATCCCCAGAGCAATATGGCCTTAGTTGCTAATGCTCCTAAAAAAAAAAACCAAATAAATAACAAGCATGTTATAGTGAGAGGTGTGAAATATGTGTTAATGTAAGTTAGGCATAATTGTCAAATTGCATTAATTATATCAGTAGGGACATTTTGAAAGTAGACAGAACAAGTAGATCACACTTTATTGGCATTTGTATCAGGTTATTAGAACATAAGAAATATTTCAGACCAACTCAGTCTGAAATTTTAAACTGTTTGCATTTTTTTTGTTTTAATGTTTTTGCCTTTTACTGTTCAGTGGTTAATTTATTTAATTCTAAACTTTATTGCCAGTTATAAGCATTCATCAGCTATTCATTAATAATATCTTCAGTTCTCCCCCCCCCCCCCCCCAAATCTACAGATGGATTTCTTTCCATCTTTCAACAAGTGCTGTATGTGCACTCTGAACCGATTGACCTACCTATTTATTGTATGAAAATGATATTAAATTGGTTGCAGTCTACTGCCATGCCATACTAATGAAGTGGCTAGCTTATGAAAACTGCTCTGAATGCATTTATATATCTCATTCAGTTGCGTAGTTTTGTCATCAAAAATTAAATTTAATTCTGGTTATTATCATTTTCAGCTCCTCATTACGTTCTTTTGAATGATATATGATTTGACTTTGTAGATGCAAAACAAGACTGAGATCATAGGCAAACATATATTCAAGAATGGTTTCTGTAATATATAATTGATTTAATTGCTACTGCTGCTTGCCTGTAGTATTTGGGGAAGGAGGACTTATAAGTGATATATTTTTGAATTTGACTGTTATAGAATTTTAAAGAAACAATTTTGAGTTTTAGAATGAATTACATACATTCTTCTTGTTTTCAAGAATGAATGTCAGGCTGTCACGTTTTGCATTCAAAAATCAACTGCTGTTTAAATATTATTGTTAATGCAACTGTTAACATTGCCAAAAACAAAGTATTATCTGATAATGTATGATTTAATGAACACTTTTCAGGGTGGGCATTAGCTGGCAAAGAATGCCTTGAATGAAAAATAAAACTTGCTCCACTTAGAATATGGAAGGATTACCTCCTCTGCAGTGGTGGCTGACACCTGATACACTTTTAGAAAGCAGTATTCACAGAAAAGAAATCAATTCCAGCAATATTCCAAGTTTCCAAAAATAAAGGCATTCCATAAGTCTGGAAAAAAATTAAAACTCAGTTACAGGAAATAGAGGAAGTGTTGGTAATAGAGGAATGCAATTTTTACCATTAATACTCTGCATACAAGTTACAGGGTTTACGTTACGTTACGTTACAAGTTACGTTATATTTTTTAACCAATCTCTGCTGGGCCAAGATCATCATCATCCATTTTTTCATCAACAATCAATGGTTTGATTCTTCATAGGTAGCTGACAAACTGAATGAGTATTTTGCATCTACATTCACACATGAGGAGTTTTTTGGAGAGGGGAATGCCAAAAGTTTATCTAACTGGCAGAAAGCTAAATGATTTTGTAATAACTGAGAGCAAAGTGGAATTGCTGAAGTTAAACATAAGGAAGGCACCTGGGGTGGATGGAATCTATCCAGTTATTAAAGGAGGCAGAAAAGGAAGTAAGCAGGCCTATAGCCATGATTATGAGGTCCTTGTACTCGGGGAAGGTCCCCATGAACTGGAGATGTGGAGCTGTTTCCCCAATTCATAAAGGGTGATCAAAAGGTGACATGAGTAATTACAAACCTGTTAGTTTAACTTCTGCTGGGAGAAAATAATGGAGCCACTGGTTAAAGAAGCACTGCAAGATCATCTAGACAAGACTGCAGTTACAGTTCAGACACAGCATGAGTTTGTTAAGGGATAGTCTTGTCTGGCCAATTTGATTGGATATTGTGATGTGGTCACAAAGGAACTGGATGCAAAAATTAATTTTTATATCATACACAATCGATTCCTGTTATTTGGGACACATCGGGACTAGTGCATTTTGGCCCGATTAAGCGGCTGCCCCAATTATGAGAAGTTTCACGTAAATAGTTAAAAATACAGTGCACCCTCGCTTTATAATTGGTTCACTCTACAATCAAATCACGTTATTGATGGCTGATGGCTTACCATAGTAAAGTACCATTCACTATACGATGTGTAATAAGCGCCAGTCATTGTGATCACGTTTGTGAATTGAATTTTAATTCTATTAAACAGCGATTCTAATTAGCAAAAATAGGAGGAATATTATCCACAGGCTGTAAAAGTAAAGATATATTAAGCACAATTTACCCTTTATTACCTTACCAATTAAAAAATTAAATGATATGTGATAATCAGAAGAATATACGTGATAATTGGATATAATTCGTATTAATAATAATTAATACGAATTGTAATTGTACATACTGACTAGTTGACTTTCTGTTCACTGACATTTGTGGGTGGGGGTTAAAATTTAAAACAGTAAAAAGATAAGCAATCAATAACGACGAACACGGCGCACAAATTGAAAGTAACATGAAACGCACAAGTGAGAATGGAGTAACAAGTTACGAACCTTTAAAAATAGGAATGAAGAGAAGATTCTGAAAAGTAATTTTTTTATATGATTGAAGATTCCATGGAAGTGTAAACACATTTCACCATAATAACCCACAGAATTCCAGCTGTCGGTATTATTGCAAATTCAATAGTTTACTATCTGTTTATGATAGAGTGCACTTACAGAAAAGCCCAATAAACAGGTGACTGCTAATTGTTTTTATGGTTGTGACCTCCAGAAATCTGACCAAACCACGAGAGTTTGGTCAAAGACAATCGTAGGGTAATCTCCAGTGCTGTGCTCTCCTGCCCCAATTAAATAGCATGTTGTCCCAATTACATGAAGTAAACCCTGGGTATTTTCTCAATTTGGTTCTGTTCTTTATGATTTGTCCCAAATAAATGGCTGCCCCTATTAACCGGAGACCCAAATAACTGGACTCCACTGTACTTGGATTTTAGGAAAGCTTTTGATACTGTTGCACATAGAAGACTACTGTACAAGTTGGAGTAGTATAGCATTAAGGAGCAAGTTGTTACAATGGATAAAGGGATGGTTGAGTGGGAGAAGATGCAGTGGTAATCAATGGACTACTGTTCTTCATGGACTAATGTTAATAGTGGAGTTCCCCAGGGGTCCATGTTAAGCCGACTGTTGTTTTCTGTATTTATCAGTGATATTGATGAAGGTATACCAGGCTTAATGTCCAAATTTGCAGATGGTGTGAAGGTTGGTAGGGTTGTTAATGACAGTAAGCACAGTAGTACGCTACTGCAACAAGATCTAGAAAAGTTGAGCGGATGGGCTGAGAGGGCAAGTGAAGTTTAACATTGACAAATGCAAAGTACTGCATATGGGTAGCACTAACTCCAGAATAACATACCAACTGTGTAGTACTACGCTCAGGGTAGTGGAGAATGAAAACGACCTCAGGGTAATTGTGAAGTCAGATATGAAATTTTCTGAGCAGTGCAGACAGGCTTCAAGAATAGCTCGTGGGGTCTTGTCAATGATATATAGGAATTTTGATAGCAGGGATAAGGAAGTGATTATCCCCTTGTATAAGGCAATGGTTAGGCCATACCTTTATTCTTATTATTTTTTTATTTTTTTTTTGCTGGTGCAGAATAAATCATAGGTTTCCTTGCACCATGTGACCATTACTAATTCAGGAACTCCTCGACTTACGTAAGTCGGGGAATTTCCCCATGCTTGTGCAGCACTTGCAACTGTGCTCACTGAATTGATTGAATCAAAAAAAATGTTCGACAAACATGTAAATAGAATTATTTATTGTATTTATTCAATTTGTTATTTCATGCGCAGGAAAAAATTGCAAAAGCGTTCAATTTAAAAAAAATTTCAAAATTATAAAATTACAAAAAAGAGGAGACAGGCATAATTGCCAGAATTGACGCCTTCAGCTGATAGTACGCCGCTGCGAAGGTTGAGGGCTATGTAGATTTAGAAACTGCTCAACCTTACGAAGGAACATATTAGTGGATGACTGGACGGTGGCTTTTTTCTTTTCATCATAGATTTATTTGTAGCAAGCAAGCATATCGTTCACCCCTCTGTTGACTTTTAAGATTCGTTCGCCGTCAGGATCCATCTTCTCAAACCTCGCCATTGCCAATGCAATTTCATGAAATGCCATTGCGTCTCTCTGGTGATGAACATCTCGGCTCCTCGTTTTGTTCATCTTGAGCTTCATCAGCATTTTCTTCTTTCACTATTGCTGCCTGCAAGTCAATAAGTTCTTCATTAGATAATTCCTTCTCTTCTTCCTCTATTAACTCCTCCACGTCTTTGGCATCAACCCCCAACTGAAGTAGCTCTGCAACCTTTACAATCTTATCTGTAACCGCTTCATATGATTCATCTTTTTCAAATCCTTCGAAGCCATTTACGTGTTGTGAGCATATTTTCTTCCATGCGCCATTTAAAAAACTTTTAGTGATTTCCACATAGGCCTTATTACTGTTTAAGATGGCATGGTAAATATTATAAGATTTCCAAAAGTCTCTTAACGTAAAATTTTTCTCACTGTCTACTGCAGACAATGATTGAGCAAATGTGCGTAAATAGTATACTTTTAAATTTGAAATAACACCCTGATCCATAGGTTGGATGAGTGAAGTCATGTTTGGTGATAGAAATGACTCAAGTTCAAATTGAAATAATCTAGATGCGTAGGATGTCTGGGAGCATTATCTGATAGAAGCAAAATCTTGAAAGGAACATCGTCTTTACAATATTTTTCAACCTCAGGAATGAAGCAGCATTTAACCCAATCCTCAAAGAGAGAGATTGTTATCGATGCTCTCTGTTTCGATCGGAAATGCACAGGTAGGGTGGCTTTATTGATGCTCTTAAATGCACAAAGATTTCCAGAATGGTACACAAGCAGTGGATTTAATCTGTAATATCCCCCTGCATTAGCCCTAAGCAAGAACGTGGCCCTATCTTTTGATGCCTTGAAACCTGGCATTGTCTTTTCCTCTTTGGCAATGTATGTTCGATCCGGCATTTTTTTCCAATACAGAGCAGTCTCATCAACGTTAAAAATTTTCTGCATTGAGCCGCTTTCATCAATAATTTTTTCCAATACATCACAAAATTTCTCTGCAGCTGCAGAATCGCCACTGGCGACTTCACACATACTTTAACGTTTTGGAAATCAGCACAATGCTTGAACCTCTTAAACCACCCATTTCTTGCCACTAACTTGGGTTGGGGTTTGCAGTACTTATCCTTAATACCTTTATAAATACTTGTTGCTTTTTCTTGAATGGTCATTAGACTCAGGGACACTCTCTTCTGAATCTGATTTTCCTTCCATATTATTAACAGCTGTTCCATCTTCGATATAGAACCTGAACTCTAGTGTCATCACTGTTGAACTTAAGTGTGTTGATCCTTTGACATGTTGCACTGTCCTTTAAAATAGTATTCACTATTGAAGCAGTGAGACCTAATTCTCTTGCATTAGATGACAAACTTTGTCCTCTTTCGTACTTAATCATTTTCATCTTCATTTCTAAATCAATTTTGTTTCGTTTCCTGGCACTACCACCACTTGCACTTTCATTGGTTGCTTTCCCTTTATCATTGTAATATGTAAATAGGAATGAAGAGAAGTTTCTGAAAATTTGTTTTTTATATGATTGAAGATTTCAGTGAAGGGAACACATTTCACCATAATAACTTAAAAACTCACACAATTGCAGTTATTGGTATTATTGCAAATGTAATCGTTGAGTTTTCTACCCGTTTATAATTAAATGCACTAACAGAAAAGCCCAATAAACTGGAAAGTTAAAATTGTTTTTATTGTTTTATGGTCGTGACATCCAGAAACGTGCTTTAGAAAAAATATCACAAAGCCGTTCAAAATTAATTCTTGTAATGGAATATATGATAACAATGAAAGAGTAGTGCAATTTCCATTATAAATATGACCTTTTAGAGAGATAAATTAGTAATATAGCAAATTTTCAACTTCCCAGGACTTGGAATGAATTACAAAAAAAAAAAAAAAAAACCAGTGTGTTATTGGATTTACATTACGATATGTTCACAACACCTCCATTTATTTCTACGGGATGTAAAATACGTTTCCACAATTTTTTTAAGTTTGCACTGGCTGGCAAAAACTTACATAAAGTCAAAATTCTGTAAGCCGAGTATTACATAAGTCAGGGAGTTCCTGTAGTATGTACTGTGTATTACATGGTATTCCATGCAATACTCGGTACATACTGCTTTGTTTAACAGAGGTCTTCAGTTAATCGTCTACTATGTTCTTTTATTACAGAGAATGTACAATATTATTCTCTTTCTTCATTGCCTATTTTTTGTAATGAAGGTCAGGAATTACCTAACTTTGAAAAATATCTGGAAATAACAAAAATTTTTTGTTGAGTATATCTACAGCAGAAGATGGTAATGGTGTATTGTAATACACCATTACCATCTTCTGCTGTTGTTGAAAGACTTTTTCTCCTTTGCCATCATGACCAATTTGCCTAAACCATATAAATTTATTGATGAAATTTTTGAGAAAAGGATTGTGCTGAAGGTGAATTTATAATGTGGATTAGACGTATCAATGTACTTGTTATTGATGTACAAAAAAGAAAAAAAAATAAATAAAATATGAAGGCAGTATCATCAGTCAGGTAGGTTGGCTGTCAAAGCTGTAAAAATAAATAAAACAAAATTTTTAAAAAAATGCATTTCCTCAAATTGTACTAGGCATATATTTTTTTTTCCTTTTTTAATTTGCACTTGTCGTGACCAGTAAACAATTATTTTTAATAATACCATAAATAAAACTTTTCGTAAGCTATGAATAAAAAAAATTGTTTGAATAAAGATTAAGTTAATAATTTATTCTTCTTAACAGAATAAATTTTGCCCAACACTGGATTGCAGCAGTATTTTTACAGCCAAAGATACCTTGAAGCAAATCACTTGTAGCTTATTTTATTATTTTACTCAAATCACAAAACAGAAGTTCTCTACTATTATTTCAAATCAGATACAAGGGAGGGGGAATTTTCCTTCTATCCTCTTCCTTTTGCTTACTTAACCCCTCCACACACACACACACACACACACATACTTTTAAAATACTACAGTGGACTGTGCCTGGGCCATATAAATATGCCCTTTAAAATGTTTCGCTTCCCCTTTGAGGGTGGTATAAGCAAAAAGCCCCCATGAAGCTTTGGGTATTTATCTCCCTTTATACTTCCAATTATATGTCATGCATGGATTTAGTGTCAAAGCTTGCTTTGATCCTAAATCCATGAATTAGAGAAGATAAAAAAATAAATAAATAAAAAATAAAAAAAAAATGACTCTTTCCCCTTCTATCTTGTCTTTCCTTCCTAAATACATTATGCATACCATAGTATTATAATGTTGTTGTTTGTTTGTTTGTTTCTTATTTGGTTTTTAGGAGCATTAGAAGAATAAGTGACAAACTTTGTCTAAGTCCCATGGGGTATCTTGATTACCAAGTTTCACCTCGAAATATGTAACTGTATAGTTTTTATTATGCTTCTTGATTAGACCGGGGTTCGAGCCCGTGACCATCAAAATACAGGGAATGACGTTTTCAATAAAGAAATTAAATTCAGAAAAATTTGTCAGGCAGCCACATATCTATTACAATACATTGTACTGTATGTATACTCAAATCCCTTTGTACTGTGATATCTTTTTCTTCTTTCTCTCTGCTCTGGCAGGCCAGCTGGATCAGTTAACAGTGACTTGATGTGTGCATATGCCTGTGCATTGCCGAGAATAGGCAGCAGTTTATAAAGCATCATCATCCTCATTCATTTCATCATTAAATCAGGAGAGATTCAATTAATAATAATAATTCATAATTCAATAACCTTGCTGGTGATTTATTAAATTATCATCTAAAGAATGGTCTGGCATGACAATTTCGGCATATCTAAATAGACACAATGTTCACCGCTTTATTAAAAGTTTTGAGAGAATTTACCCTCACCCCTAATTAGATTTGACAGTAACACACACACACACACACACACACACACACAGAGAGAGAGAGAGAGAGAGAGAGAGAGAGAGCGAGCGAGCGTGCGCATGTGCATGGGAGTGTTAGCTCTGTAGGATTATAATTAAGAACACTAAAGGAAGATTGGATTAAAAGATCAGTATACAAATTTTTGTTTTTCCTTAATTTGTTTAAATCTTTTGTAAATTAAATTTCTGTAAATTTATAAATTTAATTTTGGTAATTTGTGTATTCTAGTGATTTCCAGAAAAATTTTGCAAATTTAATTCTCACCCTTTCTAAAACTAATTATACTAAGTTACAATCTTTTCGACATCATGTAAACTTAAATCTTTAAGTTCGGTAGTAGATAAAATTTTGGTAACTGCTTTATTACTTTAATATTTTGTCGATTTAAATTCTGTAATATTTGTTTAATTCTTTCCTCAATAATGGTTGTTACAAGATTCAAATAGAAACAGCCACGGGTGATTACCATTCGAGTCAAGGGTTCATCACTTGCATAGCCTGTGACGTGTATTCAAATGTCAATTTAGTTGTTGATCTCAGCTCAATTGGTGATGCTTTTCTTTGTTCCCAATATAAGGAGTATACCAATCTCAAATTAAAACCTGATTATTAGTTGAACTTGAATCACTAAAAGAAACTCAATTATCTACTGACCTGCCAGGCGATGCACCCCTGATTCAGGCCCCCAGAACAGCAGTCAACTGCTCTTCTCTAATTCATGAAGATTTAGTGTATTGGAGTCCAGTACTTGTGTATTGGACTTGGTGCACCCAGACTATGATGCAATCAAAAACTATACCTGTAACAAATTGTCTATGTTCATTTGTGTAGCCAGCGAACTCTAAACTAGTGCTCAATGGGAACTCAAACATTCGAATTCCAAGATTAAATATGTATCTGCTCAAACTTGTAATCAACAATGACTAGGGCTGAAGTGGAGGGTATATGCCGTATACCCCTCTGGATTTTTTTTTAGGTGAATGGCATATACCTTATGGTTTTCGAAAGACTAGAAAAAACAAATATTATATATTTACTGAAAATTAAAAAAATAAATTTATTAGAAAAATTTCTTAGGCAATACTTATAGTTTATGCGATTTCTATTCGACCGAAGTGAATTCAATTAATAAGCTTGTTATTTGGTTTTTAGGAGCATTAGCAACTAAGGCCATATTGCTCTGGGGATATGTGGTGGTAATTCCCTGACCTTTCCGCATCCTCTGTATTTGGTGGTCATGGGCTCGAACCCCGGTCTAATCAAGTAGCGTGTGCTATGCACTGTTGCTCCTGCCCACCTGGCTACGGAGGCGCCTTCAGTTAATAAGCCTGCCTGATATGCATAGTATATTCTCTGCTTTTCGTAACATTCATAGAGTATACCTTTTTGCTAATTTTACACACTGACAATGACCATCGTAATCTTCTTCTGTTATATTACATGCTTAATAGTCCTATATGCTTAATATTAAAAAAAGTAAGCCTCTCAGCCATTTAAAAGTAAGCATTTAGAACTTTGTTTTTAAAGTGAGACAGCTGGATTGGGTACTTTGTAGTAAAGTACACGTTCCATACAATGCACATTTTATATATACTATTGTACTGATTTTTTAATAAAAACATTTTTTTAAATGAAATGATGCCTTATATACTTTTTATAGCAATTATTACATGTAATAAATACTATACAGGAATACCTCGCATAGCATGGTTAATTCGTGCCAAAAAAATACCACGCTATGCGAAACTGCACTGATTGAGGTATTATTAGTATGTATTTTAATGTAATGCGTTCCAACAATTTGATTATATGGGTCGAGTTGCAAAGATATATAGGTGTTTGTTTACTATAAATTGATGCACACGAAATTCTTGCAAAAAAGAAACTAAAATGATAAAAATAAAAAATACTAGTAAATACAGTACAAATGATTTTTATTGCAGTATGTATATACAAGTAAAGTATGTACTGTATTTTTATTTTGAAAAATAACTGATCAGCTTAGTTTGCACAGTTTTTTCTTCTTTTTATCTGCATACATCTCTTTATAACATTGAATGTCATTTTGCAACGCCTGCCTTACTTTCATACCTCGTTCAATGTTTGGATCTAGAAGAACACTCGCGCCATTACATTTCTTCTTTCCACTCATATTTGCATATAAAGGTCTAACGTTTTTAAAAAATAATCTTTAATAAAAATACACAGCGAAAAATATTTGTACAGCTTACGCACAATCAACGACCTCACCACTCGGAATCTATTGTTTACTAATTTATCAAAACTAGCAGAGTTCGTATATAATGGGAGTTGCGACAACAGTCAGCATGGTCTTGAATCCATAACGCATTGGCCTGCATGCTGGCATTATAATACATACATACATAACAAATGTATTGTTAACACAGTTAATTTTTTTTCAATTTGTAAACCACACTATAGCGAAACCCGCGCTATGTGAGGTATTCCTGTACAGTAATAAATGAATCCCAGACCATATAAAATTTGGTCATGGAAGATGGGTTTCTATTATTTGAGGGCCTACTGCATATATTAGAAGAATCTAGGAATGTTTAAGCTCAAAATAAGAAAAACCTAAGTGTGTGTGTGTGTGTGTGTGTGTGTGAGAGAGAGAGAGAGAGAGAGAGAGAGAGAGAGAGAGAGAGAGAAAAACATTTGATGGATGAAAAAATTTCCTGGTTGATGTGGCTTAGCAGGAAATAAATAAAACAGTGTGTTGCAAACTACAAACAAAATGTGTGATGGTAGTTAATATAAATTAACTACCAGCTGGGATCGCAGAACAGTACAGACGGTGGATTTTTGGCTGCTGTAAAGGGATAAGTATTTTTTAATTTTTAACGTATTCTTCGTTATTTAACATAGTACATTGTGTTTTACGGTAATATTAAATAGGTTTAGTAGTGTTCGTTAGCTTCTTATTTTGAATTTGACCAGTGATTTTGGAATTTATGACTCCCGGTGTTGGCCCCAATATTGTTGAACTAGCCGTCATATTGCAGTCAATAAGAAATAGCTTAACATATATATATCTCAAACTGATAGCGAAGGTATAAAGTAAAACTAGATAACATAATACGAAGCACTGTATTTGTTAGCTTATTATAGTATTATCAATTAATCAAAAATATTAATCTTATTAAATTTCATGGTTAATTAAATTGTATTTAAATGGAAATTTAAATGGAAATCATGACACAGACTAGAGCTGTGAAGCAAAGATCACAGACTAGCGAGAGTGCTGTGGCTCGGGGGAGAAACGAAGGGGGCGATTCTCCACGCGTCACAATCTCAAAAAATGTGCGAAATGTGAAATGTTTGCTGACTTTTCTAAAACAGGACATGATCTAGCCAAGGAGGATGCCTTTGTGTGTGTGCTAGGTGTCTGGAGTGTCAAGAAATTAGGCGCAAAATCAGTGTTCTGATGGGCATCTATGAGAGCTTGAAGTGTAGGGTAAATGCCCTCGAAGAAATTAATATGAGGGGCCCATCAGGCTCTCAGCTACCTAGCTCAACGACAGAGCTCACTCCTGTGCATCAGGCAACACAGAGGCAATCTCCAAGGCAGAATGCGCTGGTCCCAAAGGAACTAGTTACTGTTGGTGACTATTGTCAGGGAGATGGAGAATATACTATGCAAGAAGGATAGGTGGAACATGATAAGGATATGTCTGTCAGGGGCAAAAGTTGATGACATTGTAGAGCAGATATCATCTTTTCAGGGCACAAAAGTTGATATTGTTGTATACGTTGGAACTAATAACATTAAGAGTAAGAGATCTGCAGATTTACTCACCAAGTACAGGTAAATGTTGAAAAAAAAGTGGCGAGTTAGGGTTAAATGTGAAAGTGTCTGCAATTCGGCCCTGGAGAGATTGTGCAAGGCCCAAGGGTAGAATTTTTTTCAGCCTGGTCTGTGCTTGTTGACAGGAGAGACTGCTTCTACAGGGATGGGATACACTTAATTAGAAAAGGTACAAGAATATTTGCTGATGCTATCAAGGCAGTGTTAGGTGGGTCAGAAAACTGTTAGCGTGGGGGGGATACACAGACTAAAACGTTAATAGTGGCCGCAGGCAGAGGCAAAAGTGATTCTTGAACTGCTTCTATTAAAATGGGCAGCAGACAGGAAAGCAAGGTAATGGAGATTTCCAGGACTGCTGGGAGTCATAGTGGAACAAGAAAATACATGGGCTGTGTTAGGGTGGCTAGGAGCAGGAACAGGTGCCTGTATACTTGCATGTACACCAATGCTAAGAGTATAGTTAATAAATTTGATGAGTTTGAAGTGCTAGTCAAGACATCAAAGGCAGATATTGTTGGGATATCAGAGAAGTGGTGTCACAAAGATATAGGCAGTGCAGAGTTGGAATTTGGGGAGTACAATGTGTATAGGAAGGATAGACGGGATAGGAAGAGAGGAGGGGGTTATGCTGTTAGTTAAGAAACACATAAAATCTAAGGAAGTGCATCCGATTGATGCTGGTGGACAGTGCAGTGTTGAGTCTGTTTGGTGTGAAATAAGCACTTGGAAAGGAAAAATGAGAGTAGGTGTGTGCGTGTGTTATAGTCCTAAAGAATCTGATGAGTATAATGAGCAATTCTGCAGAGAAATAGTGGGCCAGTAAATCAGAATGTGTTATAATGGGAGATTTTAACTTTCCAGATGGCGCCTCCATAGCCAGGTGGGAAGGAGCAGCAGTGCGTAGCACACGCTTCTTGATTAGACCGGGGTTCGAGCCCATCACCATCAAATACGGAGGATGCGGAAAGGTCAGGGAATGACCACCGCATATCCCGGAGCAATATTGCCTTAGTTGCTAATGCTCCTAAAAAAACCAAATAACAAATAATAACTTTCCAGATATTGACTGGAACTTGTGGGTTGGTCACTCGCACACTAGCAAGACTTTTGTGGATTTATTGGATGACTGTTTTCTACAGCAAATTGTTCGAGAGGCAACCAGAGGGAGTAATACTCTTGATCTAATTATCAGTAGTGATTCTTCCTGCAGTAAGAATCTGCAGATAAAAGAACCACTGGGTGACGATGATCACAATGTATTGATGTGGGAATTATTTAAAGATGTAACTACCACAAGGCTAAAGGGAGGGGCTTTTGCTTTCGTAAAATTGACTACAGAGGTCTCGGGCAGTTTTTAAATTCTGTACAATGGGATCAACTGATGATGTTACCAACAGTGAATTCTAAATGGGAAGCCTTCAGTGACCTAATTTTGGAGGCTACTAGGCTTTTCATTCCAACTAAGAAATACTGTTTAAGGTTTAGGCCTAAATGGATGTCAGATGAATTAATGAGGGTAGTGGTAGAGAAGAACAATGTATGGGATGCATATAAAGTATGGGGCGACTCAGAAGCCTATGGCAGGTATAAACTAGTCTGTAATCAAGTCACAAAGAAGGTTAGGCAGATTATGAGAAATCTTTGGCAAAGGATGCAAAGAAAAACAGCAAGGACTTCTTTATGTAAACTCTAGAAGGAACGGGATGAATCAGATTGAACCACTTAACATAGATGTGTTGACTATTGATGATCATGCTGAGGTAACTGATAAACTGAATGAGTATTTTGCATCTGCATTCACACATGAGGAGTTATTCAATGAGGGGAGTGCTAGAAGTTTATCAAACGCTAACAGGGAGCTAAGTGATTTTGTAATAACTGACAGCAAAGTGGAGGAGAAATTGTTGAAGTTAAACATAAGGAAGGCACCTGGTGTGGACGGTATCTATCCAGTTATATTAAAGGAAGTAAGTAAGCCCTTGGCCATAATTATGAGAGCTTCCCTGGACTGGAGGTGTGCAAATGTATCGCCAATTCACAAAGGAAGTTCAAAGAGTGACACAAATAATTATAGACCTGTTAGTTTAACTTCTGTTCCTGGGAAAATACTGGCATCACTGGTTAAAGAGGTGATACAGGATCATCTAGACAAGACTGCAGTAATAGTTCGGACACAGCATGGGTTTTTTTTAAGGGGAAGTCTTGTATGACCAATTTGATTGGATACTATGAATTCTTTTCTTTTATTTCTTTTGGCCTAGGGACGCATTGAAAAAATTGCTGAGACACTAAGGGTGCTGAGAAAGTTTGGGGACCTCTGGCATAAAATGTTTATTAAAGTAAAATAATATTATTAAATAAATTAATAATAATAATTAATTAGAATTAGTAGAGGCATATGATGCAAGAAAGCAAGCTTATACAGCATCAGCCAAAAAAAAAAAAAAAACCTTCCCGTATCTTCCACCCATTCACTTCAGAAGTTTATCTAGTTCTACCTTGAACTTATTTAAGCTGCCAACTTCCACAATGACAGATGGAAAGCTTGTTCTAGCAATCAACCACCTGCTGGCTAAAGGCATATTTCTGCACAATTCTACAACTGTCTTTCCTCGATGTGAATTTATGGCCCCCTCAAGTGCATGATCTGAGCAAGAGGAAGAATCTCATCAGCATTGAGCTTGCTCAAACCATTCAAGGCCTTATACACCTCAATCAGATCACCTTGGAGGTGCCTTGTCTCCTGACACTGCAATTTGCAGAACTTAAGCGTTTCTTGGTAAGAGAAACCCTTTGTTCCACTCACCGATCTTTGTTGCCTTCCTGTGTACTCATTCCAGCAGCTCAACATCCTTCCTAAAATGAGGCCTCAAGACCTGTATGCAGTACTCAAGGTGTGACCTAACCATTTCCTTATACAAAGGGATAATCACCTCTTTATCCATGCTAGCAAAATTCCTGTATATCATTGACAAGACACCATGAGCTACTCTTGCTGGCTGTCTGCACAATTAACCCAGATCTTTTTGATTCTCCTCTTCCCTGAGTTTAGTACTGCAAAGTTGGTATATTACTCTGTGGTTATTGCTACCCAAATGCCATACTTTGCATTTGTCAATGTTAAACTTCATTTGCCACCTGTTAATTAATCGAGAATAAAAATTTCCAAAAAACTTATATGTTTGCAGGAGCTCAAAAAGTCTACAACTTCACACTTATAGTCTCGTTCCAAAAAACCAAAATTAAATATATATATAAATGTTAATATATAATGATTAATCCATATTATTAAATAAATTAAATAGCAATTGCTTAGAGATGCAGTGTATATAATCAACTATTTATTATATCAATAAGCCTGGGATAAAGTTAAAGCAAGTGTTCATTTTGTAGTGGTTTCCCTGCATTACAAATTACATGCTTACGGTATTCATAATATCCTTTGATTAAATGATACAAACACTTATAAAAATATTTTGAATAACGTACATTACCAATTCTTAGTCTGAACACAATTTTTATATTTTATAACATTGGGAATGTGATCCTCCCTTTATTTGTAAAGGGATGAGGGTTAGTATTTGCTTTGAATTCTCTTGAGAATGTTGTGAACAGTGGTGTGTTCTCAAGAGACTGTTGGTCACCAACCCGTGTCATCAGCAAGGATACCCAAGTCATAAAAAAAAGTCTTGAATTCAAAAGCAGGAAAGGAATTTCACTAATAATATAGTTTATTAAAAGATGATTAATTAAACAGTTATTTAAATAGTATATACTTGTGAAGATTCAAGATCTTAGTGTTAATTTATTTTATATGAATTGAGTTTTATAATTAAATCTTTAATGATGATGGTTTAATTTAGGAGCAATTACAATTTTTTAGTTATTTATTTATTTATTTATTTTTTCTATTTCAGTTTGGAAGAGTTCCCCATAAATGGACAGTAGAAATTGAATAAATGTAGTGATTTATAAGTGATATATGAAATTGCTGACCAATATTACCATTCCTCTTTGTACAGCTTCTGCATTTGTTTTATATCACCTTAGTAAAACTGTCACAAGAATCTCAACTAGTTTTAGATATATTGCCATTCCTTGCACAATTGTGCTATGTTTACAAATTGCAGTTTGGCAAAATGGAAAATTCTTAAGATTACATGTTACAGGAAATGTTTATCTTTCAGTAGCCCTTTAAATGGCTATACTTTTCTGCATATAAAAGTATATATGCATTAAATCATTTGAGTAATTTTCTTAACAGTAAAGTAGCCTTAACACCAAGGGACACACACACACACACGTCAGATATGATTTTGTGAAAAGATGATTTTAGTGATATTACAAAGTTAATAAATTAATAATGAAGTCACTGCATTTATAACTAGTGTTATAAATAGCATTGAAATTTCTTCTTTTAACACATTTTGGTGTATGTCACTGTTTGTTCTTAAAACAGATATTAAAATTATTTATTTATTAGAAAGTGATAGATGAAGTTTTGCACCAAGTGAGAAAAAATTTGGTATGATTAAGAAATTTTATGTAATATCAAAGAAACTCCTTCAGGAAGAAATTGGAAAGGCGTAGAAAAAAATTCATTAATCCTATGTTTATTTTGTACTGAAGTTGATTTAAAATATTAATTATGTATACTAATTCATTCAAATAGCAGTACATCAAAAATTAAGTTTTTTCATTTAAGAGTAATAATTGGAAGATATTTTTAATATTTAGTAGTCACCAGTTATTAAAGAAGTACCTTATTTTTTTTATCAAACAAAGTTTCACATACATCCATGTGAAATATGAAAATATATGGTTTTGTTCAAAATTTTATTATATCAAATATGTAAGATTTTGTTGAGTTCAAAACATGGCAAATTTTGTAGAGTTCAGGTATGCCTTATTTCAGGACTGAGCAGATTTTCTTGTAATTGGAGATCAGCAGGCCACTTATTTTGGTTCCCAATCTTATTGCTGGATCTCCAATGCTGTGATCTGCTGTTAAGAAACTTATTAACTTGATATTGATGCGAACTATCATTAAGGTTTCTGTATGGTATGTATAACTATGATCTTAAATTTACATTTGACTAACCACTTGATACTTTTAAGAGTAATTAATGCAGCAAGCAATTTAACTCAGTGTTGTAATTTATTGTCTTTGTGTTATATAGAGAGGCAACTAAAATAGGCTTTAATTTACAATGCATAAAGTAATAAAACCACTAATAATTTTAATTGTGGAGGAACTGTATCTTCAAGAAGAGAATGATACATATATTCTAGAGAATATGGAAATTGCAATAGAGCATTGTGATATTTTATTAATGCCACATTGAATTTTGAGTGCCTTGTATTTGGATACCTTACCTGTTTATAGCTCTGATCATAGTTCTCAACTTTCAGTAGATCACCTTGTAATTCCTAATGATTAAAATTTATTGCCATTATTAATTTCATGGTTTGTTAAGTATTTATGCCATTGGCAGGAAACATAATAATCATCTTCTCCAAAAGTTTAGAATTATTTTTAATTTGTATTGAAAACAAAGTATATAAGCAAATAATAGTTAATTCTATTCTGAATTATAAATAAGTATTGGTATTAATATTACTTATATAAGCAACAAAATAATAGTTAGATGGGTATATGAGTTTGTTGCTATTATGTTATCCTATCTACCTTTCATTCTGAAGAAAGTTTGTTTTTAGTATTAGTAGTGGCAAATGATGCAAGAAAGCAAGCTTATAGAGCATCAGCCAAAAAATAAAATAATTAAAAAAAATTATTTTTAATAATGTAATTAGTAAGTTATGGTTTTGATCTTATTGTTAAATGTCTCTAAGACTGTTTGTTTATGGTATAATGGTAGTAGTAATAATATTTTACTCATATTTATTGAATGGTCTTGACTATACAGAATTAAATGCATTTTCAATATGGTAATATTATTGTAATGTCCTGTCTTTAATCTTATTCATATAAATCTATCAGAAATTTTGCCAAGAACTGAGAAAACAAAAATTGATTGAGTGATCTGATTAAGTAATTAAATTCATGAATGTGTGTGAGGGAGATATTACATTAAAAAAGTAGCCGACCGGGCTAGCCGAGTGGGTAAAGTACCTGCCCGGCAACCCAAAGGTCGCGGGTTCGATTCCCGCCTCGGGCTTGGATCAAAGTACTGCAAAAACCTTGGGAGGTGCAATATGGCCACAGAAGCCGATGCGCCAACAACTACCAAATCAAAAAAAAAAAAAAAAAAATTAAAAAAGTGGACACAATTTGCAACTCTGAGTCTCAGAAGTATATTATATTCAATAAGTCTAAATGTTTAAAATGATACAAATTATAATTCATTCCTGATATGGATTAAGTCAAGAAACTGAGTCCATCCCAAATAAATTCCATAAGAAACAAAATAGAATAATAGTAAGATGACATAAGCTGAATTCAATAGGAATTAAGGGCCATTGTCAACAAGTGTAGTTTGTAAAAAAAGTATAGTTGGTGTGCTTGAGGAAAGTTTTTCAGACTATAAGATCAGTGAAAATTGTCAGAAATACAGAGCACAATTCTCAAATTTTTCATTAGTTAGTTGCAGTTTTCCAATGAACATAAAGTTCCCCAAAGCACAGTGGTTTGTAATAAATGCTTGCATGCATTTCATGAACTTTCGCAAACTATAATAATTGAACTTGCTGGTACTAATTTTCAGTGTTTATTACTGGTAGGAATTATGATTTATGGATAATTATTTCATATGCTGAATTAATCTCAGTAAGTTTTTTTTTTTTTTTTAGTTTGATACAGGCTGCAAAGGTATGGGATTGTAAATAGATATGTTAATACTGGTTTTGTGGCTGACCATAGTCATGGGGTAGCTTGTTTGTTGCATGTACAAAGTTCAAACCAAAGGTAAAACCAAAAGTTCAAACCACTTGGTATATAACTTAGTGAACAACTTGCACCTTTATATAAAATATAAAGGCATAAGTACAAAGTTTTAAAGCACTTATTATAACTGTTATTTGTGTGTACTCTGTTCTTCAAAATAGATACCCATCACTGAACGTTTGCACTAGTATTCAACCCAGTGCCGAATTCCAATTTTTGGTGTCAGTGTTATTTCATGTGTGTCATCAAATAATCCATGGTTATTGTTCTTCATTGAGTTGAACAAATGTAAGTCATGTGGTGCCTAATCCAGGCTATAGGGATGGCTGCATTGTAAAATCTGTTATTTTATACAGAATGCTTAATATGAACTAACTGCCATAGCAGTTTGCTTAACTGAAATGTTTTCAGAATTGGGAAATGCACAATTTTAGTAATATTGTGTGGCCTTTGTGCACATTCACTGAATTCACCACATCTGTTTTAGTTTAAAAAGTTACTCTTTGTTTTATATTCTTTGGAATATATTTGGGTGGCCAAGAACTTCTGGCACATGTTATATAACCTGGTGAACCCCAGCTATTTTATACTTAAGTGAGTTCTAGTTTTTAGTGCTCATTGTTAGTTATAAAGAAATTTGTTAGTTTTATGATATTTTTCATATATTATATATTGTTTACAGTTACAAACTGTTTGTAACCTTTGCCATAATACAGGTAGCCCTCTATTTACAATAGGGATACATTCTTTGAAACCATGACTTAAATCAGCTATTTTTACTTTGAAATATGTAATTGGTATAAACAGAGGTTGCATTTCTCTAGGATTCTGTTCATCCATAATTTGATATATTGTTGATTTTATTTTCTCTATTACTACTCAACATCTGTGCCTGGTGAGTAGTAATAGAGAGATGCGAATGGTAAAATATCATCCCTGTGTTCAAATGATCCTGACAGTCCATCCGTGAAATTTTTGCTATGGACAATTATAGTTGTACCATGGTTTGTGCCCGTATTTAGCTAGCTTAAGGTGGTGGTAATAGTAGTAGTAAGAACTGAGCATGGAATAGTCCATAGCACCATAGTCCATTAGCTGTAATAGTGAAATTGTGTTTGGTGGCAAAAACACAACCCATATATTAGCAACTACATCCTCTTGGTTAACTGGATATCCAGATGCATTATTCACAATGAGAGTGCAGCTTTGTTATCCAAAATTTTTCTTTGCACAAAATTCCATTGAGAAATATGAAACTATCCAGTCCTGAAATTAAATCACTTGCTATCCTGGCTGTCATCTTTAATCCACACTTTTAATAGTTTTTCCATATTGTTTATCATCCACTCCCTTCCTTTTATATTTCTGGCAGAACTTCCTAGTGTCACACTGACATATTCTTGAATTTTGTCAGCATTCATATTTGGTATCATGTGATTTTACGATTTGTATACTGTTACTGACACAATGTGAAATTAATAAAGAGCCTCTCACAATTCTCTGCATTTAGCACCACCCAGCAGCACAAAAACCAACATCCTCTGTCATACCATGCTGAGCAAAACAATTCAGGCAAATCCTTTGATTTTTGTAATGTCATTTTGATGGAAATTTGTAACATGTAGAAAACTGTTGTAAAATATTAGTGCCATAGTGGAACTAATAAACAGCAGTACTGTAAATAGAGAACTACCTTCTTGTGCAGGTGATTTTCATATGCTGATTTATTGTAGGATTTTCTCTTACAGAATATATGTATGTATAAAAATAATTGGTTTCTATGATTTAAAGAATATAAACTTGTTTAGAATTTTAATAGTTTTCAAATTATAATTGAAATTGCCATTGTACAATTATTTAAATGTACAATTCAAATTGTATGTTCAAATAATTTTGAATGTATTTTCTAAGTTCCTCAAAAAAAAAAATAAAAAAAAAATTTTTTTGTCATATACTCATGACCCAGATATATATCTTGTTTGATTGCCAAAATCTTTTGTGGCTTTGCCAAATTTCTTATATTGAACTACAAAAGGTCACATATGCAATTTATTACAGATCCCTTGCTTACAAGAATACTCATGTGTATAAAAATAACTAGTTCCTATAAAGCACATTTTTTTGTAAAGTTTGCAAATTATATTCTGAAATTGCCAACATATTTAAAATCAGTGAGTATATATGCATTAACTGAGTCTTATTTATTGATATTTTGTTATGTATACAAATATGCTATTTACAATTGCCAAAATGTTTTTTAGTTATTGCTGTAATGCTTAATATTAAGATTGTAACATTATGAAATAAACAGGATGCATTCAGACTTTATTGTGTTCATAAGAAATGCTTATGCATGTATAAAAAAATAACTGGTTTCTAAATGGGTAAAGTTTACTGATAGTTTTTTTTTTTTAGTTTACAAAATATCTGTTTAACCTACTAGTGTATAACTGAAATCATGAATACGTGTGTTAAGTTTTTTCTTTTTTTGCAGAATATTGTTAATGTTTTTAAGAAAATAAAGCTGATTATTCAGACAGTGTAGAATTTTCTTAACTCTCAGTTAGACCAAAATAGCAAATATTGATCTAGATGGAATCACTTTATCTATAGACAAAGTGACAAATTTAACTTGCTAATTTTTTTATCAATCATGTAGGTTAAAGCAAAAAAATGAATTGCTGGGTTTGTTTAAAAATTCCAAGGAAAATTATGTAATATCAGTTATAAAAGTTCTGGAATAATGAAGATGTTCTTACTGCACTAGTTTAGTAAATTATTTTATATAATTTTATAGAGCTAAGTGATCAAGATAAAAAAAAGTGCAGTTAATGCCTCTTGACTTAGCACTGTAGTGCTTTACAAAATGGTATAGTGGTAAATAAATGTCATATCAAACGTTATATCAATAGACATGATCAGGAATATTATTTGGTTGAAACTTTTGAATCTATCATTCCCTTATGAGAATGAAATATTTGAATCATTAAAATTTAGTGCTCTGAACATTTTACCAATACCACCCCCTGACTACTTGTTAATTTACAACTTTGTATAGTGGCTTGAACTGTTCAACACCAAGGTTGTTGGTATGATCTTCTCCAGAGAGCTGAGAATTGTTATTCTCAGATTATTGTTCTCAACTAGCATGTCACCCTTTTGATTAGTGACTCATCCCGTAATCATATAATTTTTGCTATGATAAAATCAGTATTGGCTTTGACACACCCAGCTATGAATATAACTAGGTCTGAGAACTGCCTGTAAAGGTCTACCATTTTACTCTCTGAAATCAATGACTTCCAGGAGTGAAAAATTTTTGTCATATTGTTTATGTGGCACAATGTTCACTGAAGTCAGTAATTTCCTTATCTGTTATCTCAGAGCCAGGCCAAGAAATTGTGCTTTTTTACATGGAATAAAATATACAAACACATGCAAACACAATTTGTGAATTAATTTCTAGGACAGTTGAAGGCTAAGGTAAGAAATAAAATAGTTAAGAGGTTTTAAAAAGACACTTGCTTGGGGGGAATTTTGTATTTAAGGAAAACAGTTTTAGAATAATTCTAAAGACCTTGGCAAAAAATGGCCTGCTTGAAAGTGATTTAATGTTTACACACTGGAATATTTTATGATACATAGTCTGAGAACTGCCTGTAAAGGTCTACCATTACTCTCTGAAATCAGTGGCTTCCAGGAGTGAATTTTTTTTTGTCATTTTGTTTATGTGGTACATTGTGTTCACTGAAGTCAGTAATTTCCTTATCTGTTATCTCAGAGCCAGTATTTATACTATGCTCAGTTAGTGCTCATCTCTCACACATACAATATCAGTTTCCATTACATGTTAATACATTATACATGTAGATTTTCCATTTTGTTCAAAATTTACTCTAAGGTTTTTTAGCATTAGTAAAGGCACACACACGGCGCCTCCGTAGCCAGGTGGGAAGGAGCAGCAGTGCGTAGCACACGCTTCTTGATTAGACCGGGGTTCGAGCCCGTCACCACCAAATACGGAGGATGCGGAAAGGTCAGGGAATGACCACCGCATATCCCGGAGCAATATGGCCTTAGTTGCTAATGCTCCTAAAAAAAAAACCAAATAACAATAATAACAATAGAGGCACACGATGAAAGAAAGCATGCATATGCAGCATCAGCCAAAAAAAAAAAAAAAATACACTTCTATCAGATCACCTCGCTGGTGCCTAGTCTCCAGACACTGTAATTTGCAAAACTTAATCCTTTCTTCGTAAGAGCACTCCTTTGTTCCCTTCACCAATCTTGCTGCCCTTCTTTGTACTCATTCTAGCAACTCTACATCCTTCCTAAAATGAGGCCTCCAGACCTATACGCAGTACTCTAGGTGTGCCTGACCAATGCCTTGTACAATGGAATAATCGCCCTCCCTGTCCCTACTAGAAAAATTCCTATATATCATTAATAAGACTCCATGACCTGCCCTGTCAGCCCGTCTGCACTGCTCAGCAAATTTCATATTTGACTACACAATTACCCACAGGTCTTTTTCACTTTCCACTTCCCTGAGTGTAGTACCACACAGTTGGTACGTTTCTCTTGGGTTATTTATACCCATATGCAGTACTTTGCATTTGTCAATGTTAAACTTCACTTGCCACTTCTCAGCCCATTTGTCCAACTTGTCTAGATACAGTTGGAGTAGCATACTGTTTTTACTGTCGTTTAAAAACCGTTTGTCTTTTAAAAACCCTGCCAACCTTTGTATCATCTGCAAACTTGGACATTAATCCTGATATACCGTCATCAATATCAATGGAACAAGCACCTAATCCTGGGAAACTCCACTAATAACATTTGTCCATAAAGAGCAGTGTCCATTGATTACCACTCTGTCGTCTCCCACTCAACCATCCGTTTATCCATTGTAGCAACTTACCCTTAATGCCATTACCTCTCCAATTTGTACAGCAATCTTCCATGTGCAACAGTATCAAAAGCTTTCCTGAAATCCAAGTATATGATATCAAAATTATTTTTGACATTCAATTCCTTTGTGACCACATCATAGTATCCAATCAAATTGGTCAGACAAGACCTCCCTTTAACAAACACATGCTGTGTGTCTTAACTATTACTGCAATCTTGTCTAGATGATCCTGCAATGCTTCTTTAACCAGTGATTCCATTATTTTCCCCACAACACAAGTTAAACTAACAGGTCTATAGTTACTTGTTCACCTTTTGAACCCCCCTTTGTGAATTTGTGATGCATTTGAACACCTCCAGTCCTGGAGACCTTCCCTGAGTCAAAGAAGCTCTCATAATTATGGCTAAGGATTTGCTTACTTCCTTTGCTGCCTCCTTTAATATAACTGGATAGATCCTGTCCACTCCCATGTGCCTTTCTTATGTTTAACTTCAACAATTTCTCCTTCATTTTACTTTCAGTTATTACAAAATCACTTAGCTCCCTGTTAGAGTTTGATAAACTTCTGGCATTCTCATCATTGAATAACTCCTCGTGTGAATGTAGATGCAAAATACTCAGTCAGTTTATCAGTTACCTGAGCATGATCATCAATAGTCAACCCATCTATGTTCAGTGGTCCAATCTGATTCATCCCTTTCCTTTTAGAGTTTACATAAGTAAAGAACTCTTTGCATCATTTGCCAAAGATTTCTCGTAATCTGCCTTCACCTGCTTAACCTCCTTTGTGACTTGATTACAGACAAGCTTATATCTGCCATAGGCTTCTGTGTCACCTGATAATTTATATGCATCTCATATATATTTTTCTTCTCTGCCACGGGCCTCATTAATTCATCTGACCTCCATTTAGGCCTGAACCTTGAACAGTATTTCTTAGTTGGAATGAAAAGCCTAGTAGCCTCCAAGATAAAGTCCCTGAAGGCTTCCCATTTGGAATTCAACGTTCGTAACATTATCAGTTGATCCCACTGTACAGAATTTAAAAACTGTCTGAGACCCCTGGTAGTCACCTTTACAAAAGCAAAAGCCCTTCCCTTTAGCCTTGATGGTAGTTACATCTTTAAGTAATTCCCAATCAGTACATTGTGATCAGTGTCACCCAGTTGTTCCTTTATCTGCAAATTCTTAATGCATGAATAATCACTGCTGATAATCAGATCAACAGTATTAGTCCTTCTGGTTGCCTCTCGAACATGCTGCTATAGAAAACAATCATCCAATAAATCCAAAAAAAAAGTCTTGCTAGTGTGCGAGTGACCACCCCACAAGTTCCAGTCAATATCTGGAAAGTTAAAATCCTCCATTATCAGACATTCTAATTTATTGGCCCACTCTATTTCTCTGCACAATTGCTCATTATACTCATCAGATTCATTAGGCCTATAACGCACACCCACTCATTTTTCTTTTTGCAGTGCTTCATCATCATCATCAGCCATTTTCAATCCACTGCAGGATGAAGGCCTCTCCAGCAACTTTCCATTTCCTTCTGTTTTGAGCACTGGCCATCCATTTACTATCCACAAACTGATGAATTTCATCTATCCATCTCCGCCTTTGTCTTCCAGGTTTTCTTCTAGCTCCTCTCGGGTTCCATTCTGTTATTTTCTTAGTCCATCTGTCATCATGTCTTCGAGCTGTGTCCTGCCCAAGCCCATTTTAGTTCTTTAGTTTTGATAAAAATGTCCTTTACTTAAGTTTGCTGCCTAATCCATGTGTTTCTCTTCTTATCTAACAGTCTGGTTCGAAATATAATTCATTCCATTCTTTGCTGTGTAGTTCTCAGCTTATCTTCCATTATTTTGGTGAGTGCCCAAGTTTCACTCCATAAGTCACATGGTGGGGAGTATACATTGGTTCATTATTTTATGTTTCAGACAAACTGCGATATTGCTCTTCAGTATGTGACTATATTTCCTGAATGCTATCCATCCAAATTTTATTCTTCTCTTGACTTCCAGCCATTTATCATTATTACAGCTAATAACTTGTCCCAGATAAGTATATGACTCCACCTTTTCAATTACTGCTCCTTCAATCATTATTTCCCTTTCTGTGGCATACTTGTTCATCATTACTTTTGTTTTAGCCATATTCATCTTTAGTCTGAAATCCTTACTAACTCTGCATAACTGATTAAGATTTTCCTCTAATTCTTTGGGATCGTGGCTTATGACCACAAGGTCCTCTGCAAATTGTAAATGGTTTGGGTACTCTCCATTCACATTGACTCCTTTCTGCAACCAGTCTATTCTTCTGAGCAGCAGTAAACAGCTTCGGAAATATTGTCTCCTTGTCGAACTCCTTTCTCGATTTTAAATTTGCTACTGTCTTTGTCTAGTCTAATAAAGAAGGTGGCGTTCTGATATTTTCTTCAAAATCATAATATATGGGGTATCTGTGCCTTGTCTTTCCAGTGTCCGAAACATTGCCTTATGCTGTATGGAGTCAAATGCCTTTTCATAATCCACAAATGCCAGGCATAATGGTGTTTTATATTCATTTGCTTTCTCCATTAGCTGTGACATTACGTGAAGGTGATCCATAGTTGAGAATGCTGCCCTAAAGCCAGCTTGCTCTTTCGGTTGATTCTCATGAAGGATTCTTTCTAATCTGTTAGTTAATGTTCTTCAAATAGGCCTCTGGGGTTGGGTATATTCATACCATGATTTTTTAGTGTTTCTCACCAACCATTGAAGTAAAAACGAAAGACGGAAAAACAAATTCTTAAAATTTTTAATATTTACAATAAATTTATTTACAAACAAAACAAAATACCATATTACTGATGATAGTAATTTTAAAATAAGACAACTGTGATATACAGTAAATATACAAATACCGAATTTAAAATTCAATAAAATATACTAGGTTAAAAGCGCTAAAATACTAACTGAAGCTTTCAAAGGCTTCTGCCTTCTTTCTCAACAGTGTACTTCTATTCTGCGGTGCATGATTAAATACCAGCAGGTTCACGGTGCGTCTCACGTAAACGTATACTGTTCCCATCGGAACCGGAAGTGGCTCAGGAGCATTTCAGGCAAAAATGTTCATCCCCTCCAAGGATTACAGCCTCAAAGAGGGGATGAATGCATGTGCCCATATCTCTATTTATATTATTCTCTATAGAACTAATTCGTAAGCTCTCGAGCCACTTGCGGTCCCAAAATCTATGCGCCCGATCGGTGATGACTGTTAGTTAATGACCTGAACAACTTGTAGATGTGGGATAACAAGCTAATTGGTCTATAATTTCCAATTTCTGATTTATCTCCTTATGCAGCAAAACTATGATTGCATTATTCCACTCCTTAGGTGTCACACCTTTACTAATGCATTTTGTGAAGTCTTGCCAGTTTTTGTGTCATGTCTCTTCCTCCCAGTTTTAACAACTCTACAATAACTTCATCTTCCCCCGGAGCTTTCTGATTCTTCATTTTCTTCAATGCATGTTCTACCTTATTAGGAAGAATATCGGGTATGTTGTATATGTTGCTGATTTGCAATCCATCTTCCTCACTGCTGGCATCATTCCCTCGCTCCTTGTATAATTCTCTATAGTAGTCTTCTGCTATTTGAATTATGCCTTCTCTGCTATTTATAAGTATACCATTGCTATTCTTCAGTTTCAGTATCATTTGTCTTTCTTTATTACTGTTCATGGCTGCTGAAATAAGTCCTTTGTTTTCCCTTAATGCTTGTTTTACTTTTCTTGTGTTAAATCTTCTTATGTCCTCTCTGAGCCTCTTTCTCATGGCTTTGCATAACTCAGTATACAGTTTTCTCCTTGTCAGTGTTTATCTTGCTCTTCATTTGTTGCCTTCGGTTCATCATAACAAGTGTTTCTTGACTAATTGTTTCTTCTTTGGATTTCTTTTTCCCTATATGTTTCTTGGGCTTTATCACTTTCAGAAAGTTGTAATATTCCTCGTCGATATCTTGGTCCTGAGCAATCTACAGAAGCTCAAACTTTGTTTTAAGTTCCAGTACATACTGCTTTTTCTCCTCTTCTGTTATCTCAAAGACCTTCGTATTATTTACTTGAGTCAGTTTTTTTCCTTTCCTACATCTATATCAAGTGTACCTCTTACCATTCTGTGATCACTTCCAACATTTACCTTATTCAGGACGGTAACATCGTTCACGATATATCTTCTGTTAGTGAGGGTGAAGTCGATTTCATTAGTTGTTAATCCATTTGGACTCTTCCATGTCCACTTTCTGTTCACCCTTCATTTGTTGCCTTCCACCAAAATCAATTGGAAATCAATTGATTTTGATTCCACCAAAATCAATTGCATTGTCCACCAAAATCAATTGAATGCACTTCCTTAGATTTTGTGTTTCTTAACTAAGCATAACCCTTCCTCCCTTTCTATACACATTGTACCCTCCAAATTCTAATTCTGCATTGCTTATATCTGTGTGACACCACGTCTCTGATATCCCAAAAATATCTGCCTTTGATGTCTTGACTAGCACTTCAAATTTATTAACTATACTCCTAGCATTAGTTTACATGCACCTGTGTCTACTCTTAGTTACCCTAACACAGCCAATGTATTTATTTTTTCACTATGACTCTTGGAGATTTCCAGGAGTTATAGTGGATTCCATTATACATGTAGATTTTCCATTTTGTTCAAAATGTACCCTAAGGTTTTTTTAATGCCATTTATTCAACCAATTTAAAACTGCTAATAGTTTAGGTTTTTTAAAACTACACTCACCTACTGTATCTAATAACAAGTTGTGCCTTCTTTATTGAGAATAACAGCCTGAATATCAAATCATGATATTCATTTAGTGATATAACCTGCTGTGCTCCTCAAGTTATCTTGCTATTGTGCCACAGTGCTACTGATGAATCCAAAGAATAAACAGTTCACCTGGGAAGAGTTGTGCTGTGTACAGCTCTTGACCCCCTTCCATATCCATGAATTTGGTAAGCAAGAGGGTAAGTCTTCTGAATGTTTTTCAAACCATATCTTCACACGACTGAGCCAATAGCATGGTGTATTATCAATTTAAAGATTCCTTTACCATTGGAGAACAGAGGAATAGTGATTAGTAGATGTAATGTTCAGGTAGTCCAGGTGTTGTTTCACTCATACCATTTGTGTTAATAACACTTGCCACCAGTTTGTGCTTTGAACTATCCGTATCAAATCCATTTTGCAGCATGTGGTGTCCATAATGGCACATCAAAAGGATATGTGATTTATTAGACCAGCTCACTTTTCCCAGGCAATTGTTGGTAGAGGCGCCTCCGTAGCCAGGAGGGAAGGAGCAGCAGTGCGTAGCACACGCTTCTTGATTAGACTGGGGTTCGAGCCCATCACCACCAAATACGGAGGATGTGGAAAAGTTGGGGAATGGCCACCGCATATCCTGGAGCAATGTGGCCTTAGTTGCTAATACTCCTAAAAACCAAATAACAAACAAACAATTGTTGGTAGTTTGTCATTAACTGATGGTGTTGATATGAATATCTTATATCAGAACTATCTTATAACACATTTTGCTTCAAGACAAGATTCTGCACTTCCTAGCAACATACTCCAAGGTGTCCCCACTGTCATCCCAAGTGAATGCACTAAATATTACATCCATTTTCCATTACACTACTTGTGATGGCTGACTGTCTTGACCCAGATTGACAGACTATGTACATTTTTATAATAAATCTACAAAAAAGTCCACTAGTTATGTTGTATTAGAGGGAAAGAGAGAGAAATTTACCCATTACAATGCTACAATAGTCATCCCTCTTTCAAACTAAGAAAACGTGCTTTCCTGTGCTGAGTACAGTTGCCATTTTTTAAATGCTGCATAATTAGAATGCCTTGAATTGTCGCAAACAATAGCAGCTTATCTTTTTATTAGATTGGAATAGGCCGTTCTCTACCATCACAGGAGTGGCAATATTGCAATGGCCACTGAACTTGAGTAATGTACATGTAGACAGTAGTGATTCATTGTTTGTAGCTAGTAGTTTTTCTGATGAATAAAAAAAAAGCACATTTGAAAATATAGAACTTTATCTAGCCATGAAGCATTCAGCTAAAAGTGAATCAAAAGAAAAGTGAAATAATATTGTTCTAATTTGTACAAAATGCAGATTCATACATATGATATCCACTGAAAGACTTCATCTCCTAACTACACGTTTTTGATAGGCTGAATTCCATTTTATTCACATGCTTTGGCAATCAACAAAATAAACTGCTTCTGAAATAAAAAAGAAATTACAATTTTAATCAAAATATTAAAGAATTTTTCATGTGTCAACAAGTATTTCATAATAAAGAACAAAATTTTATAAATTTAGCCAATAAAAGAAAAATTATAAAATAACACAAAGAACATTACAGTACTAAAATAGTTCTTATGAGTGATAAAAAATATGTAAAACAGAAAACTCAGATGTGGAAGCTACGAGTGTTCAAAAGGTTTTTTTATGGGGGGAGGAATAACAGTTTAGGAAAATAGCTTCACAATTAATTCCAACTAATGTTATAAATGGAAACAATGCAAAAACTGTCACTAACTCTTCCACACCACACTTCGTACGTACATGTATCCCAGAGTCAAGGGTAGCTCCTAGGCAAAAGCCCATCTCCACCTATTTCATCTGTTTTGGTGTAAAATCTCAACAAATCTAGCCTAAAAATGTGAGAGGTATTTTACCACCCTAATATAAGACAGCCGTTGCCCTTCTCTAGGCACGGGTTTACATTATGTATTTGTGCCGCACAAGTCCCGCACCCACTAGACGTAGAGATCAGCCCTTACAAAAATCCACGCTATGTTTTTTTATTTATTTTTTTATTTATTTTTTTAGATTCAAAAAAACATGATCACTTTATCAGCCTATGAAATTAACTGCACAATTATTTTATTATGCATGCAATATAGAAAAAATGCATTTTAATTCTTCATGCATCATAATAAAAAAAATGTGTGTGTGTGTGTATATATATATATATATACAGGGTTGTTAAAATTGAAGTATCCATATGTAGAGGGCTCTTGAGTGAGTTCTAAGGCTCATACTGAAAAGAAATTTGGACAACAGGTACAAAAAAGAATGCACTCCATTTATTGGAGAAAAAAAATTAGTTACAAAATTTGTCACTGTATGGCGCGTAACTACCTTAGTTACAATTATGAAATAACTTACGTTATTTGCATAATCATGAGTTAGTGCCACTACTCAGCTCTACTGTACTGTATAAAATCAAAGCAGTCTCTTCAAAATCATACAATAGATGTTTGCCTGCAATACAGCAGCAAAGCCAACAACGTTGCAGGAAAAGGCACTATTAGTGAAGCTGAATACGCACAATACAAAGTGAATACGCACAACTGTCACATTTGGGCGCCAAAAAACCCTTGAGTTATCCAAGAGATCCCGTTGCATTCTCCAAAAGTGACTGTGGTGTGGATTTACAGCCACATTCATGATTGGGCCATATTTTTTTAACAGGTAACACCAGCTGGACCCTGCAAATGTTCCTGTCACTGGACAGCGATATGATATGTTGGAAAATTTTGCAATACCAGAGCTGCAACAACATGGGTGCCTTCAGGATACTATATTCATGCAAGATATGTGTCACCCCACATCCACTGTTGTGTCCAAAGATTGCTAAAGCAACACTTTACAGACGAATGGGTCATCAGCTGTTGTTTCCAGACATCTTGCCACCCCGATCACCAGACCTCACCCCGTGCGACTTCTGGTTGTGGGGTTTTTTGAAGAACCAAGTGTATCGGGAAGGATGTCAAACTCTGGCAGATCTGAAGGACAGCATTAGACGTCATGTGCTGGCTATTCCAGTTGACATATTACGTTTTGCTGTAGAAAATGCTGTTCTTTGAATGGAAACTGTTGTTGACCAAAATGGAGGACCCACTGAACAATTGTAGCGCTGTTCAAGTGATTTGTATTGCTACAGCACCATATAGTGACAAATTTTGTAACTATATATATATATATATTTTTTTTTTTTCAAATAAATGGCGAGCGCATTCTTTATTGTACCTGTTGTCCAAATTTCTCTTCAGTACAAGCCTTAGAACTCACTCTAGAGCCCTTTACATAGTTATACTTTAATTTTAACAACCCTGTATATATATAAAATGATAAAGATGCAATGAAATTACGAAAGTCTTATCAAACAGGAATGAGCTGTTAAGAGTTTATGCAAAATTTATAAAATATATGTAAGACTAGGTTATGGATCCGGGTACTATGGTAAACGCAGAAAGGACCGGCAACCATAATGAATAATAGACAAAAAGGTAAATATCAGTACATTTGTGTATATGGGAGGGGAGTTGAGCTATCAGGTGTAATAACCATCGAAGAATAGGGAAAACCTGTAAGTAAAAAATCAATTTTCTTGAAATAAAATGCAATTAATAATTATTGTAAGCACCTAACACTGTGGGTCCTAGGACTTTAACTACTTCATCAAAGGGTCGGCAGCGAAAATCGTAGGAGCCACAGCAATAGGCCAGGTCTCTGTTTCTGTTATGATGTACATGTAAACGCTAGATGTATATATCATAGCCGACCCGACAGAGACCAGAAGGAAGAATAAAAGAACTATAAAATAAAAATAATAATGATAAATAAAATCCTGTGGAAAGAATGAAAAGTAAGGTAAACTCAAAAAAAAATCTGAGAGATGGGGCAAAACGAGAAAACTTACTGTGTGTATGGACCGGCAGACGTTGAAAGTCAATGGAGTCGATGGTGATTGACGGAGGGAGCCAAGTGTTCACTTGAAGTGTATATTTGTGTCAGTTGAAGTAGCCCGTGTGTGTGTGGGGGGGGGGGGGGTGAAATCGTAAACTGGAACTGTGCCCATGTGACAGGGAAGTGAGCAATTAAACAGATGAGGCAAAAACAAAAAGAGTAAGATGCAGCGTTAACAACGCCATGACAAAGCTTGCAAGATACATAAAAAATGATAAAGATGCAATGAAATTACGAGTCTTATCAAACAGGAATGAGCTGTTAGAGTTTATGCAAAATTTATAAAATATATGTAAGTCTAGGTTATGGATACGGGTACTACGGTAAATGCAGAAAGGACCAGCAACCATAATGAATAATAGACAAAAAGGTAAATATCAGTATATTTGTGTATATTGGTAGGGGAATTGAGCTATCAGGTGTAATAACCATGGAAGAATAGGGAGAACCTGTAAGTGAAAAATCAATTCACCTGAAATAAAAATAAAATGCAAATAATAATTATTGTAAGCACCTAACGCTGTTTTTATGTATCTTGCAAGCTTTGTCATGGTATTGCTAATGCTGTCTTGAATAGCTTGACACCTGCATCTTACTCTTTTTACTCAGTTTTTGCTTACCATGGATTAATTTTAGTAATGTCTACTTTTGATTGCTATGGTATTATTTCACATACTTCACATACAGCTTTTCTTTTTAGCAATGTTATACAGTTTTTCTTTTTGGCAATGTTATATTGTTATTTTTAAATTTGTATTTTATATTTTTATAATGTTTTTGGCTGTGTCTTGACACTTATTATGAACTGCCACCTTAGTAATGACATACTACATGAGCAGAGTAGGATAAATTTGACCCTAGGTGGCCCATGCTTTGTACAGCCCCTCGATACACTCGCCTAACTTGCAACATACACCTTTAACACACACCACTCAGAGCAATTTTGCATCTAATGCTCCTAACCAGAATGATAAAGAGGTTACCGTTCCGATTTCATACCATCACCACACTAATCTAAAATTCAAGAAATGCTCTAACAAGCTTTGCCTTAAATGCATCCGCAACATACTGCTAATAATGATGAGGAACCTATTTTCTGCAAAAGCAGTAACTTGATTTATCTTTTAACCTGTTGAATCTGTAACGTGAAATACATAGGACAAACTGGTAATATGCTCCACCTCAGGCTAAACCTACACAGATCAGATGTCAAAAGGTACAATAACCACACTAGCAATATGCTGAACAAGAAGTTGAATATAATCATTTCGAGTCACACTGCTTTTCCAATATTTATGTTTCTATCCTAGCTCAAGTACGCCTATTGCCTATAATCAACAAGAAGAATTATTCATGTTAAAGCTAAATCTATCCATATGGGCTTAACAACAAATTCAATCATAAAATTATCACGAATTATATTAGATATTTGTGAATATGATAAATTCCAAGTAACCAAAGGTCTTTCTGCTTCAAAACCTTATAGGAAACACAAATCTGACAGTGTATGGCTATCATACACTGTCAGATTTGTATCGTACACTGTCAGAGTATCACCACACATAAATATAAGCTTGGTACATTTCAACAGACCATTACTGAATGGGATACCAGTCAGTTCAATGTAAAAAATATTGACGATCTACTATTTTGTACAAAGCACAGCATACTAAAAGTGCTTTACTGATTTATTCTTTAAATTTTAAATCAAAACACCTACTTGACCTTATTACAGATATATGCAAATTTAGATTAAAATCTAACTTCAAGCTTACCAATGTTAATAATACCACCATCATTTTTAAATTCAATTCCTGCTTAGACAACTTCTATATTAAAGACTGTATTAACATCTCCAGATGGCTGCCATAACTTGAATATTATATCGAGATTTAGATACGATAAACCTTTTGGACTCAAATCTGTAATTATAAGCAACTAGCTACTAACATGGACAAATTTAATCCCAATCTAGCCTCCAATATTAGTATTTGTCAACAGGCTAATTTCCAACCTTTTATTGACCAACACCATGGCCATATTATAACAGGTAATTTAGAAATCATCCACGATAAAGAACTCGGAAACAACATGCCTTATGGCTTCAGATACAGGACATGTCGGCTAAGGTAAAGAAAGCCCACATGAGAAGTATGCAAAAGTTCGATGAAATTTACCAGTAAAAGTACTTTGCCGTATAGTATTGTTGCTCGCTCGGTAAACAGACAGTGAGTGTTATCGGTCTGGAGTAGAAGTTGAATCTCACAGGAGCTTGAAACCCTCCCGAAGTGTGGGGGGGGTAACCCTACCTTTTTTCTTTAGTATCACTAATTGAATTAACTAATTGAATCACGAACAGAGTCATACTGGAAGTTCTGGCATCATAAAAAATGTTTGTAACGTAGTTTCGCCATTAAACTTTTTCGAAGTTGGCCATGCTTCTCATGTGGGCTTCCTTTACCTTTGCCTTTTTTTTTCTTAATAAACAATTTATCCACTAGTCCACCAGTGATTCTAAAGAAAAAAGGTCAGGTTACCCTCTCCACTTCGGGAGAGTTTCAATCTCCATGGGATTCAATTTCTACTCCTGACCGATAACACCCACTGTATGTTTATTGAGCGAGCAACAATACAAATGCCGTTACAGCAAAGTACTTTTACCAGTAAATTTCATCAAACTTTTGCGTGCTGCTTCTCATGTGGGCTTTCTTTACCTTCGCCGACCTATCATAAGATAAACTTCAAACTTTTAAAAAAACAGTTATATCAAGATTTGCTCAACTTCTGTTTCAAGCTCTCCTACCTTCACACCATTCCCATTGAAGCCTTCCAATTATGGATTAATTCCATATTAAAGGCTATGCTACAACATTGCAAATCATCTTTTCCACAGGTTTGTACCACCTTCAGGAATCAAATTCAATTCTTTCATTTTAAAACAGCAATTGGCTGACCTACAGAAACACTTCATTATCACCCCTGTTGATAAAGCTGCCTGCAATTATGCCATTATCTGCAAAACCTTTTATTTCCATACATTAAATGCAGAATTAAATTCCAGTACCACCTACAAGTTCATCACTAGCAATAGCAACATCATTACTAAAAAGTAGATTGCTTTCAGCAAGAAACTCAATATTAGCTTTACCAATTACAAATTTCCCAAGTTTCATCACTTCCTATAAATATGCTCATAGACCCGGAAAAACACGAATGGTTACTTAAACTTATCATGGACATCCTTCCCGACAGCATTAATAACATATTAATTACATATATTAATAACAATCTGCCAGTCTAAAATGCTCTAAAAACTAATAACATCACTCATATGCAAACATTTGACTTCAGCAGTCTATTCACCAGCATAACTTAAAATCCATGCTAAATATTATTTACAACTACATAGATATTATTGGTTGTAAGTCTGTCTTTTGGAATAACTTAGTTAATCTTTGTGTTTCCAACAATTACATTTTTGACGGTAAATCTATCTACTTACAAACCATAGGCACCCTCATGGGTGGCCCCACTAGCTGCATCTTAGCTAATCTATACCTATACTGGTCCGAGACAGCTCTACCGTCAGACATACAGCTTTATAGATACATTGATAACTTGATAATTTTCAACTACACAACTTTTAAACAGGACTTTGCTGGTTTTTACCCCACAGAACTGACAGTGGATAAAACAAATAATAATGACCTTTCAGCCAACTACCTAGACCTAGATATATAAATCGGCAGCCCCCATACTGCTATCAACATATACAACAAGAGAGAAGCTTTTAGCTTCGAGGCACTCTAACATTTCTAATCCCATTGGCACTCTAACATTTCTAAAAAAGTTCATGCAAACAATTCTTTCCCAATGTATAAGAATTGCTACAATATGCAATAGCATTAGTCTGTTTTCAGACAACATTAAAATACTCTACAATAAATTACTCGTAATAAATTCCCAGCTGCTTTCCTCTACCATCACTTCAAAAAAGCATTTAATATTATTAAATTTAAAAACATTATAAACTACGACCTAGTTCTAAACATCATGTCAGTAGACTAACCTCCTTTATATTCTGTCCTGTACATGTTTAGTTTCATACACCCCCCCCCCCCCGCCGACTCTGTCATGTCTCACAGTGTGGAAAGCTCGTGCACACAGATTGTCTGTTGATGGCGGTATTATGTTTCTTGTCTTGTCGTCGTTTTTGTGTATTTTTATCTTTCATCTTATTTATATTATTTTTTGATTTTAATTTCTTTAACATTGCCACTATTGACTTGAATATATGAGGCAATTGTCCAGTCATCCGTCCAGGGACCATCTGTGGTACGGGCTTGCAACCCCGGACTGCCCGAGCACTACTTTATTCACCTTCATTTCAATTACTTTCTGCTGTTCTTTTTACTACATTTTATTTCTCTTGAACAATTAGCCTGGGCCGAAAGCAATATCAAGATGCTATTTCTCTGCTATTGCTACTTGTTTCTTCTATTACAAAGTTTAATATCTTTTCCACACTACTTCGTAGCATGAGGCCTTTGCCTTAAATATTTTATAATTTAACAAAGGTTAAATGTAAAGCAAATTTTGTTAAAATTTGTAGATAACAGGTAACTGAAAATAAATTTAGGAAAAAGTATGTTTGGAAAGCACATCATATGTGGGAAAAAAATTCCAAATCAACAATAAAATGAAATCTTGGGATAGTCAGTGGTGGGAAAGGAAGTAAATAGAACTCTTTGGAAAGTTAATGTGTTTTTGATGTATAGTGTCATAAAAATTTTTTACAGCTAAACTTTTCCAATTATTCTTCCAGTATGCTAACTGGGTTAATGTTGGCTCTGGGCTCCCAGGCCTCAAATTCTTCCCTAGTTCTGTGGTGTTGTATATGTGGATTCCTAGACTGCTGCCTTCATTGGTGCCTCCATAGCCAGGTGGGAAGAAGCAGCAGTGCGTAGCACACGCTTCTTGATTAGACCGGGGTTCGAGCCAGTCACCATCAAATACAGAGGATGCGGAAAGGTCAGGGAATGACCACCGCATATCCCCTGAGCAATATGGCCTTAGTTGCTAATGCTCCTAAAAACCAAATAACAACAACAACAAGCTGCCTTCATTAGTAATGGTGACTGATAGAAGTAACTTTAAAAATTAACATCTGTCAGACACCGCTTTACCAGCTTAGGGTTAATTAGGGATAACTGATGTTCTGGAGAACAGGTCATGTTCAACATATATTTTCTTGACAGCTGCAGTTTTTCAGGCTACCAAGGGCTAGCCCCTTCATTATACTGGCCTTGACTGAAGGAAGCATGATAGCACAGTGGTAGTAAGGAAAGATGCCAAATGTCTGTGGAGTTTCAATAATCGATGCTTGAACATCGATTATTGAAACCAATATATATTACAATCTTAGTTAATGGATTATTAACTAAGTAACACTTCATGCTTTAACCTAGCACCAGTTGTGTGGGACCTGACAAGTGATCCCTAAAAATGTCTTCAACATTAAGTAATGATTAATGTACAAGACATTTTTTCTACCTTCTTAATGTAGTCAAATTTGTATTCAAGATGCTTTAGAAGTGAAAATTTGTTTACTTGGAATTAAAATTGCAAAGAATCAGGTCCCATGTAGTTATTTGTTATGGAAATTCATGAAGGACTGCGTGGAATGTAAAATGCTTTTATTTCTTAAAGAATTACAGAATATTCTCAGATGTTTTGTGGTACTTCCTGTACCACTTGTTCGGTGACTGTAAAACAGCAGAACTGATAAATAATGGTGACTTCATTTACACAGTTGTTAATTTGATTACTTGTCAATATTTAGTCTTTAGTAATTATATGCTTTTTTTTTTTTTTTTTTTTTTATGAGAACCCCAAACACGAGAGGTATTATAACCTATAGTACTTAGTACCATGCTTGGGTTGGAGATTGAGAAGACGAAAGAAGATATTTGTTGACATTGGACTTGAACTTCTGTAGATTGTAATTTTCAGGAAATACGTATGAAGGAAGGTTGTTCCAGAAAACGGCAGTTGAATGAATAAATGAGGAAGATGAAAAGTTGGTTCTGTGGGTTTGAAGTTGGACAGTAAATGGATGTTGGCTGGTGGCTGCACGTGTTCGGACTGTTTTGAAAGAGAGAGCGGGAATTATAGAAGCCAATTCAGAAGAACAGTGCCCATGGAAGTATCTGTAGAAGAGACATGCAGCAGAAACAGTGCGCCTATGAGACAGCGAGTGGAGAGACTCTGTTAGAGATGAATCATTAATTAACCTAACTGCCCTCTTCTGAATGGAATCAAGAAGCCTGAGAGAGGTTTTGGGGGCACCACCCCAGATGTGGGAACAATATTCCATGGCAAGGCGGATTTGCGATTTATACAGAGTGAGCAGCTGTTTGGGAGAAAAGTAACGCCGAGAGCGAAAGAGAAAACCAAGTTTTTTAGATGCACAGGAAGCAATATTTGTAATGTGCTTGTGCCAAGAGAGATTAGAAGTCAGGGTAATCCCCAAAAGTGATATATCATTTTGCCTAGAAATCGGAGTGTCACTAAAGATAAGCGTAGGAGCAGAAGAATCCGAGATATAAGACAAGATTGAGTTTTAGAAGGGTTGAAATCAACTAAGTTGTCTTTGCCCCACTGGAGAATTACCTGAAGATCGGCATTTAAGGAATTGGCAGCAGATTTTCGAGAACATGAAGCTGATTGAGCTGGACAAGGTTTCTCAAAATGGAAAGTTGAATGCAATGTGCTATCATCGGCAAAACTATGGATAGGATTTCCAGTCAATGGAAGAAGGTCATTGATATACAAGAGGAAAAGAGTGGGGGAAAGAACTGAACCTTGGGGTACACCGGCATTAGTGGAGAAGTTAGAAGACAGAGAGCCATCTACCATCACCCTCAGTGAGCGATCAGAGAGAAAACTGGATAACCAATTACAAAAACAGTTGGCAAACCATAAGATGGAAGCTTGTTTAGAAGACCTTTATGCCAAACACGATCAAAAACCTTTGAGATGTCAAGAGCAACTACTTGTGTTTCACCGAACCTTTCCATTGAATTAGTCCATAAATGGGTAACATAAGCCAGAATATCACCAGTGGATCGACACTGACGGAATCCATACTGGCGATCGTTGATCAGACGGAAGGTTTCTAGGTAGTTTAAGAGTTGGCGGTTAATTGATTTCTCCATTACTTTAGAAAGAGTAGAAGTAATTGCAATGGGACGATAATTGGATGGGAGGGATTTGTCACCCTTTTTAGGAACTGGCTGGATATGAGCAAATTTCCAAGCAGAAGGAAAAACACCTTTGGAATAAGAAAGTGAAAAAAGGCGGCAAAGAATAGGAGTAAGTTCAGGAGCACAGGTTTTGAGAACAAGTGGAGAAATACCATCAGGACCTGGAGCTTTCTTAGCATCAAGATTCATCAAAATCCTTCTGATATCCTTTTGACGGAAGACCACAGGAGGCATTGAATGGAGCGTGTTAGGAATGGTGGGAGGTGTTTTACCAAGATCATTAATACATGAGCTCAAAGAAAAATGGGATGCTAGCAGGTCAGCTTTATCCTTGGCTGAAGTGACAACAGAACCATCTGGTTTGGACAGAGGTGGGAGCAGAGATGGGCAAAAGTTGCGGCCAATAGCTTTGGCAAGAGACCAGAATGCTCGGCTACCATTAGGGCAAGAAGCAAGTTTTCTACTCTTAGCCTGTTCAAACTCTAGTTTGGACTGATTAATAACTGCTTTACAATTGTTGCGAGCTTTGGTGTAGGCAGAAAATGAAACTGAAGAATTAGAAACAAGCCAATTACGATATGCAATGTTCTTCTCTTGGACAGCCTTAGCACATTTATTGGAAAACCAAGGTTTAGATAAAGGACGAGATTTTAAAGTGGAGTGTGGGATAAAGGATTCCATTCCTGCAAGAATAATTTCACTGACATGATCTGAGCAAACGTTGACATCAGAAGTTTTGAAACAGTAATCAGACCAAGGAAAAGAAGTCTCGCAGGTCATCCCATTTTGCATTCTTGTAATGCCAAACAATACGAGGTTGGGAATAGCCATGAGATAAAGGTTCCATTGGAGAAGAGGCAATCACCAAGTTGTGATCTGAAGTGCCTAAAGGACCTCTCACTTCAACCTTGTATTTAGAAGGGTTGTTTGTGAGAAAAAGATCAAGCGTATTGGCTGTATGATTAGGATTGTCCGGTATTCTTGTAGGTAAATGAACAAGCTGTGCTAGGTCATTAGTAATTGCAAAAGCCTCAGCATCTCGACCTGCTGGGTCGGTGTGACTAGAAAACGGAAGCCAGCTGGAGTTGTGAACGTTAAAATCACCAAGGAAAATTACCTCACTCTTAGGAAAGTTGGACTGGAGAAAGTCAAGTTGCAAAGAGAGGAAGTCAAAGAGCTCCAAGTGATTAGTGGAGTTGGGAGAACGGTAGAGACAACAGATGAATTTTACACAATGAGGTAGAGAGATTTTAAGCCAGAGAAGATCAAAGAGAGGAGATTCCAAATTGCCAAGTTTCTGACAGGGAATATCAGAACGGACATATGCACAAGTACCACCTTTGAGGCGAAAGGAATCATACAGCAAATAATTTGGACATCTGAGATGAGAAGTAGTTGAATCAACTGATAACTGAGATTCAGTCAGAAAAAGTACATGGGGTTTGGAAGACTGCAAGTGGAAATGGACATCGTTGAGATTAGAATTGAGACCACATATATTTGTGAAATGAATTAGGAAGTCCTTGGGAGGTTTAGATCTTTTCGCAGATAAGCTTGCTCTATTATTTTGACAATTCATGGTGTATTCAATAGTAAGAAAAAGTGGGTGGGACATGCTGTATGAAGTAATGAAATTTTTGGATATGTGGTAAGAATACATGTGGTAAGAATATACCCAGATCCTTGACATAACGTGGCCTCGACAATGCTCCCCGCATACACACTACTCGGACTCCCTCCAGTCACTATCTGGCAGAGTAGAGGTAGCAAGATTATACACTAGCTGATCCGGAAGCTTCCTAGAGAGTTACCAATAGGTTCAATGCTTAATAATAACTGATTTAAAAAATTATTTAAACTGCTAAAATTAATCTTTACCTTATGTTTACTAATTGCTATCAGCTGGTTCAGATCTATTATGCATATAATTACTAAAAGCTAAAAATTAATAAGTAAGAAATGTGTAATTAAATTAGCAACTCTTTATGTAAATTAAGTCACCATTATATACCAGTTGTATAGAAAGTACCACAAAACATCTGAGAATAGTCTGTAATTCTTTAAGAAATTAAAAGCAGATTATACTCTATGCAGGTTGAAGTGCTCATTATTTCACCATTTCTTGATATACCTGCATGCCATGCCACGCCACTCAAAGAATATTTAAGGTTATTTATTATTTTTGCTTTTCACTTCAATGTTGCTCGTTTCATTTTCTGCACCTTGTAAACAACACATTGCTCACACATTTTTGAGATTGGTATGTTGACCAACATGTGACAGATGCCTCTGCCACAGAAAGTAGTTCCTCTATGATTTTTGTCTCAATTATTATGATTATTAATAATGGTTTCTTCAATTATTATTATTTATCTGTTTATTCCTTTATTTATTTAACAAAACAGTGTTGGCATGTGCAAGTTTGAAATTTTGTTCTCTTAACAGTTCTCTAAACTGGAAAATGTAAGTGACTATTACTTTCACATATATATTTTATGATCGCAACTTAGTTCTTTAAATTTCAACAAAATTAATATATATATTTTTTAAAAATAATATGGAAAGTGTGGCATTTTTAAGTGTTTAAATTTGTTGTTAAAAAAAATCACGTACAGTATAATTAAAATAGTGATAATACCACAAGCAAAAAAAAAAAAAAAAAAAATTTTTTCTAGAAATAAAAAACAAAGTTGAAAAAGGATGGCTGTAAGACATGTCTTGCAGAAATTTACTTTCAGCCAAAGAGTAATTAATAGTTGGAACAAACTACCATCTGACGTTGTGGACGTGGGTAGATTGGTGCCTCATTTACTATAATAAAAAAAATAATAATAAAGAAAAGCACCAGTCTAGATGCTATGTGGGTGATAGTTTCATTGGAAGGTGTCAATCATTTAAGTTCTGAATGATTTAAAGTGGTTCCATATTAAATGATTATAGATTCCTCTTTCTTTACATTATATTTCCTCTTTTATTTCATATTTCATTACAAACACACAAAAAATTTATTTACCTGAGAACTGCTTAGTGCATTCCTAAGAGCAGCATTGGCATGAGTAAGGGAAACACCAACCAATTGAGTGTTATCAACCATCAGAATTTGATCTCCTACTTCAATATCACTGGTTAAAGGTATGCATCCTCCTTCCCACATCTCAGAAACAATAATTTTACCATCTGTGGAATTAATTCCTCCTTCTACTCTAATATTTAAAGGTCCGTTCTGCAAAAATGAATGTTATTTTTTCTGAATTTCAATCTCTTAGTATTTTAGTTGAAATTTTAGTATATTTCAACTGAAATCATGTTATTCATAAATAATGCTAAAAAAATATATATTACCCAGTTGCATACTTTTCTCAATACAATTAAATTAAATTGAAAGTGGCATTCTTTCCTCTTCAACATAAGATACCCAAGTCAGCTGTCAACTAGGGGCTCACATCTGGTGATTATGGGCTTGGTACACCCAGGGTCCTGAGCTGGATATCATTATTCTTCTCTTTCTTGGTGACTCCTTTCTACTTCTCTCTCTCTCACACACACAGGGTAACTCAGGAATTTTTTTGCTGGTGCAGCATAAGCCTCAGGCTTTCTTGCACCATATGGCTGATAATAATAATATTTCAGAGCATACAAACGTATCATGCAAGCTTTAAGAACAGAAAAATATACTTAGAAGCCACTGGAACAGCTGTAGAAAAAGTGAAGAAATTTATTTAATTTGATTCTGAGAAAGAGGCTGTCTTGTGTCAGCTGCTATTCTTGCAAGCGTGGTAAATTCAGAACATTTGTTGTGATAATTTTTGAGTTTTCTTTGCTTAAATTACGTTGTAATTTGTAGTGATGTTACAGTGTAATATACATTGTCATTTCCATCATTAATAGTGGAGTGAACTTCATAAGCATAATAGTTTCATTTTGCCATAGAAGTAGGAACAGGACTGGAGATTACACTTGAATTATGTTCAAGTAGAAAACTATTCTGCCGACCGGGTTAGCCGAGTGGGTAAAGTACCTACCCGGCAACCCAAAGGTCGCGGGTTCGATTCCCGCCTCGGGCTTGGATCAAAGTACTGCAAAAACCTTGGGAGGTGCAATATGGCCACAGAAGCCGATGCGCCAACAACTACCAAATCAAAAAAAAAACAACTATCCTCCAAATTAATTATTAATTACACTAGCCAACACATTTTTTACCTCCAAGAACTTAAATGCTGTTTTTAACCAATTTTCATGTGTAGATTTCAAAAATCGTGATAGTTTCACATCACGTCACAGTTATTAAATGTAGAGGGAGTTATGTTTTACCAAAATATGCCAGTTTTGCATAATCTAGCCAGTAATGTATGACATACTGATTTAATTTTAAGAGATATAAGCTAATTCTCTTAATTTTAGCAATCGATTCTGGCCTCTGTTTTCTTGTGATAAACATAATCAGACTTCTGCCTATGGTTCTTAGGTTCAAATTCCCATGCAACAATTTACACTTTGAAGAGAGCACACAGCATTTTTGATGAAGAATTTTGTAGGCTGTGACAAGGTTTTCCAAATATTAACTGATTGTGACATGTTCTCAGGGTTGTAAATCTATCTACCAAACAGTAATGGGCAAGGTAATAGTGATAAAGTTCAAGTTAAGGATTCCCCAGATGCCTCCACTTAACAAGATTTCGACTATTGGCCAGTAAGTTCACGTTGTGAGGTACATTTAGTCAAACAAGATGAGTTGAATGATTTGGCTCAAGACTTAAATTTGCTGAACGAACAAGCTGAACTGTTAGGTTCTAGGTTACAGCAGTGGAATATACTTGCAGCAGGAACAAATATTTAAGTGTTTTGAAAAAGACATGAAAAGTGTTCGAAATATTTTGCTACGGAGGACAGTATGTGTTTTTGCAAAGACATTATTGGAGTTCTGAAAAAGTCTAGGTGTCGTGCATAAGTCAAATGAATGGCGTTTATTCAAAAATGCCTCAAAATTAAGTTTAAAAGCAGTTTTTCTTCATAATGGCAACAAATTTCAACAGTTCCTGTGTTTCATTCAGTTGGACTTAGAGAAAACCATGAAAGTATGTCTAAGGTTCTACATGCTATAAAATACCAGGACTATGGTTGAAACATATGCAGTGATCTTAAGGTTATTGGTTTGCAGGAGGGTGTCACAAAGTGTTTTTCATGTTTATGGGAGAGCCGTGAGACAAGAACATTGTTGTGCAACATTGGGACAAGTTGGATAAGTTCATACTAGGACAATGCAATTTAAAATATATTCCTTTAGTGCAATCAAACAAGGTTCTTCCACCCCTGCACATCAAACTTGGATTAATGAAAAATTTTGTGAAGGGACTAGATAAAGTAACAGATTTGCATACTTGAGAAGTGTGTGTGTTTCCTAATTTAACATATGCCAAAGTTAAGGAAGGAATTTTCGTAGGACCACAAATTAGGAAACTCCTGAAAGACGGTGTGTTTGAAACCCAGTTAAAGGATGTTGAATTGGTAGCTTGGCGATCATGTAAGGTGGTAATACATGGATTTTGGCTAATAGGAAAGAAGAAAACTGTGAAATGTTAGTGTCTAATTTACTTGAGTGCTACAAAAATATGGGCTGTTGAATGTTGTTGAAAATTCATTTTCTTCATTCCCATCTCAAATTTTTCCCTGAAAATCTGGGAGATGCAAGTGATGAACAAGGGGAGCAGTTTCATCAAGATATTTCCACAACGGAAAAGTGGTACCAAGGTCGCTGGGATCCTGTAATGATGGGGGGATTATTGCTGGTTCCTTGTGAGGGAGAGCAAACAGGAATACAAGAGAAAATCCCTTAGTAGCAAACATTTTTAAGGACAATTACTGGTAAGCTGATTATACATTATTGAAATATAACTATTTTGCTATGATTTATGATAATTTTTCTGAAGTGAAATGAGTTGTGGAGAACGTATAATATTTTTTTACGCTTGTATTACAAACTTGAATTATACGTATATATCCCTTTATTTTAACATTAAACGCTGGTACATCTTTTGATGTGGACATGATAGAGACTTTTTATGGCAATTTTGCTTGTTATTTTGTTATTTGCTTGCACTGTGTGTGTGTGTGTGTGTGGGGCATATATGTAGAACTGACTATACCAGGACATAATGCCAGAAGATATGTCCATATGTGTGAGGAAATTAAGGATCAAATTTTTGGATAAATTTGAGTACTTTAAAAAACGGATCAGTGCCCCCAAATGAATTAAATCAAGGAACTTATTGACTATTCAATTGCCTTGGTGGATCTGGCTGCACAGCAGGACAATCATAAGCAGAAGAAAACTGGTCCACAGGAGGTAATTTCTGCTAGCTCTAATAAGAGGAAAACAATATTTTATGCAATAAGGATAGGTGAAATAGGACCAGGGTATGGCTGCTAGGCATAAAAGGTGATACCAATGTACATGTTGGTAATAATGGTGCTAAGCATACACAATAAAACTAAATCCTCTTTGGTAAAAATCTGGGGGGTGAGGGCACATTATCTGCCAGGCCACTAGAAACTCTAATATCCCATTATATTTGTCTCTTGGGCAAGCACCAGTTTCTTCAGTGATTCAAATTCATATAATAATTTACAAAGTTTTAATTTGAGATCAGGACACTCCTTATATTAGAAACAAAGAAAAGAATCAGTTGAGCTAAGATTATCAACTAGATCAACCTCTGAATACATACCAGAGGATATGCAATTAATCAGCTCATTACTCATAATTGCCTATCACTGTTTCCATCTGAATGTTGAGAAAAAGATAATGCAACTTAGGACTGAATTTGAAGTTTCTGCAATTTTTCCCCAACATGATAGGAAGTTTATAAACGAGAGCCTTGTCATCCAGTTAGCATTAGTAGAAGCATATGATGCAAGAAAGCAAGCTTATACAGCATCAGCCAAAAAAAAAAAAAAAAAAACTTCCCATTTCACCCATCCATTTACTCCAAAAGTTTGTCCAGTTCTTCCTTGAATTTATTTTAAGCTATCAACTTCCACAACGACTGATGGAAGTTTGTTCCAGCAATCAACATCCGCTGGCTAAAGGCAAATTTCTGCACATCTATTATACAACTGTCTTTCCACAATTTAAATTTATGCCCCTTCAGATGCATAATCTGAGTAAGAGGTAGAATCCCATCAGCACTGAATTTGCTCAAACCATACAAGGCCTTATACACACCACAATCAGAATCACCTCGTAGGTGCCTAGTCTCCAGATTGCAATTTGCAGAACTGAAGCCTTTCTTGAAAAGAACACCCCTTTGTTCTGCTCACCAGTCTCATTGCCCTTCTCTGTACTCATTCCAGCTCTACATCCTTCCTAAATTGATGCCTCCAGACCCGTATGCAGTATTCGAAGTGTGGCCTGACCATTGCCTTATACAAGGTTGGCCATGGAGAAATTGTGCAAGGTTCATGGGGCAAAATTTTAATAAAAGCGATTGTTTTAATAGAATTGGGATACATCTGATTAGAAGGGGGGGAGCAAAATATTTTCTAATACTACAAGGCAAAGTTAGGTTGTTCAGATATAACTAGTTATGCAACTATCTAGCTGTTTAACGACGGCCATAAAGAGGTGAAACAGATTCTTACATTGCTTCTATTGAGCCATTTAGTAGTGTAAGAAGTGTGGAGTGGTTATAAATGCCTACTAGGAGGTCCACACGATATAGTTATATGGACTGTGTTAGAATTACTGATCCAGTAGTGCAGTAAATAAATTTAGTAGTAGTAGTAGCGGCAAACGATACAAGAAAACGAGCTTATACAGAATTAATTAAAAAAAAAAAAAAAAAAAAAAAATTTAACAAAAAGGGACTGTTTTAATAGAATTGGGATACACCTGATTAGAATGGGGGGGAGCAAAATATTTTCTAATACTACAAGGCAAAGTTAGGTTGTTCAGATATAACTAGTTATGCAAACTACCTAGCTGTTTAACGATGGCCATAAAAAGCATGCTTCCACAACACCAGATGGAAGTTTGTTTCAACAATTAATTACCCTCTAGCTGAAGGTAAGTTTCTGCACATCTATCCTACAACCATCCTTCCCCATTTTGAATTTATGCCCCCTCCCCTATGTAGCAAGAGGAATGATTCCATCAGCTTTCCCAATCCACTCAGAGCCTTAAATACCTCAACCAAATCTCCTTGCAGGTGCTTAATCTCTAAATGCTGCAATTTGCAGAACTGAAGCCTCTCCTAGTAAGAGTACCCTTTTATTCCTCCACTTAATCCCATTTCTATTCTCTGCACTCATTCCAACAGACCCAAATCCTTCCTAAAATGATCTTCCAGACCTGTATGCAAGATGTACTCAAGATGTATTGTCTTACATAATGGGATAATCATCTCCTTGTCCCTGCTGGCAAAATTCCTGTATATCATTAACAAAATCCCATAAACTGTCCTGGCAGCCTGTCTGCACTGTTTAGAAAACTTCATATCTGGCTGCACAATTATCCCTAAGTCTTTTTTATTCTCAACTGCACTGAGTATGGTACCACACAGCAGGTGCAATCTGGAATTGCTGTTTCCCATATGGAGTACCTTTTATTTGTCAATATTAAACATAAGTTGTCACTTCTCAGCCCATCATCCTAATTTATCTAGATTGTGTTGCAGTGGAAAAACACATGTATACAGGAATTTTGCTAGCAGTGACAGGGAGGTGATTATCCCCTTGTATAAGGCAATGGTCAAGCCACATCTTAAGCACTGCATACAGGTCTGGAGGCCTCAATTTAGGAAGGATGTGGAGCTGCTAGAATGAGTACAGAGACGGACAACGAGATTGGTGAGTAGAACAAAGGGGTGCTCTTACCGAGAAAGGCTTCAGTTCTGCAAATTGCACTCTGGAGACTAGGCACCTGCGAGGTGATCTGGATTAGGTGTTTAAAGCTTTGATTGGATTGAGCAAGTTCAGTGCTGATGGGATTCTTCCTCTTGCTCAGAAACCTGCCATTAAGATAGCAGAGAAAAACCTTCTGAAAAAGGGGTGACAGAAAAGGAAACATGCCTGGATGACAGAGGAGATATTAGAGCTGATGGAAAAGAGAAGTTACAAATCAGACATGAACAAAAATATAAGGAGATAAGTTATAAAACTGAATGGAAGATCAAGGAAGCTAAGGGCCTATGGCTGGAAGAAAGATCCAAGAAATTGAGGAACTGCAGAAAAGGCATGATTATTCTAATCCGCATAGAAAAGTAAAGGAGATGGCTGGATTGTACAAAAAGAAAAAATTCTGAGCTGGGAAAAGTATATATCACAGTTGTTCAAAGAGAATGAAGAGACAAAAGGAAGCATGAAGGAAATTGATCTTGATATTTGGTGAGGTGAAGAAGGCTTTGAAAATGGCAAAGAGTGATAAGACTGCTGGAGAGGATGGAATAGTGACAGAATATCTAAACTTGCTGGGTGAAAATAGCATCAAGGCTCTGACACATCTGCTCAACAAAGTTTGACTCAGGGAAGATTCCTCAGGATTGGTTGAAATCAACTTTCATACCATTATCAAAAAAGCCAAATGCAAAGAAGTCATACATTAAAGTTATTTTTAAGAATAATTTATCTTTGCATCCAGGGTAAATGGAAAAGGGAATAGGGAAGACTCAGTTTGGATTTAGGAAGGGTGTAGGTACCAGAGAAGCTATGTTCAGTCTTTTGGTATTAATAGAAAGATGTCTGGAAATGCAACAAGATGTCTATGTTTGTTTCATAGACTATGAAAAAGCAATTAACAAAGTTTAACATAGAAAATTGTTTGCTATCCTGCACCAGATAAACCTAGACAGCAAAGACATCCAAATAATTGAGAATCTGTACTGTAATCAGTGTGGTGGTGAAAGGTGAGCTGACAGAATAAATTATGATAAAGAGGTGTTCGACAGGGATGCTTTCTCTCTCCATTACTGTTCAATCTCTATTCTTAAAAAAGTTATAGAGGCAGTGGAAGATAGAGCAAAAGGAATTGTTTTAAATGGAGCAGTCAAAAATAATATTTGACTGCTCCATTTTAAAAACTCATGGAAATAGTTAATGGAGAAAGTAATAAGATGGGTCTTCGGATAAATCCCAGTAAGGCTAAATGGATGGTAGTTAGCCCCAAAGAATTATACAAACCTCACACTGAAGTTCAATGAGAGACTGATTAAAAAAGTTAAGAGTTATGTCTATTTAGGAAGAGAAATTGACAAAGGGGATGATTCAACTGAAATTAAAAGAAGAGTTTAAATAGCAAGATCAGCCATTCTCAAAATGAAAGGTGTTTTATATAATCTGCAATTGGATCTAAATCTTTGACTAAGAGTAATGGTCCACTCATCTGATCCACTCTACTCTATGGTTGCGAGACTTGGATGTTAAAAGAAAGCAACAATTAAGAAATTGGAGGCATTCAAGATGTTCACATATAGAAGAATATTACGTATTCCATGGACAGCTAAAGTTACAAATGTGAAAGTGTTGAAATCAGTCAGCAGTGAAAGGAAATTGCTGTCTATAATCAAGAAATGAAAAATTTCTTTTTTTGGTCACATTATTAGACATCAAGAAGAATATGCGGTGCTGCAAATCATTGTGAGAGGAAGAAGAAGAATATCATGGCTGGATAATTTGAAGGAATGGACAGGCAAAACTGTGGAACAATTATTTCATGATGTTCACAACAGATGCTGATCACCAACCCCAGATGGGATGGCAACCTATGATGATGATGGTATGCATACAAGATGTGATCAAAAGGTTCAGGGATTGACTTTGTATCTTTGAAATTGCAGCAAGCTGCAACTTGTTGCAACATGTCCGGTAATTCATCTAAGCACAGTAATATATGAAACACATACATAAAACACAGTAATACATGAATCATTTATCTGTAATCAATTTGAATTAGCATGTGTTGGATAGAAGGTGGTGTTTGTATATGCTTTGTCACATTTTAAAATGAGTGATTTTACTGAGCAGCAAAAGTACTTTCTTGTAGTAGTATTTTCTTAATGCTATATATATATATATATATGTGCATTTGTAGCTTCTGTGACCAAAGCTTTAGAGATATTCCAAAATTCTAATTATTAATCTCTCTCTGCTATATGCCCAGCTGATAGAGGCCATGTAGCATCTTAAATTGCCATAAGTCACCTTTCTTGTGCTGTTTAGTTGCCCTAATCAAGGATTTTGAACTCACTCATTTTATAGATGCCAATTCTGATATTACCACAGATACAGTTAAGACTAAATGTACTTGCATAGTTTAATACACTAACTTGAAATTATTTCAGCTTGTTTTCCTAACATTAGCTTCCAACTCTTTCAATTGGCACACCTGCTGGTAACAGCTACTTCAGCAACAAATAAGCACTTTTGAGATTCGTGCAAGCATTACTTTGACCATATCATCAGTTAAACACATATCTATAATATCCCTAACCTATTAACTAGCAGTTTCCTTAAACCCTTAAAATATCCTCAATTCAATGATACTGACAAAAACCCTTACACCACCTTTGTGTGAGCCACACTGATAAAATTCCTCCCCAAAAGCCTTGCAGGGTCCCTCAAATCTTTGATGAATTCACAAGGCTTTCAGCATATAGCCCCCCCCCCCCACACACACACACCATCATGCCTGGGCTGAACTGCACATACATATACATTTGGACCTAACTCTTAGCATTCTTTAGCATGGTCCTATATTTATCTAACAAACATCAGTTCATATATGTTTAACATCATTAGCCCAAATTAATAATAATGCTCTCTTTACCCCTTTTAAAATCTAATTGTCTGTTGTGACATCTTTAGAGAATTTAAATCAACAAAATATTACAGTAATTAACAGTTACAAAAACTTTATCAACTACTGGACTTAAAAATTTAAGCTTAAAAGATAATGTAAATTTACAGAATTTGAGATATGGTACGAATTAAATTTACAAAATATTACAGGAAAGAAGTCCTCAAAATTACCAAAATTAAATTTATAAAATTACAGAAAGAAAAGAAAATTACAAGATATTTAAACAAATTAAAGGAAAACAGTTTATGGTTCCTGCAGAAAATAATGGAATCATATGGATGATAAAGATAAGAAGAGATGGGTTATCTGGACACGTATGAGAGTCTGTTGAACGATTGTGAAGGAAAGAGCTGAAGGAAATAGAGGAAGACCAAGACTATAATATATAAAACAGATAATAAAAAAATGTCAACACTAACTCTTTTTTTTTTTTTTTTGAAATGAAGAAACTGGCAGGAAGACTAAATGAGTGGAGAACTGTATTGGACCAATCTTCAGATTGAAGAAGAAACACTTCGTTATTTATCATATCTACAATGAACAGTGAAGCCATCAACATAAACAAACAATGCAACCAGCCAGAGATCATTTATTCAAACAACTGGGGGGGGGGGAATGGCTGTAACCCACGTTATAAGACAACTATGCTAGAACCGATGTCTATAATTTTTCTCTAATTCAGTGATTCTCTAAAAGTCTAAGAATCCTTTTAATGTTATACTATTGAGCACAATAAACTTAGTTTGTATTCAGTATTTTTTAACAGCTGAAAAAAACCCACATGAAATGAATAGCAAAGTGGCCTTGACATGAATCTGTTGTTTACAACATCATCATCAGTCATTTTCAATCCACTGCAGGATGCCTCTCCAGCAACTTTCCAGTTCCTTCTGTTTTGTGCAATGGCGATCCATTTACTACCCACAAACTCATGAATTTCATCTATCCATCTCCGCCCTTATCTTCCAGGTTTTCTTCTAGCTCCTCTTGGGTACCATTCTGTTATTTTCTTAGTCCATCTGTCATCATGTCTTCAAGCTATGTGTCCTGCCCAAGACCATTTTAGTTCTTTAGTTTTGATAAGAATGTCCTTTACTTGGGTTTTCTGCCTAATCCATGTGTTTCTCTTCTTATCTAACAGTCTGATTCCCAATATAATTCGTTACATTCTTCACTGTGTAGTTCTCAGCTTCTCTTCCATTCTTTTGGTGAGTGCCCAAGTTTCACTTCCATAAGTCATGGTGGGCGAGTATACATTGGTTCATTATTTTACATTTCAGACAAACTGGGATATTGCTCCTTTTACATACAGTACTGTATCTACATTGTACGTGACTGCAAAGCTGCAGGTTACCGGGATAGTGACAGATAAAACAAAATGTTTAATGTATTCACGTATGAACAAACAAAATTTTCAAAAATCCTTTATTTTCACAAAAAACATGTTGCAATAAGTCAACATAAATAAAATTCAAGCAATTTACCTTATTGCTTCTTTAAAAAGTAATTTTTTTCTGTTGTTTTTAAAGGGAGAAGCTTACGAATTAAAGATTTTGCAAATAGTGTTAAAAATATGATCTTACAAAAAATTGTAAGATCATATTTTTTAACAACACTAATTAAAAATCTTTACTTGCTCAACTTCCTGCTATGCTTCTAGCCACACAATCAGTCTCTAACCCTTGTAGTGCTTCCTGATCTATGGGAACATCGACAGACTTCTCCTCCAGTTCTTGTTCTTCCATTTCTACATCGCTTCCCTCTGTCCTTTTCTCATTGGTGATGTGCTTTCAATAATGATTTTGTCTGTTAATAAGTGCTGATAGATCACAATGTATAGCAATTTGTCCCCTGATTTGCTCTTTATTGGTCACAGTTTGATTCTCTCCCTCAGCTGTTCTCAGAAAACCACTTTTTTTCCAACAATTTTGAATTGAATATTTCAGAAAACTCTCCTAAGCAGGACTAATTTTGTATGCTACTTTCTTTAAAGTCAACAGCTTTAAAAATTCAGGAACATCATGATCTGATGAGGACAGCAAAGATAAAAGTATCTCGGGTCTGCAGTTTACCTTAAAAAGCAACGCTAATATTTTTCTCAGAATTTCTTTCAGTGGCAGGGTGAGGCAGAAAGACCTATGGTATAAATAGCAGCATTATATGGGTGAGTGGTGTATTTATACATGTATTTATTTGGAATATACCTTTTGTTTATATTTATCTGGAATATATCTATTTATAGTTACATTTATTTGGATAAACAATATAAGTGTTCTGAAACATCACAGTTATCATTTACAATAAACTTCTATATTAGACTTCAAGTGACATAGCCTCTAAATCAGGCATGTCAAACTGATAGTCCAGCAGCCAACATGGCCCTCAGTCTTATGCCCCTCCAAATGTTTTCAACTTTTACAGCACATTTTACTGCTAAGGTAAATGGTGACATTAAACAAGATACACTAATATAAAATTCACAGGAAGACTCAGCTACTGCTGCCTCATTTCATTTTTTTTTAAAAGAAAGAAATAAATTTTAAGTTATTTTGATTTTCTTTCTCTTTTACTTTTTTCTTTTAAATTTCTTTTTTTATTTTTCTATTAAAAAGAGCTTTACAAAAAGTAGCGCTTTTTAATAGAAAATTGCACTGTTAATTTTTCTTGCTCCAGCACTGCTACTTTCCACGTCATGGTTATTTTTAGAGCCAATTTTCACAGTTTTATTATTATATTAAAGATCTCTAAGAGCACTTTGCATGTTAAAACTGTTTCTGGTCAGAACCTCTTCACCTGGATCACTAGAAACTGTCTTCTGATCTGAACTGCAACTCATGCACTCACATGGCATCTGTTGGATTCATTTTAAATTAATTGAGCTATGATTATCAACTATATCCACCTCTGAATGCATGCCCCACGCAATGCAAGTATTGAACTTATCACTTGTATGGTAATCACCTATGACAGTTCCCATCTGAATCACCTTTGGGTGAAGTATTTGAAGTGGATCTTGTAACAACCATTCTTAAGGTAAGAATTAAAACTTTGAATTAAACTTTATTAATTACAAATTTGCAAAACTCAATTACAAAATACCAAACAAGAATAAATGAGAGAAAGTAATATTAATATTTTTATGGTATTTCTTAGAATTTAAGAGGTCACTCATCACCCAAATTGAAACACATGCTCACATAGCATCTGCCACATAATTCTATAGCTGTTTGCATTTCATGTTTGTAAAGCTGCCAAAACTAAAGAGGAAGAATTCGACAGCTCCCACAGAGACATGCAATTGCTTCCATTACATTTGTTAAATGCTAAACAAAAAATAATTTTTTTTAATATATAGTACAAGGTACAAGCCAAAAGTTTCCAGACTGGCTGTGTGGAGAGCTAACCACATGTAGTATAACAGTACACTGTTAGATACCACTTACAGTGCATGGCTAGTGGTAAAAAAATAAATTGCAGCCATTATCAAACCGCTGCAGGATGGAAGCCTCCTCAACAATTCATGCTGAGGGAAATGGACCATAATCTGCCACGCCAGTCCAGTGCGGGTTGGCAGATCGATCGTATTTAGCAGTCAGGGGCTTGAACCCCAGTCTACTCAAAGAGCATGTGCCACTGCACTCCTGCTCCTGACCACTCGGCTATGGAGCCGTGGTATCTAACACTAACTCACAATGAACTAATTCATTTTGAGTTAGTGTGGCAAGTTTCAAGCCAATAAGACACTGCTTTTGTGCAGTTGATGTTTATATGTTTCTGTCGAGTGTGTCTTGCAATTTTTGTAGCTGAGTAAGATGGTGGACATCAGGGAACAGAGAATTTGCATCACATTTTGTCATAAAACTTCAGAAAACAGCTTAAAGACTTACAATAATGCTTAAACAAACATTTGGTGATTATACAATGGATAAAACACAAACTTTTCAATAGTATTCACATATTCAAAGTGGCCAAAAAATTTTTTGAGGATTTTGAGAACTCAGATCAACTATTGTCAAGTCAGATTGATGAAAACGTTGAAAAAGTGCACCAAGTCATCCAAGAGGATAAATACCATATGATTAATAATATTGGTGACATTCTAGGCCTTGCTCTCGTGGGTAGCATAGTTGGTAGAATCGGCATCCTCCCCACACCGGGGAAAAGACCTGAGTTCGAGTCAATGACAGGAGGAATTTTTATGGGCCTCTTTCACAACGAGGCTGAGTTAGTTGGTCTCAGACGAGAGAGCAGCATGGTTTCCCCAACGGAATCTTTGGTTTTTCATCCAACAAAACAAAATCTATCACAGAACACATGCAGTTTGCAACAGTATATATGGAGCAATAGCATTAGCATTATTAGTGGCATATGATACAAGAAAGCAAAGCTTAAACAGCATAAGCCAAAAAAAAAAAAAAAACACTTCCCATTACAACTATCCATTCATGCCAAAAATATGTCCAGTTCTTCCTTGAGTCTATTTAATCTATCAACTTCTACAATGACAGATGGAAGTTTGTTCCAGCAATCAATCATTCGCTGGCTTAAAGCAAATTTCCACACATCTGTTATGCAACTGTTTTTTCTTAATTTGAATTTATGACCCCTCAAGTGCACAATCTGAGCAAGAGGGAGCATTGACCTTTCTCAAACTATTCAAAGACGTACACCTCAGTGAAATCATCTCACAGGTGCCTAGTCTCCAGATGCTGCAATTTACAAAACTTAATCCCTTTCTTGGTAAGAGCATCCCTTTGTTCTCCTCACCAATCTCATTACCCTTCTCTGTACTCATTCCAGCAGCTCTACATCCTTCCTAAAATGAGGCCTCCAAACGTGTATGGAGTACTCAAGGTGTGGCCTGACCATTGCCTTATACAAAGGGGCAGGCGCCTCTGTAGCCAGGTGGGCAGGAGCAGCAGTGCGTAGCACATGCTTCTTGATTAGACTGGGGTTCGAGCCCATGACCACCAAATACGGAGGATGCAGAAAGGTCAGGGAATGACCACCGCATATCCCCAGAGCAATATGGCTTTAGTTGCTAATGCTCCTAAAAACCAAATAACAAACAAAAACAAAGCAAACCTCCTTATTGCTGCTAGCAAAGTTCCTGTATATCATTGACAAGATCCCATGAGCTGCTCTGGCAGCCTGTCTGCAAAGCTCTGAAAACTTCATATCTGATTGCACAATAACCCCCTGGGCTTTCTCATTCTCCACTACCCTTAGTGTAGTACAGCATGGTTGGCACATTACTCTGAGGCTAGTGCTACCCCTATGCAGTACTTTGCATTTGTCAATGTTAAACTTCAGTTGCCACCTCTCAGCCTATCTGCTCAACTTTTCTAGATCCTGTTGCAGCAGCATACTGTCATTAACAACCCTGCTAACCCTGTATCATCTGCAACCTGGGATATTAAGCCTGATATACCTTCATCAATAACTATAGAAAACAACAATGGCCCCAACACCAAACCCTGGGACCTCCATTAATAACATTAGTCTATGAAGAGCAGTGTCCATTAATAACAACTCTCTGTCTTCTCCTTAACCATCCCTTTATCCATAGCAGTAACTTGCCCTTAATTCCATGCTGCTACAGTTTGTACAGTAGTGTATTATGTGCCAGAGTATCAAAAGCTTTCCTGAAATCCAAGTATATGATATCAAAATTATTTTCTGCATCCAGTTCCTTTGGAACTGCAGTGTAATATCCAATCAAACTGGTCAAGCAAGATTTCCCCTTAACAAATCCATGCTGTGTCTGAATTATTACTGCATTCTTGTGTAGATAAACATTCATTACTTCTTTAACAAGTGATGCCATTATTTTCCCCGGAACAGAAGTTAAGCTAACAGGTCTGTAACTACTCATGTCACCTTTGATTCCTCCCCCACCTTGTGATTTAAAGTGGTGTATATGCATTAATCTTTCATGGCTAATGGCTTCAGTTAGTCTGGTCAATGCACCAGACTAACTGAAGTAATTCGTTAAAACTAATCTGTTGTGAAGCTGTGCAGTTTTGCTACAAATTTGAGACAGCTTGAATTTACATTACAGAAACCATTTATCATACTTTGTGTGGCTGGTTATTACATCATTCCAAACCCATATTTTTTTTTTACTACAATCAAGATGTTATAATTTTTCCCTGACAGTTATACCATCTCTGCCATGTGTTGTCCTTCTGATAAGCTGCAGAAAATATAGGTTACATGCATTTCACACTAAATGCAGAAATCACTCCCTGGGGCCCATGAACTGTGGTAGTAATGCTGTGTTGATTGGAAGAAAAGTGATTTCAATTTTAATATATGTGACCAGGAGCATTGTCAAGGAGTAGCATTTTTTTTTTTTTTTGGAAAGTCATTTCTGTCAGTATAATTTAATAGCTGAGATAAAGACATGTACAAATAAATCACTCTAAAAATACCTTGAGCAACCCCCTGCTTTTTGGCTTGAACATCATATTATGAGTATGCTTTCTTTGTTGGATTTTCTGTCTAATAAAAATGAAGCAAGGGTTTTAACTTTAAATCTCCTGCTGAATTTCCTCCAAGCAAAAAGAAAAAAAAAAAAGTCAGGTAGCCTTTGGTTGTCTTAAAACCATGCATTCACAAGATTTGTTTCCTTCATTCTTCTGAGGCAGCCTGGTTGATTCAGCATAGCCCAAGGAGCAACATCAGTATAAACAGGAAAGGAGTAATCATCCCTCAGCCATCAACAACCTAGATGAAGATCTGATAGGCTAGCTGCAAAAAGGGGGCTAGACAGTTGGCTAAACCAGCTTCCCCTCTGTCAATGGGCTAACTAACAACAGTCTCTCCCTACATGCAACCCAAACAAAGGATATTATCTGGGTCACCAGTATCAAGGCCATACAAGTCAAACAGCATGCAAGTCAAATAACTCATTTTTTCTGGTCTTATGTTTACTTATCATAGGTCTCAAAAATCTTTAAGACCATCAAAGGTCTCAAAAAAGAGATTGTAATGTACATTAAGTTTGAATTCTGTATATTTTTTTGTTTAGGTCTCTGAATTAATAAACATATTAAATACATGCAGTGAAGTCATTTATTTTACTTGACATACTCGGAGACGAATCTCCCAAAGAGAATTCTGTAGTATATAGCAATAAAAAGTAATAAATTGATTTAATAATATATTAGCAAAAATAATTGCAGGTGTTACCTTATTGAAGGTCAGCATCCTTACATTTTTGCCTTGGAGTTGTAGTTCTTCAAACTGAAACATATAGAACTTCATTTTACATGTAAGTGATATTAATAACATAAAACTTACTATTAAAATATGATATTAAATTCAATCCAGTCTGTTGGAAAATTATAATTCTATTATTTCGGCACATTTCAAAATTTGCATAATCACTATTGTACTATGGAGTAAGACACTGATACACTTAAGATAACTACATAAAACTGAATTCCATTCACAGATTAAAGAAAGTATGTCTACATTTAAGGGCTGGACATGGTCCAGTGGCCACAAACAAGGAGGATTCAAGTTTGAGCCTGTACACTGCCACAAAAAATGCACAGCCCATTGTGAACTGTGGGCAATAGAAAAATCTAACTGTCCTCAATAAAATTCAATATGTATGTAGTCATAACAGATATGTAAACTCTTCTGGCTTCAGCAATATCAAGAATAAGTGGAATTTATTTTTTTTATTTTGACAAAAATAACATCTCTTAACATTTCAATAAATATGTACAAACACTTCAACTTATGGTGATTATTATTGTGTACAGAAAGGAAAAATATGGCAGGAGTGTGGGGGAAGAGTGAGAAATGCTTTTAGTTAAAAATCACAAAGACTCCAAAACAGTACAAACAGTACATACCCATTGCCAGTGTAATACTGCATCAATCTGGTGTAATGTAAATACTGGAAAAACAAAAGTGAGAGTTGAAGTCTCTTATAAACCAAATGAATGTGAGTGATGAGTGGGCCAGCAAATTAAATTATCTTATCACAGGAGATTTTAACCTTCCGGATGTTAATTGGAACTCATGGGTTGGTAGCTCTCTCACTAGAAAAACATTACTCAATTCATTGGATTGCTTTCTATGCCAACATGCTAAAGAGGTAAGAACAGAAAGCAATGTTCTTGATATAGTTATCAGCAGTGATTCATCAAGTATTAAGAATTTTCAGGTGGCAGTGATCACAGCATACTGGTGTGGGATTTCAGACAATAGTTATTTATTCAAAGAAATAACTACTGTAAAGAGTAAAATGGTTTCTGTCTTTGCAAAGGTGTTCTCAGTATTTTTTAAACTCTTTCCAGTGGGAACATCTAACGTTGTTAAAAAAAGGATATGCCAAAATGGAAAATCTTCAGAGAAGTAATCACAGAGGCCACTAAGCACTTTATACCTACTAAGAGATATTGTTCAAGATTTAGACTAAAATGGATGTAAGATGAACTTAGTGGCAGAATAGAAAAAATGCACATGGGATTATAAATTGTCAGAGAATACAAAGTCCTATAATAAATACAAAGTGGCATGCAATCAATTAGGCAGGCTAAGGCAGATTATGAGAAGTCTTTGGCTAAGAGTACAAAGAAAAGCAGCAAGGAATTCTTTGAATATGTTAACACTATAAGGAAAGGCTGAACTACACTGTTCCACTGGCCAAGAATGGTATAACTAACTGTTGGCGATCTAAATAAAGATTTTGCATCTACATTTTATGATGGATGCTTTTAGAGATGGAATTAGCAGAGGACTATCTAATGCTGACTTGGGGGCTAAATGACTTAAATAATAGAAACTAAGGTGGAAGAGAAATTTCTGCAACTAAAAGTGAACAAAGTGCCTAGGGTGAATGGAGTCTATCCAAACATATTAAAAGAAGCTGAAAAAGAGGTAGCTAAACCATTAGCCATCATGATGAGCGCATCCTTAACTTCAGGAAAAGTACTTAGGAACCAGAGTTGTGCATATGTATATTCATAAGGATGGTTCAATAGATAAAGTAACTACAGAACACTAAGTTTAACCAACACACCAGGGAAAATAATGGAATCAGTAGGTAAAGTAATAATGCAAGATCACCTTGATAGGAGTGGACCCATAAGGCAGTCACAGCAATGATTTATTAAAGGGAGATCATGCCTGACCAATCTGATTAATTACTATGAGGCTGTTACAAAGGAACTACAGCAATACCTCACTTAGCACAGCTTCAAACAGCACTGGTTTCACTATAACACAGTTTTCAATTAAGTTTAAGTTGAAAATTTTCTGTACATATTAAAACTCATTCAATAGCCTAGACACATACTCTACATATATGCTGCATTAAATTAAATTAAATTAAAAAATCAATTGAACACAATTAAAAATCAAGTAAAAAATTAAAAGAAGTTAACGGAAATATTGCAAAACGATTTTGCAATATTTTTGTTAAATTCTTTTAATTTTTTTACTTCATTTTTAATTGTGTTCAATTGATTTTTTTACTGTAATGTTATATTCGTTTTAATTTCTGGAGAGTGTCATATGGAAGTGTTCTATGTATCATATTGAGGTAAATTTCTCTTATTCTTTTACAAAAATTGTACCACATGTATGTTCTTGTTTATACTCCAGCACAATCATCAGGTCAGTGGAGTTAACAATCGATACAAATGTTAATCATATTTAGCAGTCACAAGCTTGAACCCCGGTCCACTCAAAGAGCGTGTGCTACTGCACTGCGCTCTTGACCACTCAGCTACGTCTATAGATCGAACAATGTGGTGTTAAAGCCAAGTTACTACTGTGGATAAAGGGATGGTTACGTGGTCATAGACCAAGAATGGTTATACAGGGCCACTGCCCTTCATGGACTAATGTGATGAGTAGGGTTCCAAAGTGGTTGGTACCTTACTATTTGGATCCCTTACTATTTTTAATATTTATTAATAATATTGATGTAGGTATTTCAAGTGTGATGTCTAAGTTTCCTGATGATACACAGGTAGGCCCAGTGGTTAATGACAGTAATCAAGGTATGCTTATTCATGTCCAGTTCCTCCTTAAATTTAATCAACCTATCAACTTCCACAATGACAGATGGAAGTTGGCTCCACCTATTAACCACCCGCTGGCTAAAGACAAATTTCCGCACACCTATTCTACAGCTGTCTTTCCTCAATTTGAATTTATGCCCCCTTAAGTTCATAATCTGAACAAGTGGAAGAATCTCATTAGAATTCAGCGTGTTCAACCATTCAAGGCCTTATACACCTCAATCAGATCACCTCGCAAGTGCCTAGTCTCCAGCCTCTACAATTTGTAGAACTTAAGCCTCTCTTGGTAAGAGGATCCCTTCATTCTTCTCACCAATGCTGCCCTTCTCTGTACACGCTCAAGCAAATCGACATCCTTCGTAAAATGAGGCCTTCAGAGCTGTATGCAGAGGGACAATCACCTCCTTTTCACTACTAGCAAAATTCCTGTATATCATTGACAAAACCCCATGGCCTGCTCTGGCAGCCGGTCTGCATTGCTCAGAAAATTTCATATCTGACTGCATTACTCCCAGGTCTTTTTCAATTTCTACTGCCCTAATTGTAGTACCACACAGTTGGTATGTTTCTCTGGGGTTACTTCTACCCATATGCAGTACTTTGCATTTGTCAAGGTTAAACTTCAGTTGCCACTTCTCAGCCCATCCTCCCAAATTTTCTAGATCATGCTGCAGTAGCACACTGCCATTACTGTCATTAATAACCTTGCCAACCTTTGTATCATCTGCAAACTTGGACACTAAACCTGATATACCTTCATTAATATCATTGATAAATATACTAAACAACAGTGGACCCAACACCGAACCCTGCGGGACTCCACTAATAGCATTAGTCCACGAAGAGCAGCACTCATTGATTACCACCCTCTGTCTTCTCCCACTCAACCATCCTTTAATCCATTGTAGCAACTTGCCCTTAATACCATTCTGCTCCAGTTTGTACGGTATTCTTCCTGCGCAACAGTGTCAAAAGCTTTCCTGAAATCCAAGTATATGATATCAAAATTATTTTTTGCATCCAGTTCCTTTGTAACCACATCAAAATATCCAATCAAATTTGTCAGATAAGACTTTCCCTTTACAAACCTATGCTGTGTCGGAATTATTGCTGCAGTCTTGTCTAGATGATACTGAAATGCATTTTTAACAGTGACTCCATTATTTTACCCAGAACAGAAGCTAAACTAACTGGTCTGTAATTACTCGTGTCACCCTTCAATCCCCCTTTGTGAATTGGGGATACATTTGCACATCTGCAGTCCGTAGAGACCTCTGCTGAGCCCAAAGATGCTCTCATAATTATGGCTAAGGGTTTGCTTACTTACTTTGCCGCCTCCTTTAATATAACTGGATAGATCCAATCCACCCCAGGTGCCTTTCTTATGTTCAACTTCAACAATTTCTCCTCCACTTTGTTCTTATTTATTACAAAATCATTAAGCACCCTGCTACAATTTGATAACCTTCTGTTATTTTCAATCCTTAATAACTTCTCATGTGTGAATGTAGATGCAAAATACTCATTCAGTTTGTTTGCTATCTGAGCAGGATCATCAACAGTCAAACTATCGATATCAAGTGGACCAATCTGATTCATCCTCTTCCTTTTAGAATTTATATAAGTAAAGAAATCCTTGCTGTTTTTCTTAGCATCCTTTACCAAAGATTTCTCGTAATCTGCCTTCACCTTCCTAATCTCCTTTGTGACTTGATTACAGACTAGCTTATATATGTGCCATAGGCTTCTGCGTCGCCTGATAATTTATATACATCCCACGCATTTTTCTTCTCTTCCACCAGTCTCACTAGTTCATTTGACAACCATTTAGGCCTAAACCTTGAACAATATTTCTTAATAGGTATGAAATGTTTAGTAGCTTCCACGATTAATTCCCTGAATGTTTCCCACTTAGAATTTGCTGTTGGTAACATCATCAGTTGATCCCACTGTATAGAATTTAAAAACTGATCATTTAAAAATTATCAGGTGACACTGAAGCGTATGGCACATATCAGCTGGTCTGTAATCAAATCACAAGGAGGTCAGGCAGGCAAAGGCAGATTACGAGAAATCTTTGGCAAAGGATCAAATTAAAATAGCAAAGAGTTCTTTTCTTGTGTAAACTCTAGATGGAAGGAGATGAATCAGATTTGTCCACTTAACATAGATGATTCAACTATTAATGATTCTGCTCAAGTAGCTGATACACTGAATGAGTATTTTACATCTGCATTCACACAAGAGGAGTTATTCAAGGAGGGGAATGCTAGAAGTTTATCCAACTTTAACAGGGAGCTAAGTAATTTTGTAACAGCCGAGAGCAAAGTGGAGGAAAAATTGTTGAAGTTAAACATAAAAAAGGCACCTGGGGCAGATGGAATCTATCCAATTATATCGAAGGACACAGCAAGGGAAGGAAGCAAACTCTAAGCCATAATTATGGGAGCATCCTTAGAGTCGGGGGTCCCCATGGACTGGAGGTCTGCAAATGCATCCCCAATTCAAAAAGGGGATGCAAAGGGTGACACAAATAATTATAGACCTGTTAGTTTAACTTCTATTCTGGGGAAAATAATGGAATCAGTGGTTAAAGAGGTGATACAGCATCACCTAAACAAGACTGCAGTAATAGTTAAGACACAGCATGGGTTTGTTAAGGGGAAGTCTTGTCTAACCAATTTGATTGGATACTATGAGGTGGTAACAAAGGAACTGGATGCAAAAAATAATTTTGATATCATATAGTTTGGATTTCAGGAGAGCTTTTGTTACTGTTGCACATGAAGACTGCTGTATAACTTGTAGCGGTATGGCAGAAGGGCAAGTTGCTGCAATGGATAAAGGGATGGTTAAGTGGGAGACGGCAGAGAGTGGTAATAAATGGACACTGCTCTATGTGGACTAATGTTATTAGTGGAGTCCCCCGGGGTTTGATGCTGTGCCCATTGTTGTTTTGTGTATTTATCAATGATATCGATGAAATATATATAAGCCTTAATGTCCAAGTTTGCAGATGATACAAAGGTTGGCAGGGTTGTTAATGACAGTAAAGACAGTATGCTACTGCAACAGGATCCAGAAAAGTTAGGCAGATGGGCTGAGAAGTGGCAACTGAAGTTTTAACATTGACAAATGCAAGGTACTGCATATGGGTAGCAGTAACCCAAGAGAAACTACCAACTGTGTGGTACTACACTCAGGGAGGTGGAGAATGAAAAAGACCTGGGGTAATTGTGCAGTCAGATATGAAGTTCTCTGAGCAGTGCAGATGGACTGCCAGAGCAGGTTATGGAGATTTGTCAATGATAAATAGAAATTTTTCTAGCAGAGACAAGGTTGGTTGATTGGGATTTATTTGACGCATCAGTATCTATGGCCATAGTTCACCAGAGACAAGGAGGTGATTATCCCTTTATAAGGCAATAGTCGGGCCTCACCTTGAGTACTGTGTACAGATCTGGAGGCCTCATTTTAGGAAAGATGTAGAGTTGCTAGAATGAGTACAGAAAAGGGCAACAAGATTGGTGAGAGGAACAAAGGGGTGTGCTTACGAAGAAAGGCTTAAGTTCTGAAGTTCAGACATCTGAAGAAGGAAGAAGCCGAGGGCACATAGATTCAAATTGAGGAAAGACAGTTGCAGAATAGATGTGCGGAATATTGCCTTTAGCCAGCAGGTATTTGATTGCTGGAACAGACTTCCATCTGTTGTTGTGGAAGTTTATAGCTAGATCGTAGGTATAGCTTAGCTTAATTTTTCAGCACTCACCTCATAGTAATCCGCTTAGTTGGTGGAAAGTTTTACCGCATACATAGTGGTTATAAGATTCTAATAACTTACGGGGATTATGGATTTAAAAACTAAGTTATGGGCTTTATAAAAATTTTTCTAAGAAAGGAAAGCGCACCTTCCATTCTATGGTTGCCTAATTAAATTAATTAAATGAAGAAAGATAAAAGCTAATAGCCGGGCACAAGTGACTTTCGAAATCGTCTTCAGTTAGCTATAGTGGGGGAGGAAAGAGAATCCTCCAACTAAGCAGATTACTATGAGGTGAGTGCTGAAAAATTAAGCTAAGCTATACCTACGATCTAGTCATTACATTACAGCACATAAGGACTCCTTAAAAATCAAGAATCAATTTAACACAAATCCTTTAACTATATATTACACCTCTTCCATATGCCTATCATTTCCACATTTTCCCCAATGCATTCAGATCTGCATGATGGGAAACTCCATTTCACAAAACTATTCATTAAATACTTTTCTGACAAACTCCACGTTACATTCTTAAAGAAATGTCTCACGTATGACATAATCCCCAATTTCGCTCGTATCTGCCCCAGATACAATTTCGAAATCGTCTTCAGTTAGCTATTGTGAGAGGGGGATGGGGGAAGAGAGCGCGCATGCGAGTGTGTTATATACGGGTTGGGTTCCCGAAATGCATTTCAGTGCACGTGGAAACTTAATACGTGCTAAATTCCAAATGGGGGAGAAGTTAGCGGGAATCTTTTTGTTTAATACATTAAGTAATGTATGGCGCTTAAACCACTCAATGATGAGGGCTTCGTTTTGAAGGATTTTATAGCTGAAATTTCATTTGACTACTGTGATGGCTGAATCGATGTGTGGGTTATGATTATAAGATTGGATGTGTTGTGTTAGTTCTATACTTGCTAAATTAGATTTGAAGCTATTAAAGTGGTAGTATGCACGCATGTTGGAAATTTTTGATGTCCCAAATTTTGCTGTTCTACTGCCTATGTAACATGCTTGGCAATCTGATTGGCATCTGATCAAATATATAATGTTGTTATGATCTTGTGTCCCATACTCGTGTGTTGTCTTATGAATTGAATTTGGAACTTAATTTGATATCTGTATTCTTAAAAATCTGTTGAAATCTTCTAGCATATTGTTGATGGTATGGGAGGGCAATAAGGGGTTTATGTATCTTATTCTTATTCACGTGGTTATTAATTTTGCATGGGTTATTAGTGTTATTATGGACTTTGGTGGCCCGAAGTGCCAAGCGATTCTGTGATCAAGTGACTTTGCTCTGAATTAGCGCTCTTTCTTGAAGTAGAAATCGTTTCCTTATTTAAAGCATTTATTAACACACAATTAAATAATCCATAGTAAAGAAAGCAACTTTACTATATTAAGAAGGAAAGCAACCATCTCTTTCCCTTTTATTTTTTGTTATATGTTAATTACTAGCCTCCTAGTGCTTGGTCACAGGGTGGCACTGCTCCTGCCTACACGTGGCGGGGCCGGTAACCTGGAAGGGAAAAGCTCTCCCTTCCAGGGCAAAATGGAGCGAACTGACTCCAATACCCAGGAATCCACTGGGTCAACAGACCCGAATAGAACTGATCCAAGATATGAGAAATCTAGTTCTTTCGGAGACGCCTCTAAGGCAGTCAGAAAAGGCGATAGAAATGACTCTGTCTCCACAAAGAGATTAAAAACTGACATTAAAGTTTTAATTGCTCCAACATATATTATTATACATTCAAATACTGAGAAAACGGTAGGGCAATTGTCACCCTTTCTCATACAAAAGACTCTTGAGAGTTATGTCGGCCCACAAAAACAAGTTAAAAGACTAAAATCAGGCGACATTTGGGTAGAAACGGCCAATGCTAAACTCCGAAAAATTATTACAAATGACAACCTTTGCAGGAATACCAGTAATAGTATACCCACACAATACATTAAATACCTTGAAAGGTGTCATTATGGAATGGGACCTTCTAAATGTGCCCAAAGAGGAAATTCAAATGGAACTTCAGGAACAAGAAGTCATCAGTGTTAAAAGAATTACAATTAAAAAAGAAGGGATAATCACCCCCACCAGGAATCTGATACTCACTTTCAACACCCTAAATCACCCAGATCAGTAAAAGCTGGATGTCTACACTGCAATATAAGACCGTATATCCCGAATCCTCTCCGTTGTTTCAACTGTCAGAAGTTTGGTCACTCACAGACAGTATGTAGAGGAAAATTAACATGTGCAAACTGTGGTTTGCAAGAACATGCCACTTCTACTTGCACAGCTAGAAACCATAAATGTGTAAATTGTAAAGGGGAACATACTGCATATTCAAGGGAGTGTGAAATTTGGAAGAAGGAAAAAATGATACAAAATTACAAAGCAGAAAATGGAGTTACCTATCAGGAAGCTAAAAAGGCGATTACAATAAATATAGCAAACAAACCTTCTTATGTGCAGATTACCACAATCAAAAAGGCTCCGGAAATTAAATTACCCAATTCAAAATGTTGTGGCACACAAAAGGATGTTACAACCCCCCCACCTCCCCAGGAGAATCCATCTCAGAATGGGTTTGTGAGTTTTACAAACCATCTCCATCACAGAAACAAGATAAGATTATCAATACTCCTTTATCTTTCCCACCAGATAATTCAGAAAATGTAAGAAGAAAAGCAAACAAAGAAAAGATAGGTAGTACAGGAAAAAAGATTGCAGAACAAATGGACACAGATGCAAGAAACCAAGGAGAGGAACCAGTTCTCGAAATCTTCGCTGAAGAAGAAATGGATACGGGTAGACCATATTTTTCAAAGAAAGGCAAAACCAAGGTAGACAAAGTTAAATCAGCCCCAAGGAAGCAATCCGAGGGAACATCTAACCCCAAATGACAGATACGATTATCCAATGGAACTGTTGAGGTTTTCGCTCAAACACTAATGATGTTATAGACCTCATCACCCATTACCACCCACTAAGTATCTGCCTACAAGAAACCTATTTAAAACCACAGGACAATAGTATAATCAAAAATTATACCACATATAGAAAGGATTGCAAATGAACGGAACAACGAGAGGAGGAGTTGCAATATTAGTTAACAGACATGTACCTTCCCAAACAATAGCATTGAACACACCATTAGAAGCAGTTGCAGCCCGTCTAGCAATAGGCTTCAACGTTACCATAGCCTCAATATATCTACCCCCTAATCAAGAATTCCTATTTAAGGATTTCAAAGAGCTGATCACTCAACTACCACCTCCATTCTGCATCTTAGGTGACCTAAATGGATATCACCCACTATGGGGCGATCCCAAAATAGATCAGAAGGGTAAGTAAATAGAAAAATTAGTTGTCGAGAACAACCTAATGATTTTAAATGACAGCACACACACACATATTTCCACCTTCCATCAAAAAGCAGTTCTGCAATAGACTTATCAATCTGTTCTCCAACACTGTTCCCAATGACTAAATGGAGCGTGCACGAGACTCCATTGAGCAGCGACCACTACCCCATTATTTTGAAAATAATGAAGAAAATGCCATGCCAAGCCAGTAGGCACCCCAGATGGAAAATATATGATGCAGATTGGGAAACATTCAGGTCACTAGCCAAGTTAGACTGCAACATTATTAAACGAGAATCAGTACAAACATCAGTAGCCTGTGTTACTAATAGTATGCTTCAAGCTGCGGAAAAGACAATACCTAAAACATCTTCTAACATTAGAATATATCCAAAACCATGGTGGAACAAAGAGTGCTGGGAAGCCAAAAAAGAAAGAAATAGAGCCTGGAACCTCTTTCGCAAAAATCCAAAAACAGACAATCTGATACAATTCAAGAGAGCCAGAGCTAAGGTCTGGAAAGTGCAAAAAATAAGCAAAAAAGCTGCTTGGATAAAATCTGCATCCACTATAACTATTTCCACACCAGCTACACTTATCTGGAAAAAGATCAGAAGGATGACAAACAATTCTCAATTAAACCCCTCTCCATTGCTAAATTGGAAGGGACAGTTGGTTACAAATACCTTAGATATAGTCAATGTGCTTGGTGAAAATTTTTCGAATACATCTGCTAATTGTGCATACCCCCACTGCTTTCAAAACGTACAAGAAAGAGGCCAAAAAAATAAAACTAAACTTTTCTAGCAATCAGTGTGAACAATACAACTTGCCGCTCACAGTAGCAGAACTAAAAAAAACTCTGCTACAGGCGAAATACAGTGCAGTCGGTCCTGATGAACTCTATTTTGCAATGATACAACAATTAGATGAACAGTCCCAATTAGCTCTGTTAGATCTATACAACAAAATATACCTTGAAAATTCTTTCCCAAACAAATGGCACCATACAATAATACTAGCTCTCCCAAAACAGGGAAAAGATCTATCAGACCCACAGAACTATCATCCCATAGCTTTGACTAGCTGCTTAGGCAAGATCTTAGAGAAAATGGTCAACAATAGACTAACATGGTATCTAGAAAATAATGATCTTCTCAACTCAGAACAATTTGGCTTTAGAAAAAAATCGCTGTACCTTGGATGTACTTATACAACTGGAAAATCAAGTAAGAAATGCTTTTCTCATGAAACAACACTAAGTCATGGTTAATTTTGATATCCAAAAGGCATATGATACCACGTGGCGATATGGTATACTTAAAAGGCTACATCAACTTGGCCTTAGAGGACATCTACCCCTCTACATATACAATTTCCTTAAGAATCAGACCTTCCAAGTTCAAATGAACAATACACTTTCCAATATATTTTATCAAGAAGAAGGGGTCCCTCAAGGATCTGTACTTAGTGCCACACTTTTTGCAGTCCACTTCAGCACAATAATAGAACAAATCCCAAACAATATCTTTACAACTGTTTATTCTGATGATTTCAGCATTTCTTATCAAGCGCAGCATATGAGGACAATAGAACGGCAGCGCCTCCGTAGCCAGGTGGGAAGGAGCAGCAGTGCGTAGCACACGCTTCTTGATTAGACTGGGGTTCGAGCCCGTCACCACCAAATACGGAGGATGCGGAAAGGTCAGGGAATGACGACCGCTTATCCCGGAGCAATATGGCCTTAGTTGCTAATGCTCCTAAAAACCAAATAACAACAATAGAACGGCAACTGCAAGTAGCCATTAACAGAGTCATAAAATGGACAGAAAGAAATGGATATAGAATATCAGTACAAAAGACTGCATGTATAAATTTCTGCAGAAAAAGGAATCTCCATCCTGACCCAGAACTCAGGCTGAAAGAACAGACATCCCAGTTAAAAATAGTGTCCGTTTTTTAGGATTAGTTTTTGACAAAAAACTGACTTTCCTAGAGCATATCAGTTAAATAAGAGTCCACTGTTTGAAGAAAATTAACATCTTGGGGAGCAGACAGGACAATCCTACTACGTTTATATCGCCTTCTCATTCGGTCTAAGCTAGACTATGGTGCCCCAGTCTATGACTCGGCAAGACCTAGTGCCCTGAGATGGCTCGACCCGGTACATCGCTGTGCACTCTGTTTAGTCCTTGGAGCTTTCCGCACCTCACCCGTTCAGAGCCTGTACGCCGAAGCTCAAGAACCTCCTCTGCAAATCAGAAGACAAAATCAATTACTCTCTTATGCAGCTAAAATAAAATCCTTACCAGACCACTGTCTACAGAAAACTCTTTTTGCTTCTGAATGGGAACAACATTATCAGCAACAACAAAGAATCAATAAACCTGCGAATGTGAGATTAAAAAACCTTCTTCTCAGTAGAGAGCTTAACCTAGATAACATAATTCCGCTGACGAAGCAGTCTACTCCACCATGGATAATCAGACAACCTTTATGTGACTTCTCCTTCCACATTTGGAGCAAACAAACCCTTTCTCATATAAACCATCAACAGCTGCATGCTGCTTATAAGGCACAATTTTCAGATTATTGCTTTCTATATACAGATGGATCCAAAACTGATTCTCATGTGGGAGCGGCAGTTTACTTTTCTGACATCACATTGACCCAAAAACTCCCAAAAGACATTTATACTGCAGAACTGCAAGCCAGTATGTTAGCACTAAACAAAATCGACCATTCAAGTTTTCAAAACAGCATAATTTTCACTGACTCCCGTAGTTCCATGATGGCAATACAAAATATCAGTTCGAACAAACATCCACTACAACAGCAGATTCAATACAGAATATCAAAACTCCTTCAACAACGTCGTAATATTAGATTTTGCTGGATCCCAAGTCATGTAGGAATACATGGTAACGAGCAAGCAGACAGAGCTGCCAAAAAAGCCAACATCCATTATTGTTTTCTGTATTTATAAATGATATTGATGATGGTATATCAAGCTTAATGTACAAGTTTGCAGACGATACGAAGGTTGGCAGGGTTGTCATGGACACTACTGACACTATGCTACTGCAACAGGATCTGGAAAGGTCGAGCAGATGGGCTGAGAGGTGGCAAATGAAGTTTAACATTGATAAATGTAAAGTACTACATATGGGAAACAGCAACCCCAGAGCAACGTATCAACTCTGTGGTACTACACTGACAGTGGTAGAGAATGAAAGGGACCTGGGGGTGGTTGTGCAGGCAGATATGAAGTTTTCTGAGCAGTGCAGACGGGCTGCAAGAGTAGCTCATGGTGTATTGTCGATGACATATACGAATTTTTCTAGCAGGGATAAGGAGGTGATTATTCCCTTGTATAAGGCAATGGGCAGACCACACCTAGAGTACTGTATACAGGTCTGGAGGCCTCATTTCAAGAAGGATGTAGAGATACTGGATGTAGAGTACAGAGAAGGGCAACAAGATTAGTGAATGGAACAAAGAGGTGCTCTTACGAAGAAAGGCTTAAGTTTTGCAAATTACAGTGTCTGGAAACTAGGCACCGGTGAGGTGATCTGATAGAGGTGTATAAAGCCTTGAATGGTTTGAGCATGCTCAATGCTGATGAGATTCTTCCTCTTGCTCAGAATAATCACCTGAGAGGGCATAAATTCAAATTGAGAAAAGACAGATGTAGGATAGACGTGAGGAAATTTGCCTTTAGCCAGCGGGTGGTTGGTTGGTGGAATAGACTTCCATCCCTTGTTGTGGAAGTTGATAGCCTAAATAAGTTTAAGGCTCAGCTGGACAGGTATTTCGAACGAACAGAGGGGTGAAGTGGAAGTGGTTATTTTTTATTTACAGTCCATTCCGGTTAATTGGGACACATTGGGACTAGTGCATTTTGACCCGATTAAGCGGCTGCCCCAATTATCCGAAGTTTCTCGTAAATAGTTAAAAATACAATGTACTCCCCCCCCCCTTTACAATTGGTTCACTGTTCAATCAAATCACGTTACGATGGAGTCACCATTGTAAAGTACCGTTCACTATACGATGTATAATAAGCGCCAGTCATTGTGATCACGTTTGTGAATTGAATTTTAATTCTATTAAACAGTGATTCTAATTAGTAAAAATTAGAGCAATATTATCCAGAGGCTATAAAAGTAAAGATATATTAAGTACAAATTTACCCTTTATTACCTTACCAATTAAAAAATTAAATGATATGTGAAATTCAGAAGAATATACGATATAATCGGAAGAATTAATACGTACTGTAATATGTACATACTAACTAAACTAGTTGACATTTCTGTTCACTGTCATTTGTGGGTGGGGGTTAAAATTTAAAACAGTAAAAAGATAAGCAATCAATAACAAAGAACACCGCACACACACACACACAAATTGCAAGTAACACGATACGCGCAAGTGAGAACGGAGTAACAAATTACGAAGCTTTAAAAATAGGAATGAAGAGAAGATTATGAAAATTATTTTTTTATATGATTGAAGATTTCATGGAAGTGTAAACACATTTTACCATAATAACCCACAGAATTCCAGCTGTCGGTATTATCGCAAATTCAATAAGATCGAGTTTACTATCAGTTTATGACAGATTTCACTAACACAAAAGCCCAATAAACAGGTGACTGCTAATTGTTTTTATTGTTTTATGGTTGTGACCTCCAGAAATCCGACCGAACCACGTGGTAAGGTCGGAGACAATCGTAGAGTAATCTCCAGTGCTGAGGTCTCCTGCCCCGATTAAACGGCATTTTGTCCCAATTAAGCGAAGTAAACCCTGGCTATTTTCGCGATTGGTTTCTGTTTTTTAAGATTTGCCCCAAATAAACGGCTGCCCCGATTAACCGGTGGCCCAAATAACCGGAATCCACTGTATTTATTTTTATTTTATTTTATTTTTTTTTTTTTTTTGGCTGATGCTGCATAAGCTTGCTTTGTTGCATCAAATGCCTCTACTAATGCTAATCAGAATTTATCCCTTTCTCAGACTACAAACACGTTTTTGATCACAGTGGGATACATCACTGGCAGCAGCAATGGCAAGTACTTACCACTAACAAATTGCATCAGATTAAAAGATTACTCCAACCATGGAAATCCAACATTCAGAAAAATAGATGCGATGAAGTGATACTTGCTAGGTTAAGGATAGGACATACGCATTTCAGTCACTCTTATCTTTTGCGAGGAGAGGATCCCCCCCTATGCCCTATCTGTCACACACAACAAACAGTAGAACATGTACTGATTACTTGTCCAGCTTTTGCAGATGAGCGCCAAAACTCCTTCAAAAAGTTAAACAAACATCACTCCCTCACTCTCAAAACCATGCTGGAAGATAGAAAAAATATAGCAATGTTTTTCAGTTCCTCAAGAAAATAAATTACTATAATCAAATATAAAACTAAATATTATCTCTAAAGCAAGCTATAGTCATTCTCTGTTATTATTAGCAGCAATGTACGAATTAGAACAAAACCGTTATATAAAATCTTACAGGCGCATTTTAGCCACAGTAGCTCTTGCGCCAAGAATTCTTAAATCAAATCAAATCTTTTATTAGTTGTAATGGGTATTTTCTGTCGATGAATTTTTTGGTGAGGTATTGCAATTCTACAGATAGGTCTGTTTGTGTGTGACTATATTTTACAGCATTGTATATCTGGTGGTATAGAACTGCTTTTTTGATATATAGAAGGTGGTGTGAGTGGTAAAGTAAGAATTTACCTGTATGTGTGTTCTTTCTGTATATTTTAGTGCCTAAAGATGTACTTATTTTGTATATGGTGAGGTTTAGAAAATTAATTTTATTATAGGTTTCTAGTTCGTGGGTAAATTTGAGTCTTTCATGTGTTGTATTAAAAGTGTTCAGTAAAGTATCGATGGTGGTTCTGTTGCCTATTAAGAGGACGTCATCTGCATATCTCATGTATAGTTTAATTCCTGGGGGAAAGGGTTGGAGTATTTTTTCTTCAATAGAAGCGAGGTAGATTTTGGATAAAGAGGCGGAGAGGCCCATGGGAAGGCCGAAAATTTGTTCTTAGATGTTATTTTGGAATTTAAATTGTTTGGCGTCAAGTAACAGTGATGTGAGTTCTAAAATGTCATTAATGTTTAAGTCGGTACGTTTTGTCAAAGTGTCATCTTTAATTAATAGTTCTTTAAGAGCCAGTAGCATGGATTCGATGTGTACATTTGTGTATAGGGAGATAACATCGAAGGACGCGAGAATATCGTTTTCAGATATGGTCATGGAAGTTATACGTTCATGAACCGAGAAAATCTCATTAAAGGTGAAATAATTTTGACGAGGAATATGGATAGGTTAGCATAGGCAAACTGTTTATAGGAAACGATGGGCCTTAAAGGATAATCTTGTTTATGGAGTTTGACTATTCCAAAAATGTGTGGGAGAATGTTACTGCGTATGCCTATTTGCTGGAGGGTGTGTAAATTAATTTGTTTGTTGGCTCTGAGTCTTCTTAGGATCCCATCAAGTTTATTTTTAAGTTTGTTAATGTTAAACGTGTTGCAAGCTCAGTATGTCGTTGAATCTGACAGGATGTGTAACATTTTCTTTATATATGTGTTTTTGTCCATGATTGTGATGGTATCGCCTTTGTCTGCCTTTTGTATTATAATGTTCGGGATTTTCATAGTCTTGTATGTGGGTTAATTGTTGTTTGTGAATATTAGGTTTACTAGTTAATTGGGAGTAAAAAACAGCATTGGTTTCATGTATGATTCGATATTTATCTGGGTGGTTATCAAGTTTAGTTTGTATTTCAATCATAGTGTCTTTAACTGGGTAGTGGTTGCTGTTAATGGCGAAATTGAATCTGTATTCTAGACTGGCAAGTTCATTAGGGGAAAATGTTTGTGTAGAGATGTTAACAACCGAGTTGTTGGGGATTTTTTTGTGTCTCCTGGTGAGTGTATCCCATTTCTTGGAGTGCTTTTGTGTAATGTGATTTAAAGTTACCTGAATTCGTGTGTTGTTCTGTTGTACGTAATTGTACCAAGTCATGGGGGTTAGTTCTCTTTTAAGTTTGAATTTGAGGGTATGTATTTGATCTAAAAGGAGATATTTTTCTCTGTATCTTTTCCATAATTCGGCTTTAATTATGGCAATAGAGGCTTGGTGTATGATAAAAGGGTATTTTTTAACAGTGTTTTTGGTGCAGATACAAGCGAAATTGGGGATTATGTCATACGTGAGACATTTCTTTAAGAACGTAATGTGGAGTTTATCAGAAAAGTATTTAACGAATAGTTTTGTGAAATGGAGTTTCCTATCATGCAGATCTGAATGCATTGGGGAAAATGTGGAAATGATAGGCATACGGAAGAGGTGTAATATATAGTTAAAGGATTTGTGTTAAATTGACTCTTGATTTTTAAGGAGTCCTTATGTGCTGTAATGTAATGACTAGATCGTAGGTATAGCTTAGCTTAATTTTTCAGCACTCACCTCATAGTAATCTGCTTAGTTGGAGGATTCTCTTTCCTCCCCACTATAGCTAACTGAAGACGATTTCGAAAGTCGCTTGTGCCCGGCTATTAGCTTTTATCTTTCTTCACTTAATTAATTTAATTAGGCAACCATAGAATGGAAGGTGCACTTTCCTTTCTTAGAAAAATTTTTATAAAGCCCATAACTTAGTTTTTAAATCCATAATCCCCGTAAGTCATTAGAATCTTATAACCACTATGTATGTGGTAAAACTTTCCACCAACTAAGCGGGTTACTATGAGGTGAGTGCTGAAAAATTAAGCTAAGCTATACCTACGATCTAGTCATTACATTACAGCACATGAGGACTCCTTAAAAATCAAGAGGAAGTTTATAGCTTAATTAAATTGAAGGCTGAACTAGACAAACATTTGGGGTGACCGGATGGGTGAAATGGGAAGGTTTTTTTTTTTGACTGATGCTGTATAAGCTTGCTTTCTTGCATTATATGCCTCAGGTAATGCTAAAGGTGCTCGCATAATTATGGCTAAGGGTTTGCTTACTTCCTTTAAATATAATTGGATAGATCCGATCTACTAAAGGTGCCCTTTTTTATGTTAAGCTTCAACAATTTCTCTTCCACTTTTCTCTCAATTATCAGAAAATCATTTAGCATTTCCTCCCCCACTAAAGAACTCCTGCATGAATGTAGATGCAAAATATCTATTCAGGTTGTCAGCAACCTAAGCAGGATTGCCACCAGTTAAATCATCAATATCAAGTGGAGCAATGTGATTCATGACCTTCCTTGTAGTGATTACATAAGTAAAGATATCTTTGCTTTTTTTTTTTTTCCCCATCCTTTGCAAAAGAATTGTCATATCTGCTTTGGCTTGCCTGATCTGTTTTGTCACTTGATTGCAGAGTAGTTTATATCTACCATAGATGTCTGATAATTTATATGCATCCCATGCACTTTTCTTTTTTGCCATGTGCCGCCATTGTAGTTAATCGATATGGAATAACGTAACTACACCAATGAGCCAAAACATGACTAGCGAATTGTTATGCATATTGAAGCAACTGCAGGTGAAATACAATGCGTGCATGGGCTGGGACACAGTATAAAAAACACCTGATACTGAGCATCATTAATCAGTGTTACTCTTGTTCTTCGGATAGGAAAGGCAGCTGACTTAAGCAAGTTTGACAAAGGCCAAATTGTAATGGCCAGACCAATGGGTCAGAGCATATCTGAAACAGCACGGCTGATGACCATGGCTCATCGATGCTTGAGGTGAGCGAATTCTCTCCCGGATGGTACGTAGCAACAGAAGGGTGACTTTGGCACAACTTGCCGGTAACTGGAATGCTGGTGATGGGAGTAATGTGCCACAACACACAGTACATCGAACCCTGCTGGAAATGGAGCTGCGTAGCCACAGTTCACTCCGAGTGCCCATGCTAACCATGATTTACCGGCAACAGCGCCTACAATGGGCACATGAGCATCAAAACTGGACCTTGAGTGATTGGAAGAAGGTCGTCTGGTTCGATGAATCATGTTTCCTGTTACACCACGTGGACGGCAGGGTACGTGTGGTTTACCTGGGGAAGTGATGGCGCCTGGATGCACTGTGGGACGAAAAGAAGCCGGTGGCGGCGGTGACATGCTTTGGGTGATGTTCTGCTGGGATACACTGGATCCAGTCATCTTTGTACTGGGCACTCTGACGTCCACCACCTACCTAAACATCATTGCTGACCAGGTACACTCTTTCGTGGCAACAGAAATAATGTACTATGCCACACTGCCCAGATTGTTCAAGACTGGTTCGCGGAACCTGAGGAAGATTTCCGGGTATTGCTCTGGCCTCCAAATTCCTCAGACATCAATCCCATCGAGCATCTGTGGTTTGTGTTGGAACAGCAACTCTGATCTGTGGCGTCTCAACCACGGAACTTACAGGAGTTAGAGGATCTACTGGTTACGTGTTAGTACCAGATACCACAAGAGACATTTAGAAATCTTGCAGCATCCATGCCTCGCCAGGCCCGAGCTGCTTTGGCTGCACGGCGAGAACCAACATCATATTAGGTAGGTGGTCACAATGTTTTGGCTCATCGGTGTATATCTTGAACGTGATAGCATAAAGTATAACGTAAAACTAGATATTGTAATACATAGTATTGTATTAGGAATCTGTTAGCTTAGCATAGTATTGACAATTGTAATAGATATTGTAATACGTAGTACTGTATTAGGAATCTGTTAGCTTAGTATAGTATTGACAATTAATCAATTAAATTTATAAATCTTATTGATTTTTATTGTTAATTAAATTCTATTTAAATGGAAATCATGCCCCAGACTGGAGCAGCAAAGTATTCAATCCTGCCCAGACATGAGAGGAGGGGGTATATGATGAGAGCCTTGTCAATCAATTCAGCCCTGGAGAGAGAGTGTGAAAGGCTCATGGGGTAGAATTTTTTTCAACATGGTCTGTGCTTGTTAACAGGTGCGATTACTTCTACAAGGATGGGATACACTTAAACAGAAAGGGTGCAAGAATATCTGCTGATGCTATCAAGGCAATGTTAGGTGTGTCGGAAAACTACTAGATTGGGGGAGAATTCACAAACTAATAGATTAACAGTAGCTGCAAGCAGAGGTGCAAAAGATTTTTGCACTGCTTCTACTGGAATTAGCAGCAGCCCGGAAAGCAAGTTGCTGGGGATTTCAGGAACTTCCGGGAGTCATGAAACAAGTAAATACATGAGCTGTGTTAGAGTAAATAAGAGTAAGAACAGGTTCGTGTATACTTGCATGTACACCAATGCTAGGATGATTGATTGATTTATGAGTTCTTGGCGCAAGAGCTACTGTGGCTAAAATGCACCTTGAAGGTTTTATACGGCAGTTCTCTTCGTGCTTGTGTTTTGCTGGAAATATTTTCGAAGGATCAAGAAGTGTGTATAGCTTAATACTGGGATAGCATTTGATTTCATATTTGGTTATAGAAGTTTATTTCCTTGAGGAACTGAAAAACATCTGTAATATTTTTCCTGTCTTCTAATATAGTTTTAAGAGTGAGGGAGTGATGCTTAGTTATTAGATCTTTAAAGTAATTACCAATGCTAGGAGTATAGTAAATAAATTTGATGAATTTAAAGTGCTGATCAAGACATCAAAGGCAGATATTATTGGGATATCAGAGACATGGTGTCACACAGATATAAGGAATGCAGAATTGGAATTTATGGAGTGCAATGTGGATAGAAAGGGAGAAGCATTTATGTTGTTAGTTAAGAAACACAAAATCTAAGATGTGCATCCAGTTAACATAGACAGACAGTGCAACGTTGAGTCAGTTTGGTGTGTCATAAGCACTGGGAAAGCAAAAATGAGGATAGGAGTTTGTTATAGCCCTAATGACTCTGATGAGTACAATGAACAATTATACAGAGAAATAGAGTGGGCCAATAAAATCAGTGTCTTATAATGGGGGATTTTAACTTCCAAGATGTTGACTGGAACTTGTGGATTGATCGCTTGCACACTAGCAGGGCTTTTGTGGATTTACTGGATGATTGTCTTCTATAGCAGCATGTTAGAGAGGCAACCATATGGAGTAACACTCTTGATCTGATTATCAGCAGTGAATATTCATGCATTAAGATTTTACAAATAAAGGAACCACTAGGTGGCAGTGATCATAATGTACTGATGTGGGATTTAAATTAAGATGTAACTACCATCAGGAGTAAAGGGAAGGGTTTTTGCTATTGAAAAGGAAACTACAGTGGTCTCAGAGATTTTTTTAAATTCTATACAGTGGGACCAACTGATGATGTTTAATCATCAGTTGGTCCCACATCAGTTAAATTCTAAATGGAAACCATTCAAGGAAATAATCTTGGAAGCTACTAGGCTTTTAATTCCAACTAAGAAATATTGTTCTAGGTTTAGACACAAATCGATGTCACCTATATTCCTGCATGTCTGCAATTGACTTAATCAGTACAGTAAACCCCCGCTATTCGCGGGGATTACATTCCTGAGAAATGTCGCGAATACTGAGTTATGGCTCCCATAGTAATAAAGGGGTTCCGTTCCAAAATATGATTTGTCTATGTATGTATTATATGTACCTTCATAATATGACTATGTACATAGACAGTACATAGTGAAATGCAAGCATATGGCATCGAAATGAAAATAAGAAACAATTTAATATTAAATGTAATATTTATTAGAAATTTCAAACAAATCTTTCAAACCAGTGCCTTTGCTTGCTAGCAAAAAAAACATCCCGCCAGTGCTATCACCAGTTTCGCTAAAGTGTTGATAAAGGAGTTTTGCCTTTTCGCGAATGATGAGTGAACTTAACGGAATTTTATTTTGAGTTCGGTCTTCTATCCACAGCATTTAAAGCTTTTTCCATTTTTTCTAATTTAACATCACGAGTTACAGAGCAAATTTTTGAAACAATTAGCGCCTTTTCACGGACACTACAGCGGATTTTTTCTTCCGATTTTTTGATTGATCGTACCGTTGACTCATTGAATTTATAATGTTTTGCCACCGAGGAGACACTTTCACCATTAGAAATTTTGTCTAATAACTCAATTTTATTCGCTAATGTCATCACCTTCTTTGATATTTTCACATTTCTCTTTTTATTCATAGCCATATTTTTGTAGGGGTTAGAAAGAACTTATCCACAATAAAGTCACTTTCTTCCGTTAACACACTCGAAAAAGTCTGTTTTTCACTGCAAAACGGTAGATTTATCATTTTTGTAAGCATATCAATTTATAAACATATAAATTAAAAGCAAACGACGAAACCTTCCATGACAAACACATAACACATACTGAACAAGGATTAGCGAGAAACATCCACGCTCGCGATTTTGTCACCCCTCTCCCCCACCCACTGAGCACATTTTTGTAAGCATATCAATTTATAAACATATAAATTAAAAGCAAACGACGAAACCTTCCATGACAAACACATAACACATACTGAACAAGGATTAGCGAGAAACATCCACGCTCGCGATTTTGTCACCCCTCTCCCCCCACCCACTGAGCACTGTTTTGACCGGGAAAGATAATTTTAGCCACGCCCATGTTTTTTATGGCGGAAAATATTCACGGCGCTTTAAAATTCACATTTTTTTAGGTTTCATTTTATATTAAATCGGCGATCGCGAATACAGATACCGTGAATAGCGGGGGTTTACTGTACTTCAAATTCCTAGCCTATGCAGATGATGTGGTTCTGATGCTGCCTGGGGGATCTAGGGCGCAACTGGAGAACACCGCCAACAGAGCAATAGAAACTCTAGAGGACTGGGCTAACAACAATAACTTGAATATCTCATCCTCGAAGACAAGATCTATATTATTAAAAGGAGCCCTAGACACCAGATGACCCCCTCAAATCAAGATACAAGGTAACACAATCAAGCTTACCACCGAATTAAAGCACCTTGGAGTCGTACTAGACAAAAACCTGAGCTTTACACCACATATAGTGCACTTACGGAAGAAAATTAGAGGATACTCCGCACTTTTTGCGTGAATCACACGCAAGGAATGGGGTTTGAGGCGGAAAACCCTCAGCCTCTACTATAAAGCTATTTTCCTGCCAGCGATTACATATGCTTCTGGAATATGGTATCGCAAGGCTACCACTGCGGAAAAAATTGGAGACTACACAGCGACACATACTCTTAACCATCTCGAGAGCATGTAACACTGTAAATACCCACGCACTCCAGGCTCTAACGGGATCCCTCCCTCTGGACCTGGAGATTGTTAAGCATGGGCTACTCTATCAACTGACCAAAGGCAGAACGGCAACATGCCTCGACTACACCATAGATCTGTCAAATGATCCCAAAATAGAAAGGAGCCGTCTCTCCACTTACCTCCAGCAAACTTGGCAGGCCCGCTGGGAGACCTCCAGCAAAGGTGCAATAACTAGAAAATTTCTACCCAACATACGGCTGGTATACCCGAATTATCCACCGTGGCTCTCACCAGGACTCTACACCACCTACCTGCTGACGGGACACGGGGCCATTAGAGACAAACTACAAGGATTTGGACTGAGTGATACACCGTTCTGCCTCTGTAGTGAACGTGAAACGTGGGAGCACCTAATGTACAGTTGCCCACTATATGAGGACCTCTATTGCAGGTTCATTACTATAACACAGCTTAACCTCCGTAATCAAGAAGACCTCGCCATAACTGAAGTTGACACATACAAGGCATTCGCGCAGCTGGCCCAGGACCAGCTTCACAAGGAGAAGGACGCTCCCACAGCCTCAACCACTGCAGTAAACAACCATGCCGTGCAGGCCAGCAGAATGTCTACACAACCACGGAAACCTTCCCAGATACTACCATGCAAGGGCTCAGAGAAATGATTGCAGCACATTGCTGCCACCTAGCCATATGGCGATCTGGGCTGGCAACCTTGACCAGCCTGCTTTCACTCCTATTCCTTGGCAGGGGGGGGGGGAGATGGCTCGCTGTCTTCTCCTCCTCCTGCCATCCCCCTTTCCCTCTGGTGGGGCATGGGCATGCCCCACTGACTGCAGGGGCCATCTACCTTATCGGCCCCTTACTTCTCTCTCTTCCCCCCAGCCTTCAGTCTCCCTACCCTTCTCTTTGACTATTCACCGCGAAAGCCCCACGCATCCAAATTAAATTAGCACCAAAATTATTGCCCGCCCCATTAGGCCTCTAGAACTTGTCATTTTAGCGTACAATCCCATGGTAATTTCGGGGAACAAACCCCACATACTAACTTAATAGCGATTTTGCAATTATACCACCGTGATTATCTATCTTTTTTTTTCTATAGGACCCAGCCGCTGAAATCCCAGGAAATTAGGCGGCGGGACCTGCCAGAGTATAATAAATTTCAAGGTACACCTGGCCAGCCTCCTCGTTGGCATAGTACGGACGTCGGGTCTCATCAGGGGCTCGATGGCCAATAGGCCAGAAGAACAATGGGCACAACATACTACACAACACATGATCCACACACTTTTAAATCTCTGGTCTTGACAGAGTACTGTCCCTCGATACAGCGAACACTCGCGGAGATGGGAGAAATTCCTGGTGCCGTTTGACCCTCAACATACTTTGTACTTTGTACTTCAAATTCATAAAATTTATTTACTGTGCTCCTAACATTAGTGTACATGCAAGTATACATGCACCTGTTCTTTTTCTTAGCTACACTAACACAGTCCATTTATTTACTTGTTCCATGATGAAGGGCTTGGAATCTCTGACACCTTGCTTTCCAGGCTGCTGTGTGCTTCAATAGAAGCAGTGCAAGAATCGCTTTCAATTCTGCCTGCAGCTCTAGTTAATCTATTAGTCTAGTACCCTTCTAAGCTATCGTTTTTACTGACACACCTAACACACCCTGCACTTACCATTCACTTGGACAGGTTAATGACGGTTCAAGGCTAATGACGCTGGTGGAACAATCTCAAGCAGAGGTAGCAGGGTTTTCCTTTTGAGTTTTTTGAGTTTTTTTCAGCCTCTACAACATGCAAATTGGCTCATGAACACACATTTCTACAGGCATAATTCACACAGTGCAATACTACCTTAGAAACTAATGTGATATATAAATAATAACAAATCACTATAATAACAATGGCTATTATGCATATATGTTAAACTGCAATAAAACTTGAAATAATCTGCATTACCTAGATCAATATTACTTACCAATGTACAGCAGTCTAACTTTTGCAACGAATCTTTACTAATTTTTGATTTTAATGACACATTTTCCATCATGCTGAAATTTAAACAAAATGACATTATACCTTAAAACATCAAACAGAAACTAAATAAATTTGAAGTTAACTGAATGCTAACAAATATAGCAAATAGGCATGCTTTGAATCTAAAGCAAGTGTATTTGCTGTAAATACATTATGTTAATGGTCTTTTCAAGTGGTTGAACTGGAAACTGGAAAGCATTAGCATTAGTAGAGGCATTTGATGCAAGAAAGCAAGCTTATGCAGCATCAGCCAAAAAAAAAAAAGAAAAAAAAAGAAAAAAAACCCACTTCCACTTCACCCCTCTGTTCATTCAAAATACCTGTCCAGCTGAGCCTTAAACTTATTTAGGCTATCAACCTCTACCACAAGGGATGGAAGTCTGTTCCACCAACCAACCACCCGCTGGCTAAAGGCAAATTTCCGTACATCTATCCTACATCTGTCTTTCCTCAATTTGAATTTATGCCCTCTCAGGTGATTTTTCTGAGCTAGAGGAAGAATCCCATCAGCATTGAGCATGCTTAAACCATTCAAGGCTTTATACACCTCTATCAGATCACCTCGCTGGTGCCTAGTCCCCAGACACTGTAATTTGCAAAACTTAAGCCTTTCTTCGTAAGAGCACCCCTTTCTTCCATTCACTAATCTTGTTGCCCTTCTCTGTACTCGTTCCAGCAGCTCTACATCCTTCTTGAAATGAGGCCTCCAGACCTGTATACAGTACTCTAGGTGTGGCCTGACCATTCCCTTATACAATGGAATAATCACCTCCTTATCCCTGCTGGAAATATTCCTGTATATCATTGACAATACTCCATGAGCTACTCTTGCAGCCCGTCTGCACTGCTCAGAGAACTTCATATCTGACTGCACAACCACCCCCAAGTCCCTTTCATTCTCTACCACTGTCAGTGTAGTACCACAGAGTTGATACGTTGCTCTGGGGGTTGCTGTTTCCCATGTGTAGTACTTTACATTTGTCAATGTTAAACATCATTTGCCACCTCTCAGCCCGTCTGCTCAACCTTTCCAGATCCTGTTGCAGCAGCATAGTGTCAGTAGTGTCCTTGACAACCCTGCCAACCTTTGTATCGTCTGCAAACATGGACATTAAGCTTGATATACCATCATCAATATCATTTATAAATACAGAAAACAATAATGGACCCAACACTGAGCCCTGAGGGACTCCACTAATAACATTAGTCCACGATGAGCAGTGTCCATTGATTACCACTCTCTGTCTTCTCCCCCTCAACCACCCCTTTATCCATAGCAGCAATTTGCCTCCAATGTCACACTGCTCCAATTTGTGTAGCAGTCTTCCATGTGCAACAGTATCAAAAGCCTTTCTAAGATCCAAGTATATAATATCAAAGTTATTCCCTGCATCCAGTTCTTTTGTGACTGCATCATAGTATCCAATCAAGTTGGTCAGGCAAGACCTCCCCTTAACAAAACCATGCTGTGTCTGAGCTATAACTGAAGTCTTGTCTAAATGATCCTGCAGTGCTTCTTTAACCAGTGCCTCCATTAATTTTCCTGGAACAGAAGTTAAGCTCACAGGTCTATAATTACTTGTGTCAGCCTTTGATCCTCCTTTGTGAATTGGGGTCACATTTGCACATTTCCAGTCTATGGGTACATCCCCTGAGTCCAAGGAAGCTCTCATAATTATGGCTAAAGGTTTGCTTACTTCCTTTGCTGCCTCCTTTAATATAACTGGATAGATCCCATCCACCCCGGGTGCCTTTCTTGTGTTTATCTTCAACAATTTCTCCTCCACTTTACTCCCAGTTATTTCAAGATTCTGTAGCTTACTGCTAGAGTTGAATACACCTCTGGCATTCCCCTTGCTGAATAACTCCTCATGTGTGAATGTCGATGCAAAATATTCATTTAGTTTGTTAGCTACCTGAGCAGGATCATCAACAGTTGACCCATCAATATCAAGTGGACCAAGCTGATTCACCCCTTCCTTCTAGAGTTTACATAAGTAAAGAACTCTTTGCTATTTTTCTTTGCATCCCTTGCCAAGGATTTCTCGTAATCTGCCTTCGCCTGCCTAACCTCCTTTGTAACTTGGTTGCATATCAACTTGTATCTATCATAGGCTTCTGTGTCATGTGTTAATTTGTAAGTATCCCATGCATTTTTCTTCTCTGCTATATGCCTCATTAGTTCATCTGACATCCATTTTGGCCTAAACCTTGAACAATATTTCTTAGTTGGTATGTAAAGCCTAGTAGCTTCCAAGATAAGTTCTTTGAATGCTTCCCATTTTGAATTTGCTGTTGGTAACATCATCAGTTGGTCCCACTGTATAGAATTTAAATACTGTCTCAGTCCATCGTAGTCGCCTTTACGGAAGCAATAACCCTTCCCTTTACCCCTAATGGTAGTTACCTCTTTGAGTAAATCCCACTTCAGCACACTGTGATCACTGCCACCTAGTGGTTCATTTATCTGCAGATTCTTAATGCATGAAGAATCACTGCTGATAATCAAATCAAAAGTATTACTCCCTCTAGTTGCCTCCCGAACATGCTGATGTAGAAAACAATCATCCAATAAATCCACAAAAGCCCTGCTAGTGTGTGAGTAACCAGTGCCCAAATTCCAGTCAATATCTGGGAAATTAAAATCTCCCATTATAAGACTCTCTGATTTACTGGCCCACTCTATTTCCCTGTACAGTTCCTTATTATACTCATCAGAGTCATTAGGCCTATAGCACACTCCTACTTGCAATTTTGATCTCCCAATGCTTATGTCACACCAAACTGACTCAACACTGCACTGTCCAGCGATGTCGACTGGCTTCACTTCCTTGGTTTTTATGTGTTTCTTAACTAATAGCATAACCCTTCACCCCTTACTATCCTGTCTATCCTTTCTGTAGACGTTGTACTCCCCAAATTGCAGTTCTGCATCCCTTATATCTGTGTGACACCACGTCTCTGATATCCCAACAATATCTGCCTTTGATGTTTTGAGCAATACTTCAAATTCATCAAATTTATTTACTAAACTCCTAGCATTGGTGTACACGCAAGTATACCTGCACCTGTTTCTATTCTTAGCTACCCTAACACAACCCATGTGTTTACTTGTACCGCAATGGCTCCCAGCAGTCTCTGAAATACCATGCATCTTGTTTTTCAGGCTTCTGCTCATTCTAATAGAAGCAGTGCAAGAATCTCTTTCACCTCTGCCAGTGGCTACTGTCAATCTATTGGTCTTTGTCTCCCCCAAGCTAGCAGTTTTCCGACCCACCTAACACTGCCTCGATAGCATCAGCAAATATTCTTGCACCCTTTCAATTTAAGTGTATCCCCTCCCTGTAGAAGCAATCTCTCCTGTTAACAAGTACAGTCCAGGCTGAAAAAAATTCTACCCCTTGAGCCTTGCACAATCTTTCCAGGGCCGAATTGATCGACAAGGCTCTCATCATATACTCCCTCGTATCGTGTCTGGGCAGAATTGCAGACACTTTCAAATTCAACCCTAATTCTCGGCTTTTGTTCAACAGTGACCTGTCTCCTACTCTTAATATTATTAGTGCCAACGTGTACAACTATATCACCTTTTGTGCCCTTAAAAGATGATATTCGCTCTACAACGTCATCAACCTTTGCCCCTGGCAGACATACCCTGGTCCTGTTCCACCTATCTTTTTTACAAAGCATGTTCCCTGTTTCCCTGACAATAGAGTCACCAACAACTACTAGTTCCTTCGGGACCAGCGCATTCTGCCTTGGGGGTTGCCTCTGTGTCACGCGATGCCCAAGTGCAAGCTCTGGCGTTGATGTGGGCAGCTGAGAGCTTGATGGGCCCCTCAATTTAGTTTCTTCGAGGGCATCCACCCTGTCCTTCAAGCTCTCATATAGGCCCACAAGAACACCGAGTTGTTGCCTGATATCGATACACTCCTTGCATCGTGCACACACAAAGACATCCCCCTTGGCAGTATCATGTCCCGTACCCGATTGCTCTGCAAACATCAAGCAAACAGTGCATTTTATAAGGCTGTGAGTCAGAGGACAACTGCCCCCCTCAGTTCTGCTCTGAGCCACAGCACTTCCATTAGCTTGAGCCTTTTGCTTTGCTGCTCTGGTCTGAGTCATGATTCTATTAATTTATTAATTAATTATAATTAATTATGTTATGTTATTAATTATGTTAAATATAATTAATTATATTACGTTTGTAATCTAAGTCGTTATATGTAATCTAAGTCGTTATATGAACAATATGAGTCCTTATCTATTGCAGGTGTTTGAAATTATAATTTTGGAGTTCTTTTTTCGCATTAGCAGATTTACAATATTTATTTGTAATGGTAGTGCATACAATTAACCAAATTAGAAGCTTATAATGTTGTTAGTTATGAATATTTTTCATTACATATATCATATAATGACAATAATTATCTAAAAAAATTGTAAACTTAGTGAATGGGTTGTCAAATTCCTTTTGACGGAAGACCACAGGAGTCATTGAATGGAACATTTTGGGAATGTTGGGAGGTGTTTTACCAAGATCATTAATACATGAGTTGGAAGAAAAATCGGATGCTATTAGCTGAAGTGACAATAGAACCATCTGGTTTTGACAGAGGTGGGAGCAGAGATGGGCAAAAGTTGCGGCCAATAGCTTTGGCAAGAGACCAGAATGCTCAGCTACCATTAGGGCAAGAAGTAAGTTTTCTACTCTTAGCCTGTTCAAAATCTAGTTTGGACTAAATAATAACTGCTTTACAATTGTTGCGAGCCTTGGTGTAGGCAGAAAATGAAACTGAAGATTTAGAAACAAGCCAATTATGATATGCAACGTTCTTCTCTTGAACAGCCCTAGCACATTTATTGGAAAACCAAGGTTTAGATAAAGGATGAGGTTTTAAAGTGGAGTGTGGAATAAATGATTCCATATCTACAAGAATAATTTCTCTGACACGATCTGAGCAAACGTTGACAACAGAAGTTTTGAAACAGTAATCCGACCAAGGAAAATAAGAAAAGAATCCCATTTTGCATTCTTGTAATGCCAAAAAACACGAGGTTGGGAATAGCCATAAGATAAAGGCTCCATTGGAGAAGAGACAATCACCAAGTTTTGATCTGAGGTGCCTAAAGGACCACTCACTTTGACCGTGTACTTAGAAGGGTTGTTTGTGAGAAAAAGATCATAAGTGAAAGTGAATCAAGATCAAGACCAGAAAAGGTCGAAAAGAGGAGATTCCAAATTACTAAGTCTCTGACAGGGAATATCAGGACGGACATGTGCACAAGTACGACCTTTGAGACGAAAGGAATCATACAGCAAATAATTTGGTTAACTGAGATGAGCAGTGGTTGAATCAACTGATTACTGAGATTCTGTCAGAAAAAGTAAAAGTACATGGGGTTTGGCAGACTGAAGTGGAAATGGATATCATTGAGATTAGAACTGAGACTATGTATATTTGTGAAATGGACTAGGAAGTGTTTGGGAGGTTTAGATCTTTTTGCAGATAAGCTAACTCTATTAGTTTGACAATTCATGGTGTATTCAATAGCAAGAAAAGTGGGGGGACATGCTGTATGAAGTAATGAAATTTTGGATATGGCGTACACATGGTAAGAATATACCTAGATCCTTAACATAACGTAGCCTCGAAAATGCTCCCGTATACACACTACTTGGATTCCCTCCAGTTACTATCTGGCAGACTAGAGGTAGTGAGATTAAACACTAACTGATCCGGAAGCCTCCTAGAGAGTTACCAATAGATTTGGTCCATTGTACTAACTTGCAGCCAGCCTGCAAACACCATTTTAGAGCGTACCCTCGAAATGTAAGGAAGTTTGAATTTCAGCGTGATGTCCATCATAACCTCAAAAGACATCACTCATACTGTATGATAGAAGAGATGGGAAGGGTTGGCCAGAACTTAGCTCTGGAGACTAAACATGGGTTCCACCACTTCAAGCCTCCAATAAGCAAAGTGGTGGTATTGCAATGATTGATGAGAGTCATCTACCACCTAGTATTGCCTAGTAACACAGAGGGGCGGCATTCCTCCAAGGGCAGTGGGTGCCATACCTCAACCCCTGCTTATGTTGGTTCACAACTGGGTGGTCACCCACAGTGTGCTTGTCCATGGAGGTTATACCCAGGATTACTAACAGTCCCATCATCGTGAAGGTGCAAGCCCAGACCGACCGGACTCCGCCGAAATTGGGTCCAGTTGACTTGAGTGTCACCCGAATATCAGTTTCATCAGTGTTTTAGACTCCCAGGAAGCAAGTACAGCTTGTCTGGCCTATATGAGAGAATGTCTGTGACAACCTCAAGGATCATGTGTTTCTGAAGTGTCAAGGATTATGGCCAAGAATCAGATATTGTTGGTAATTGGAATCGGCTGATTCCCCAGTGATAATTCAGGTTCTGGATGTAGTTGGTGTTTTTTACAAAAGTCAATGGCTGCAGTTTTGGTTGCCGACAGTTGATAACCATTATGTAAAGTCCATAACACTATTTTGTTTATTGCAAGCTGCAGATGTCTTTCTGTGAATGGAAAGATACTGGAAGAGCATCGGTATAAAGACAGTCTACATTACCCAAAATGTTCTGCATTAAATTGTTTATTCTGAGTGCAAACAATATAGTACTGATCCCTGTGGTACACCTTCTCTTTGGACAAGGGATTGCAAAACAGCATTATGATAACAATTTCATTCTGTAACCCGGTCACTTTGCATTCTTCATATTCACAAACGGCATCAGGATATAACTTTTTCCATGAGTTATTAATCTACATGAAATTTCTCTCCAATCTTCTCCAATCAATTTTATACTGTGCAGAATAGTAAAACTTTTCCAAAAATCCTCCACGTTATATACGCGGATACCAGGCACCCCCTGTATTACATAAAAAGAAAACAAAAGACTTCTTAAATTCTCAACAAGCATTAGCAGAGGCATACGATGCAAGAAAGCAAGCTTATGCAGCATCAGCCAAAAAAAAACCCTCCCATTTCATCCCTCCATTTGTTATAAATGCCTGTCCAGGTCAGCCTTAAATTTATTTAGGCTATTAGCTTCCACAACAAAAGATGGAAGCCTGTTCCACAAATCAACTACCCACTGGCAAAAGGCAAATTTCCGCACATCTATTCTACAACTATCTTTCCTCGATTTAAAACTGTGCCCCCTCAGATTCTAAGTCTGAGCAAGACGAAGAATCCCATCAGCATTCCACTTGCTCGCTCAACCCATTCAAGGCCTTATACACCTCAATCAGATCACTTCGCAGGTGCCTACTCTCCAGGCACTGCAATTTGCAGAACTTTAGCCTTTCTTGGTAAGAGCACCCCTTTGTTCCCCTCGCCAATCTTGTTGCCCTTCTTTGTGTTCGTTCTAGCAAACTCTACATCCTTCATAAAATGAGGCCTCCAGACCTGTACACAGTACTCTACCTGTGGCCTGACCATTCTTTGTATAACGGGATTATCACCTCCCTGTCCCTGCTAGCAAAATTCCTATATGTCATTGATAAGACTCCATGACCTGCCCTGGCAGCCCGTCTGCACTGCTCACCGAACTTCATATTTGGCTGCACAATTACCCACAGCTCTTTTTCACTTTCCACTTCCCTAAGTGTAGTACCACCCAGTTCAGCCCATTTTCCCAATATATCTAGATCCAGTTGGAGTAGCATACTGTCATTACTGTCGTTTACAACCCTGCCAACCTTTGTATCATCTGCACACTCGAACATTAAGCCTAATATACCTTCATCAATATCATTGATAAATATGCAAAACAACAATGGGCCCAACACCGAACCCTGGGGAACTCCACTAATAACATTTGTCCACGAAGAGCAGTGTTCATTGATTAGCACTCTCTGTTGTCTCCCACTCAACCATTCCTTTATCCATTGTAGCAGTTTACCCTTGATGCTATACCTCTCCAATTTGTACAGTATTCTTCCGGCGCAACAGTGTCAAAAGCTTTCATGAAATCCAAGTATATGATATCAAAATTCTTTTTTGCATCCAGTTCCTTTGTAACCACATCATAATAACCAATCAAATTTGTCAGACAAGACTTTCCTTTAATAAACCCATGCTGTGTCTGAATTATTGCTGCAGTCTTGTCTAGATGATCCTGCAATGCATCTTTAACCAGTGACCCCATTATTTTACCCGGAACAGAAGTTAAACTAACTGGTCTGTAATTACTTGTGTCACCCCTCAATCCCCCTTTGTGAATTGAGGATACATTTGCACATCTCCAGTCCATGGGAATCTCCCCTGAGTCCAAGGATGCTCTCATAATTATGGCTAAGGGTTTGCTTAGTTGCTTTGCCACCTCCTTTAATATAACTGATTAGATCCCATCCACCCCAGGTGCTTTTCTTATGTTTAACTTCAACAATTTTTCCTCCAAGTTTGCTCTCAGTTATTACAAAATCATTAAGTACCCTGCTACAATTTGATAACTTTCTGCCATTTTCAAACCTTAATAATTCCTCATGTGTGAATGTAGAGGCAAAATACTCATTCAGTTTGTTTGCTATCTGAGCAGGATCATCAACAGTCGAATAATCGATGTCAAGTGGACCAATCAGATTCATCCCCTTCCTTTTAGAGTTTATATAAGTAAAGAAATCCTTGCTATTTTTCTTAGCATCTTTTGCCAAGGATTTCTCGTAATCTGCATTCACCTGCCTAACCTCCTTTGTGATCTGATAAGACTACCTTATATCTGCCTTAGGCTTCTGGGTCGCTTGATAATTTATATGCATCCTATGCATTTTTCTTCTCTGTTACGAGTCTCACTAGTTCATTTGATAACCATTTAGGCCTAAACTTTGAACAATATTTCTTAAAAGGTATGAAACTTTTAGTACCATCCACGATTAATTCCTTGAATGCTTCCCACTTAGAATTTACTGTTGGTAACATCGTTAGTTGATCCCACTGTACAGAATTTAAAAACTTTCTGAGACCACTGTACTCACCTTTAAGGAAGCAAAAACCCTTTCCTTTACCCCTGATGGTAATTAAATCTTTAAGTAAAAATCCCACATCAGTACACTGTGATCACTGCCACCTAGTGGTTCCTTTATCTGCAAATTCTTAATACACGAATGATCACTGCTGATAACCAGATCAAGAATATTACTGTCTCTGGTTGCCTCTCGAACATGCTGCTGCAGAAAACAATCATCCAATAAATCCACAAAAGTCTGACTAGTGTGTGGGTGACCAACCCACAAGTTCCAGTCAATATCTGGGAAGTTAAAATCCCCCATTATAAGACATTCTGATTTACTAGCCCACCCTATTTCTCTGTATAACTGTTCATTGTACTTATTTGGCCTATAACACATTCCTACTCTTATTTTTGCTTGAGCAGTGCTTATGTCACACCAAACTGACTCAACAATGCACTGTTCATCTATATCAACTGGTTGCCCTTTTTTTGATTTTATGTTTTTCTTAATTAACACCATAACACCTCCTCCCTTCCTATCCTGTCTATCCTTTCTGTACACATTGTACTACCCAAATTCCAGTTCTGCATTCCTTATATCTGGGTGGCACCACGTCTCTGCTATCCCAACAATATCCGCCTTTGATGCCTTGACCAACACTTCAAATTCATCAAATTTATTTACTATACTTCTAGCATTGGTATACATGCACCTATTCCTAGTTACCCTAACACATCCCATATACCCACCTATTTCACGGCGCCTCCGTAGCCAGGTGGGAAGGAGCAACAGTGCGTAGCACACGCTTTTTGATTAGACCGGGGTTCGAGCCCGTCACCACCAAATACGGAGGATGCGGAAAGGTCACGGAATGACCACCGCATATTCCCGGAGCAATATGGCCTTAGTTGCTAATGCTCCTAAAAACCAAACAACAACAACAACCTATTTCACGATGACTGCCATCCGTCCCTGAAACCACCAACACCCCTCGCTCCAGGTCACTACTTATTCAAATAGAAGTTGTGCAAGAATCACCTTCCCCTCTGCCTGTGGCTACTGTTAAACTATTAGTCCTTGTATCCCCCCCCCCCAAGCTAGCAGTTTTCAGACCCACCTAAGACTGTCTCGATAGCATCAGCAAATATTCTTGTACCCTTTCTATTTAAGTGTATCCCATCTCTGTAGAAACAGTCTCTCCTGTTAACAAGTACAGACCAGGCTGAAAAAATTCTACCCCTTGAGCCTTGCACAATCTTTCCAGGGCCGAATTGATCGACAAGGCTCTCATCATATACTCCATCCTATCGTGTCTGGGCAGAATTGCAGACACTTTCAAATTCAACCCTAATTCATGGCTTTTGACCTATACTTGTTAAGTAATTCTGCCGGTCTCCTACTCTTAATATCATTAGTGCCAATGTGTACAACTCTATCACCGTTTGGGCCCTTAAAAGATGATATCCGCTGTACAACGTCATCAACCTTTGCCCCTGGCAGACATACCCTGGTCCTGTTCTACCTATCCTTTTTACAAAGCATGTTCCCCCATTTCCCTGACAATAGAGTCACCAACAACTACTGTGGGTCCAGCACATTCTGCCTTGGGGGGTTGCCGCTGTGTCGCACGATGACCAGGTGCAAGCTCTGGTGTTGATGTGGGCAGCTGAGTGCTGGATGGGCCCCTCAATTTAGATCCTTCGAGGGCATCCACCCTGTCCTTCAAGCTCTCATATATAGGCCCATAACAACGCTGAGTTGTCGCCTGATTTTCTTATACTCCTTACATCGCGCACACACACAGACATCTCCCATGGCAATATCATGTTCTGTTCCAGAGAATTCGGCAAACATTTCACAAGTTGCACATTTTTTTAGGCTGTGATGCATTGGAGAATCGCCCCCACTCAGTTCTCCCCTGAGTCACAGCACTCCTACCACTTTGTGCCCGTTGCTTTGCTGCTCTAGTCTGGGGCATGATATTTTAAATTAATAAGATCAATAAATTTAATTACTTTAATGTCAATACTATGCTATCTAATAGAAACAGTGATGCGTATTATGCTATATAATTATACGTTAGAGCTACCTAGTTAACACAATTAAAAATTTGAATTCCCTACCACTCTATACAAAAACAATGGCTGCAAGATTCGAACGAAATAACGGTTTTACGTATATTAAGTAGTAATCTACAAAAACTCTTTATCTAAAATAAAAATAACCAGCGTAACTATAAGACTACATATAAAGTACAATATAAAATAACAATTAGGTAAATAAAAAAGGCAAACACTTATCGCTTTTTCGGAGCCTGTAATTCACAGCTGTAATTTTTAAAGAGAGTCAGCGCCCTCTTGGTCAGACAAGACCTCCCTTTGACAAACCCATGCTGTGTCTTGACTATTACTGCAGTCTTGTCTAGATGATCCTGCAGTGCTTCTTTAACCAGTGATTCCATTATTTTCCTTGGAACACGAGTTAAACTAACAGGTGTGCAGCTACTTGTGTCACCTTTTGAACCTCCTTTGTGAATTGGTGATACATTTGTATACCGCCAGTCCATGGGGACCTCCCCTGAGTCCAAGGAAGCTCTCATAATTATGGCTAAAGGTTTGGTTACTTCCTTTGCTGCCTCCTTTAATATAACTGGATAGATCCTGTTCACCCCAGGTGCCTTCCTTATGTTTAACTTCAAAAATTTCTCCTCCACTTTGCTGTCAGTTATTACAAAATCACTTAGCTCCCTGTTAGAGTTTGATAAACTTCTGGCACTCCCCTCCATGAATAACTCCTGTTGTGTGAATGTAGATGCAAAATACTCATTCAGTTTATCAACTACATGAGCATGATCATCAATAGTCAACCCATCTATAAGTGGTCCAATCTGATTCATCCCTTTCCTTCTAGAGTTTATATAAGTAAAGAACTCATTGCTGTTTTTCGTTGCATCCTTTGCCAAAGATTTCTCATAATCTGCCTTTGCCTGCCTAACCTCCTTTGTGACTTGATTACAGACTAGTTTATACCTGCCATAGGCTTCAATGTCGCCTGATGCTTTATATGCATCCCATACATTCTTCTTCTCTGCCACTTGCCTCATTAATTCATCTGACATCCATTTAGGCCTAAACCTTGAACAGTACTTCTTAGTTGGAATGAAAAGCCTAGTACCCTCCAAAATTAAGTTCCTGAAGGCTTCCCATTTAGAATTCACTGTTGGTAACATCATCAGTTGATCCCACTGTACAGAATTCAAAAACTGTCTGAGACCTCTGTAGTCACCTTTACGAAAGAAAAAGCCCTTCTCCTTAGCCCTAATGGCAGCTACATCTCCAAATAATTCCCATATCAATACATTGTGATCACTGTCGCCCAGTGTTTCCTTTATCTTCAGATTCTTAATGCATGAAGAATCACTACTAGTAATCATATCAAGAGTATTACTCCCTCTGGTTGCCTCTCGAACATGTTGCTGTAGAAAACAGTCATCCAATAAATCCACAAAAGCCTTGGTAGAGTGCGAATGACCAACCCACAAGTTCCAGTCAATATCTGGAAAGTTAAAATCTCCCATTATAAGACAATCTGATTTACTGGCCCACTCTATTTCTCTGCACAATTGCTCATTATACCCATCAGATTCTTTAGGACTATAACACACACACACACACACACACACACACACACACACACACACACACACACACACACACACACACACACACACACACACACACACACACACCTACTCTCATTTTTCCTTTTCCAGTGCTTATTTCACACCAAACAGATTCAACACTGCATTGTCCACCAGCATCAATTGGATGCACTTCCTTAGATTTTGTGTTTCTTAACTAACAGCATAATCCCTCCTCCCTTCCTATCTTGTCTATCCTTCCTATACACATTGTACTCCCCAAATTCCAACTCTGCACTGCCTATATCTGTGTGACACCATGTCTCTCATATCCCAACAGTATCTGCCTTTGATGTCTTGACTAGCACTTCAAGCTCATCAAATTTATTAACTATACACCTTGCATTGGTGTACATGCAAGTATACATGCACCTGTTCCTGCTCCTAGCCACCCTAACACAGCCCATGTATTTACTTGTTCCACTATGACCCCCAGCAGTCCTGGAAATCTCCATTACCTTGCTTTCCAGTCTGCTGCCCATTCTAATAGAAGCAGTTCAAGAATCACTTTTGCCTCTGCCTGCGGCCACTGTTAACCTTTTAGTCTGTGTATCTCCCCATTTTAGCAGTTTTCCGACCCACCTAACACTGCCTCGATAGCATCAGCAAATATTCTTGTACCCTTTCTATTTAAGTGTATCCTATCCCTGTAGAAGCAGTCTCTCCTATTAACAAGCACAGACCAGGCTGAAAAAAAAATTCTATCCCTTGAGCCTTGCACCATCTCTCCAGGGCCGAATTGATTGACAAGGCTCTCATCATATACTCCCTCCTATCGTGACTGGGCAGAACTGCAGACACTTTCACATTCAACACTAACTTGGACTTTTTTTCAACATTGACCTGTAGTTGTTGAGTAAATCTACCGATTTCTTACTCTTAATGTCATTAATTCCAATGTGTACAATAATATCACCTTCTGATTGGATTGTTGAAATAATATCACTGTATTGGCAACCAAGTCAAAATACGAACAAAGTAATGTTTAAAACATTTATATAAAAAGTTTAATTTTTACGAATTTTCAAATTTCATAAAGAAACTCACTCCATAGGGCCAACCACTAGTGGAAAGATATCACTGCTCAAGAACTCAGACCTGGAAACTTGCTATGCATGTTCTTTTGTCAGGGCATTTGATAATCAGAATATGTATATATACTTATGCAAATTCCGATAATGTATATTTCATTAAAAGTGTATGTTTATATATTTATTATTCAAAATGATTTAGCAGAATGTGTACATGTACTCTAGTAATTGTGTTGAGTTGAACATGGTTTGAGCCTATATGACTGCTAATTATAGTAAAGTTCTTGTATTCTCTATCTCTGGTATGGCCATATCTGACCCTATATGGCCATACCAGAGTATAAACAGAAAAATTTATTTATAAAGGATGTATGTTTTATTATTATTAGAAGGCACCATTTTCAGATAGTGTTTTCGTGTCAAATGGAACCAGGGGCTTCCCCATCTCCACATTGCTTTCGTTGTGGGTGTGACAGTTCACTGTAAAGGCCAGAGATTTAAAAGTGTATGGATTTTGTAAGGTGTTGTGTATCATGTTCTGGCCATTTAGCTGCTAGATCCCTGCTGGGGCCCAACGTTGTTCACACTATGCCTCGTGGAGGCAGACTATGTACACTAGTATTTAGATATTTGCTATGGCAGGTCCTGCCACCTAATTTCCTGAGATTTCAGTGGCTAGGACCTAAAAAAAAAAAAATTCTCACTCAGTGGGGGTTAAGAAAGTTCAGTAGAAATGCCAAATGAGTTTAGTGTGAACGCAATTAAATTTAGTCGTTATTAAATTTTTCAACTTATGTGGGGTATAAGCTAGCATATTAGGTAGAGTGGGGGAGGAGACAGAAGTATGGGGACGATAGAAAAGGCAAAGCAAGCCCATGCCCCACCAGGCGAAGAGAGGAGTGGCAAGGAGAGGGGTAAGGGGACAGAAAAGACCATCCCCTCCCCACCCCTGCTGGGGGAGAGGAGAAAAGATAGGACCATGCAAGGGAGCATGGTTTGAGAGCCAAGATGGCCAGCAGCAAGCTGCAGTTGGTCTTCAGTCATATTGGTGTTCCCATTTGGGATATCATTCATGGAACCAGGTCCAGTCCAGTTCAATCAAGTCAGTGAAGGTCTGTTTTGATAAATGTCAAGTCCGGTGGTTTGTCACTGTTGGTCAGGTCTTGTCCAGGTAGTAGAGGTGTCAATTCCGGGATCCATATCAAGTACAGTGATCAGAATTTCAGGAGTGAGGGGGGGAAAAAAAAACACTGTCTTTTCCTTATTCTTTCACAGAGGGTTGCTGATCTATGGTCAGTTCCGGTGGAATTTGCTAGTTCCAGTTACTGTCCAGTCCCTTGCTCAGTTCATGCTGTGAGCTGGTATTTCTTCCTGATCAGGTTTGTCTGTTTCCCTTGCACTCAACGTACTAGTCCACAGGTTTGCCAGCCAGGGGCTATGTCTGTGCATATCATCCTCACAGGTTGTTGTTTTGCATACAATGGTGCAGAGCATCTGTCCGTTGTCAGTACAGGTGTGTTAGTGTGGTTCGTGCCATCCAGTTCTGGAGGTTTACACAGTTCTTTTCATTTGTTAGGTATGTTCAGTTGTTGTTCCAGGTTGTCACGTGTAGGGTTCAGTTGTACTCCATTGCATTGAGCACTCGTCTTCTTGCAAAGAGCTCTTGGGTGTAACAGGAGAAAGCCTGGTACTCTTCTTTTGTATCCAGTAGGTTGTGCTCCTGTCCTCTAGGACAATATAGGATCTTTGTTCTTAGGATGTTGCAGAGGTCGTCATAAATCAGATAATGGGAGATTTAACTATATAAAAAGGACACAAATTGGTAAGTTACAACTCACTGCTCAGCCACTCTCTTGTATTAGTTTTTTTTTTTTTGCACGAATATCATAGAACGTTACCAGTACTGCAGAAGAATAGTAGGATTTTAATTGATAAATGAGTACTTTGAAGTTTTAATCACTTGTTAGGCATATATCTTTTGTATTTAGCTAAGGAAATAACTAACTTAACATTGTGATTGTTACAGAATAGCATAACTTGATAGGGTAAGGTATAACTTAAGAACTGGACAGCGTAATGCATATCAGTGCATTATTGTCATTTAAATTTATTAGCCTTATTAATTTTCATTGTTAATCAATTAAATAGCATTAAACAGAAATCATGCCCCAGACTAGAGAAGAAAAGCAACAAGCACAAAGTAGCAAGAGTGCTGTGGCTTCGGGGAGAACCGAAGCGGATGATTCTCCAATGCATTACAGCCTAAACAAATGTGCAACTTATGAAATGTTTGTGGATACTTCTGGAACAGGACATGATCTAGCCAAGGGGGGGGATATCTTTATGTGTGTGCTAAGTGCAGAGGGTGTAAAGAAATTAGGCACCAAGTCAGCATTCTGATGGGCATCTATGAGAGTTTGAAGAGTTGGGTAGATGCCCCTCAAAGGAATTAAAATGGGGGCCCCATCACGCTCTCAGCTGCCCAACTCAAAGCCAGAGCTCACTCTTGTGCACCAAGCAATACATCGGCAATCTTCAGGGCAGAATCCGCTGGTCCCACAGGAGCTAATTATTGTCAGGGAAATGGGAAATATATAGTGCAAAAAGGATAGGTGGAATAGTACCAGGGTATGTTTACTAGGGGCAAAATCTGATGATGTTGTAGAGCAGATATCATCTTTTAAGAGTGCAAAAGGTGATATTGTTGTACATTTGTCATTAATGACATTAAGCATAGGAGATCTGCAGATTTACTTAACAAGTACAAGTCAATGTTGAAAAAAAGTCACAAGTTAGGGTTAAATTTTAAAGTGTCTGCAATTCTACCCAGACGCAATAGCAGAATCATCTAGACAAGACTGCAGTTATAGTTCAGATGCAGCATGGGTTTGTTAAGGAGAAGTATCCAATTTGATCCAATCAAATTGGAGTATTCAAACGTCATAGTATCCAATTTGATTGGATACTATGATGTGAGGAACTGGATGCAAAAAATAATTTTGATGTCATATACTTAAATTTTAGAAAAGCTTTTGCTACTGTTGCACGTGGAAGATTTCTGTTCAAATTGAAGTAGTACATCATTAACAGCAAGTTTCTGCTATGGATAAAGGGATAGTTGAGTGGAGAAAGACGGAGTGGTAATCAATGGACACTGCTCTTTGTGGGCTAATGTTATTAGTTGAGTCCCCGAGGTTTCAGTTTGGGCCTAATGTCGTTTTCTGTATTTGTCAATGATATTGATGAAGATATATCAGATTTACTGTCCAAGTTTGCAGATGATACGAATGTTGGCAGAGTTGTTAATGACAGTAATGACCATACACTACTGCAACAGGATCTAGAAAATTTGAGCAGATGGACAGAGAGGTGGAACTGAAATGTAACATTGACAAATGTAAAGTACTGCACATGGGTAGCAGTAACCTCAGAGTAATGTACCAAATATGTGGTGCTACACTCAGGGCAGTGGAGAATGAAAAAGACCTGGGGGAAATTGTGCAGTCAGATATGAAGTTTTCTGAGCAGTGCAGACAGCCTGGAAGAGTAGCTCATGGTGCCTTGTCAATGATATATAGGAATTTTTCTAGCAGGGATAAGGAAGTGATTATCCCCTTGTATAGTTTACAGTAAAGTTTACAGGTCTGGGGGACCTCATTTTAGCAAGGATGAAGAGCTGCTAGAATGAGTAAAGAGAAGGGCAATGAGATTGGTGAAGGGAAACAAAGGGGTTTCTCTTATCAAGAACAACTTAAGTTCTGCAAATTGCAGCATCTGGAGACTAGGCACCTGCGAGGTGATCTGATTGAGGTGTATAACGCCTTGAATGGTTTGGGCAAGCCCAATGCTGATGGGATTTTTCCTCTTGCTCATATTACACACATGGGGTGAGGAGCAAAAATTCAAATTGAGGAAGGATGGTTGCAGAGTAGATGAGTAAAAGTTTGTCTTTATCCAGTGAGTGGCTGATTGCTGGAGCAAACTTCCACCTGTCGTTGTGGAAGCTGATAGCTTGAATAAATTCAAGAAAGAACTGGACAAACTTTTAGAGTGAATGAATGGGTGAAATGAAAAGGTTTTTTTTTTTTTTTTTTTTTTTTGTTTTGGCCGATGCTGTATTATAAGCCTGCTTTCTTCCATCATATGCCTCTACTAATGCAAATATCTTTTCTTTTATTAATATGACTAAACTATTAAGATATGTAATCCAGAAATATATAATTCTAACCACAAGCTTAGAATTAGCTATTTGAACAATTGCCATCTAGCATTATCGAGAGAATGTAAATTTTAAGAATTGTCACTTAAATGAAAATAAGTAACAATAATCTTTTTTCTGCAATAATATATATATATATATTTTTTAAGTTTGAATCCTATTTATCTTGCATTACTTCTCTTATTCTAGTAATAATCATAATAACAGTTAAGTAATCCTCAATAACTCATAAAATTTGGAGAATTTAGTTTCATTTACCATATACTTCAAATTGTGACGTACTGGTTTTAAAATTTACATTATTATAGTTTTTTTTTCCCTCAATATTAATCATCATTAATTAGGACAGCAATAATACTAATTTATTAAAATATTTCTTACTTTAGACAGCTTACTTAGTAAGACAACAACAGCACAACTTCCTAAGTCAATGGATGCTGGTTAGAAAAATGCTGATTACGCTAGTTTGCATAAAAATGACACATCATTAAGATCATTCATTAAACGACAAATACAAGGTGAGCCTCAGTTTTTTCTGCAGTAAACCTGAGGGGAAAAACATTATGCACAATGAATAATCAATTTAAGCTGCTACTAAGATACTAGCAACTCCTATAAAAAATGCAAGACCTTCATACTCACCTCACTTTTGGAAATTCCCTTCTAGTTTTAGTTTGTTCCCAGAAAGAATTTTTTGTAGAACCATTTATATTTCTTATAGTATTTGTTGGCACTTTGATAGCTTTAACAGAAACTTCTGTTGTATTTCTTTTACTGGCTGAAGAGGATAAAGTGCATTCCTTGAATTCTGATGTAGTATTTACATTCCTCTGGTTTAAAGTCAGTTTATTTGCTTCTGGTTGAAGTGGAGGGCAGTGTTTTTTGATATTTACATCTAAAATATCCAAAGACTGATTTTCTAGAGAACAACTGTTATTTAATTCACACCTAGAATTAGGCTGTTCTTGTACACTCTTTGTATGGATATTGTCATTTTTTTCAGATTGCAGAAACCTATTTTGTACGTTTGAATTAGAGTAAGTTCCTATAGTGACTAAAGGTTTGGAAGACACTGTATCTTCAGTTCTTTTATCAAAATAAGTTTGTGGAGGTTTTATCACTGGGGCATGAGTTAATAAAACTGGGGGAACTTGCTGCCTCTTTGAATACCTTGCATTCAGATCTTCTACTTTTACAAGGACTGGACGATACGTATGAGTGGTCTTTGGCTTGTTATCTGGTGGCAACTATAAAATATGAAAAAATTTGTCATCTTTAAAATATTTAAATATCAGAAATGATACTCAATTAATATTATGTTTTCTATTTTCTTTAGTAGAACAAGAAAGCAAGCTTATAATTATCAGCAAAAAAAAAAAAAAAACACACACACACTACACACTTCACTCATCCATAACCTGCAAGAATTTATCTAGTTCTTCCTTGAAATTTCTGGGAAACTTAAAACAACTTTAGTGCAGAGAAGATAATTATTGCTTTTATATTAGACCATATTCTGGCATTACACTACTGATGTACTTTTTGAAATCAAGATAACTCAAAAATAAAAGATGCATTAAAATTTATTACATTTTAAACATGTAGTTAGCCAAAGCCTGAATGGATGAAAATACATTAATATATGAAGGACATGCAAGGATCTATTAAAGCAGACAGGTCACATGCATAAAGCATGATATTTTTAATTATATTAAAATAGTTCACACCGTACATTGAAGGAACATGGAACAGATTAGAAATTATAAGTTAATGAACTGAACTTCAGTGTGTGAGAAGGCATAAAACAACATACGGAACAACATAAATTATGGAACATATGGAAGCAACATCCAACAACTTATTTTCTGAAAGGCTCTATAATGATAACTTCAGCTTATAATATGAAATACATTTGGGCTATAAGAACTTAAGAGGATTCTGTCAACTAGCTGTAAAGTCTGTGTGCACTGTTTAGATAATGAAGTACCTAAATGTTCAATGCATAGTGTGTGATATGTCTGAGCAGTAATCAAATTAATAACTTAAATATAATTGAATTTTTTTTTACAATATAGCATCTAACCCACATTCAGTTAATATCTAACTAGCACTTAAGTAATATTCATTCAGTCTGACCCAGGCAACTGAAATATAAATTTTTTTTTTAACTTAGCATTTAATCTGTACTTAACTAGGATTAAAAAAGCAGTATTAATTAGTTTAGTACTTAATTTAGTGGGTAAGAAATTATCTAGCATTTAACCCATATTAAACCTACTAGCCATTTAACTTGTATTCAGTAATTAAAATTTTTTTTTTTCTTGGTCTAGCCTTCATATAGATCTTAATATAAGTTACATTAATTGTTAGAATTACCTTAGAATTAAGTTTTTTTTTTTAGATGGATGCCTCCTGTCTCTCATTCACCTTTTTCAACCCACTCTTTCTCCTGAATCTCCTGATTATTCTCTCAGCATTTATTCCAATGGATTTTTTTTTTTTTTTTTTTTTTTTTTTTTGTATGTATGTATGTGTGGGCCCTCCCTGGGAAGCTCAGGCTACCCCCAGGTATGGCCTAGCCAGAGTAATGATTCTGGACTCCCTTGCCGGGGTCTCTAGTACTTCACATGCCCCTAGACAAAGAGGCCAGAACAACCGAACCCTACATTACACAATATTTACAACACATCACTTGCACTTTCTGGCTTTTACAGAGAAATTTATCTCAACATAAGAGAACTAATAGCAGAGTTGTGAGCAATCACCGGAGCTACTTGATCCTCAACACTATGTCCACTATGTTCCTGTATCGTCGAAGTCTCTTACAGAGTGCAACAAAGTTCTGCTTGAGGTTATCCACATATTTTCGATCCTCTGATTATAGGTACTCTGATTATACTATGGATGTTGCCTTTCTTGAGGAAGGGCTTCACTTTTCTGATCAGCTTCTTAATCTGTTACCCCATTGGTACTGGTCAGTTGGCCTATCTTCACTCTTAGCTCTTCTACACTGTGCTGCCACTTTATTAGGCACCTACCTAGTGGCGTGTTGAGCCTCTTTTAGCCTTCAAAACAGCCTGAATTTGTCTAGGCATGGATTGAACAAGATGCTGTAAACGTTGTGCAGGAATGGAGTACCATGCAGACATGAATGTATCATGCAGTTCCTTGAGATTCAACAGAGGTATAAGCCTGCAACGAACAGTCCTTTCCAGGTCGTCCCAAAGATGTTCAATAGGATTGAGATTCGGGGACTGAGTGGGCCACTGCAGCAAAGAAAAGTCATTGTCATGTTCCTGGAACCATTCCATAGTGATTCGGGCTTTGTGCACTAGTGCATTATCCTGCTGGAAGTAACCATCTGACTGAGGATAAACTGTCAACATGAACGGATGCACTTGGTCAGCAACAATGTTTAGGTATGATGTGGCATTCAGACGTGAATCTATGGGTATCAATGGACCCAACATGCGCCAAGAAAATATTCCCCACACCATAACACTGCCCCCACTTCGACAGACTAAGCAACTGTTTTCCAATCCTCAATAGTCCAATGCTGGTGTTGCTGTGCCCACAGGAGGCATGCTCTCTTGTTCTTCATTGATAACAGAGGTATGCGATGTGATGCCGGCTGTTGTAGCCCACTCACGACGAAGTGTGACTAGTGGTCTGTTGTGATATTTTGTTCTTCGCACCAAGGTTGTATTCTGACGCGATGTGCGACATTGTGGTCCGTCTGTTTGCTTGCACAACTCTAGCCATCCTCCTTCTCTGACCTCTCTCATCAACAAGCAATTATCTTCAAGAGGAGTGCCATTGAGAGGATGTTTTCTGTTCATTGCACCATTCTCGATACACCCTTGAAACTGTGGTGCGTGAAAAGTTCAGGAGAACTGCTGTTTCAGAGATGCTTTGTCCAGCACGTCTTGCACCTATTACCACGCCACGTTCAAAGTCCATCAGATCACTCCTTTTCCCCATTCTTGCTACAGTTTATACGCTTAACTGATACTAGAAAGGTTGTTCTGCTGCATTTATATCCACAACTGTGGTCATATGACTTGCAATGTTGTGGGACAAACCATTTCTGTGCACAGCAGGGGTGTACCTAATAAACTGGCAGCACAGTATACCTTCTGCTGTAACCTTCTTTCCCAGGCTGTGGTTGCTTGTCTTTGCATTTTGTTTTCTGTTGGCTGCTAGAGCAGCACAGTAAATGGCTATGCAGATGGCATCTAGTGTTAAGTCATTGTATCGAGGTAATCCAGTATTATGATTACAGTCACTGCCCGACTTACATAATACTCGACTTATGGAAATTCGACTTTACGTAAGTTTTTGCCGGCCGGTGAAAACTTAAAAAAAATCATGGAAACGTATTTTGCATCCCATAGAAATAAATGGAGGTATCGTGAAAATATCGTAATGTAAACCCAATAACACATTGTTTTTTTGTTTTTTTTTTCATAATTCGTTCCAAGACCTCGGAAGTTGAAATTTTCGCTATATAACTAATTTTCGCTATAACTAAGCTATTTATCTCTCTAAAAGGTCATTTTTATAATGGAAATTGCACTAAACTTTCATCATTATCATATGTTCTGTTATAAGAATCAGTTTTAAACGCCTTTGTGATATTTTTTTAAAACACATTTATGGAGGTCACTACCATAAAACAAAGACAGTTTGCACTTTCCGGTTTATTGGGCTTTTCTGTTAGGTGCATCTAATTATAAATGGTAGTAAACTTGATCTTATTGCATTTGCTATAATACCAATAATTGGAATTCTGTGGATTTTTACGTTATAGTATCATGGTGAAATGAGTTCCCCTTCACTGAAATCTTCACTCATATAAAAAACAAATAAATTCTCAGAATCTTCTCTTCATTCCTATTTACTTATTACAATGGTGAAGGGAAAGGAACCAATGAAAAGTGCAAGTGCTGGCACTGCTAGGAAATGAAACAAAATTTTGTTTCCTAGATTTCGAAACAAGCTTTGAGAACGAGAGTAGCCTGTGCGGACGTAGCTTATTGCCGCTCCTGGAACAGAGGAGTTTTTTCTGATTTATTTTCTGTTTTATTAGCTTAAATTGGCATATTAACTTATTTTCTAGAGTAGCTTTATATTCCTAGTTACGATACTTAGTTTAAAATTTAACTTAGATAGAGATTTTGTAGGTATTACTTAGTATCGGTAAGGGTATCAAATCCACTTGTTACAAGTTGCAGCTCCGTTGAACGAGAGGTTTTTTTTTTAACCATATTTAGCCGATTTATTAACCAATTGTTATATCAAATTATTTTCTGTAAATAGCTAGTCAGGATCCTTGGTTTATTCTGAATTGAGACAGCGAGATTTGGAAGTTAATCGATACTTAAGTGTTTGTAAATTGCTGCCATTGTTATGCGATACAAAATATCTCGAACTAGATAGCATAAGCTTAGTATAGTATAGTACATAATATAATATTGTCAATTAATCAGTAAATCTATTAATCTTGTTGAACTTCATTGTCAATTAAATTGTACTTTTAACTATATACATATAACAACTTAGATTACGTAACATAAATAATTAGCAAAAATAAATAATTAATACTTAACTTGATACGGAAGTTATATAAAGGGATTTTGTAGATAACACTCGATACTGAAACATAAATATAGCATAATAACTGTGTTGGGATACAAGTTTAGGGTTTTAATTTTGTACTGAAATTGAAATTTTATTGAAATTAAATCAAAATCATGACTCAGACCAGAGCAGCAAAGCAAAAGGCTCAAGCTAATGGAAATGCTGCGGATCAAGGGAGACAGTTTCTGAGGGGGACAGTTGCCCTCTGAATCACAGCCTTTTAAAATGCACTATTTGCTTGATGTTTGTGGAGCAGTCAGGTACGGGACATGATACTGCCATGGGGGATATCTTTGTATGTGCGCGATGCAAGGAGTGTAAGGAAATCAGGCAACAACTCAGCGTTGTTATGGGCCTATATGAGAGCTTGAAGGACATGGTGGATGCCCTCGAAGGATTAAAAGTGAGGGGCCCATCAAGCTCTCAGCTGCCCACACCAACGCCAGAGCTTGCACTTGGGCATCACGCCCAATTTCCTCTGGAAAAGAAGGAAGTGATTGGATATTTGAAGTGCCCAAAAGTTTGAGAAATGTATTAGTATAAAAAGGATAAGTATATTGCCAGTGGACCTCATTTCGGATGAAAGGACATTGTACTCATTCCTAAATGTTTCTAGTGTCATATGGGCATGTTGCCTATCATTGCAAGGGGAAGACCACATGTGGACATTGTGGAGGAGAAGGAAATGTATATAAAGATTGCAAAAAGAAAAGTGAAGATCCTATTTGCATAAATTGCAAATGGAAAAATAAGGATTACTGCCATTCAATAAGAAGCCAAGATTGTAGTGAGTATAAGAAGTTTTATGATCAATACAAAAATAGAATTGATGATAAATGGTGGCTTAAGGTAATGCAAGTGAATGGGCAGAGAGCATATAGTGTTGCTCTACAATTAAGTCAAAAAATGGATGAAAAGAATTATGATGTCCTTCTGCTTCAGGAGCCATATGTGGTTGGGAACATTGTAAAGGGTTATAAAGTAGATGATAAAGTCATACAGTCGAAAGGGAATAGCCAGGCTGCTATTATAATAAGAAATATTTTGAAGACTAAATGCACAAGGCATAATATAATAAAAAATAAGAATGTTGTGGTAATCCACGTAGAGTTATGTTATATTCGTGGTATATGTGTTGAAATTGTTAGTGAGATAGAAAGTTTGTATCTTGAAAGTATATATTGCCAGTTTCAGGGCAAAACTGGCAATATATACTTATAAGATACAAAAATTAGTTTCAAATGAATTATATAAAAAAAATAATGAGTGTGTTGAATGGGAAAGGAATTGTGATAGGCATTGACTCTAATGTGAACTTAGTAACATGCAGTAGTATGGAGTTAAATGCTAGAGGAGAACAATTGGAGGAAGTTTTAATAGCTATAAGATTGAATATAGTAAATGAGTTAGGCCAGCCTTCTACCTTTCATAATATGCAAGGGGAGTCAAACACTGATTTGACAATAGTATCTAATGTGTTATTGGGAAGAATTAGGAATTGGAGGGTTAAAGAGGGTTGGTCTACAAGTGATCATATATGTATTTGCTATGAAATTCAAGATATTAAAATAGAAAGAAGAAATGAATTTGAGGAAGGGTTTGCAGTGAATTCCGTAGGCTAGCAAAAATTTGAGGATATTGTAAATAGGGGGTTATGTGATCTCCTATTTACAATATCCTTATTTTGAGTAAAATAATTTGAGTGTTGCTGCGGGTCTATGAGTAAGAGAGTTAGGTTACATAGGGTTTTACCTTGGTGGAATACAGTTCTGATAGATATGAGGAGGGTGAACAGGTCAAGGAGGAATTACCAAAGAGAAAGACGGAGGGGGAATATTAGAGGAGGAAGAGGTTTTAAAAAGACAATACTTGCAGTATAGAAGGGGGTACACTGTTAAAATACAATATGAAAAATCAGAAACATGGAAGAGATATGTTAAAGAGGAAATGAACAAGGATCTATGGGGGTTGCCATACAAAATATTGTTTGAAAAATTGAAGGTGGAACAGGTATTCCATACTATGCAAGTAGGAGATCAGTATACTATTGACTGGGAGTCCTCTGTGAGGTGTTTTCTTTCCTCTTTGTTTCCAAGGGACTGCTTAAGTATTGAGAATAGGGAACAAAGAAGAATTAGGAATTTGAATATTGGTTATGATGGAGAACAGGAAGAGGAAAGAGAGTTTTAGCAGGAAGAATTGTGAAAAGCTTTGGAGAAGATGAAATTAAAGAAAACTCCCAGAAATGATAGTTTATTACCGAAGTGGTTAAGAAGTTTGGAGAGAAATGGAGAAATGAACTTCTGGTATTATTTAATAAATGTTTAAAGAAAAAGATATTTCCAAAGAGATGGAAGGAGGCTCATATAAAGATATTGTTGAAAAATCGAGATAAGGTCGTAATGGACCTAGGCTCATACCATCCAATGGCTTTATTGCCAGTAATGACAGAGTTATTGGAAAGACTGTTAATGAATCGATTGGAGGAATATTATGGAAAAAGTGGAATGAGTAGTATGCTTTAGAATGGGCAAATCTACTGAAGATGCCATTGATAAAATGGGGACATATGTTCAAAAAGCTCCAGAGAAGTATGTACTTGGTATATTTATTGACTTTAAGGGGGCATTTGACAGAATGTGGTGGCAGAGTTTTTTAGCAAGGCTGAGAGAACTGAAGTGTTCTGGACAGTAGTATGGTATGGTATGGTATGTTAAAGTCTTATTTTAATCAGAGGAGTGTAACAGTAATTACACAATATGGTAAAATCTCACAAGAAGTGGATATAGGAGACCCACAAGGGTCAATTATTGGCCCGTATAGCTGGAATATGGTGTTGGATGAGCTACTGGCTCAGGAGTGGGAAGGATGTGAGCCGGTGGCTTTTGCAGATGGCCTATTAATAATGGTGAGAGGTAATTCAAGAAAAGAAATAGAGGATAGGTTGAAGAAAGTTGTGGGGCAATTAGAAAGATGGATAATAACGCATAAGATGGAGACATCTACTGATAAGACTAAAATAGTGCTGCTCAGAGGAAGGTTGAGTGAAGGAAGAAGGCCCACTTTGAAGATATTAGGAACATCTGTAACATATGCCCCCTTAGTCAAATACCTTGGTGTACATGTGGACAAGAAAATGTCCTTTTTGCCTCACATGCAGAAGTTGAAAGAAAAAGTGTGGGTTATATATTCTAAAATAAGGAAGATTAGTAGAGTAGAATGGGGAGTGCAAGGGAAATGACTGGATCTCCTCTAAGTGTATCTTTGTGGCCATCATGACTTGGGCATGGGGACATAGTGTGACTAATAGTCACGTAAAGAGGAGCCTAATTTCTGCTCAGATTTGCAGTTTTGGCTGTGACACAGTCATGTAGAATGGTTTCAAAAGATGCATTACAAGTAGTATCAGGGAAATAACCAATTGATTTGGTTGTGATTAAATGAGTAATGGAGGATGCAATCAAGCACTTCCTAATTCATTTCACAAATATATGTGGTTTCAATTCTAATCTCAATGATATCCATTTCCACTTGCAGTCTGCCAAACCCCATATACTTTTTCTGACGGAATCTCAGTTATCAGTTGCAACTACTGCTCATCTCGGATGCCCAAATTATTCGCTGTATGATTCCATTCGCCTCAAAGGGGGTACTTGTGTATATGTCCGTTCTGATATTTCCTGTCAGAGACTTCGCAATTTGGAATCTCCTCTCTTTGATCTTCTCTGGCTTAAAATCTCTCTACCTCATTGTGTCAAATTCATCTGTTGTCTCTACCGTTATCCCAACTCCACTAATCACTTGGAGCTCTTTGACTTTCTCTCTTTGCAACTTGACTTTCTCCAGTCCAACTTTCCTAACAGTGAAGTAATTTTCCTTGGTGATTTTAATGTTCACAACTCCAGCTGGCTTCCATTTTCTAGTCACACCAACCCAGCTGGTCGAGATGCTGAGGCTTTTGCAATTACTAATGACCTTGCACAGATTGTTCATTTACCTACAAGAATACCAGACAATCCTAATCATACAACCAATACTTTTGATCTTTTTCTCAAAAACAACCCTTCTAAGTACACGGTCGAAGTGAGAGGTCCTTTAGGCACTTCAGATCACAACTTGGTGATTGTCTCTTCTCGAATGGGACCTTTATCTCATGGCTACTCCGAACCTCGTGTTGTTTGGCATTACAAGAATGCAAAATGGGATGACCTGCGAGATTTCTTTTCTTCTTTTCCTTCGTTGGATTACTGTTTCAAAACTTCTGATGTCAACATTTGCTCAGATCGTGTCAGTGAAATTATTCTTGCAGGAATGGAATCCTTTATCCCACACTCCACTTTAAAATCTCGTTCTTTATCTAAACCTTGGTTTTCCAATAAATGTGCTAAGGCTGTTCAAGAGAAGAATGTTGCATATCGTAATTGGCTTGTTTCTAATTCTTCAGTTTCATTTTCTGCCTACACCAAAGCTCGCAACAAATGTAAAGCAGTTATTAATTAGTCCAAACTAGAGTTTGAACAGGCTAAGAGTAGAAAATTTGCTTCTTGCCCTAATGGTAGCCAAGCATTCTGGTCTCTTGCCAAAGCTATTGGCTGCAACTTTTGCCCATCTCTGCTCCCACCTCTGTCCTAACCAGATGGTTCTGTTGTCACTTCAGCCAAGGATAAAGCTGACCTGCTAGCAACCCATTTTTCTTCCAACTCGTGTATTAATGATCTTGGTAAAACACCTCCCACCATTCCCAATATGCTCCATTCAATGCCTCCTGTGGTCTTCCATCAAAAGGACGTCAGAAGGATTTTGACGAATCTTGATACTATTAAAGCTCCAGGTCCCGATGGTATTTCTCTACTTGTTCTCAAAACCTGTGCTCCTGAACTTACTCCTATTCTTTTCCGCCTTTTTTCACTTTCTTATTCCAAAGGTGTTTTTCCTTCTGCTTGCAAATTTGCTCATATCCACCCAGTTCCTAAAAGGGTGACAAATCCCTCCCATCCAATTATCGTCCCATTGGGGGTTAATTGATTTCAATGGAGAAATCAATTAACCCCCAACTCTTAAACTACCTAGAAACCTTCCGTCTGATCAACGATCGCCAGTATGGATTCCATCAGTGTCGATCCACTGGTGATATTCTGGCTTATGCTACCCATTTATGGACTAATTCAATGGAAAGGTTTGGTGAAAGACAAGTAGTTGCTCTTGACATCTCAAAGGCTTTCGATCGTGCTTGGCATAAAGGTCTTCTAAACAAGCTTCCATCTTATGGTTTGCCAACTGTTTTTAGTAATTGGTTATCCAGTTTTCTCTCTGATCACTCACTGAGGGTGATGGTAGATAGTTCTCTGTCTTCTAACTTCTCCACTAATGCCGGTGTCCCCCAAGGTTCAGTTCTTTTCCCCACTCTTTTCCTCTTGTATATTAATGACCTTCTTCCATTGACTGGAAATCCTATCCATAGTTTCCATAATCCTATCCGATGATAGCACATTGCATTCCACTTTCCATTTTGAGAAACCTTGTCCTGCTCAATCAGCTTCAACTTCTCGAAAATCTGCTACCAATTCTTTAAATGCCGATCTTCAGGTAATTCTCCAGTGGGGCAAAGACAACTTAGTTGATTTCAACCCTTCTAAAACTCAGTCTTGTCTTATATCTCGCAAAAAGAATTCTTCTGCTCCTATGCTTATCTTTAGTGACACTCCGATTTCTAGGCAAAATGATATATCTCTTTTGGGGATTACCCTGACTTCTAATCTCTCTTGGCACAAGCACATTACAAATATTGCTTCCTCTGCATCTAAAAAACTTGGTTTTCTCTTTCGCTCTCGGCGTTACTTTTCTTCCAAACAGCTGCTAACTCTGTATAAATCACAAATCTGTCCTGCTATGGAATATTGTTCCCACATCTGGGGTTGTGCCCCAAACCTCTCTCAGGCTTCTTGATTCCATTCAGAAGAGGGCAGTTAGGTTAATTAATGATTCATCTCTAACAGAGTCTCTCCACTTGCTGTCTCATAGACGTACTGTTTCAGCTGCATGCCTCTTCCATATACTTCCATGCACACTGTTCTTCTGAATTGGCTTCTATAATTCCCGCTCTCGCTTTCAAAACAGTCCGAGCACGTGCCGCCACCAGCCAAATCCAGCAATTGTGATCCAAATTGCTTTCCAGCAATTTTCTTCACTGTTTCCTTTAGGTATTCATATATATCTTTTGTACTCTTCACATAGGTTTCATCTAATTCTTGGTCTAATCTTCATTGATACTAACCCCTAGTGCTCTCATCTTTTCGTGGGTCCATATTGATTCTTTGAGTGTCAAGTTCATTCCTCTTAAAGTCTTTCTTCCTTTTCTCCTTCCTTTTTTGGCACATCCATGGTAATGACAATGTAGCCTTCACCAAAAAGTGATCAGAACCACAATATGCTCCTCTCTGGGGCCCTAACATCACAGACAAAAATTGTGCACTATGTTTAGTAATCACAATCAATTACTGATTTTAGTCCTTTTGTTTCTTGGAACCATGTGAACTTATTAATGTCTCTATGTTGGAAGAAGGTGTTACTAATCCTCAGCTTATATTGAGAGCAAAGTTCTATCAGTCTCTCTCTCCGTTATCATTCTTTACATTTTCTCTGTGTCTTCCCACCACTTCATTGTCCACAGCTTGTCCCACTCTGGAGTTCAAATCCCCCATTATGACTATCTCTCTGCAACATAGAATTGCTTCTATTACTTCTCAGGTTTTCCCAGAAATCATCTTTAATATCTGTAGGAGACTCAATTATTAGGAGCATATACCCCAATAATAGTAATTTCTCTTCCATATATTTTAATTTCAAAGGTCATGATTCATTCATCAACAAAACTACATTTTTCGATAAAATTTCTGAGATTCTTGTGAATAAGTACAGCCACCCCTGCCTTAGCTCTTACATGTCGGTTGACATGTAAGAGCTAAGGCAGGGGTTGCTGTTCACCTCTCCCTTTTTCTTTGTTTCAGTTAAGACTGCCACATCCAAATTATATTTTCCCATTTCCAACAAAACTTCATTGTTTTGTGCTAACTCCTTGTACGTTACAGCAGCCAAAATTCATAATCCTTTTCCATTTGCCAGTTCGATTCCTATTTGTCTGTCTGGTTTTACCTCTGTTAGTTCTTTTAGCATTGAAAGAATGTTTTATGATGAATGGGGAGCTGGCCCATTCCATCAACCCCCAACCTGGAGGACCAAGGTATCTTTTTTCGTCTGGTCTCTAGCTACAAACCTTTCTGGCTATGTGAGTTTATAGTTTGTAAAAAAAAATAAAAATAATAAAATTATGAAAAAATTAGAAAACACAAAAATATTTTTAGTTGTGTTGGCTAACAAGAATCACAATTGTTCAGAGTTAAATGCTTTTACGGTTACCATTAAAAAAGAGTTTACTGATAGATAGTAGAGATCCACCTCCCCAGGATAGTAACATGTCCCCGAAACTTGACTTGTCAAGTATGGGGCCACGGCTAAGGATCAATTAAAGATAAAGTTATTGGTTAAAGATTGTAAGCGCAGTTGAGCTGTTCCTCAACTAGCCCATTATACAAGTAGTGTAGATGTTAGTGATGATGTTCAAGGCAATGGTTAGGCTACATCTTGAGTACTGCATACAGGTCTGGAGGTCTAATTTTAGGAAGAATATAGATCTGCTCGAATGGGTGTAGAGAAGGGCAACAAGATTGATGAGAAGAACAAAAGGGTGGTGTTACCAAGAAAGGCTTCAGTTCTGCAAACTGCAGTATCTGAAGACTAGGCACCTGTAAGGGGATCTAATTGAGGTGTAAGGCTTTAAATGCATTGAGCAAGCTCAAAATTAACTACAAAATTAACTACAAAATTGCATTTTTTTTTTTAGATAACTTTAGTTTTACTTTATACAAATAAACAATGCATATCATGTCACAGAACTGCATATCTTTAGTACTTTAAAATTAACTTGGTCTGCACATACATTTCTGGTAACCTAAGAAAATGTCAAATTACTTTTTCTTGGTTAATTACAAAATGATTTTGTAGTTAACATTGTCTGACACTAAACCCTCGATATGAGAGGGCATAAATTCGAAATGAGGAAAGATGGTTGCAGAATAGATGTACAGAAGTTTGCCTTCAGTCAGCAGGTGATTGATTGTTGGAACAAATATCCATATGTTGTTTTGAAAATGGGCAGTTTAAATGAATTCCAAGCAGAATTAAGACAAACTATTGGAGGGGATGGACAGGAGGTAATGTGTGATTTTTTTTTTTTTTTTTTTGGCTGATATACTATAAACTTGCTGTCTTGCGTCATTTGTAATAATATTAAGATTGAAAGAAAAGGTTCATAAAGTTAGTTTGACAGACTCTTATGAGAAGTATGTGTCAAAAGAAAGATACCCTTTTTTTACAATTACAATCATTTACAATCAATCACTCTTCGGAGGTAAACATATCTGCAAGCAAGTGTTTTCCATGATGAAACACATTAAGTGATGAGGGCATCCAATGACGAGGTTATCCAACAGTTGGACAAGATTTTGCAGTTCCAGCAAACGCTAAGTTTATATTTATATTCAGATGATTTTTGCTGACTTAATTGATATATTAAATTATTTTCTATAACTAGCTTTATACTCCTAGTCAAGCTCCTTGGTTTATTTTGAATTTAGATAGCAATTTTGAAAGTTAATACTCAGTGTCCATAGCATTCATAACTTGCCTCCATTGTTATATGATACAGAATAGTGTAACGCATATCCTGAACTTGATGGCATAAGGTTTAACGTAAAACTAGATAGGGAAATATGTAGCACTATATTACAAATCTGTTAGCTTAGTTTAGTATTATTTATTAATCTTATTAAATTCATTGCTAATTAAATTATGCTTAAATGAAATCATGACCCAGACTAGAGCAGCAAAGCAACAAGCACAAAGTAGCTGTAGTATTGTGGCTCAGGGGAGAACCGAAGGGGGCGATTCTCCAATGTGTATCACAGTGTAAAAAAATGCGCAAAATGTGAAATGTTTGCAGAACTGTCTAGAACAGGACATAGTAGTAATGAGAAGGTCTTTGTGTGTGCTAGGTGCAGAGACTCTGAAGGAATTAGGTGCCAACTCAGCATTCTGATGGGCATTTATGAGAGTTTGAGGTGTAGGGTAGATACCATCGAAGGTATTAGAGTGGGGGACCCATCAAGCTCTCAGGCAACAAAGCGGCAATCTCCATGGCAGAACGTGCTGGTCCAACAGGAGCTAGTTATTGTTGGTGACTACTGTCAGGATGGCGGAGAATATATTATGCAAAAAGGATAGGTGGAACAGGACCAGGGTATGTCTGCTGGGGGCAAACGTTGATGACATTGTAGAGCAGATATCATCTTATAAGGGCATAAAGGTGATATTTTTCTACACATTAGTAGTAATGACCTTAAGAGTAAGAAATCTGCAGATTTACTTAAGTACAGGTCAATGTTGAAAAAAAAGCACAAGTTAGGGTTAAATTTTAAAGTGTCTGCAATTCTGCACAGACATGATAAGAGGGAGTATATGATGTGAGCCTTGTCAATCAATTCAGAACTGGAGAGATTGTGCAAGGCTCATGGGGTAGAATATTTTTCAGTGTGGTCTGTGCTAACAGGAGAGACTGCTTCTAGAGAGATGGGATACACTTAAATAGAAAGGGCACAAGAATATTTGCTGATGCTATCGAGGCACGTTAGGTGGGTCGGAAACCTGCTAGCTTGTGGGGATTCACAGACTAAAAGATTAACAGTAACCACAGGCAGAGGCAAAAGTGATTCCTGCACTGCTTCTATTGCAATGAGCAGCAGTCTGGAGATTTCAAGAGCTGCTGGGAGTCATCATGGAACAAGTAAATACATGAGCTGTGTTAGGGTAACTAAGAGTAAGAACAGGTGCATGTATACTTGCATGTACACCAATGCTAGAAGCATATTAAATAAATTTGATGTGCTGATCAAGACATCAAAAGCAGATATTGTTTGGATATATGAGAAACATTTTGTCACACAAATATAAGCAAGGCATTGGAATTTGGGAAGCACAATGTGTACAGAAGGGACAGGAAGGGAGGAGGGGTTATGCTGTTAGTTAAGAAACATACAAAATCTAAGGAAATGCATCCAGTTGATATGGGTGGACAGTGCAATGTTCACTTAGTTTGGTGTGACATAAGCATTGGGAAAGGGAAAATGAGACTGAGTGATTTATAGACCTACTGACGCTGATAAGTACAAGGAACACTTGTGCAGAGAAATATGAGATGAACTAATGAGGCTCGTAGAGTGAGCCAATAAATCAGAATGTCCTGTAATGAGGGATTTTAACTTTCCAGATATTGACTGGAACTTGTGGTTTAGTCACTCGCATGCCAGCAAGACTTTTGTGGATTTATTGGAGAATTGTTTTCCACATCAACATGTTCAAGTGGCAATCAGAGGGAGTAATACTCTTGATCTGATTATCATTCTGATAATCAGATCAATCTGATATTCATGCATTAAGAATTTGCAGATAAAGGGACCACTAGGTGATGTGGGATTTACTTAAAGGTGTAACTACCATCAAGGGTAAAGGGAAAGGCTTTTGTTTTTGTAAAGGTGACTACAGTGGTCTCAGACAGTTTTTAACTTCTATACAGTGGGATCAACTGATGATGTTTAAAACAGCAAATTCTAAATGGAAGCATTCAAGAAATTAATCTTGGAAGCTACTAGGCTTTTTATACCAACTAAAAGAAATACTGTTCAAGATTTAGACCTAAACAGATGTCAGATGAACTAATGAGGCTCATGGCAGAGAAGAAAAATTTGTGGGATACATATAAATTATCAAGTGACACAGAAGCCTATGGCAGATATAAGCTAGTCTGTAATCAAGTGACAAAGCAGGCCAAGCAAATAAAGGCTGATTACAAAAAATTCTTAGCAAAGGATGCAAAGAAATACAACTAAGGCTTTTTACTTATGTAAATTCTAGAAGGAAGGAGATGAATCAGATTGGTTTGACTTTTGATGATCCTGCTCAGATAGATGACAAACTGAATAAGTATTTTGCATCTGCATTCACATGTGAGGAATTCTCTAAAGAAGAGGAGGACAGAAGTTTACTAACCTCTAACAGGGAGCTAAATGATTTTGTAATAATAGAGAGTAAAGTGAAGGAGAAATTGTTGAAGTTAAACATAAAAAAGGCACCTGAGGCAGATGGAATCTATCCAATTATGTTGGAGGCAGTAAGGGAAGTTAGCAAATCCTTAGCCATAATTATGAGAGCATCCTTAGATTCAGGGGGTCCCCATGGACTGGAGATGTGAAAATTTATCCCCAATTCACAAAGGGAGGCTCAAAGAATGACACAAATAATTATAGACTTGCTAGTTTAACTTCTGTTCTGGGGAAAATAATAGAGTCACTGGTTAAAGAAGTGATGCAGGATCACCACGACAAGACTGCAGTAATAGTTCAGACACAGCATGGGTTTGTTAAGGGGAAGTCTTGTCTGACAAATTTGATTGGATACTGCAATGTGGTCACAAAGTAATTGGATGCAAAAAATAATTTTGATATTATATACTTGGATTTCAGGAAAGCTTTTTATAGTGTTGCACATTTTATAGTGCTGCATTCAGGGCAAGTTGCCGCAACGGATAAAGAGATGGTTGAGTGGGAGACAGCAGTGAGTGGTAATAAATGGACACTGCTCTGTGTGGACTAATGTTATTAGTGGAATCTGCCAGAGTTCGGTGCTGGGTCCATTGTTGTTTTGTGTATTTATCAATGAAGGTATATCAGGCTTAATGTCAAATTTTGCGGATGATACAAAGGTTGGCAGGGTTGTTAATGACACTAAAGACAGTATGCTACCGCAACAGGATCAAAAGTTAGGCAGATGGGCTGAGAAGTGGAAACTTGACAAATGCCAAGTACTGCATATGGGTAGCAGTAATGCAAGAGAAACATACTAATTGTGTGGTACTACACTCATGGAGGTGGAGAATGAAAAAGATCTGGGGTAATTATGCAATCAGATATGAAATTCTCTGAGCAGTGTAGACAGGCTGCCAGAGCAGGTAATGGAGTTTTTACAATGATATATAGGAATTTTTCTAGCAGAGACAAGGAGGTGATTATCTCCTTGTATAAGGGAATGGTGAGGCCACACCTTGAGTACAGGTCTGGAGGCCTAATTTTAGGAAGGATGTAGAGTTGCCAGAACGAGTGAAGAGAAGTGCAACAAGATTGGTGAGAGGAACAAAGGGGTGCTCTCAACAAAGGTTTAAATTCTGCAAGTTGCAGCATCTGGAGACTAGGCACCTCTGAGATGATCTGATTGAAGTTTATAAGGCCTTGAATGATTTATGCAGGCTCAATGCTGATGGAATACTCCTGTTTGCTCAGATTAAGAACCTGAGGAGGCATAGAGTCAAATCGAAGAAAGACAGTTGTAGAATAGATGCGTGGAATTGTAACTTTAGCCAGCAGGTAGTTGATTGCTGGAACAGACTTCCATGTGTTGTTTTGGAAGTTGATGGCTGAACTAAACAAACATTTGAAGTGAACGGATGGGTGAAATGGGAAGGGTTTTTTTTTTTTTTTTTAGCTGATGCCATAATAAGCTTGCTTTTTTGCATCATATGCCTTACCTAATGCTAATGCTAAGTGTTCTACAAGATCCTGACAGCTACATTAAGAGTTCATTCTCTCTCTCTCTCTCTCTCTCTCTCTCTCTCTCTCTCTCTCTCTCTCACATATAGCTTACTTCAGTTTGTATTATTATTTTCCAAAAGTAAAGTATACCCAGGGAAGGGTTTCTACCATAGACTGAATAATAACACAATTGTAATAATCAGTTTTGTAGGCAGAGACATGTATGTATATATATATATATTTTTTTTTTAAATGAAGAAAGAAATAAAAATTCTAAAATTACATCTCATGAAAAATATAAGCAGTAAGGAATGTTTGCAATAACTGATTAAACTTTATTAAAACAGGTTTAGAACAGATAAAATAATAATAGTAAAAGAGGTTAAAATATACAAATAAATAAAACTGGTTAAGAGCACATGTAAATACATAAAATAATTACAGGCAAGATGCTTCAAGGCAGAGGGCCTGTACCTTGAAGCTTCGTGCTCATCATAAAATTGCAGACTCCATTATAGGATGAATATAGGTCCATTTGTTGCAAATATTGGTACCTGCTATGAAAATATGGAGGGCTTTGAGTCAAAGCAGAAATTTTGTGAGCAGCCAATCACCTCAACATAAGAACAATATTAGTATTGTTGAGGTAACTGACATGCACACAATTTCTGTCTCCACTCTTGGTTCAAAAATTTCCATATTTTCAAGGTGGGTCCTGATATTAACTGAAATAAAGGCACCTGTATTCATTCATCTTATTATGGAGTCTGCTATTTTACAATATGATGAGTTACCACATTTGAAATTCCATTGTTAATGCATGTTGTCTTCTTTCTCCCTCCTCCATTTTTCCTTTGAACATCATTGTGCCTTGACTGCCTCTGTCTTTTGCTTTTGTTATTTATATGGTTTTAATACATTATTAAGTTGAATAGAGTCTCACAACCTTGAAGCTTCTTACCCATTAAAATACATAACTCTTTTATGTATTTTAATGTGCTTTTAATTTTTAATTCCATCCTATTTAAATTTTAATAAAGTTTAATCAATATTTGCAACAATCATTATTGGCATGCTTTCCAATGCACAAGGCCTTTTTCCAATATAAACAGTGTATATATGATGACTCAACAGCTCGGGTAGCTAGTAAATTTATAAATAATGGTTCTAATCCAATCTTTGGAAAAAGAAGATAGGTGTGTCTGTGTGTGTGGGATATTATTTATGAAATTCTGGTATGAAATTCAGGTGAAAAATATAATAAATAAAATAACAAAAATTTCTAGGAAAATTTCATGCAAAATACAAAAATAAACAAAAATTGTTGGGAAAACTGCATGCAAAATGTAAAAATAAAATAAACAAAAAATACCTTTAAAGAGGTAGGATCTACAAACATATGAGGATTTGGAGAAAGGGGAGGTATATAGGAATTCCCATGATGATTAGATATGTTGGTAATTTTCTCAGACATCATGTTTTCCACTATTTTCTAGTTACAAAATGATTATAAAAATTAAAACATATCATTCAGTATGTGGAAAAAGTTTATATTTAGTAACACCAAACAGCTAATTGTTAAATTTTACTGACACTGAAAAATGAATCTGAAAAAATTGTTTGAGCCTTTTAAATTTTTTGTTCAATGTGGCTGGCTAGTTTCTTTTTTTTTTCTAGGGAAACAATGCATATTAAAGAGTATGTATTAAATAATCTCATTATCATCACTGGCAGATCGTTAAGGCAACACATCTGGTTACCACAGCAGTTGACACTAACCAGTGGGTAACTTTGTTGTCTTTCATTATAATAATATACTAAGTGGTTGCCACTATTATATTAATGCAAGCACAGGAAAATACAGGAGTTTTAGGAGCTCTACTCATTCTCTATCAACCATACCCAGGGGCTCACGTCTGGTGAGTATCCAGCTCCAGGACCTTGGGCTTGGAACACCCAAGGTCCTGGAGCTGGATATCATCATTCTTCTCTTTCTTGGGGATTCCTTTATACCCTTTGACACTCTCTCTCTCTCTCTCTCTCTCTCTCTCTCTCTCTCTCTCTCTCAGGGTAACTCAGGAATTTGTTTTGGCTGGTGCAGCATAAGCCCCAGGTTTACTTGCAGCATATGGCTAATAATAATAATAATAATAACAAAACAAGTTTCAAGACAACAAAGATAATTTAGGACATCAGCCTCATGTCCAACACACAAAGATAAATTGAGATTGATAAACAAAATGTGCAATAAGTTGTTAAATTACTTTTAATCACACTTCATATAATAGAATTAGCATTAGTAGAGGCATATGATGCAAGAAAGCAAGCTTATTTAGCATCGGCCAAAAAAAATAAATAAATAAAAATAACAGTTCCCGTTTCACCCATCCATTCACTCCAAAAGCTTGTCTAGTTCAGCCTTAAATTTATTTAAGCTGTCAACTTCCACAATGACATATGGATTATTGTTCCAGCAATCAACCACCCTCTGGCTAAAGACAAATTTCTACACATCTATTCTATAACTGTCTTTCCTCAATTTTAATTGATGCCTCCTCATCTGATTTGATTTGAATTTATGCCACCTCAGGGAGCTTGCTCAAACCATTCAAGGCCTTATACACCTTAAACAGATCACCTCGCAGGTGTCTAGTCTCCAGATGCTGCAATTTGCAGAACTTAACCCTATCTTGGTAACAGCAACTCTTCGTTCCACTCAGTAATTTCGTTGCCCTTCTCTGTAATCTTTTTAGTAGCTCAACATCTTTCATAAAATGAGGCCTCCAGAACTGTATGCAGTACTCAAGGTGGGCCTGACCATTGCCTTATACAAGCGATAATCACCTCCTTATCCCTGCTAGCAAAATTCCTATATATCATTGACAAGACCCCATGAGCTACTCTTGCAGCCTGTCTGCACTGCTCATAAATTTCATATCTCACTGCATAATTACCCCAGGTCTTTTTTGTTCTACCCAGAGTGTAGTACCAACAGTTGGTATGTTACTCTGGGGTTACTGCTACCAATATGCAGTACTTGGAATTTGTCAATGATAAACTTCAATTGTCACCTCTAAGCCCATCTGTTCAACTTTTCTAGATCCTGTTGCCGCAGCATACCATCCTTAGTCATTACGAACCCCAACCCCTACCAATCTTCGTATCATCAGCAAACTTGAACATTAAGCCTGATATACCTTCATCAATATCATTGATAAATAAACAAAACAACAATGCACACAATACAAATCCCTGGGGAACTCCACTAATAACATTAGTCCACGATGTCTCCTTTTTATCCATTGTAGTAACTTTCCCTTATTGCCATACTGCTCCAACTTGTACAGTGGTCATCCATGTGCAACAGTATCAAAAGTTTTCCTAAAATGCAAGTATATGATATCAAAATTATTTTTTTGCATCAATTTCCCTTGTGACCTCGCATCATAGTATCCAATCAAATTGGTCAGACAAGACTTCCCCTTAACAAACCCATGGTGTGTCTGAAATTATTTTCCCCATTACTTTTCCCCAGAATAGAAGTTAAACTAACAGGTCTGTAAATACTTGTCACCTTTCGATCCCCCTCTGTGAATTAGGGAAACATTTGCACATCTCCAGTCTAGGGGAACTCCCTGAGTCCAAGGATGCACTCATAAACATGGTTAAGAGCCTGCTTACTTCCTTTGCTGCCTCCTTTAATATAACTGGATAGATCCTATCCACCCCAGGCACCTTCCTTATATGCAACTTCAGCATGGCGCCTCCGTAGCCAGGTGGGAAGGAGCAGTAGTGCGTAGCACATGCCTTCTTGATTAGACCGGGGTCCGAGCCCGTCACCACCAAATACGGAAGATGCGGAAAGGTCAGGGAATGACCACCGCATATCCTGGAGCAATATGGCCTTAGTTGCTAATGCTCCTAAAAACCAAATAACAACAATAACAGCAACTTCAGCAATTTTTCCTCCACTTCGCTCACAGTTATTACAAAATCATTTAGCTCCCTGTCAGAGTTTGATAAACTTTTAGCATTCCTACCTCCCTAAATAACTCATGTGTGAATGTAGATGCAAAATACTCATTCAGTTTGTCAGCTACCTGCGCAGAATTATCAACAACAAACTGTCAATATCAATTGGACAAATCTAATTCATCCCCTTCCTTCTAGAGTCTACATAAGTAAAGAAGTCTTTGTTGTTTTTCTTTGCATCCTTTGCAAAGGATTTCTTGTAATCAGCCTTCATTTGCCTAGACTCCTTTATCACTTGATTACAGAATAGCTTATGTCTGCCATAGGTTTCTGTGTCACATGATAATTTATATGTATCCCACACATTTTTCTTCACTGCTATGAGCCTCATTAGTTCTAAACCTTAAACCTGGTAGTTTCCAAGATTAATTCCTTGAATGCTTCCCATTTAGAATTTTCTGTTTCTAACATCATCAGTTGATCCCACTGTATCGAATTTAAAAACTGCCTGAGACTACTGTAGTCACCTTTGCGAAAGTAAAAAAACTCTTCCCTTTACCCCTGATGGTAATTACATCTTTGAGTAAATCCCACATCAGTACATTGTGATCACTGCCACCTAGTGGTTCCTTTATCTGCAGATTCTTAAATGCATGAATAATTACTGCCGATGATCAGATCTAGAGTATTACTCCCTCTTGTTGCCTCTCGAACATACTGAAAACAGTCATCCAATAAATCAAATAAATATAACGTACATAAGTAGATAGATGTCCTCTCTTTTTCACACATGAGAAACAGTTTGCTTCATTTTGAGGAACAAATTTTAAATACCTGTTATACTTCTGTGTACAGAAGTGAACAGTAATAATAACAAATGTTATCATTACTGTTTATTCATTGTATACAGAAGTATAGTAGTTATAATAAGATTTGTTAATAATTAACAGTATTAACTTTACTGTTAAAAATTACTGTTAATTTTTAATAGTAATATCATTATTACTCTTAAACAGAAGTTTAATAATTTGTAATAACAGATGTCCACTGTATATAGTGGACATCTGTTATATTATTACAAGTTCAGTCCGAAATAAGCACTACTGATGAATAGTCCGTTTAATAACGGACTATTCAGGAAATCCTAGTTATATCAGGTGACATACATATATGTATATACAGGTACAGAGAAACTCTACTGACAAACTCAAACAGGTGATAGAGGGTACCAAACAAACAAACATTTTTTTATCAAGTAAACACAGGTCTTAAATGAGTCATTATAGCAGCAGAAGCTATTAAAGGGTTATAAAAATCAGTACAACACAATCAGTAATTTAATGTTGTTTAATGCATACAAATCATTTGCTGTTGCACCCAAAATAGAAAAAAACAATCCATAACACAATGCTCGAACGTACGACTACAATCAACATTAAAGTATGCAGGGGTTGAGAGGTCCTCAGAGTGGTACGTATTTGACACTAATGACATATTATGATCAGTACGGGTACAGACATGGAGCGTTTCACTGTTGCAGAAATGGTGGATATCCATCTAATGTACGGCGCAGCAAATGGAAACGGAAGAGAGGCTCGCAGGATTGATCAAGAACGCTTCCCAGACAGAAGGTTGCCTCACCATACAACATTTGCTGCGATACAGCAAAGATTGTGGGATAGTAGCTCTTTCGGTGTGAATATGCATGACACTGGATGTCGATGCACTGCTAGGACACCCCGGTTCGAGGGATAGATTCTGCAGATCGTCACTAATACTCCTTCTACCAGCACAAGAGCCACTGCACACCAATTGGGTGTGCAGCATCGTTTGGTGTGGAATGTGGTGCATGAAGCCAGACTACATCCTTTCCGATGCCAGAAAGTGCATGCACTAGAACCTGCTGATTTTGCCCACTGTGTAGAGTTCTCCCACTGGTTTTTATAGGAAACCAACTTCCAGCCTGATTTTGACAATAATGTGTTTACACTGATGAGGCACATTTCACCCGAGAGGGATTGTTCAACAGCCACAACAGTCATGTGTGGGCAGAGAATAATCCCCATGCAATGGTTAAACAGGTTTAGTGTCAATGTATGGGCTGGCATTGTGGGAAACGTTTTAGTTGGACCATACATGTTGCCTGCACATTTAGATGGACGACTCTATTTGCGTTTTCTATAGCAAACACTTCCAGAGTTGTTGGAGGATGTTCCTCTGATTGTCCGAGCACAAATGTGGTTCCAACATGATGGCACACCAACACATTTTGACAGACATGTACACACACACTTACATACAACCTTTCAAGGCAGATGGATTGGTTGAGGTGGGCCTGTAGCCTGGCCAGCAAGGTTGCCTGATCTGATTTGGACTTTTTCTTTTGTGGATACACCGAAGACACTTGTGTATGAAATGCCAGTTGACAACACAGTGGAGGAACTTATAGCACGGATTGTCGCAGCAAGCGCAGAGATACAAAAAAATCATAAGAACTTCCAATGCCTACAACATTTGTATGCAACAGCAAATGATTTGTATGCATTAAATGACTTTAAATTACTGAATGTGTTGTTCTGATTTTTAAAACCCTTTAATAGCTTCTGCTGCTATAACAACTCATTTATGACCTATATTTACTTGGCAAAAAATGTTTCTTTTGGTACCATCTATCACCTGTTCAAGTTTGTCGGTAGAGTTTCTCTGCACCCTGTATAAAAATATATACATGTATATATAAATATGAAGCTTTACATTTTATAAAATATGTAATTTTTATTATAGGACTGCAGGAGAATATTTAAACACACTAGTTGAAATCAAAATTCATCAAAATTTATATGCTTAATTATGTTTGATTTCTCAACATCTGGCAGGCAGCACCTATTAGAAAACTTATGCCAAACTGGGAATAACATATTTTGTCTAAATGAACAGCCTAGTGGTATTCCATTAAAAAAAAAACTCCATTTAAACACATTTTCACTATGCACTACAATACTATAGAATTGTATTTCAACACTAGCTGAAATCAAATAAAATTCATATGCTTTATCGCATTAAGATTTTTAATAATGGGAATCATTCTACTCCCACATTTGGATTTTAACTCTAGCAGTGAAATATCCCCCTACAGTCCTATAGTATTACTGCATCGAGCACACACAGTTCTAGTTAAAAGCATCTATAACAGTTATTAAGTGTTTAGATACAAATTTGACACAAATCCTTGGCAAGGGATGCAAAGAAAAACAGCAAAGAGTTCTTTACTTATGTAAACTCTAGAAGGAAGGGGATGAATCAGATTGGGCCACTTGATATCGATAGGTCAACTGTTGATGATCCTGCTCAGGTAGCTAACAAACTAAATGAATATTTTGCATCGACATTCACACATGAGGAGTTATTTAGTGAGGGGAAAGCCAGAGGTGTATTCAACTCTAGCAGTAAGCTAGAGAATCTTGTAATAACTGAGAGTAAAGTGGAGAAGAAATTGTTGAAGATAAACACAAGAAAGGCACCCGGGGTGGATGGGATCTATCCAGTTATATTAAAGGAGGCAGCAAAGGAAGTAAGCAAACCCTTAGCCATAATTATGAGAGCTTCCTTGGACTCAGGGGAGGTACCCACAGACTGGAGATGTGCAAATGTCACCCCAATTCACAAAGGAGGATCAAAGGCTGACACAGGTAATTATAGACCTGTGAGTTTAACTTCTGTTCCAGGAAAATTAATGGAGGCACTAGTTAAAGAAGCACTGCAGGATCATTTAGACAAGACTTCAGCTATAGCTTGGACACAGCATGGTTTTGTTAAGGGGAAGTCATGCCTGACCAATTTGACTGGATACTATGATGCAGTCACAAAGGAACTGGATGCAGTTCCTTTGTGACTGCATCCAGTTATATACTTGGATCTTAGAAAGGCTTTTTGATACTGTTGCACATGGAAGACTGCTACACAAATTGGATCAGTGTGGCATTGGAGGCAAATTGCTGCTGTGGATAACTTCAATGGACACTTCTCGTCGTGGACTAATGTTATTAGTGGAGTCCCTCAGGGCTCAGTGTTGGGTCCATTATTGTTTTCTGTATTCATAAATGATATTGATGATGGTATATCAAGCTTAATGTTGAAGTTTGCAGACGATACAAAGGTAGGCAGGGTTGGCAAGGACACCACTGACACTATGCTGCTGCAACAGGATCTGGAAAGGTTGAGCAGATGGGCTGAGAGGTGGCAAATGAAGTTTAACATTGACAAATGTAAAGTACTACACATGGGAAACAGCAACCCCAGAGCAACGTATCAACTCTGTGGTACTACACTGACAGTGGTAGAGAATGAAAGGGACCTGGGGGGTGGTTGTGTAGGCAGATATGAAGTTCTCTGAGCAGTGCAGACGGGCTGCAAGAGTAGCTCATGGTGTATAGTCAATGATATATAGGAATTTTTCTAGCAGGGATAAGGAGCTGATTATTCCCCTGTATAAGGCAATGGTCAGGCCACACCTAGAGTATGTATACAGGTCTGGAGGCCTCATTTCAAGAAGGATGTAGAGCTGCTGGAACGAGTACAGGAGAAGGGCAACAAGATTAGTGAATGGAACAAAGGGGTGCTCTTACGAAGAAAGGCTTAAGTTTTGCAAATTACAGTGTCTGAGACTAGGCACCAGCGAGGTGATCTGATAGAGGTGTATAAGGCCTTGAATGGTTTGGGCATGCTCAATGCTGATGGGATTCTTCCCATCAGCATTGAGAATGGGATTCTGAGAGGGCATAAATTCAAATTGAGGAAAGACAGATGTAGAATAGAAGTGCGGAAATTTGCCTTTAGCCAGCGGGTGGTTGGTTGGTGGAACAGACTTCCATCCCTTGGCGTGGAAGTTGATAGCCTAAATAAGTTTAAGGCTCAGCTGGACAGGTATTTTGAACAAGCAGAGGGGTGAAGTGGAAGTGGTTTTTTTTTTTTTTTTTTTTTGGCTGATGCTGCATAAGCTTGCTTTCTTGCATCAAATGCCTCTACTAATGCTAATGCTAATTTTACTTTGATGCACTGCTTGGCCGTTCACTTAGACAAAATACATTATTCACAGTTTGGCATGGGTCCACTAAAGTCTGCCAGGGGCACAAAAGGTGATATGGTTGTACGTGTTGGCACTAATGATCTTAAGAGTAAGAGTTCTGCAGATTTAGTTAACAAATACAGGTCAATGTTGAAAAAAGTTGAGAGTTAGGGTTAAATTTGAAAGTGTCTGTAATTCTGCCTAGACATGATAGGAGGAAGTATATGATGAGAGCCTTGTCAATCAATTCAGCCCTGGAGAGATTGTGCAAGGCTCATTGGATAGAATTTTTTTCAGTGTGGTCTGTGCTTGCTAACAGGAGAGACTGCTTCTACAGGGATGGGATACACATGAATAGAAGGGGTGCAAGAATATTTGCTGATGTTATAAAGGCAGTATTAGGTGGGTCAGAAAACTGCTAGATTGCGGGGGATTCACAGATTAAATATTAACGGTAGCTGCAGGCAGAGGCAAAAGCGATTCTTGCACTGCTTCTATTGCAATGAGCAGCAGCCTAGAAAGCAAGTTGCTGTGGACTTCAAGAGCTGCTGGAAGTCACCATAGAACAAGTAAATACATGGGCTGTGTTAGGGTAACTGACAGTAAGAAGGAACAAGTGCATGTATACTGGCTTGTGCACTAATGCTAGATGTATAGTAAATAAATTTGATCAATTTGAAGTGCAGATCAAGACATCAAAGGCAGATATTGTTGGGATATCAGAGACATGGTGTTGCACAGTTATAAGCAGTACAGAATTGGAATTTGGCGAGTACAATGTGTACAGAAAGGACAAACAAGGTAGGAAGAGAGGAGGGGTTATGCTGTTAGTTAAGAAACACACAAAATCTAAGGAAGTGCATCCAGTTGACACAGGTAGACATTGCAATGTTGAGTCTGTTTGGTGTGACAAACACTGGGAAGGGGAAAATGAGAGTAAGAGTATGTTATAGGCCTAATGACTCTGATGAGTACAATGAACAGTTGTGCAGAGAAATAAAATAGGCCAGTAAATCAGATTGATTTACTGGCCTATTCTATTGGGGGATTGTAATGAGGGATTATAACTTTTCAGATATTGACTGAAACTTGTGGGTTGGTCACTTTCATGCTAGCATGACTTTTCTGGATTTATTGGAGGATTGTTTTCTACAGCAACATGTTCAAAGGGCAACCAGAGGGAGTAATACCCTTGATCTGATCATCAGCAATGATTATTCATGCATTAAGAATTTGCAGATAAAGGAACCACTAGGTGACAGTGATCACAGTGTACTGATGTGGATTTACTTAAAGATGTAACTACCATCACTGGTAAAAGGAAGGATTTTTGTTTTCGTAAAGGTGACTGCAATGGTCTAACAGACAGTTTTTAAAATTCTATACAGTGGGATCAACTGGTGATGTTACCAATGGTGAATTCTAAATGGGAACCCTTCAGGGACTTAATCTTGGAGGCTACTAGGCTTTTCATACCAACTAAGAAATACTGTTCAAGGTTCAGGCCTAAATAGATATCATATGAACTAATGAGGCTCGTGGCAGAAAAGAAAAATGCATGAGATGCATATAAATTATCAGGCAACACAGAAGCCTACAGCAGATATAAGCTAGTCTGTAATCAAGTCACAAAGGCCAACCAGGCTAGACGGGTGGGTAAAGTGCCTGCCTAGCAACCCAAAGGTCGCGGGTTCGAATCCCGCCTCGGGCTTGGATCAGAGTACTGCAAAAACATTGGGAGGTGCATTATGGCCACAGAAGCTGATGCACCAACAACTAACTAAAAAAAAAAAAAAAAAAAAAGTCACAAAGGAGGTTAGGCAGGTGAAGGCAGATTACGAAAAAATATTGGCAAAGGACACAGAAAAACAGCAAAGAGTTTTTTACTTATGTAAACTTTAGAAGGAAAGGGATGAATCAGATTGGTCCACTTAACATAGAAGGTTCAACTATTGATGATCCTGCTCAAGTAGCTGATGAACTGAATGAGTATTTTGCATCTACATTCACACAAGCGGAGTTATTCAAGGAGGGGAATGCCAGAAGTTTATCAAACTGTAACACAGGGAGCTAAGTGAGCAATTCTGAGAAAAATTGAGGAGCTAAGTGAGAAAATAAAGGAGAAATTGTTGAAGTTAAACATAAAAAGGCACTTGGGCAGATGGAATCTATCCAATTATAATGGAGGAGGAGGCAGCAAGAGAAGTAAGCAAACCCTTAGCCATAATTATGAGACCATTCTTAGAGTCAGGGGAGCTTCCCCATGGATTGGAGATGTGCAAATGTGACCCCAATTCACAAATAATTATAGACCTATTAGTTTAATTTCTGTTCCGGAGAAAATAATGGAGTTACCGGTTAAAAAGGTGATATTGAATGACCTAGACAAGACAGCAGTAATAGTTCAGACACAGCATGGATTTGTTAAGAGGAAATCTTGCTATACCTCATCAATGGGGAAGCCTTATATATCTCATCAATGATATTGATAAGGTATATCAGGCATGAAGACCTGGGAATAATTGTGCAGTCAGATATGAAGTTTTCTGAGCAGTAAAGACAGGCTGCCAGACCAATTTTATTGGATACTACGATGTGGTCACAAAGGAACTGGATGCAAAAAATAATTTTTATATCAAATACTTGAATTTCAGGAAAGCTTTTGATACTGTTGCACATGGAAGATTACTAAAAATTGGAGCAGTATGATATTAAGGGTAGGTTGCTACAGTGCATAAAAGGGTGGTTGAGTGAGAGAAGACAGAGAGTGGTGATCAATGACACTGCTCTAAGTGGACTAATGTTATTAGTGGAGTCCCCCACGGTTTGGTGCTGGGCCATTGTTGTTTAGTGTATTTATCAATGATATTGATGAGGTATATCAGGCTTAATGACCAAGTTTGCAGATGATACAAAGGTTGGCAAGGTTGTTAATGACACTAATGACAGTACGCTGCTGCAACAGGATCTAGAAAAGTTAGACAGATGGGCTATGAAGTGGCAACTGAAGTTTAACATTGACAAATACAAAGTACTCCATATGGGTAGCAGTAACCCAAGTTATGCAAGAGAAACATACCAAATGTGTGGTACTACACTAAGGGAGGTGGAAAATGAAAAAGACCTGGGGATAATTGTGCAGTCAGATATTAAGTTTTCTGAGCAGTAAAGACAAGCTGCCAGAGCAGGTCATGGAGTTTTGTCAATGATATATAGGAATTTTGATAGCAGAGACAAGGAGATGATTATCACTTTGTAAAATTGCATGAATTGGAATTTGGGGAGTACAATGTGTACAAAAAGAATAGACAGGAGAGGAAGGGAGAAGGGGCTATGCTGTTAGTTAAGAAACACATAAAATCTAAGGAAGTGCATCCAATTGATGTTGGTGGACAATGCAATGTTGTGTCTGTTTGGTGTGACATAAGCACTGGGAAAGGAAAAATGAAAGTAGGTGTGTGTTATAGGCCTAATGAATCTGATGAGTATAATGAGCAATTGTGCAGAGAAATAGAGTGAGCCAGTAAATCAGTCTTATAACGGGGGATTTTAATTTCCCAGAGATTGACTGGAATTTGTGGGTTAGTCACTCACACACTAGCAATGCTTTTGTACATTTATTGGATGATTGTTTCCTACAGCAACAGCAGCAGCTTGTTTGGGAGGCAAACTAGAGGGAGTAATACTCTTGATCTGATTATCAGTAGTGATTCTTCATGCAATAAGAATCTGCAGATAAAGGAACCACTAGGTGGCAGTGATCGCAGTGTGTTGAAGTGGGATTTACTCAAAGAGGTAACTACCATCAGTGGTAAAGGGAAGGGTTTTTGCTTTTGTAAAGGTGACTACAGTGGTCTCAGACAGTTTTTAAATTCTGTACAGTGGGATCACCTGATGATGTTACCAACGTTGAATACTAAATCGGAATCCTTCAGGGACTTAATTTTGGAGGCTACTAGGCTTCTCATTCCAACTGAGAAATACTGTTCAAGGTTCAGGCCTAAATGGATGTCATATGAATTAATGAGGCTCATGGCAGAGAAGAAAAATGTATGGGATGCATATAAATTATCAGGTGACACAGAAGCCTATGGCAGATATTAGCTTGTCTGTAATCAAGTCACAAAGGAGGTTAGGCAGGCGAAGGCGGATTATGAGAAATCTTTGGCAAATGATGCAAAGAAAAACAGCAAAGACTTCTTTACTTATGTAAACTTGAGAAGGAAAGGGATGAATCAGATTGGAACACTTAACATAGATGGATTGACTACTGATGATCATGTTCAGGTAAACTTACCGAGTATTTTGCATCTACATTCACTTATTCAATGACAGGAATGCCTGAAGTTTATCAAAGTCTAACAGGGAGCTAAGTGATTTTGTAATAACTGAAAGCAAAGTGGAGGAGAAATTGTTGAAGTTAAACATAAGAAAAGCACCTGGGGTAGACAGGATCTATCCAGTTATATTAAAGGAGGCAGCAAAGGAAGTAAGCAAACCCTTAGCCATAATTATGAGAGCTTCCTTGGATACAGGGAAGGTCCCCATGGACTGGAGGTGTGCAAATGCATCACCAATTCACAAAAGGGGTTCAAAAAGTGACACAAGTAACTATAGACCTGTTAGTTTAACTTGTGATGTGGGAAAAATAATGGAGTCACTGGTTAAAGAAGCATTGCAGGATCATCTAGACAAGACTGCAGTAATAGTTAAGACACAGCATGGATTTGTTAAAGGGAGGTCTTGCCTGACCAATTTGATTGGATACTATGATGTGGTCACAAAGCAACTGAATGTCAAAAATAATTTTGATATAATATACTTGGATTTCAGGAAAACTTTTGATACTGTTGCACATGGAAGATTGCTGTACAAATTGCAGAGGTATGGCATTATGGGTAAGTTTCTACAATGGATAAAGGGATGGTTTAGTGGGAGAAGAAAGAGAGTGGTAATCAATGGACACTGCTCTTCTTGAACTAATGTTATTAGTGGAGCCCCCCCTGTGTTCAGTGTTGGGTCCATTGTTGTTTTCTGTTTTCATCAATGATATTGATGATGTATATCAAGCTTTTAATGTCCAAGTTTTCAGACGATACAAAGGTTGGCAGGGTTTTTAAACACTAATGACAGTACGCTGCTGCAACAGGATCTAGAAAAGTTGAGCAGATGGGCTGAGACGTGGCAACTGGGGTTTAACATTAACAAATGTAAAGTACTGTATATGGGAAGCACTAACCCCAGTGTAACGTGTCAACTGTGTGGTACTACACTGACAGTGGTAGAGAGCGAAAAGAACCTGTGGGTAGTTGTGCAGGTAGATATGAAGTTTTCTGAGCAGTGCAGATGGTCTTGTCAATGATATACAGGAATTTTTCTAGCAGGGATAAGGAGGTGATTATCCCCTTCTATAAGGCAATGGTCAGGCCACACCTTGAGTACTGTATACAGGTCTAATTTTAAGAAGGATGTAGAGCTGTTGGAACAAGTACAGAGAAGGATAACAAGATTAGCGAATGGAACAAGGGGTTGCTCTTACGAAGAAAGGCTTAAGTTTTGCAAATTGCAGTGTCTGGAGACTAGGCATTGCAAGGTGATCTGATTGAGGTGTATAAAGCCTTGAATGGTTCGAGCATGCTCAATGCTGATGGGATTCTTTCTCTTACTCAGAATAATCGCCTGAGAGGGCATAAATTCAAATTGAGGAAAGACAGTTGTAGGACAGATGTGCAGAAGTTTGCCTTTAGCAAACAGGTGGTGATTGCTGGAACAAACTTCCATCTGTCGTTGTGGAAGTTGATAGCTTAAACAGATTCATGGCAGAACTGGACAAACATTTGGACCGAGTGGATGGGTGAAATGAGAAGGGCCTGTGTGTGTGTGTGTGTGTGTGTGTGTGTGTGTGTGTGTGTGTGTGTGTGTGTGTGTGTGTGTGTGTGTGTGTGTGTGTGTGTGTGTGTGTTTTTGGCTGATGCTATATAAGCTTGCTTTCTTTCATCATGTGCCCTTGCTAATGTGGCCATGGTCAGGTCAAACCTCAAGTACTGTATACAGGTCTGGAGGCCTCATTTCAGGAAGGATGTAGGGTTGCTAGAACGAGAGGGCAACAAGATTGGTGAGAGGAAAAAAAGGGGTGTGCTTACAAAGAAAGGCTTAATTTCTGAAAATTGCAGCGACTGGAGACTAGGCACCTGCGAGGTAATCTGATAGAGGTGTATAAGGGCTTGAATGGTTTGAGCAGGCTCAATGCTGACAGGATGCTTCTGCTTGCTCAGTTTAAGAACCTGCGGGGGCAAAGATTCAAATTGAGGAAAGTCAGTTGTAGAATAGATGTGCGGAAGTTCACCTTTAGCCAGCGGGTAGCTGATTGCTGGAACAGACTTACATCTGTTTTTGTGTAAGTTGATAGCTTAAATAAATTTAAGGCTGAAGTAAAGAAACATTTGGAGTCACCAGACGGGTGAAATGGGAAGGTTTTTTTTTTTGGTTTTTTTTTGGCTGATGCTGTATAAGCTTGCTTTCTTGCATCATATGCCTGAACTAATGCTAATGCAGGCCACCAGCCAGCTGATGAGAATCTGGTAGCTTTAAAACATCTGTCCTGGAAATGTCTCACATTTTTAAATATATAACAGATTCACCTGTTCAGATGATGCTATACAATTTAAAAAAAAAATTAACAACTCAGGCAGAGCTATGAATTATGGTTTTTGCTCTAAGTTGAACAACAGTCCACGCCTTAGAATGGTGGTCTCGTCTTTCGTCTTCAGTGCAGGTAGAATAATCAAAAATCAAACAAAATGAGGCTGACAGTTTGGGGAAATTTAAAGGTCAGCTGGATAGTTACCTATGAGAGGAGGGAAATGCATAAGTTGTCTATTTCCTTTTCTCTTAGTTATTTATTATTTATTTATTTATTTATTTTTTTGCTGGTGTAGCATAAGCTTTAAGCTTCCTTGCACCATATGGCCATTATTAATACAGTAGAACATTGGTTATCTCAAAGTCAGTTACCTGAAACGTCAGTTATCCGGAATAATTTGAAAGGCTGATCTTTTTTTTTTTCTTTTCTTTTTTTTTTTTTTTAATGGTAGTACAGTAAGCTGGATTTAGTGATCACGTTTGCAAATTGAATTTTGATTTCTGATATGCAAAAGATTGAGTTTATAACAGATTGTACAAACAAATAGCCCGATAAACCAAAAACTGCAAGTTGTTTTTATTGTTTTATGGTTGTGACCTTCAGAAATGTGCTTTAGAAAAATATCACAGAGACTACTGGGTTTTCTTGCAAACTATGAGTGAATTTTAGATTAGTTTAGCTCCAAATTTGGTAAGAATAATATCGGCCTGAAACTGCAATAGAGGGGGCTTAGAGGGGAACAGGTATCCTGTGTGTTATCAGACACTCAGCCTAAAACACTGATGGATCCAATATCTCTCTATTACAGAAGATTTAGGAGAAGTCCGGTTGGCCTGCCTCCCTAAAATCCACTCATGCACACCTTCTCGATGGTAAGCCCTGTTACGTCACTTAGGTGGCAACGAAAGTGTAGAGTGGTTCTCTTCAAGACGCCTGGTCAGCGTGAAGAGGAAAAGACCAAACCCTCCAGCAATGAGAGCACAACAATACAAATGGCCCTCAGTCCCCAGCAGCTTTCACTCTCCCTCTTACGGCAGCGAGAGGATCAGAGTGGAAGCAGAGGGTGCTAAGAATCTCTGGGTATGACCAGGCTGACATGCACGGAAACTGAACTTGGCCTGTTATAACGTACGATCACTCATCGGTGAAGACAGGATATTAGAGCTGGAAAAGGAATTAGAAAATGTGAATTGGAATATCATCGGTTTGGCTGAAACAAGAAGAAGAAATGAATCACTTATAAGTTTATCAAGTGGAAATCTGCTGTACACCAATGGAAACAGTGAAAGGAGTGAAGGTGGAGTTGGGTTTCTGGTCCATAAAGATTTTAAAAACAACATTTTGGAATTCAAAAGTACATCACCAAGGGTGTCAAGACTAATACTCAAGATTTCTAAGAGGTACAAGCTAAAGATTATAATGATTTATGCACCAACATCGAGCCATGATGATGAAGAGGTTGAAGAAATGTACACTGAAATTGAGAGTCTTCTAGATGAGCAGAAAACCCACTACACTATTATTATGGGGGATTTCAATGCTAAGGTTGGAAAAAGGCAAAACAGTGCAGAAAGAGGAACTATAGGAAATTTTGGAATTGGCGAAAGAAATAAAAGAGGTGAAAGACTTGTGGAATTTGCAGAATCTCAAGGAATGTCAGTAATGAACACTTTTTTCAAGAAAAGGGTGAACAGAAAGTGGACATGGAAGAGTCCAAATGGATTAACAACTAATGAAATCGACTTCATCCTCACTAACAGAAGATATATTGTGAATGATGTTACCGTCCTGAATAAGGTAAATGTTGGAAGTGATCACAGAATGGTAAGATGGACACTTGATATAGATGCAGGAAAGGAAAGGAAAAAACTGACGCGAGTAAATAATACAAAGGTCTTTGAAATAACAGAGGAGGAGAAAAAGCAGTATGTACTGGAACTTAAGAACAAGTTTGAGCTTCTGCAGACTGCTCAGGACCAAGATATCGACGAGGAATATTACAACTTTCTGAAAGTGATAAAGCCCAAGAAACCTATAGGGAAACAGAAATCCAAAGAAGAAAAAATTAGTCAAGAAACACTTGTCATGATGAACCAAAGACGACAAATGAAGAGCAAGAAAAACACTGACAGGGAGAAAATTGAGTATACTGAGTTCTGAGTTGAGCTGGGACAAGTTATTAGCTGTAATAATGATAAATGGCTGGAACTCAAGAGAAGAATAAATTTTGGATGGATCGCATTCAGGAAATATAGTCACATACTGAAGAGCAATATCCCAGTTTGTCTGAAACGTAAAATAATGAATCAGTGTGTACTCCCCACCATGACTTATGGAAGTGAAACTTGGGCACTCACCAAAAGAATGGAAGAGAAGCTAAGAACTACACAGCAAAGAATGGAACGAATTATATTGGGAATCAGACTGTTAGATAAGAAGAGAAACACATGGATTAGGCAGCAAACACAAGTAAAGGACATTCTTATCAAAACTAAAGAACTAAAATGGTCTTGGGCAGGACACATAGCTCGAAGACATGATGACAGATGGACTAAGAAAATAACAGAATGGTACCCAAGAGGAGCTAGAAGAAAACCTGGAAGACAAAGGCGGAGATGGATAGATGAAATTCATGAGTTTTTGAGTAGTAAATGGATGGCCAGTGCTCAAAACAGAAGGAACTGGAAAGTTGCTGGAGAGGCTTTCATCCTGCAGTGGATTGAAAATGGCTGATGATGATGAAACTGCAATTTATTATTTTTCTAAATTTTTTACTTTAAAATGTGAACGACATGAAAACGCATAGTTTTAACATTGCAACAAAAAATGGAAATTATTAATAGAATTAGAAAAGATGAAAATTTAGGAAATCTCTCCAAAGAGTTTAATGTGGGGTCTTCAACAATTTACAACATCAAGAAGATTTCCAATGCTGTAACAGAATTTATGTCAATTATGGATAGTGAAGGAGGGTCTAGCAGGTAAAAGACTATGTCAAAACCTGAAAATGCTGCTTTGGAGAGAGTGCACTTTGTTTTTTTTGTTTTCTTCAGAAGCGAAGTTTAGGTGAACCAGTATCTGGCCCAATGTTATGTGAAAAAGGAATTTTTAAATTATTAAACAGTTCATTTTAATAAAAAATTAAGAGGTAATGAATATTTTAAGGCAAGCACAGGTTGACTCATAAACTTTCAACTAGACCTGGTATAAGTGAACTAGATATTCAAGGTGAGCAACTTTCTGAAGACTACTTGGCAGCAGTGTCCTTAATAGTAAGTTTGCTTCAGTTATAGCAAATTAAGAGTAAGAAAACATAATGTTGATGAGATGGGCTTATTATGGAAAGCATTACCGAGAAAAGCCCTAGCCACTAAAAAAGAAATTCCCTTAAATGGTTTTAAGATGAGAAAAAAGCGACTTACAATTGCTATGTGTGCAAATGCTACTGGGATGTACAGATTGTCTGTGCTCATTATTGGTAAGTCGATAAAACAGAGAGCATTTAAAAATCTTTCTAATTTTCCTGTTTTGTATAAAAATCATAAAAATGCTTGGATGGATGTTTCTGTTTCCCGAGATTGGTTTGTATATATATATATTTTTTATTTTATTTAATTAATCTTAATTATTTTATTTAATTGTAAGGTAAGATTAAATAAATTTAATCTTACCCTACATCCGATTATCCGGAAGAGGTCCGACATCAATTATTCCGGATAACTGATGCTCTACTGTACTCATATTTATCAGTGATACTGAAGAAGGCATATCAGGTTTAAAGTCCAAGTTTGCAGAGTGATTAATGACAGTAATGAGAGTGTGCTACTGCAACAGGATCTAGATAAGTTAAGTAGATGGGCTGAGAAATAGCAATAGAAGCATTGATAAATGCAAAGTACTGCATATGAGTAGTGATAACCCCAGCATGACATACCAACTGTGTGGTACTACACTCAGGGCAGTGGGAAATTATTATTATTAGCTATATGGTACAAGGAAGCCTGAGGCTTATGCTACACCAACCAAATAATAACAATTTATGAATTACGCTGAGAGAGAGAGAGAGAACAAGAGTCAGAGGGGGAGAGAGAGAGAGAGAGAGAGAGAGAGAGAGAGAATAAGAGTTAGAAGTAGAAGGGAATCACCAAGAAAGAGAAGAATGATGATGAAAAAGACCTGGAGTAAATGTGCAGTCACATATGAAGTTCTCCACACAATGCAGACAGGCTACCAGGACAGTTCACGGGGTTTTGTCAATGATATACAAGACTTATGCTAGCAGAGATAAGGTGGTGATTATCCCATTGTATAGTATAAGGCCATCAACTTGAGTACTGCAGTCAAACAATCAACCTCTAGCTGGCCAAATGCCAGCAAGTTAGGAAAGATGTGGAGCTACTGGAATGAGTACAGAGAAGGGCAACAAGATTGGTAAGCAGAACAAAGGGGTGCTCTTACCAAGAAAGACTTCAGTTCTGCAAATTGCAGCATCTGGAGATTAGGCACCTGTGAGGTGATCTAACTGAGATGTTTAAGGATTTGAATGAATTAAGCAAGCTCAATACTGGTGTGATTCTTCCTCTTGCTCACCACCGATTATGCATTTGAGGGGACACGAATTCAAATTGAGAAATGTCAGTTGCAGAATGGATGTATGGAGGTTTGCCTTTGGCAAGTGAGTGGTTGATTGCTGGAACAAACTTCCATCTGTGCTCTGTAAATTGATAATTCATGTCAAAACTAGACAAACTATTGGAATGAGCAGAAGCCTGGAAACCAAGATGCAGGATATTTCAGAGACTGCTGGGAGTCATTGCGGTACAAGTAAACACATGGGTTGTGTTAGGGTAGCTAAGAATAGAAACAGGTGCATGTATACTTGCGTGTACACCAATGCTAAGAGTTTAGTAAATAAATTTGATGAATTGCTAATAACATCAAAGGCAGATATTGTTGGGATATCAGAGACGTGATGTCACACAGATATAAGGAATGCAGAACTGGAATTTGGAGAGTACAATGTGTAAAGAAAGGATAGACAGGATAGGAAGGGGGTTATGCTATTAGTTAAGAAACACATAAAATCCAAGGAAGTGAAGCCAGTCGACATCGCTGGACAGTGCAGTGTCGAGTCAGTTTGGTGTAACATAAGCATTGGGAGATCAAAATTAAGAGTAGGAGTGTGCTATAGGCCTAATGACTCTGATGAATATAATAAGGCACTGTACAGGGAAATAGAAAAAAAAAAAAAAAAAAAAAAATAGAGTGGGCCAGTAAATCAGAGAGTCTTATAATGGAGATTTTAATTTCCCAGATATTGACTGGAATTTGTGGGTTGGTCACTCACACACTAGCAAGGCTTTTGTGGATTTATTGGATGATTGTTTTCTACATCAGCATGTTCGGGAGGCAACTAGAGGGAGTAATACTCTTGATTTGATTATCAGTAATGATTCTTCATGCGTCAAGAATCTGCAGATAAAGGAACCACTAGGTGGCAGTGATCACAGTGTGCTGAAGTGGGATTTACTCAAAGAGGTAACTGCCATCGGGGGTAAAGGGAAGGGTTTTTGCTTTCGTAAAGGCGACTACGATGGTCTGAGACAGTATTTAAATTCTACACATTGGGAGACCAACTGATGATGTTACCAACAGCAAATTCAAAATGGGAAGCATTCAAAGAACTTATCTTGGAAGCTACTAGGCTTTACATACCAAATAAGAAATATTGTTCAAGGTTTAGGCCTAAATGAATGTCAGATGAACTAATGAGACATATAGCAGAGAAGAAAAATGCATGCGATACACATAAATTAACACGTGACACAGAAGCCTATGATAGATACAAGTTGATCTTTAACCAAGTTACAAAGGAGGTTAGGCAGGCTTCGAGAAATCTTTGGCAAGGGATGCAAAGAAAAACAGCAAAGAGTTCTTTACTTATGTAAACTCGAGAAGGAAAGGGATGAATCAGATTGGTCCACTTGATATCGATGAGTCAACTGTTGATGATCCTGCTCAGGTAGCTAACAAACTAAATGAATATTTTGCATCGACAATCACACATGAGGACTTATTCAGTGAGGGGGGATGGCTGAGGTGTATTCAACCCTGGCAGTAAGCTAGAGAATCTTGTAATAACTGAGAGTGGAGTAAAGTGGAGGAGAAATTGTTGAAGATAAACACAAGAAAGGCACCTGGGATGGATGGGATCTATCCAGTTATATTAAAGGAGGCAGCAAAGGAAGTAAGCAAACCCTTAGCCATAATTATGAGAGCTTCCTTGGGTTCAGGGGAGGTACCCACAGACTGGAGATGTGCAAATGTGACCCCAGTTCACAAAGGAGGATCAAAGGCCGACACATGTAATTATAGACCTGTGAGTTTAACTTCTGTTCCTGGAAAATTAATGGAGGCACTGGTTAAAGAAGCACTGCAGGATCATCTTGACAAGACTTCAGTTATAGCTCGGACACAGCATGGTTTTGTTAAGGGGAAATCTTGCCTGACCAATTTGATTGGATACTACGATGCAGTCACAAAAGAACTGGATGCAGGGAATAACTTTGATATTATATACTTGGATCTTAGAAAGGCTTTTGATATTGTTGCGCATGGAAGACTGCTGCACAAATTGGGGAAGTGTGGAACTGGGGAACTGCTGCACAAATTGGGGACGTTGAAGGGGAGAAGATAGAGAGTGGTAATCAATGGACACTGCTCATCGTGGACTAATGTTATAGTGGAGTCCCTCAGGGTTCAGTGTTGGGTCCATTATTGTTTTCTGTATTTATAAATGATATTGATGATGGTATATCAAGCTTAATGTCCGACTTTGCAGACAATACAAAGGTTGGCAGGGTTGTCAAGGACACTACTTACACTATGCTGCTGCTACAGGATCTGTAAAGGTTGAGCAGATGGGCTGAGAGGTGGCAAATGAACTTTAACATTGACAAATGTCAAGTACTACATATGGGAAACAGCAACCCCAGAGCAACGTATAACTCTGTGGTACTACACTGACAGTGGTAGAGAATGAAAAGGACCTGGGGGTAATTGTGCAGGCAGATATGAAGTTCTCTGAGCAGTGCAGATGGGCTGCAAGAGTAGCTCATGGTGTCTTGTCAATGATATACAGGAATTTTTCTAGCAGGGATAAGGAGGTGATTATTCCCTTGTATAAGGCAATGGTCAGGCCACACCTTGAGTACTGTATACAGGTCTGGAGGCCTCATTTCAAAAAGGATGTAGAGCTGTTGGAACAAGTACAGAGAAGGGCAACAAGATTAGTGAATGGAACAAAGGGGTACTGTTACGAAGAAAGGCTTAAGTTTTGCAAATTACAGTGTCTGGAGACTAGGCACCAGCGAGGTGATCTGATAGAGGTGTATAAAGCCTTGAATGGTTTGAGCATGCTCAATGCTGATGGGATTCTTCCTCTTTCTCAGAATAATCACCTGAGAGGGCATAAATGCAAATTGAGGAAAGACAGATGTAGGTTAGACGTGCAGAAATTTGCCTTTAGCCAGCGGGTAGTTGGTTGGTGGAACAGACTTCCATCCCTTGTCGTGGAAGTTGATAGCCTAAATAAATTTAAGGCTCAGCTGAACAGGTATTTTGAATGAATGGAGGGGTGAAGTGGAAGTGCGTTTTTTTTTTTTTTTTTTTTTTTTTTGGCTGATGCTGCATAAGCTTGCTTTCTTGCATCATATGCCTCTACTAATGCTAATGCTAACTATTGGAGGAATGAATAGGTGAAATGGGAGGTATCTTCTTTTTTTTTTTTTTTTTGCTGATGCTATATAAGCTTACTTTCTTGCATAAATTGCCACTGCTAGTGCTAATGCTAAAAATTAGCAAATTTAATAAGAATATCTAAACAGCTTATGCCTTTGTGTAATTTAAATTTTTCTTTACTTCCCACTTCAGCCAAATATTTTTTTTTATTCAATATGCTATTATTTCATTATCTTATAAGTTCTTACATCCCTCAAATTAATATTTTTTTTGTGATTACGAAACACATTTTGACAATTTTTCATCTTTGATTCCATCTAAATAAATAACATCATCATTTAATGGCTTTTTTCATGCACTTATTACTGTACTCTGATTTACTTCATTCAAACTTGCAACTCATTTGTAAACAGCAAATTTTATATTATAATTTTTAATATAGGTCATTATTTTCTTCTCTTGTTAGAATAATTAAAAAACTGTTTCTTTCACTATAAATATTTAAAGATTATGATACGATTCCCTGATGAGGGCTGGTAGGAGGTGTGAAAGGTACTTGATATTGCCATTGTCACTTGATAAAATTTCATTTGCAGGATGTGTAGAGGCATTATCTAACAATAAAAATTTAATATTTTCATTTGTCTTTTGAATGATTTTACTTCTTTTACAAAGTGCCTATGAAATCATTCTGAAGAAGTTCAGAAATATATCATTAAATTTTGATTTAAGAAATTTCTATGTTCTACATAAATAAAATACATGCATAAAAAAGAAGGCCCTAATAAATTGAGGGTTTACTATACTTGATAAAATTATTTCAAAGTTACTTTCATTGGATAACTTTTAGGATAAAATTTAAAACATTTAAAATAAATGGAATGATATGAACTTATAGTGTGTATGTGTAATATTCATACACATGGTACCTGATCAGAAATGGCCTTGAATGTCGGGAAGCCTGATACAAAGAATTTCTTATGACTAAATATGGAAATTACAACAAAATTTTATTAATAATATATATATATATAGAATAGTAATATTACAGCGTTTAAAATGTTAAAATAAAATATTACATGTAAATATAGAACGAAGTATTACATGTAAATATAGAAATATAGAAATTCTCCTTTTAATGTTATTTTCCATCATTATGGACTCTTTTTGGTCTTAGTTATACAGGCAGATGACAACAGAAACTGATAGCTCAGCCTAACTAGGGTTGGATATTTTGTAGGGGTTTAGCCCTTGAAAAAGTCCCTTGCAAAATACCTTTTCCCACATAAGGCTTATTATATTAATTAACCTATTATATATGTTTTTTCATTTTACCGGTAGTACGGTTGGCTGGGGACTGCCTCGATTTTCAAACTATGGAGGGTTCTTGCACTGTAACTTATCTAATTATGGTATATATATATATATATATATATATATATATATATATATTAATAACTATACCTGAATAGGATAAAAAGGTTAAAATATAAAATAAGAATAAAAGTTCATAAAATAACAAGATCATCAGACATTTTCAATCCACTGCAGGATAAAGGCCTCTCCAGCAACTTTCCAGTTCCTTCTGTTTTGTACAATGGCCATCCATTTATTAACCACGAACTTCATCTGTCCATCTCTGTTGTTATCTTCCAGGTTTTCTTTTAGCTTCTTTTGGGTATCATTCTCTAATTTTCTTAGTCCATCTGTCATAATGTCTTCGAACTATGTATCCTGCCCAAGACCATTTCAGTTCTTTAGTTTTGATAAGTATGTCCTTTATTTGTATTTGCTGCCTAAATCATGTGGTTCTCTTCTTATCTAACAGTCTGATTCCCAATATAATTCGTTCCATTCTTTGCTATGTAGTTCTCAGCTTCTCTTCCATTCTTTTGGTGAGTGCCCAAGTTTCACTTCCATAAGTCATGATGGGGTTTATATATTGGTTCATATTTTTAAGTTTCAGACAAATTGGGATATTGCTCCTCAGTATATGACTATATTTCCTGAATGCTATCCATCCAAAATTTATTCTTCTCTTGCCTTCCAGTCATTTATCATTTTTACAGCTAATAACTTGTCCATTCAGTCCGCTTCTCAGCCCATCTACCCGACCTTTCCAGATCCTGTTGGATACGGTCATTACTGTTATTAACAACCCTGCCAACCTTTGTATCATCTGCAAACTTTGACATTAAGCTTGATATACCTTCATCAATATCATTGATATACATAAAAAACATGCCCAACACCGAACCCTGAGGGACATCATTAATAATATTAGTCCACGTAGAGCAGTACCCATTGATCACCATTCTCTGTCTTCTCCCACTCAACCATCCTTTTATCCATTGTAGCAACTTGCCCTTACTGCCATACTGCTCCAATTTGTATAGTAGTCTTCCATGTGCAACAGTACTTGTTCATCATTACTTTTGTTTTAGCCATATTCATCTTTAGTCCAAAATCCTTACTAACACTGCATAAGATTAAGATTTTCCTCTAATTCTTTGGGATCGTGGCTTATGATAAAAATGTCATCTGCAAATTGTAAACAGTTAAGTACTCTCCATTTACATTGACTCCTTTCTGTGACCAGTGTAACCTTCTGAAAGCTTCCTCAAGGGCAACAGCAAACAACTTCAGAGATACTGTCTTTGTCTAGTCTAATAAAGGAAGTAGCATTCTCATATAAATTTTCTTCAAAATCATAATATATGGTGTATCTATGCCTTGTCTTTCCAGTGCCTGAAACATTGCCTTATGCCGTATGGAGTCAAATGCCTTTTCATAATCCACAAATGCCAGGCATAATGAAATTTTATATTCATTTGCTTTCTCCATTAGCTGTGATATTACGTGAAGGTGATCCATAGTTGAGAATCCTATCCTAAAGCCAGCTTGCTCATTCAGTTGATTCTCATCAAGTATTCTTTCTAATCTGTTAGTAATGACCATTGTGAGCAACTTGTAGATATGGGATAACAAGCTAATTGGTCTATAATTTCCAATTCCTGATTTATCTCCTTTCTTATGCAGCAAAACTAGGATTGCATTATTCCATTCCTTAGGTGTCATGCCTTTCCTAATGTATTTTGTGAAGAATCTTGCCAGTTTCTGTGTCATGTCTCTTCCTCCCAATTTTAACAACTCTACAGTAACTTCATCTTCCCCCAGGGCTTTCAGATTCTTCATTTTCTTCAATGCATATTCTACCTCCTTAGGCAGGATATTGGGTATGTCGATGTGTTACTAATTTGTGATCCATCTTCACCACTGCTGGAATCATTTCCTCACTCTTTATATAATTCTTTATATTAGTCTTCTGATATTTGGATTATGCCTTCTCTGCTATTTTTAAGTACACTATCGCTGTTCTTCAGTTTCAGTATCATTTGTCTTTCTGTATTACAGCTCATGGCTGCTGATATAAGTCCTTTATTTTCCCTTAAGGCTTGTTCTATTTTTCTTGTGTTAAATATTCTTATGTCATCTCTGATTCTCTTTCTAATGGCTTTGCATAACTCAGTATACTCAATTTTCTTGTCAGTGTTTATCTTGCTCTTCATTTGTCGCCTTCGATTCATCAGGACAAGTGTGTCTTTGCTAATTTTTTCTTCTTTGGATTTCTTTTTACCTATAGTTTTCTTGGGCTTTATCACTTTCAGAAAATTGTAGTATTCCTTGTCAATATCTTGGCCTGAAAGGTCTGAAGAAGCTCAAACTTGTTCTTAAGTTACAGTACATACTGCTTTTTCTCCTCTTCTGTTGTCTCAAAGACCTTGTATTATTTAATCAAATCAGTTTTTCCTTTCTTTTTCTTACATCTATATCACACCAAATACGGAGGATGCGGAAAGGTCAGGGAATGACCACCGCATATTCCCGGAGCAATATGGCCTTAGTTGCTAATGCTCCTAAAAACCAAATAACAAACAAACAACAAACATCTATATCAAGTGTACATCTAACCATTCTGTGATCACTTCCAACATTTACATTTTCAGAACAGTAACATCATTCGTAATATACCTTCTGTTAGTGAGGATGCAGTCGATTTCATTAGTTGTTAATCCATTTGGGCTCTTCCATGTCCAGTTAAAAATAAAGGCATCTGGTGTTGATGGGATCTATCCACTTATATTAAAACAGGTGGCTAAGGAACTAAGCCATAATTATGAGAGCATCCTTGGACTCAGGGAAAGTCCCCACGGACTGGAGATGTCCAAATGTATCTCCAGTTCACAAAAGGGGATCTAAGGGTGACACGAGTAATTACAGATGAATAAGTTTAACTTCTGTTCTGGGTAAAATAATGCAGTCACTGGTTAAAGATGCATTGCAGGATCATCTAGACAAGACTGCAGCAATAATTCAGACACAGCATGGGTTTGTTAAGGGAAAGTCTTGTCTGACAAATTTGATTGGATACTATGATGTGGTTACAAAGAAACTAGATGCGAAAAATAATTTTGATAACAAATACTTGGATTTCAGGAAAGCTTTGGACACCGTTGCCCATGGAAGATTACTTTAAAAATTGGAGCAGTATGATATTAAGTGTAAGTTGCTACAATGCATAAAAGGGTAATTGAGCAAGAGAGTGGTAATCATTGGACACTACTCTTCGTGGACTAATGTTATTAGTAGAGTCCACAGGGTTCGGAGATGGGCCCACTGTTGAAGTTTGCAGATGATAGAAACGTTGGCAGGATTGTTAATGACAGTAATGCAGTGTGCTACTGCAACAGAATCTAGAAAATTTTGGCAGATGGACTGAAAAGTGGCAACTGAAGTTTAATATTGACAAATGCAAAGTATTGCATATGGGTAGAAGTAACCAAAGAGGAACGTACCAACTGCGTGGTAGTACACTTAAGGTGGTAGAAAAATGAAAAAGACCTGGGAGTAATTGTGCAGTCAGATATGAAGTTTCCCGAGCAATGCAGACAGGTTGCCAGAGAAGGTCATGGGGTATTGTCAATGATATACAAGAATTTTGGTAGCAGGGAAAAGGAAATGATTATCCCTTTGTATAAGGCAATGGTCAGGCCACTCCTTGAGTACTGCATACAGGTCTGGAGGCGTCATTTTAGGAAGGATGTAGAGTTGCTTGAGCATGTACAGAGAAGGGTAACAAGATTGGTGAGAATGAAGGGATCCTTTTACCAAGAAAGGCTGAAGTTCTTCAAATTGCAGTGGCTGGAGACTAGGCACCTGTGAGGTGATCTGATTGAGGTGAATATGGCCTTGAATGGGTTGAACATACTGAATTCTGATGGGATTCTTCTGCTTGCTCAGATTACGAATCTGAGGGGGGCATAAATTCAAATTGAGGAAAGACAGTTGTAGAATAGATGTGCAGAAATTTGCCTTTAGCCAGTGGGTGGTTAATTGCTGGAACAAACTTCCATCTGTCGTTGTGGAAGTTGATAGCTTAAATAAATTCAAGGAGGAACTGGACAAACTCTTAGCAGGAATAGTAGTGTGAAATTGGTTTTTTTTTTTTTTTTTTTGGCTGATGCTACATAAGTTCATACACTGGCTTTCTTGCATCACATGTCACTATTACTACTACTACTTTTTGTTCACTCTTGTCTTGAAAAAAGTGTTCATTACTGACATTCCTTGAGATTCTGCAAATTCCACAAGTCTTTCATTTCTTTCACCACCAATTCCAAAATTTCCAATATTTTTTCTCTTTCCAACCTTAGCACTGAAGTCCCCCATAACAATAGTGTAGTGGATTTTCTGCTCATCTAGAAGTCTCAATTTTGGTGTACATTTCTTCAACTTCTTCACATCATGGCTCAATGCTGGTGCATAAATTATTATAACCTTAACTTGTACCTCTCAGAAAATCCCGAGAAGTAGCCTTGGTGATGTACACCATTTTGAATTCCAAAATGTTGTTTTTTACATCTTTATGGATCAGAAAGCCAACTCCACCTTCGCTCTTTTCTTGTTTCCACTGGTATGCAGCAGATTTCCACTTGAAAAAATTATAAGTGATTCATTTCTTCTTTTTTCAGCCATACCGATGATATTCCAATTTGCATTTTCTAATTCCTTTTTCAGCTCTAATATCCTATCTTCACCGATGAGTGATCCTATGTTTAAACAGGCCAAGTTCAGTTTCCATGCATGGCAACCTGGTCGTACCCAGAGATTCTTAGCACCCTCTGCTTCCACACTGATTCTCTTGCTGCCGTAAGAGGAGGGAGTGAAAGCAATTGGGGACTGAGAGCTATTTGTTTTGTCGTGCTGTCACGTGCTGGAGGATTTGGTCTTTTTCTCTTCATTCTACCAGGCATCTTGAAGAGAACCACTGTACACATTCGTTGCCACCAAGTAACAGGACTTACCATTGAGAAGGTGTGCATGAGTGGATTTTAGGGAGGCAGGCCAACTGGACTTCTCCTAAATCTTCTGAAATAGAAAGATATTGGATCCATCAGTGTTTCAGACTGAGTGTCTGATAACAAACAGAATGCCTGTTCCCCTCTAAGCCCCCTAAAATATAAATAAGAATAAAAATTTGATAAAATCACTAGATAAAAGCCCCAAAATTCAAAATAATACATCAAAGTAGCTTTTGAGGTGGTGAGCCCTTTTTCAAGTAAATGATGTAAAGATACTGAAATACAATGTGACAAGCACTGGCATGTCCCAGCCATATGCCTCACGCACCTTCTGCTATTTAAGTTCCTGTATGCCATTCACTTTTCTGAGTTGAAATATGGCTCTCTGCCACAAAAACTGCATTTAATTGTATCAATTTTTTATTCTTATTTTGTATTTTAACCCTAGTTTAAGGGTTAAAATAGAAATTTACCTCTGAATATTATTTAAGTTTTATTCTAATTCCCATATTTAGTCAGTTGTCACTGAAATCCTTTGTGCTACTTTTGGGTTTTTAGGTGCATCAACTCTTAAGAGCATACTGCACCCTGTATCACGTCTGTAGAAATATGTATTCATAGCAAGCCCATTTGTACGTTGTGAAGGTTGAAAACCCCAAAATAAATCATTGTGAAAATAATTCTTAGGGGAGATCCCTACTCTCCCTGTCTGAGATTGACTAACTACAGCCCTAATTGAAGAGGCCTTTAGAAATTCCTCTAATCTGCAACAGGATTCTTCGAACTTTTCGAATGAGTGGCAAGTAGCAAAACCACTATACTGTCGTATAGAGATTAAAACAACAGATTTTCTGAATTTGTTGTTATGAGTCTTTTTTTCTGATTTTCTCAGCTCTTGTGTGGGCTTGCACATTATTCTTTTCAATGGCTTAGAAACATTACAGTTTAAAAACTGTAAAAACTTAAGGAACAACATTCCCTCAGAAATTCAATTCTCATCAAAAGCTTCCTCTCTCCATATGGCTAATATCAAAATTATTATGGCCATGCATAAACTTCTATTTCAACAGTTCTTTATGATGATTCTTGAATCTGTGAAGCCAATCTATCTAAATATTATTAATTACTAAATTAATTTAAAAAATCTGTTACAAATCACATAATTTAAATTATTGTTTTATTATGGTTGGTTGATTGTTATCATGGCACAATAGCATCTTAGGCTATAGTGCACTAAGTCAAATAGTATGATATAATATAGAACAATATTTGTATAATACAGGGTGAGTCACGAAAAAATAGCCCCGTCAATGAAACTACAATACGATGTATGCACAAATGGGTAAATGTATAATACATTACCTGCCATTAAAGAAGATGTTGGAAATGACCTCCTTGAGCTACAAGACAATACTGAGCCCATGTCAGCATGTTTTGGAAAACTTTCTGCAACACTGTACCATCAATGCCTGCGATAGCAGTACGAATGTCCTCCTGTAATTCCTGAAGACTTGCAGTTTCGTCTCATAAACTTTCCCCTTAAGGTAGCCCAAAAGGTAAAAATCACATATGGACAGATCTGGGGAACGTGGGGGATAAATCTTTGCTGACAGTTCTTCCATCTGGAAAGGCTTCATGAATTCCAGCCAACACTCTGTGGGATATATGGCAAGTGGCCCCATCTTGTTGAAATGTGTACCACCCCTGCTCTTCAGGGGTTAATTGTGTAAAGCTTTCAAATATTGCAAGGTACACGTCTGTGTTAACAGTTGTCTCAAAGGAGACGGGCCCTACGATCCGCAGTGCTGATGTGGCACACCATACTCTGATTTTTTTGTCATGAAGCGGTTCTTCATGGAGTTGGTGTGGATTTTCAGTTGCCCAGTACCTTGTGTTTTGAGAATTGATGTGTCCAGATAAATGAAACCAGGCTTCACCTGACATAAAATATTGAGTTGGATTGAGCATCCTGTCAATGATGTTGTTGAGGAGCCACCTGCAATAATTTACACGTTTCACTTTATCTGTCTCTTTTAATTCTTGCATGCACATTACACGAAATGGCTTCAAATTTAGAGAGTGCGGTACACATACACATGTTGTCTGACTTACACTGACTTGCTGGGCTAATTTCCAGATACTCTTCCTGGGGCTTAATTTCATCCTCTCGTGAATATTGCACACTACAGTTGGCATACAAATAGATGGGGCTCTGTTCTTTTTTGCATTGAGGACACTTCTTGTTTTGCACCATTTCTTCATCAGTTGCTGTATACAGAGTTTTGCTGGTATCCTGGCAGTGGGGAACTTTTCCGCAAACATTCTTCTTGTTTCCTTAAGTGAACCCGTACGCACATATGCCTCAACAATTGCAACTCTTTCTGAAACTAAATAAAGCATGATACAGAAAACCCTTACAAACACACAATCGTACCGAGACACAAACTGGATTATGTCTGGCAAAACACTGTCTTCCAACGAGATTGACTTTGAGAGGTGACACATGCTACTAATCTATGAGGGGGAAAATTTGTTTGTGCAGGTGGCTAGTTGCATGTTGATTGGCTGCTGGTTCTTCCAAGTGCGAAGTGGCGGGCTACTTTTTCGTGACTCACCCTGTATAATGTAAAGCAGTAATAAGAGGTAAAAAAAATAAAATCTCTAAATGAGATTATGCAAATTAATAAGCTATAAAAACTTGAATATATCTGACACACTGTCATCAACTGATAAAGTCTAAATGACTAAGGCTCAGTTAAATGAAGGAAAAAAAAAAAAAAAAGTCAGATGGGTATGATTACTAAAAGATGTATATTAGAAGTGCCAAACTTATAAAAGGTGCCACAGTAACTGTATGTAGGATGATTTTTCACCTCACCCTCAGCAGCTATGAATGAGTGATGTACCAATAACTTATATGGAACTGGGCTAAAACAACTTCTCCTGGTAAACCCTGTGCCAATTAGACTGTCAAAGCATAATTATAGGTTTGATTTGGTATGCCCATACCAAGATTCTTGCCATCGTGGAAGTAATTTGTTATGGATTAGATGCTTGCAGTCTATATAGGGAATGTCATTCTGAGGCATTGCTTAGCTGGCTGCAGCATCAGCAATGTGTTCACTTTTTCAAAATCATCTGACTCTAAGATTTCTGTTATTTACTTCATTACCTAATCTACATTATTTTCCATTATATCCATAATCCACAGTCCAGCTTCCTTGCTAAAAGATTTTTTTGGACTGATTCACATTGTCTGTCAATTATTTTGTCTGAATCTTCTCTACTCACATTTTTAGCTGTGTCATATACCATTGGTGAAGATATTCAAGGGCTAGTGTCGGCATTGGATACCAGTAGTGCTAATCTGAAAACTCAGCACTATCACTGGGGGTTTCCTTCACAACATACAGGAATCCATGAAGGGGGGGGGGTATTGTGAAATTTTCTAGTTTACTATATAATGGTTTATTTTTACTACATTTTATCCTACTTTATTCTACATTGGGTCAAAATATAATGCTTTCAAAACCAATGAAATAGAACAGTGCACCTCTTTTCCATCATTTCCACATCTTGATTCTTCAATTAAAGGCAATAAGTCAATCTGACTAGCTGGTAAAACAGTCAGTTCTTTTAATGGAGGAGGGAAATTAGAATTTATTCCAATTTGCTGACGGCGATGATAAATGGTTGTCTATTGAAAGAGAAAACAAATTAATATCATAATACTCCAATACAAGTAAACAAAACATATAAAAGTGATTCAGATGCAGATGCACACAAGGAAATTTTTTATATATAAATTCAATTTAATGCTCAATAAATATAACAGTTAAAAGAAATTACAACAAATAAAAATAAAATACTCTCTCCCACAGACCTAAGGAGGTTTATAATATACAAAAATATCAAGTCATATTTTCATGGTGAGCATCTCACAATTGATCTAATATACAGACTATCTATTTTCCATAGATGTGTATCAATGGAAAACAAGTTTATTTATTTAACTGATTTGTTTAAAAAAAAAAAAAAAAATTGTCCATTTTTGCAATTCTTGAGAAGGAAACATTCTTTCTGGAAGCATCCATCATTTAAAAAAAAAATGAAAAGATGCAAGACTGACTAACAACACATTTTATTATTATTAGCCATATGGTACAAGGAAGCCTGAGGCTCATGCTACACCAGCCAAAAAAAAAAAAAAAACCATCCTGAGTTACCCCCTGAGAGAGAGAGAAACGGGGAGAGAGAAAGAGAGAGAGAGAGAGAGAGAAAGGGAGAGAGAAGTACAAAGGAATCACCAAGAAAGAGAAGAATGATGATATCCAGCTCAGGACCCTGGGTTTGCCAAGCCCATACTCACCAGATGCGAGCCCCCGGGTTATTAGGTTCTTGATGTTGAATTTAATTACAGATAAGTTCCATACATCATATATGTTTGGAATATTCAAATTGTTAACATTTCTGTTTGATTGTGAATATGAGAATTCAGTTTTACGACTGAGCCACTTAAATGTCCAAAATTCAGCTCCAGAAATTAGTAGCCACAGGTAGAATGTGTCCAAGTGGATGGCACATAAATTCCAACTGATCTTAAAAATGTTAAAAAATAACTTCCCAATATTTGGAATTTTGTAACCTTTACCAGATCAAAATTTGATGAGCCACATTTTCACTACTAATGGCTTTTCTAATGTTTTGTTTGACATCTAATATAATTCCAGAGTGAAAATGACACGGGGAAAAAATGCTTGATTAACAGCAATATCTCGTACGTCTGGCAAAATTAAAGTTAATGAATGAGGATTTCGTGATATTAATTTGTAGACTATTTTGTCCCAAGTAACTTGATAATTTGAAATCCTTACCCTGTCAATCTAAAATTAACACAGGAGCAGACAGACAACACACTCTATACATTAACATACCATGAAGAATATCTTATAGTTATACTTTTCCAATTAAAAAATAATTAATGATGCAGACTGAAAGTGATACCATACTGAAAGAACACTAAAATTAACACTGATACCATTCTAACAGATATTTAAATTTCTAAGTTTTTTATGTAAAAAATATATCAAGTTGCCTGCTAGTGGGTTAATGCTATTAAGCTGTAAAAGGAGTTAAAGGTGGTTCAAGGCAAAAAAAGACTTGGGGTTAAAGAGTCTTTTTAGTAAGTATATATAGTAATAGTAATCACCATAAAGTGCAAGGAAGCCACAGGCTTTTGCTGCGCTGGCAAAAAAAAAACAAGTAGATAATGTAAAGTAAATATGAAGCTTATCAAGAAATGCAAACAAGCAGCCAAGAAGGCAGCACTGATTAATCCTTCTCTCATCGCAAACAGGTAGAAGGATGTTTTTAATCAGCAAAATAAAGTATGCAAAGAATGCATTTAGAATATTAAAATCAGGCCTGAATGAAGGTTCAAATAGAGCCATCTAGATTGGTGAGGAGCACGACTGTTGTCAATATGAAGAATGTCTTCGAAGGTGTAAATTGCAAAGCTTTGGAAGGGAAAATTAATTGAAGGGTATAAGACCTTAAATAGGATGAGTAAAATAAAGACAACAAGAACTGGGGAAAACAAATATAAGTATAGAACAAGCCTGGGCACACTACAGCCCATGTGTCCTGTGTCCACTTTTTGTGCGGCCCATCTCATGCCGTCATTTTGCTAGTAACTTTATCAAGATAACAAATACTATCATAATATAATAAATACAATGGAATCAGCAGTGATAGTTGTTTATTATCAACAGTGGTAGATAATCAACGATACTATCTTCACAATGCTATGATGGAACTTCCGAGAAATACTGTTTTGGCAAAATTACTGAGTAATCGCGTGCATGAGGAACAATAGGGATGCGACTCCATACTTTCTACCTCCAGTTCGAGTTGGACAGTCATGTAGTATGGAGCTCGTCGCTCGCAGTAACAGTGTTCTAGTGTGTGAATTTACACAGTTTATATAAAAATCAGTGTGGTGAAGATGACAATGATTAGATGAATGGATTACCACCTAGTTGGATCAGTTGGCGATCGCTAACACATCTGTTGTTTTCTTGGTTGAATTTATGTTTTAAGTTAATTTTTTGTGATATTTTGATTTGGATTTATCTTTTGAACTTGTGACAATCTTATCTTATTAGCTTATAATTTGAGTGCACTTTGTGACTTTTTGTTTTAATTTTGTTATCCCTGTATATTTCATAAAATGAACAAAAAATGAAAAATCAAGGATGAGTGTCATACATTTAATGAGGAATGGAAAACTAAATATTTTTTCACAAGCATTAAAAATAGAGCTGTGCATTTGCAATGAAAGTATTTTGGTTTTTAAAGAAAATAACATTAAGAGACACTACACGACTAAACACCCTAGGCATGGAGAAAAATTAACTGATAATTCAAGAAAAGCAACATGTGATAAACTCATTAGGAAATTATCTCTACAGCAAAGTGTTTTTATTCAACAAAATGATGAACAGGAAGCTGCGACAAAAGTAATTAATATCATTGCCAGTAAAATCACAAAAGCAGCATGTGAACCATTTTCAGATGGAGAGTTCATTAAGGAATGCATGTTAGAAGCTAGTACAACTATGAAGTCTAAATTCCAAAACATAAGTTTGTCTCAGCTATCAATGTGTTGAAAATATCACTGATAACTTAGTAGAGTGACTATCAGCAGAACCGAAATCCGTGGCATGGTATTCCCTGACTCTCGATGGAAGTACTGACATAACAGGCACTGCACAGTTGCTAATTTTCATTTGTACTTGTAACAGCAATTTTGGAATTGTCAAGGAGTTGTTATCCATGGAATCAATGCAAGACTGCACAACTGGATCAAATATTTTTGAAAAAGTAGAAAATTGTCTAAAGAGGTTTAATTTACCCTGGAATAAAATTATTAGTGTAACAATGGTTTTAGTGTAACATTGTTTTCTGGTAAAAATAACGGATTATTGAAATTGATTCAAGACAAAATTAATGAGACTGATCCAAAACACAAAACAATACCAATTCACTGTATTATTCATCAGCAAGTCTTATGCAAAACTGTACTGAATATCGAGCATATAGCCACACCTATTATCAAATGAAGTTTACAATCGATCCAAGAGATTAAATCACCAACAGTTCATAAAGTTTCTAGAAGACCTTCAGTGTGGCATACCGATGTACCTTATCATAGTCACATAAGGTGGTTAAGTTTAGGAAACTTACTTCATAAAGTATGGGAGCTAAATTATATTATTTTTAGAAATGAAAAATAACTGCAATTTCACCAAGCTTAAAGATGAAGGTTGGATCTGTGATTTAATTTCAAGGTGGATATTGTTACACATCTCAATATATTGAACAAAGAACTACAAGGGGAAAATAAATTTGCACACGATATAATAATCAGTTTGAATTCTTTCCTTCTTAAACTGTGCCTGTTTTCTCCCCAATTGAGTTCTAAAAACTTGGTCCATTTTCCTACAATGGCATCTCTAAGAAATATTTCAGAAATAAAATTTGTTTTTTTTTGGTTATATGACATAAATCAAAAACTTAATTGAAGAATTTGAGACCAGATTCCTCAACTTTCGAAAAATTGAATCGTATTTATTGATTGTGTGGATCCATTCTCTTCAAGCATTGATAATGCACCTGCTGCAGTTCAGCTTAATCTCATTGATTTAAAATGTGACTCCAGCATATGGGAACTTCATAACCAGAATTATATTAGAGGATTTTATAACATTCTTGACCAAAAACAGTTTTGTAACATGAAAAATTTGGCCAGAAAAATGATGTCAATTTTCAGTTCCACCTATAAGTGTAAACATTCTCTGTAATGAACATTAATAAAAACAAACACCGAGCATCCCTGATGGATATCAACCTTCATTGTGTTCTGAAAGTTGCTACTTAAAATTAATACCCGACTAGAATAAGATGATTAATGACTGTAAACAGCTTCATAAATCCTATTAAATAAAGTTGTTAATTTATGAAGCTTGTATTTATTGATTGTATTGGTTGATTCTAAAAATCTTGTTGAGGCCAACTACAAGGTGACTTTCTCATCACTGTCAGATAGATCCTACATCCACAACAACTGCAGCCAACAAGCACTCCCAAATGTCTCGATGCAGCACACTTAAAAAAAATAAAATTTTTCCCAGGCCTGGTCTAGAGGATAAGCAAAAAATTGTAGACTATTAGAAGAAATTATCCATCTCAAGCTGGTAGAGAGTGGAGAGTTTGGTAAATCTCAAAGAGGATAGCCACTTTTTGGCAAGTGGAAAAGTATGAGTAGTTGTGAAAGGTTGTTCTCCCTCCCTCCCCGGCACATTTGTTGTGGACAGAAAAAGGTTACTTTTTTTTGCATTAGTTAGCCAGTCTAATACTAATATTATTTATGACAAAAAAGAAATCTTTTAAAGCAGTGCAGCAATCCCCAACCTTTTCGCAAGAATGGACCACATTCAATGAAATATGCTAATGGTTGCATCATAAAATATAAATAGGTACTACAGGATGACCTTGAAATGGGTTGGGCTGGATTTTTTTTTATTTTTTTTTTAATGAAACCCCCAAACATGAGAGGTATTAGAGCCTATAGTACTTAGTACCGTGCATTTGTTGGAAGTTGAAAGAAGATATTTGTTGATATTTGACTTGAACTTTTGAAGATAGTAATTTTCAGAAAATACGTATGAAGGAAGGTTGTTGTTGTTGTTTTGGTTTTTAGGAGCATTAACAACTAAGGCCATATTGCTCCGGGTATATGCGGAAAGGTCATTCCCTGACCTTTCTGCATACTCTGTATTTGGTGGGCACGGGCTCGAACCCCGGTCTAATCAAGAAGCGTGTGCTACGCACTGCTGCTCAAGGAAGGTTGTACCAAAAAACCGAAGTTGAATGAATAAATGAGGAAGATGAAAAGTTGGTTTTGTAACTTTGGAGTTGGACAGTAAAAGGATGTTGACTGGCTGCAGCACATGTTCAGACTGCTTTGAAAGAGAGAGAGCAGGAATTATAGAAGCCAGTTCAGAAGAACAGTGCCCATGGAAGTATCTACAGAAAAGGCATGCAGCAGAAACAGAATATCTATGAGACAGAGAGTGGAGAGACTATTAGAGATGTGTCATTAATTAACGTAACTGAATAGAATAACTTTTTGAATGAAATTTAAAAGAGTAAGAAAGGTTCTGGGGGCACCACCCCAGATATGGGAACAATATTCCATGGTAGAGCAGATTTCCAATTTGTACAGAGTAACAGCTGTTTGGAAGAAAAATAATGCTGAGAATGAAAGAGAAAACCCAGTTTTTTAGATACAGAGGAAGCAACATTTGTAATTTGCTTATGCCAAGTGAGAATAGAAGTTAGGGTAATCACCCAGTAGAGATATATGATCTTGCCTACAAATTGGAGTGTCATTGAAGATAAGCATAGGAGCAAAAGAATCCTTTTTGCAAGATATAAGACAGGACTGAATTTTAGGAGGACTGAAATAAACTAACTTATCTTTACTCTACTGGAGAATTGCCCAGAGATCAGCATTTAAGGAATTGGTAGTGAATATTCGAGAAGTAGTAGTAGTAGTGGCATGTGATGCAAGAAAGCAAGTGTATGAGCTTATGCAGCATCAGCCAAAAAAAAAAATCACACCATTCCCCCCAAATGCCTGCCCAGTTTCTCCTTAAATTTATTTAACTTATCAACTTCCACAACGACAGATGGAAGTTTGTTCTAGCAATTAACTACTCGCTGGCTAAATTTCCGCGTAACTATTCTACATCTGTCTTTTCTTAATTTGAATTTATGCCCCCTTAGGTTCGTAATTTGAACAAGTGGAAGGATCCCATCAGAATTCAGCGTGCTCAACCCATTCAAGGCCTTATACACCTCAATCAGATCACCGCGCAGGTGCCTAGTCTCCAGCCACTGCAATTTGCAGAACATAAGCCTCTCCTGGTAAGAGGATCCCTTCATTCCCCTCACCAATCTTGTTGCCCTTCTCTGTACACGCTCAAGCAAATCGACATCCTTCCTAAAATGAGGCCTCCAGACCTGTACGCAGTACTCAAGGCGTGGCCTGACCATTATCTTATACAGAGGGACAATCACCTCCTTTTCCCTGCTAACAAAATTCCTATATATCATTGACAAAACCCCATGACCTTAAATGTAGTACCACACAGTTGGTACTTTTCTCTCGGGTTACTTCTACCCATATGCAGTACTTTGCATTTGTCAAGGTTAAACTTCAGTTGCCACTTCTTAGCCCATCTGCCCAAATTATCTAGATCCCGTTGCAGTAACACACTGTCATTAACAACCCTGCCAACCTTTGTATCATCTGCAAACTTCGACACTAAGCCTGATATACCTTCATCAATATCATTGATAAATATACAAAACAACAGTGGACCCAACACCAAACCCTGTGGGACTCCACTAATAACATTAGTCCACGAAGAGCAGCACCCATTGATTACTACCCTCTGTCTTCTCCCACTTAACCATCCTTTTATCCATTGTAGCAACTTACCCTTAATACCATTCTGCTCTAATTTGTACAATAGTCTTCCATGTGCAACAGTGTCAAAAGCTTTTCTGAAATCCAAATATATGATAACAAAATTATTTTTTGCATCCAGTTCCTTTGTAATCACATCATAATAACCAATCAAATTTGTCAGACAAGACTTTCTCTTAACAAACCCATGCTGTGTCTGAATTATTGCTGCAGTCTTGTCTAGATGATCCTGCAATGCATCTTTAACCAGTGACTCCATTATTTTACCCGGAACAGAAGTTAAACTAACTGGTCTGTAATTACTCGTGTCACTCTTCGATCCCCCTTTGTGAATTGGGGATACATCTGCACATGTATCCCCAATCATAATTATGGCTAAGGGTTTGCTTAGTTGCTTTGCCACCTCCTTTAATATAACTGGATAGATCCCATCCACCCCAGGTGCTTTTCTTATGTTTAACTTCAACAATTTCTTCTCCACTTTGCTCTCAGTTATTACAAAATCAAAGTACCCTGCTACAATTTGATAACCATCTGCCATTTTCAAACCTTAATAATTCCTCATTGGTGAATTTAGATGCAAAATTCTCATTCAGTTTGTTTGTTATCTGAGCAGGATCATCAACAGCCGAACCATCGATGTCAAGTGGACCAATCAGATTCATCCCCTTCCTTTTAGAGTTTATATAAGTAAAGAAATTCTTAGCAACTTTTGCCAAGGATTTCTCATAATCTGCCTTCGCCTGCCTAACCTGTGTGACCTGATCACAGACTAACTTATATCTGCCATTGGCTTCTGAGTCGCTTGATAATTTATATGCATCCCATGCATTTTTCTTCTCTGTTACGAGTCTCACTAGTTCATTTGATAACCATTTAAGCCTAAACCTTGAACAATATTTCTTAATAGGTATGAAACTTTTAGTAGCATCCACGATTAATTCCTTGAATGCTTCCCACTTAGAATTTACTGTTGGTAACATTTTCAGTTGATCCCACTGTACAGAATTTAAAAACTGTCTGAGACCACTGTACTCACCTTTATGGAAGCAAAAACCCTTTCCTTTCCCCTGATGGTAATTAAATCTTTAAGTAAATACCACATCAGTACAGTACACTGTGATCACTGCTACCTAGTGGTTCCTTTATCTGCATATTCTTAATACACGAATGATCACTGCTGATAACCAGATAAAGAGTATTACTCTCTCTGGTTGCATCTCAAACATGCTGCTGCAGAAAACAATCATCCAATAAATCCACAAAAGTCTGACTAGTGTGTTAGTGACCAACCCACACGTTCCAGTCAATATCTGGGAAGTTAAAATCCCCCATTATAAGACATTCTGATTTACTAGCCCACTTTATTTCTCTGTACATTAGCATTAGCATTAGCATTAGTAGAGGCATTTGATGCAAGAAAGCAAGCTTATGCAGCATCAGCCAAAAAAAAAAAAAAAAAAGTAACATAAATAAATAAAAATAACCACTTCCACTTCACCCCTCTGTTTGTTCGAAATACCTGTCCAGCTGAGCCTTAAACTTATTTAGACTATCAACTTCCACGACAAGGGATGGAAGTCTGTTCCACCCACCAACCACCCGCTGGCTAAAGGCAAATTTCCGCACATCTATCCTACATCTGTCTTTCCTCAATTTGAATTTATGCCCTCTCAGGTGATTTTTCTGAGCTAGAGGAAGAATCCCATCAGCATTGAGCATGCTCAAACCATTCAAGGCTTTGTACACCTCTATCAGATCACCCCGCTGGTGCCTAGTTTCCAGACACTGTAATTTGCAAAACTTAAGCCTTTCTTCGTAAGAGAACCCCTTTGTCCCATTCACCAATCTAGTTGCCCTTCTCTGTACTCGTTCCAGCAGCTCTACATCCTTCCTGAAATGAGGCCTCCAGGCCTGTATACAGTACTCTAGGTGTGGCCTGACCATTGCCTTATACAAGGGAATAATCATCTCCTTATCCCTGCTAGAAAAATTCCTATATATCATTGACAATACACCATGAGCTACTCTTGCAGCTCGTCTGCACTGCTCAGAGAACTTCATATCTGCCTGCACCACCACCCCCAGGTCCCTTTCATTCTCTACCAATGTCAGTGTAGTACCACAGAGTTGATACGTTGCTCTGGGGTTGCTGTTTCCCATATGTAGTACTTTACATTTGTCAATGTTAAACTTCATTTGCCACCTCGAAGCCCATCTGCTCAACCTTTCCAAATCCTGTTGCAGCAGCATAGTGTCAGTAGTGTCCTTGACAACCCTGCCAACCTTCGTATCATCTGCAAACTTGGACATTAAGCCTGATATACCATCATCAATATCATTTATAAATACAGAAAACAATAAAGGCCCCAATACTGAACCCTGAGGGACTCCACTAATAACATTAGTCCACGATGAGCAGTGTCCATTGATTACCACTCTCTGTCTTCTCCCCCTCAACCACCCCTTTATACATAGCAGCAACTTGCCTCCAATGCCACACTGCTCCAATTTGTGCAGCAGTCTTCCATGTGCAACAGTATCAAAAGCCTTTCTAAGATCCAAGTATATAATATCAAAGTTATTCCCTGCATCCAGTTCTTTTGTGACTGCATCATAGTATCCAATCAAATTGGTCAGGCAAGACTTCCCCTTAACAAAACCATGCTGTGTCCTAGCTATAACTGAAGTCTTGTCTAGATGATCCTGCAGTGCTTCTTTCACCAGTGCCTCCATTAATTTTCCGGGAACAGAAGTTAAACTCACAGGTCTATAATTACTTGTGTCAGCCTTTGATCCCCCTTTGTGAATTGGGGTCACATTTGCACATCTCCAGTCAATGGGTACCTCCCCTGAGTCCAAGGAAGCTCTCATAATTATGGCTAAGGGTTTGCTTACCTCCTTTGCTGCCTCCTTTAATATAACTGGATAGATCCCATCCACCCCAGGTGCCTTTCTTGTGTTTATCTTCAACAATTTCTCCTCCACTTTGCTCTCAGTTATTACAAGATTCTCTAGCTTACTGCTAGAGTTGAATACACCTCTGGCATTCCCCTCGCTGAATAACTCCTCATGTGTGAATGTCGATGCAAAATATTCATTTAGTTTGTTAGCTACCCGAGCAGGGTCATCAACAGTTGACCCATCGATCTCAAGTGGACCAATCTGATTCATCCCCTTCCTTCTAGAGTTTACATAAGTAAAGAACTCTTTGCTGTTTTTCTTCGCATCCCTTGCCAAGGATCTCTCGTAATCTGCCTTCGCCTGCCTAACCTCCTTTGTAACTTGGTTACAGATCAACTTGTATCTATCATAGGCGTCCGTGTCACGTGTTAATTTGTATGTATCCCATGCATTTTTCTTCTCTGCCATATGCCTCATTAGTTCATCTGACAACCATTTAGGCCTAAACCTTGAACAATATTTCTTAGTTGGTATGTAAAGCCTAGTAGCTTCCACGATAAGTTCTTTGAATGCTTCCCATTTTGAATTTGCTGTTGGCAATATCATCAGTTGATCCCACTGTATAGAATTTAAATACTGTCTCAGTCCATTGTAGTCGCCTTTACGAAAGCAATACCTCTTCCCTTTACCCCTAATGGTAGTTACCTCTTTGAGTAACTCCCACTTCAGCACACTGTGATCACTGCCACCAAGTGGTTCATTTATCTGCAGATTCTTAATGCATGAAGAATCACTACTGATAATCAAATCAAGAGTATTACTCCCTCTAGTTGCCTCCCGAACATGCTGATGTAGAAAACAATCATCCAATAAATCCACAAAAGCCTTGCTACTGTGTGAGTGACCAGCCCCCAAATTCCAGTCAATATCTGGGAAATTAAAAATCCCCCATTATAAGACTCTCTGATTTACTGGCCCACTCTATTTCTCCGAACAGTTTCTTATTATACTCATCAGAGTCATTAGGCCTATAGCACACTCCTACTCTCAATTTTGATCTCCCAATGCTTATGTCACACCAAACTGACTCGACACTGCACTGTCCAGCGATGTCGACTGGCTTCACTTCCTTGGATTTTATGTGTTTTTTAACTAATAGCATAACCCCTCCTCCCTTCCTATCCTGTCTATCCTTTCTGTAGACATTGTACTCCCCAAATTCCAGTTCTGCATTTCTTATATCTGTGTGACACCACGTCTCTGAAATCCCCACAATATCTGCCTTTGATGTTTTGAGCAATACCTCAAATTCATCAAATTTATTTACTAAACTCCTAGCATTGGTGTACACACAAGTATACATGCACCTGTTCTTTTTCTTAGCTACCCTAACACAACCCATGTGTTTACTTGTACCCCAATGATTCCCAGCAGTCTCTGAAATATCCTGCATCTTATTTTCCAGGCTGCGGCTCATTCCAATAGAAGCAGTGCAAGAATCACTTTCACCTCTGCCAGTGGCTACTGTTAATCTATTAGTCCTTGTATCCCCCCAATCTAGCAGTTTTCCGACCCACCTAACATTGCCTCGATAGCATCAGCAAACATTCTTGCACCCTTTCTATTTAAGTGTATCCCATCCCTGTAGAAGCAGTCTCTCCTGTTAACAAGTACAGACCAGGCTGAAAAAAATTCTACCCCTTGAGCCCTGCACAATCTTTCCAGGGTCATTAGACCTATAACACACTCCTACTCTTATTTTTTCTTTCCCAGTGCTTATGTCACACCAAACTGACTCAACAGTGCACTGTTCATCTATATTAACTGGGTGCACTTCTTTTGATTTTATGTTTTTCTTAATTAACAGCATAACACCTCCTTCCTTCCTATCCTGTCTATCCTTTCTGTACACATTGTACTCCCAAAATTCCAGTTCTGCATTCCTTATATCTGGGTGACACCACGTCTCTGCTATCCCAACAATATCTGTCTTTGATGTCTTGACCAACACTTCAAATTCATCAAATTTATTTACTATACTTCTAGCATTGGTATACATGCAAGCATACATGCACCTATTCCTATTCATAGTTACCATAACACACATCCCATATACCCACCTATTTCACGATGACTGCCATCCATCCCTGAAACCACCAACACCCCTCACTCCAGGTCGCTACTTATTCTAATAGAAGTTGTGCAAAAATCACCTTCACCTCTTCCTGCGGATACTGTTAAACTATTAGTCCTTGTATCCCCCCCCCAAGCTAACAGTTTTCCGACCCACCTAACACTGCCTCGATAGCATCAGCAAATATTCTTGCACCCTTTCTATTTAAGTGTATCCCATCCCTGTAGAATTTTTTCCTGTTAACAAGTACAGACCAGGCTGAAAAAAATTCTACCCCTTTTGCCTTGCACAATCTTTTGAGAGCCGAATTGATCGACAAGGCTCTCTCTCATCTTATACTCCCTCCTATTGTGTCTGGGCAGAATTGCAGACACTTTCAAATTCAAACCTAACTCACGGCTTTTTTTCAACATTGTCTTGTACTTGTTAAGTAATTCTGCGGGTCTCCTACTCTTAATATCATTATTGCCAATGTGTACAACAATATCAACCTTGATGCCCTACAAGGATGATATCTGCCCTACAACATCATCAACCTTTGCCCCTGGCAGACATACCCTGGTCCTGTTCCATCTATCCTTTTTGCACAATATGTTCCCTGTTTCCCTGAAAATAGTCACCTACAACAACTAGTTCCTTTGGGACCAGTGCATTCTGCTTTGGGGGTTGCTGTTGTGTTGTGTGATGACCAAGTGCAAGCTCTGGCGTTGATGTGGGCAGCTGAGTGCTTGATGGGTCCCTCAATTTAGATCCTTCGAGGGCATCCACCCTGTCCTTCAAGCTCTCATATAGACCCATAACAACACTGAGTTGTCGCCTGATTTCCTTACACTCCTCACATCTGTTTGTTTGTTTGTTTGGTTGGGTTTTTTTGGCGCATTAGCAACTACGGCTATAATGCGCCAAGACTAGGTAATATTTAAATAAATTTTTTTTTTTTTTTTTAAATTCTCGGTGGCCTAATTAGTAAGGACACCATGTCCAGATATATAATAACAAAGATATAAAAAATAAATCAATAAAGACGTAACAATAACATAAATTAAATACAATTAAAAACTTTTATTGATTTAAAATAGCTAAAAACAGCAGACACGTTGTCATTGTCGGATAAAATCTGACTGAGTGTATACGGCTCAGTCAGATGGTTAAAAGCAGTAAAACGGATATTGCTAAAATCTGGACAGTCAATTAAAAGGTGTCTAATCGTTAAAATTGTGCCACAGGACACACATAGGAGGGTCATCAGCCCTCAGCAAAAAAGAATGAGTCAAATGACTGTGTCCTATGCGGGTCCGGGCAAGAACAACTTCCTCCTTACGATTCCTGCGCAGACTAGACTGCCACGGTTCAATTACAGGCTTTATACGATATAGTTTATTACCAGTCTGTACATTCCACGAGTCCTGCCATTGGGAGTGTATGTTTTGGTGTATTATTTGCCTGTAGTCTGTATAGGGGACTGACAGGCAGCGGTTATTATTGGGAATTGCTGATTTGGCTGCGGCGTCAGCCAAATCATTTCCCCTAATCCCAATGTGGCTGGGAATCCAGCAGAAGCGGATGTCATATTCGCGTTCATGGAGAACGTGAATCTTCTGCTGAATGCTAGACAGAACTGGATGAGGATTATACCTCACAGATATCAAAGCCTGTAACACACTGAGAGAATCGGAATATAAAATGAACCGTTGGAATTGGCATTCACTAATGTTATCCAAGGCTAACTCTATAGCATGCAGCTCTGCAGTAAATATACTGCATTCAGAGGGAATCTGCTCCGATGTAGAACTGTCTGTAAAGAGAGCAGCAGATCCCACATATGATTCTGACTTCGACATCTGTGTAAACTGGTGCGAACTCAGAATGTTCAGCTCGGTGTGCTGAATAAAGCTGCAGGTAGACCGACGATGGAGTGTCCGACTTTGCCCAATTTCTAAGGGACAAGTCACATGCCGGGACATGAGCATGCCAGGGTGGAAAGGGTTGCTTTGGTGTTTGGGCAACCTTGTCTACCTTGATATTAAGTTCTTTGAGTAGCTCTTGGAGACGAATACCAAAAGGACGATTGGCAGTCTTACAGGTATTGTATAAATTTTCCCATCATGGCTCAAAAACGAATGGCCACGTAGGATGGTCTAGCAGGGATTTCAGTTTTAAAGCGTACTTTAAAGACAACTGCTTACGTCGAAGCGATAACGGTGGTTCATTTGCTTCGACGTATAAGCTCTGGACAGGGGATGTGCGATATGCTCCAGTAGCAATACGTAGGGCCTGATGATGGACGGGGTCCAGCTACCGCAGGACACTGTCTCTGGCTGAGGAATATACCTGTGACCCATAATCTAGTTTGGATCGCACAAGTGCACGGTGAAGCCGAAGAAGGGTACATCGGTCTGCTCCCCAAGATGTAGAGGAGAGCGAGCGGAGGATATTAAGCCCACGTGTGCACTTTGTGCGGAGTTGACGAATATAATCCAAAAAGGTTAGTTTTTTTATCGAATATGAGTCCCAAGAATTTTGTGTTCGCTGCTACTGGAATAGCATTTTGTCCGAGCCTTAATTCAGGTTCAGGATGAAGATTACGCTTGCAACAAAAGTGTACGCAAACGGTCTTCTCCGGCGAGAACCTGAAGCCATTAGCAAGTGCCCAGGAATTCAGACTATCAATGGCTTTCTGCAGTTGTCTTTCAATAACCCTCATGTTGCATGACTGACAAAAAATGCTAAAGTCATCAACATAGAGGGCACTGTTTACAGTTGGAGGAAGTTGTTCTGTGATGGAATTTATTTTCATGGCAAAAAGCGTGACACTTAATACTGATCCTTGTGGTACTCCCTCCTCTTGGCTAAAGGAGCGAGAGAGTGAGGATCCCACACGAACTTGGAACGATCGATTGGCTAAAAATGTTTGAATAAAAAAGGGAAGATGACCTCTAAGGCCTAGGCTATGTAAATCTTTTAAAATACCAAATCTCCAAGTTGTGTCATACGCTTTTCCATGTCAAAGAACACCGACACCAAGTGTTCGCGTTTTAGGAAAGCATCCCAGATGGATGCTTCCAATCTAATAAGATGGTCCAAAGTGGACCGGTTCCTTCGGAAGCCGCACTGGATGTTCGAGAGAAGGTCATTTGATTCTAGATACCAAATTAAACGAGAATTTACCATTCTCTCCAGGATTTTGCACAGACAGCTAGTCAGAGCAATAGGACGATAATTGGTGGTGACTTTTGGATCCTTTCCTAGCTTAGGGAAGGCAAGAACGATTGCCTTTCGCCAGGAGTCCGGAAACTGCCCTTCAGTAAACATTCTGTTATACAGAAGGAGCAGATAATCCATAGATTTTGGTGAAAGATGTTTAATCATTTCATAATGGATGCCATCTGGTCCAACGGCACTTGCTTTGGAAAGAGCGAGGGCTCTTTCCAGTTCCTGAATAGTGAAATCCCCGTTGTAGGGATAAATGTTCTTAGATTTAAAGCTAAGTGCCTGTTTTTCGATTTTATATTTCAGGACCAGGAACTCTGGGGAATACGAAGATGCTGCAGAGATGTTAGAGAATGTTTCCCCAAGAGAATTAGCTATTGCAGTTGGATCTGCAATAGCGCATCCATTATAATCTAGGATTGAAGAAGGGCGGGATGTATATTTTCCCTTCATTTTCCGGATTTTATCCCAGACTACCTTAGAGTTGGTAGACTGGGTAATAGATGATGTAAAACGGATCCACGATTCCTTTTGAGCCTTTTTTGCTGCTGTGCATTGTGAATTCCACCAAGGTTTGGGAAATGGTGGGAACCGGGCTGATGTTTTTGGGACAGCATTAGCAGCTGCTTGGACGATGATTTCTGTGATGTACTTAACTGCATCATTGATAGGCTCTTGACTGACTGTGCTAAGATCAAAATTTGCCTGATGTTGGAAGGCAGTCCAGTCAGCCTGATCAATCTTCCACCGTGGTAACCTAAAAGGAAGACATGGTCTCCCACTGTGTAACAAGGTTATCACGGGGAAGTGATCGCTTCCGTATGGATTCTCCTCCACTTCCCAAGTGAGTGAAGGGAGTAGAGAAGGGGAGCAGATAGAGAGATCAATGGCAGAAAAAGTACGGGTAGGCATGTGGAAGAAGGTGTTTGTTCCAGTATTTAGAAGGGAAAGGTCATTGTCATTGAGCATACGCTCTATGACTCGTCCCCTTCCGTTGATGTTAGCACTACCCCACAGGGTGTTATGTCCGTTAAAATCCCCGAGAAGTAAGAAAGGGGGAGGCAGCTGCGTAAGAAGATCATCAAGGTCTGCCGTAATTAGCAAGGGCTGCACTGGGGTCTGGTTACCCACAAGGATAGCCACTCCCCCATGTACAGGGCCATCCGCAATTCTATCCTTTCGAAAAAATGTGATGTTGTGCATGGTGGGATCATCATTTGCCTTTAGATATGTCTCCTGCAAGCAAAAGCAAACTGGCTCGTGCTTTTGCAGGAGGGCCTTGATGTCATCAATATTTCGCCGGAATCCACGACAATTCCATTGTAGGAATTTAGCCATTATTTTGGCTTGGTGGGTCCATCAGGTGGCTTCCGAGGTGCTGAGGGCTTACTTTTATCAGTCTTGGATTTGTCTTTTTTGGGGAAGAATGGACGCTGTCCCGTGTCCATTTCCTCCTCCGCAAAGAGTTCCAAAACTGAATCTTCGGGTACCTCCTTCTGCTCCACATCCATCTTTTCTTGGGTACTAGAGGTGACTTCCCCTTTCTTATTCTTTTCTTTCATAATTACCTTTGTTACTTGTGGAGCATTAGGCGGTACCGATATAGGAGTGGCAGCTGATTGGTCCTTTTGTGCAGGGAGAAGTTAAGAGATACCGCGCGATGGGAGTGAAAAACTCCTTTGGAGGAATGGTCATGTCCGTCTGAGTTCCGACGGAACATCTCCCTGCTACCTTCTGGGCGTAGGTAGGTTTGTTGATATTCAGGGGTTTGACCGATTTCCTTGCCTCCTGGTATGATATATTTAGCTCTGCCTTCAGCCGTTGAATTTCTTTTTCTTCTTTCCACCTCTGGCATGCTCGTGAGTAGGCCGGGTGTTCGCCTTCACAGTTAATACAGGTGGGTTTTGCGGCTGAACATGCTGTTGTTTCGTGGTCTTTTGCACCGCATCGAGCGCATGCAAGGACTCCACGGCAGGCTATTTGAGAATGTCCATACTTCTGGCATTTAAAACACCATAAAGGGTTCAGAACGTATGGACGCACTGAACAGTTGATGTATCCAGCTTTAATCTCATCAGGAGGTTTAGGAGAGTTAAAAGTCAGGATAACGCTCCTGGTTTTAACAATTTTTCCATCCCTTCGCGCAGTAATTCTCTTGACGGCAGTAACTCCCTGTGGTTTTAATTCGGAGCAGATTTCCTCCTCGGTTACGTCAAGAAGGTCCCACTCCGAAATGACACCTCTCGATGAATTGAGTGTTCTGTGTGGTGTCACTGTTATAGGGATTCCTCCGATTGATGTTACTCGGAGTAGATGTTCAGACTGCCTGTCATTTTTTGTTTCAATCAAGAGGTCCCCAGAACGGAGCCTCTTAACTGACTTGGGTGAACCTGCTAACCCATCCAACCCTTTTTGAATGAAAAAGGGCGACATTTTACCAATCGGTTTTTCACCGGTTGAGTGCATAATTAGGAACCTTGGAACAGGCCCTGATGGTACTTCTGTTCGCTGCCTCTTTGTACTAATAATACTATCTGGGTCTTCGTCTATGTTTGCAGATAGGGACCGGGTTGGGGCCCCTGAAGAAATGAGTTTATCAGGATCATAGAGTTTTTTTAATTGTTCAGTGCCCGGGCTCCCCACCCACCACGGAGCCCAAAGGGACGCCCACTACCCAGCATGCAATAAATGCGCTCGGGAGTGGGACGCCAGGGCTACCCAGACACTATACCCGCACCGCCGCCAGCCTGAATCCTGTCCCTCGGACCATGAGGGTAGGGGCATGGCATTGACACGGTTGACCCTCGCAGGCGAGCCTACTAGCCGATTGATCCTAGCCGGGCCTTCCAGGACCTCCCGTCTTGTCGAAGCAGGGGCCAAAGTGGTGTATTGAAGCTGGGCCCCTCAACCACCAGGATCCCCTTTTCCGAATTTCCACGGGTCGCAGCGCACGGCAAACACGCCGGATTCCATTGATGTAAGCCTGGAACCTGGGCTGTGGGCGTTGGATCCCAGTGATGCTAATCTGGAAGCCCAGCAGCGTCACTGGGAGGTCCCCTCACCACGTACAGGTGCCCACGTCGAGGGGCTCCTCGCATCGCGCACACACAAAGACATCCCGCATGGCAAGATCATGTTCTGTTCCAGAGAGTTCGGCTGAAACATCCTGCATGGCAAGATCATGTTCTGTTCCAGAGAGTTCGGCAAACATTTCACAAGTTGCACATTTTTTTTAGGCTGTGACGCGTTGGAGAATCGCCCCCCCCCCTCAATTCTCCCCCGAGTCACAGCACTCCTACCACTTTGTGCCATCCAACCCTTTTTGCTTTGCTGCTCTAGTCTGGGGCATGATATTTTAAATTAATAAGATCAATAAATTTAATTAATTAAATATCAATACTACGCTATCTAATAGAAACAGTGATGCGTACTACACTATATAATTATACGTTAGAGCTACCTAGTTAACACAATTAAAAATTTGAATTCCCTACCACTCTATTCAAAAACAATGGCTGCAAGATTCAATGAAATAACGGTTTTACGTATATTAAGTAGTAATATACAAAAACTCTTTATCTAAATTAAAAATAAAAATAACCAGCGTAACTATAGCTATAAGACCAGGTATAAAGTACAATATAAAATAACAATTAGGTAAATAAAAGGCAAACACTTATCGCTTTTTCGGAGCCTATAATTGAGGTAATTTTTAAAGAGAGTCAGCGCCCTCTTCATTTGAAGAAGTTGAAGCTGTTTGGCAAGATTTCTCAAACTGGAAGATGGAATGCAATGTGCTATCATCATCAAAACTATGGATAGGAGTTCTGGTCAATGGAAGAAGACCATTAATATACAAGAGGAAAAGAGTGGAATAAAGATCTAAACCTTGGGAAATGCTAGCGTTAGTGGAGAAGTTAGAAGTCCTAGAGGACCACTCACCTCGATTGTGTACTTAGAAGGGTTTCTTGTGAGAAAAGAAACAAGTAAGTTGGCTGTGTGGTTAGAATTGTCTGATATTCTGGTAGGTAAATGAGCAATCTATGAGAGGTCATTAGTAATCGCAAAAGCCTCAGCATCACGACCAGCTGGGTCTGTGTGACTAGAAAACGGAAGCCAGCTGGATTTGTGAACATTAAAATCAGCAAGGAAATTTACCTCACTGTTAGGAAAGTTGGACTGGAGAAAGTTAAGTTTCAAAGAGAAGAAGTCAAAGAGTTCCAAGTGATTAGTGGAGTTGGGAGAAGAACAATAGAGGCAACAGATGAATTTGACAGAATGTGGAAGAGAGATTTTAAGTCAGAGAAGAGGAGATTCCAAATTACTAAATCTCTTACAAGGAATATCAGAATGGATGCATGCACAAGTACTACCTTTGAAGCAAAAGGAATCATGCAGTGAACAATTCAGGCAACAGATGAGCAGTGTTTGAATCAATTCAACTGATAACTCAGATTCTGTCAGAAAAAAGTACATGGGGTTTGGCAGACTGTAAGTGGAAATGGGTAACATTAAGATTAGAACTGAGACCACATATATTTGTGAAATGAATGAGGAAGTGTTTGGGAGGTTTAGATCTTTTCACAGATAAGTTTGCTCTATTAGTTTGACAATACATGGTGTATTCAGTAGTAAGAAAAGGTAGGGGTAACATGCTGTATGAAATTTTTGGATATGGCATACACATGGTAAGAATTACCCAGCTCCTTGACATAACAAGGCCTCAACAATGCTCCCAGCGTACACACTACTTAGACTCCCTCCAGTCACTATCTGGCAGAGCAGAGGCAGTGAGATTATATGCTAGCTGATCCGGAAGCCTCCTAGAAAGTTACCATCAGTTTCAGTCCAGTGTACTAACAAGTGGCCAGCCTGCGAACACTGTTTCAGAGCAGTATTCTCGAAATGTAAGGAAGGTTGGATCTCACCACAATATCCATCATAACCTCAAAAGACATCGATCATACTGAATGATGGAAGAGATGGTGGAGGGTTTACTGGAGATTAAATGTGGATTCCATCACTTCGAGCCTCCAATAAGAAAAGTGGTGGTAAAGGTTCAGTTGACTTGACTGTCACACGAATATCAGTTCTATCAATATTTTACACCCACAGGTAGCAAGCACAGCTTGCCATATCTGAGAGAATGTGCGACACTCTCAAAGACCAAGTTTTAATTTCAATGTTTAGTTTCAAGTTTTAGTTTTTAATTTCAATTTTAGTGTTGCAACAATAATGAAGGTGATAATGTCCCCTCCCCTGCTTGAAATGGAAGGTGTGTTGTAGGGGCCACACCCTGATATAGACATGTGATGGAAGAAAAATAAATTGCATGTGTAGTGAAGGCTACACATGCAATTTACTTTTTTGTAAAAAGTAACTTGCTTTTACCTTGGGTCAAATGAAAAAAAAAAAAAAAAACTATTTATCCATCTATCATTGAACATACAACCTGATTTTTTTTTTTTTTTTTTTGTTTCTTTAAAGGTTGTAGGTTTTTAAAGCTGGCTGGCTGGTTTGGTTACACCTTTTCTTAGTGGTGCAAAGCAAGAACAAAGCAAAACCCAAAGCACAATTTAAAATTAACACAGGAGTAGGCATGCAACACACTCAGTACACTCAAAGAAAGTTTTTTTAATACTTCAAAGGAAGACATGATAATGTAAAATTAAATTTTCTAGTTTTAATTTTTCTCACAATCTGCATTAATAATACCCTTCAGTAAAATTAGAAGAAAAAAGAAACCCCATTTTTAAAGTTTTATATTATTTGCTTTAATTAAATTTTGAGATAATGTATAATAGTATTAATTTAAAATGTGTCTTGTAATAATGTTCTTTCAAGCAGTGAATGAGCATAAATTAAATAAGTACTTTGCATCAATCTTTATTGATGAAAGACCATTTGTGCTGAGAAGAGGATGTGTGATTGAGGCTGAGCCATATGAAATTAGTGATGTTGTAATTGCAGATGATTTTTTATTAGAAAAACTTTTGAGCATAAAGGCATATAAAGTTCCAGGAGTTGATGGCATATACCTGTAGTTTTGAGGGAGAGAGAGAGTGTGTGTGTATTGAACCATTGAGATTAATTATGAAAGCATCTTTGGACTCTGAAGATTCCTTTGGATTGCAGAAGTGCCAATACATAAATGCAATTTATGAGTGAAGTTGGTAACTACAGACTGATTAGTCTGACTCCTTGAGCAGAGTCAGACTAATCAGTCTGTAGTTACCAACTTCTGGGAGGGGAGGCAAGCCTCTCCTTCCCTCCCCAGGAGTTTAGAAAGAAAGATCTGCTCAAGAGAGTGCAGATTTGGGTTGCTAATGGGTTGTCCTGGTGGGAGAGTGCCACCGTATAGAGTCTCCGTCAGTTTGCAGGCCCTGAAAAGCTGGCCATTGAGTCTCATCCAGGTGGGACACTAATAGGGGGGTTAAATCTGGGATATCATCCTTCCAGACTGCATATAGTCTAGGTCTTATTTTCTGGTAATTATCTTGGGGTCATAATCAAGTCTACTGGCTGTCACTATGGAGATTTATCCCTTCCGTGATGTTTACTAGTCTTTGCACTACCTTTTGTCGTTATGTAGTGGGTCTATGCTGCAAGGTCTTGGGACAGTGTCCCTTTGTTCTGATGTCATGACTATTTAAAGGTGTTTTTCACTTCCATTGGCAGTAATTATACCTCTTGTGGTTAGACATAGAAATGTATTCCGGGTTTTTTCATTCTGCAAAAATATGCAAACTTGTCCATAAAAGCATGCATGCATCCATATACATACACACATGCATGCATGCACATGTGCACACACAATTTGTGAATATGATAAACACAATCTTTATCCATTCTTGTTAGTATATGGGAGAGGAAGGGGGCTTAACTGCCCACTATTAAGCTTACCCCACAGAGATAGCACGTAAAGGTTAAAAATATAATTAAAAGAAATAGCATATTAGAAAAGATTTCTGCAGAAATTAATTCCAACGCTTTTTGTAGTCTATCAAACAATGACTGAAACCAAGTTTTATAGCTGGAATCTTAGAAATACTTTTCTGCTGGACAGTCAGAGGTGAGAATTAAACTAAATTTTGTGTAAAGTGTATACAGCAGTAACAATTCAGCTACCAAAGAATCTCCATAAATAATAGACATTAATAAAAAACCACTAAGATTTAACACAATACTCGTAGGGATAGGAATAAATTCAATTTTAAATACACTATATACAGGGTGTTTCAATTAAAAGGCACTGAGATCTGTCTCATTTACCAAGTATCATGATTGCTGCTTTTTTCCCAGTAGGAAAGTTTTTCCTGTCCTCAGTTTAGTTCAAAAATGTCATCAGTGTGCTTGTGAAATGAACATACACTGATTTTATTAAAAATAAAAATAATAATGCAACAATTGTAGCATGAGGATATGTGACACAACTACAATCGTACAGCCACTGCAGCTAACACACATATATTGAAGAGTGAACATACTGTACAGCTGTTGTGTTTTTTTTTTTTTTTTTTCTTCAAGTAAAACTTGTCTGGTGTTCATTTTAAATGTACACCAATAATGTTCTTAGACTAGATCAACAACTTTCCCATTGATAAAAAAAAAACAGTTCATTTAGCAAATCAAAAAATTTTGACCAAAATATGACAAAAACAAATAGCCTAAACCTAAAATTAAACAAGATGTCACAGTGTGCTTTTTGATTGAAACACTGTGTGTGTGTGTGTGCGCACGTGCGTGCGCGCGCATATGTTTAAAATAAACTCTAAAGAACTCCCTACCTCAGATTTTCTGTTACTGATAACTTCACATAACTCTGTATGCCTGACATTACTTGCAAACATTTTTTTATGTGCTTCACGAAATTCTTCCATCAACAGTTCTAGAATTAAAACGAAATTAGAATAAGCTGTATGAAAAGTAATTAAATGAAATTTTTTTGATTACTTTTTTTTTTTTTTTTTTTTTTTTTTTAGTTTTAAAAAATGCACACTGAGATTACTATAACAATGTGTAAATTATCAAGGTACTAAATTACATCGATATTTTTATAAGCATGTAAAGAAATATAAACAAGCAATTAACTTTTACCATGCTGTTTTCGCTTCATAAGATAATCTTCATACCTATTATCTGAAAACAACAAAAATATCTTAATAAAGCTAATAATCTTTTATACAAATTATTAATATTTGAAGCAAACTCCACTTAATATACATTCAATATAAATATACTAAATATTAATTTTCAAATTCAACTGTTAACATTCTTCTACTTGTATTACTATACTTTCATTATGCAATTTATTCAGCTTAATAAAAAAATGCATCTAATATATAATCAGGAAAGTTGGTCAATCTATTCAGTCTCCTAAGACACTACTGGAATGTTATACCAGTAGTGGAAACAATGCAAATATAACATTCCAGTAGTTGATACTCCAAGCTCTAAAGATGGCTGTAGACAAATCTACAAGTAGTAATAGAAGTGGAAAATGATGCAAGAAAGCAAGATTATGTAACATAAGACAAAAAAACTTAACACTTAACCTATCCTTACCCTCCAAGAATTTGTCTAGATCTTCCTTGAATTTATTCAAACCATCTACTTCCACAACAACAGATGAAGCCTGTTCCAACAATCAACCAATCACTGGCTGAAGACAAACTTTTGCACTTCTATCCTGCAACCATCCTTCCTCAACATAAATTTATGCTCCCTCATGTGTGCGGTCTTAGCAAGAGGAAGAATGTCATTCACATTCCGCTTACTCAATCCGCTCAAGGCCTTAAACACTTCAATCAGATCATCCCCACAGGTGCCTAATCTCCAGACATTGCAATTTGCAGAACTGAAGCCTGTCTAGGTAAGAGCACCCTTTTGTTCCCTTCACCAATCTGGTGGGTATTTTCCACCCATTCCAGCAGATCTCTATACTTCCTAAAGTGAGGTCCCTGGACCTATATCAAGATGTAGCCTAACCATGGCCTTGTACAAAGGGATTATCACATCCTTATCCATGCTAGCAAAGTTTCTGTATATTGTTGACAAAACCCTATTAGCTGTCCTGGAAGCAAGTCTACACTACTCAGAGAATTTCATGTCTGACTGCACAGTATCCTCCCCACTCCAGGTCTTTTTCATTTTTCACTACTCTGAGTGTAGCATCACACAGTTGATAAGTCACTCTGGGATTACCGATACCCATGTGCAGTACCTTGTATTTGTCAATGTTAAACTTCAACTGCCATTTCTCAGCTCATCGACCCAAATTTTCTATATCTTGTTGCAGTAGCTCACCCTGATTACTGTTGTTAACCACCCTACCAATCTTTGTATCATCTGAAAACTTAGACATTAAACCCGATATACCTTCATCAGGGCGGCCTCCATAGCCAAGTGGTCAGGAGCGGGAGTGCGACAACACACTCTTTAAGTAGACTGGGGTTCAAACCCCTGACTGTTAAATACAGTTGATCTGCTAACCCACACTGGTCCAGCATGGCAGTGTCCATTTTCCCTCAACATGAATCATTGAGGAGGCTTCCATCCTGCAGTGGATTGAAAATGGCTGCAGTTTACCTTTTTTTTTACCTTCATCAATATCATTAATAAATATTGAAAATAACAATGGGGACAGCACTGAACCCTGGGGGACTCTACTAATAACATTAGTCCATGAAGAGCAGTGCTCATTGATAACCTCTTCTTCTTCCAATTAAAGATCCCTTTATCCATAGCAGTAACTTGCCCTTAATACCATACTATTCCAATTTATACAGCAGTCTTTTATAAGTAGTATGAAAAGCCTTCCTGAAATACAAATATATGATATCAAAATTATTTTTTTATGAAGTTCCTTAGTCACTGCATCATAATAACTTATCAGATTGGTTAGACAAGGCCATCCCCTTAACAAATCCATGTTGTGACTGCAGTATAATTGCATTCCTGTCCAGGCAGTAGTAGTAGTAGTAGCATGTGATGCAAGAAAGCAAGTTTGTTGTTGTTGTTTAGTTTTTAGGAGCATTAGCAGCTTAGGCCATATTGCTCCGGGATATGCGGTGGTCATTCCCTGACCTTTCCGCATCATCTGTATTTGGTGGTGACGGGCTCGAACCCCGGTCTAATCAAGAAGCGTGTGCTATGCACTGCTGCTCCTTCCCACCTGGCTACGGAGGCGTCAAGAAAGCAAGTGTATGAGCTTATGCAGCATCAGCCAAAATGAAAAAAAAAAAAAAAAAAAAAAATTACAAAACAATCCCCTCTAAATATTTGTCCAGTTCCTCCTTAAATTTCTTTAACCTATCAACTTCCACAACAACAGATGGAAATTTGTTCCAGCAATTAACCACCCGCTGGCTAAAGGCAAATTTCAGCACATCTATTCTACATCTGTCCTTCCTCAATTTCAATTTATGCCCCTTTAGGTTCGTAATCTGAACAAGTGGAAGAATCCCATCAGAATTCAGCATGCTCAACCCATTCAAGGCCTTATACACCTCAATCAGATCACCTCACAGGTACCTAGTCTCCAGCAGCTGCAATTTGCAGAACTTAAGCCTCTCCCGGCAAGAGGATCCCTTCATTCCCCTCACCAATCTTGTTGCCCTTCTCTGTACACACTCAAACAAATCTACATCCTTCCTAAAATGAGGCCTCCAGAACTGCACGCAGTACTCAAGGCATGGCCTGACCATTGCCTTATACAGATGAACAATCACCTCCTTTTCCCTACTAGCAAAATTCCTGTATATCATTGACAACACCCCATGACCTGCCCTGGCAGCCTGTCTGCTCAGAAAACTTTATATCTGACTGCACAATTACTCCCAGGTCTTTTTCATTTTCTACCACCTTAAGTGTAGTACTACACAGTTGGTACGTTTCTCTGGGGTTACTTCTACCCATATGCAGTACTTTACGTTTTTCAATGTTAAACTTCAGTTGCCACTTCTCAGCCCATCCGCCCAAATTTTCTAGATCCTGTTGCAGTAACCACTGCCATTACTGTCATTAACAACCTTGCCAACCTTTGTATCATCTGCAAACTTCGATACTAAGCCTGATATATCTTCATCAATATCATTGATAAATATACAAAACAACAGTGGACCCAACACTGAATCCTATGGGACTCCACTAATAACATTAGTCCAAGAAGAGCAGCACCCATTGATTACCACCCTCTGTCTTCTCCCACTCAACCATCCTTTTATCCATTGTAGCAACTTACCCTTAATACCATTCTGCTCCAATTTGTACAGTAGTCTTCCATGTGCAACAGTGTAAAAAGCTTTCCTGAAATCCAAGTATATGATATCAAAATTATTTTTTGCATCCAGTTCCTTTGTAACTACATCATAATAACCAATCAAATTTGTCAGACAAGACTTTCCCTTAACAAACCCATGCTGTGTCTGAATTATTGCTGCAGTCTTGTCTAGATGATCCTGCAATGCATCTTTAACCAGTGACTCCATTATTTTACCTGGAACAGAAGTTAAACTAACTGGTCTGTAATTATTCGTGTCACCCTTCGATCCCCCTTTGTGAATTGGGGACACATTTGCACATCTCCAGTCCATGGGGACCTCCCCTGAATCCAAGGATGCTCTCATAATTATGGCTAAAGGTTTGCTTACTTCCTTTGCCACCTCCTTTAATATAACTGGATAGATCCCATCCACCCCATTTGCCTTTCTTATGTTTAACTTCAACAATTTCTCCACTTTGTTCTCAGAAGAAGTATGTATACAGAAGTACTGTATATAAGGAGAAAAAAAAAAAACTATTTTACCAGCAGTGCACAATTTGCACATTATACAGTATGGCATGGGATCAGAAGACTGTCTCACATTGACTTCAGTTGACTGCTATGTTCACACCTGCTTTTTAGTTTGCTGAGTACTGTGTCAATTTTATCTTGGCTACATATTCAAACTAATATTTGTCTCTATTCATTTCCAAACAGTACTAAAATTGCAGCACAGTCAACCTACAGGATGTCAAAAGCCGCTTAATAACCATCAAGTACTGTGGAAATTTTACTAAAGCTGAAATTTTAAAGCAATTAACGGATGGTTACAGGAATTTACAAATTTCTGTAACTATGCAAATTATTAGAGGAGGTTGGGCAGATGATGTGGAAAGTGTTTTTTTTTTTTTTTTTTAAGTTGGTGCTGTATAAACTTGCTTTCTTACATCACTTGCCATTACTAATACCAGTACTAAGTCTTCACATGAAGGTTTACCTTGAAACTTTTCTTTTGCTACAATGTTACCAAAGCTACTGTGCACACACATTTTGTACATATTTTTTTAGAGAAAAGTGATTCAATATGAGGTCAGAAATTTTACACCACCAAACAGAGAATTAAGGACCTTGAAATAAATATCTTATTAAGCAAACAAATAATTCAAAAATCTGAATGTTATATTAAACATGGACAAGAGTCTTTAATGTTTCAACCAACTAAATGCATTTCTTCAAAAATAAAATACAAATATGCAGTTGTTTTGCTTTTGCAGAAAAACAACTAAGGCTATAAAATATCATTGTGTAAATTCTGTATTTTGGGATCAGTTCACTTGTTTACCAATTTTTGAGAGAAGAGAACTGTGCAACTTTTGCCCAGGATTGACTAATTCAGTTACAGTGTGAATAAAAAAGCCATAAAAATTTCTCTCACCTTGATAGGATTCAAACCAGGACTCTTTCCACATGACGGCAATCATAACTATTATGCTACCTAAAAGGAATAGGCTAGCAATGATCAAACTATTAGGACACTACGCAATTATATTATAAGTTAAAAAAAAAAAAAAAAATGGCATGTGAGTTGCACGACTAGGCAGTTGATTGTTTGGTTTATTTACAATGATTACTTAAAAGGACAATTTGCCAATTCATATGGTACTAGATGCAATTTTTTTTTTAAACCTGTATAAGTGTGTTTACAGACTGATATGTGCCACGTTGATTTCTCAAATGTTTACTGATACTTTAAAATACAAAAGATTGTATAATTTATCAACTGGAGTTTTTAACATAAATGTTCAGAAGAAAGTATCCACGGTAATAGGATAATTAAAGTACATATCATGTTATTAACTTAATTAAAAATATACATTATTTCATACTTAAGTTTCAGTCAAAAGAAGGAAATTTAATTTTTAAATTACCTAATTTTGAAGATAGTATCTTCACATTTTTGCTATCTTCAAAACTTCCACTGCTCCTATCAGTTTCATCACTTGTAAAACCCCTCTTTTCAGTATATTGATGAATTTCTTCCAAAAAACTGGGCTTAAAATTGTCATGCTTCCTTGCTTCTTGTATTTTCTCATCAATATATTCTTCATCCAATAAATTTTTTTCTTTACCATTCCAGTGTTGAATACTAGAATAATGGTCATCATTATTCTCCATACCATCTCCACTCTCCCTAATCAATTTTGATTCATTCCTTTCTCTATTACTACTCGACACATGAACTCCTATGAAAGTATCCACACTTTGTTTACCACTAACTGAAAAATTGCATGTGCCCTCTTCTTCAGAAGTCAGATCACTGCCATCAATATTAGCAACCTGAATCAATGGAATCATTTCTGGTTCATCTTTTTCATCTGGTTTATATATGGTGGCTCTGGATTCTCTGCACAGAAAATAAAATTTTTAAGATTGCTATAAGTTTGAAGGCACAGTATTAAGTACCAAAAATTTTAAATATATTTTCTAATAAATAGCTATACATATTTTTATACACAATTATATAGCAGAAGATGATTAACAAACATTTTTTCAGTAGAGTAACAAAAGCATTTTCCAGATAATAGCATATTTACATAATGAAAAACAAAGAACACAACTCAGAAATCTGCACTTCCTAAATGCAGCGCACTAGCCATTATCAGAGATAACTGAGAGACAAATATATCTGCAATTAAAAAAACATCAAAAACACAAAAATCTAAAAAAAAGATTTGCACATAATTAATTTACTATCATCATTAAAATCTGATTTCTGTTTATTACCTTTCTTCTTTTTTTTTTACTACAAATCCTAGGCTAATATTAGACTATTAGTAGCTGTCACAATTATAAGTGTATAACGCCTTGAATGATTGCTCAATGCTGATGGGATTCTTCTTCTTGCTCAGATTAGCGTTAGCATTAGTAGAGTGATATGATGCAAGAAAGAAAGCTTATACAGCATCAGCCAAAAAAAAAACCCTTCACATTTCACCCATCCATTCGCTCCAAATGTTTGTCTAGTTTTCCTTTGAATTTATTTAAGCTGTTAACTTCTATGATGACAGATGGAACTTTGTTCCTGCAATCAACCACCTGCTGGCTAAAGGCAAATTTCTGCACATCTATTCTACAACTGTCTTTCCTCAATTTGAATTTATGTCCCCCTCCCTCAGACGATTAATCTGGGCAAGAGGAAGAATCCCATCAGCAATAAGCATGCTCAAACTATTCAAGGCCTTATACACTTCAATCAGATCACTTCACAGGTGCCTAATCTCCAGACACTGTAATTTGCAAAACTTAAGCCTTTCATCATAAGAGCAACCCTTTGTTCCATTCACTAATCTTGTTGCCCTTCTCTATAGTTGTTCCAGCAGCTCTACATCCTTCAAAAAATGGGGCCACCAGACCTGTATACAGTACTCAAGGTGTGGCCTGACCATTGCCTTATACAAGGGTATAATCACATCCTTTTCCCTGCTAGAAAAATTCCTGTATATCAACAAGGCACCATGAGCTACTCTTGCAGACCATCTGCACTGCTCAAAAAAACTTCATATCTGACTACACAATTACCCCCAGGTACTTTTCATTCTCTACCACCCTCAGTGTAGTACCACACAGTTGATACATTACTCTGGGGTTACTGCTACCCATATGCAATACTTTACATTTGTCAATGTTAAACTTCAGTTGCCACCTCTCAGCCCATCTGCTCAACTTTTCTAGATCCGTTTGCAGTAGCATACTGTGATTAGTGTCATTAACAACCCTGCTAACCTTCGTGTCATCTGCAAACTTCAACATTAAGCCTGATATTCCATCATCAATGTCATTAATAAATACAGAAAACAACAATGGACCCAACGCTGAACCATGGGGAACTCCACTAATAACATTAGTCCATGAAGTGCAGTGTCCATTGATAACCACTCTCTGTCTTCTCCCACCCAACCATCCTGTTATCTATTGTAACAACTTGCCCTTAATGCCGTACTGCTCCAATTTGTACAGCAGTCTTCCATGTGCCACAATAGCAAAAGCTTTCCAAAAATCCAAGTATATGATATCAAAATTATTCTTTGCATCCAGTTCCTTTGTGACCACATCATAGTATCCAATCAAATTGGTCAGACAATACTTCCCTTTAACAAACCCATGCTGTGTCTGAACTACAACTGAAGTCTTGTCTAGATGATCCTGCAGTGCTTCTTTAATCAGTGCCTCCATTAATTTCCCCAGAACAGAAGTTAAACTAACAGGTCTGTTTTTACTTGTGCCACCCTTCAATCCCCCTTTATGAATTGGGGTCACATTTGCACATCTCCAGTCCATGGATACTTCCTCCGAGTCCAAGGAAGCTCTCATAATTATGGCTAAGGGTTTGCTTACTTCCTTTGCCACCTTCTTTAATATAACTGGATAGATCCCATCCACCCCCAGTGCCTTTCTTGTGTTTATCTTCAACAATTTATACTCCACTTTGCTCTGGGTTATTTCAAAATCATTTAGCTCACTGCCAGAGTTTAATACACCTGTGGCATTCCTTCCCCCTGAATAACTCCTCATGTAAATGTAGATACAAAATACTCATTCAGTTTGTTAGCTACTTGAGCAGGATTAGCAGAATTTGAGTGCCATAAAGATAAGCATAGGAACAGAAGAATCCTTTTAGTGAGATATAAGACCACTAACCACTAAAATCAACTAACTTATCTTTGCTCCACTGGGGATCAGCATTTAAGGTACTTGTAGCGGATATTCAAGAAGTTGAAGCTGTTTGTGTAGGGTACGATTTTTCAAACTGGAAGGTGGAATGCAAAGTGCTATCATCAGCAAAACTATGGACAGGATTTCCAGTCAATGGAGGAAGGTCATTAATATGCAAGCAGAAACGAGCGGGAAAAGAACTGAATCTTGGGGAACACCTGCATTAGCAGAGAAATCAACCTGAGAACTCTGTAATTATGCGTCACCCTTTTATCTCCCTTTGTGAATTGGGAATACATTTACACATCTGCAGTCCATATAAGACCATCCCCTGAATCCAAGAATACTCTCATAATTATGGTAAAGGTTTGCCATAATTGTCTGCAGCCTCCCTTGATATAACCAGATAGCTTCCATCTGCCCCAGGTGTCTAGCTTCAACAATTTCTCTTCCACTTTCCTCTCAGTTATCACAATATCATTTAGCTCCCTATTAGAATTCAATACCCATCTGGCATCCCCATCACTAAAAAATTCCTCATGCATGAATGTAGACACAAAATAACCATTCAGCCTGTCAGCAACTTGAGCAGGACCATCAACATTTAAACCACTGACAGCTAGCAGACCGACGTGATTCATTCCCATTACTTCTAGTGTTTACATAAGCAAATCTTTACTGCTTTTCTTTGCATTATTTCCAGAGATTTCTTGCAACTTGCCTTAGTTTGCCTAATCTCCTTTGTAACTTGATTGCAATCTAGTTTATATCTACTCTAGGTCTTCAGTATCACCTGATAATTTATATGCAAACAATGTGTTTTTCTTCTCTGCATAAGTCTCATCAGTTCACCTGACATCCATTTTACAACTAAGCCCTAAGCAGTAGCTCTCAGTTGGTAAAAAAAAAAAAAAAAAAAAAAAAAAAGAAGCTTTGACAATTACTTCCTTGAATGCTTCCCATTTAAAATTTGTTGTTGGTCCCAATGTATAGAATTTAAAAACTGTCTGAGACCATTACAATCACCTTTAAGAAAAAAAAAGTTCTTCCCTTTGATTTTTTTTTTATGAAGGAAAAAGTCCTATCCTTTTCCCTTTACAGTAGTTAGATCTTTAAGTAAATCCCACACCAATACACTGTGATCACTGCTACCTAGTGGTTATTTTATTTGTGTATTCTTAATTCATGAAGAGTCACTCCTGATAATCAGATCAAGAATACTATTGCCTCTCTAATATGCTGGTTTAGAAAGCAGTCATCCAATAAATCCATAAAAGCCTTACAACTATGTGAGTGAATAACCCACAAGTTCCAGTCAATACCTGGTAAGTTAAAATTCTCTGTTATGACGTTCTGATTTACTGGCCCACTGTCTGCATAGCTGTTTGTTATACTCATCATGGTCATCAGGTCTATAACACACTCCTACCTCATTTTTGCTTTCCAGTGACTCAACATTGCTCTGGCCACCCATGTTGACTGGATGCACTGCCTTTGATTTGATATGCTTCTTAACTTAGAGCAAAACACCCTCCCCTCTCCTGCTGTTTCTGTACATAATGTACTCTCCATATTCAAATGCTGCATCTCTTATCTCTGAGCAACACCATGTCTCCAATATCCCTACAATTTCTACATTTGATTACTTAAGCAGAACCTCGAATTCATCATATTTATTCGCTATACTCTTAACATTAGCGTACGTGTTTTACCCTTAGCAACCCCAAAACAGCCCATGTATATGCTTGTTCCGTGAGAATCCCCATCAGGCTTCATCATCATCAGCCATTTTCAATCCACTGCAGGATGAAGGCCTCTCCAGCAACTTTCCAGTTCCTTCTGTTTTGTGCAATGGCCATCCATTTACTAACCACAAACTCATGAATTTCATCTGTCCATCTCTGTCGTTGTCATCCAGGTTTTCTTTTAGCTCCTCTTGGTGGATACCATTCTGTTATTTTCTTAGTCTATCTGTCATCATGTCTTCGAGCTAAGTGTCCTGCCCAAGTCCCTTTCAGTTCTTTAGTTTTGATAAGAATGTCCTTTACTTATGTTTGCTGCCTAATCCATGTGTTTCTCTTCTTATCCAACAGTCTGATTCCTAATACAATTCGTTCCATTCTTCGCCGTATAGTTTTTAGCTTCTCTTCCATTCTTTTGGTGAATGCCCAAGTTTCACTACATAAGTCATGGTGGGGAGTATACATTGGTTCATTATTTTACATTTCAAACAAATTGAGATATTGCTCCTCATATGTGACTATATTTCCTAAATGCTATCCATCCGAAATTTATCTTCTCTTGACTTCCAGCCGTTTATCATTGTCCAAGATAAGTATATAAATCCACCCTTTTCAATTTCTTCTCCTTCAGCAATTATATCCCTTTCTGTGGTATGATGAACTACTTGTTCATCATTACTTTTGTTTTAGCCATATTCATCTTTAATCTGAAATCCTTACTAACTCTGCATAACTGATTAAGGTTTTCCTCTAATTCTTTGGGATCATAGCTTTTGATCACAATGTCATCTGCAAATCGTAAATGGTTTAGGTACTCTCCATTCACATTGACTCCTTTCTGTGACAGTCCAATCTTCTGAAACCTTCCTCAAGGGCAGCAGTAAACAACTTTGGAGATATTGTGTCTCCTTGTCGAACTCCTTTCTCAATTTTAAATTTCTACTGTCTTTGTCTAGTCTAATAAAGGAAGTAGCATTCTCATATTTTCTTCAAAATCATAATGTATGGGATGTCTATGCCTTGTCTTTCCAGTGCCCACAACATTGCATTAGGATGTATGGAATCAAATGCCTTTTCATAATCCACAAATTCCAAGCATAATGGAGTTTTATATTCATTTGCTTAAAAGTGTACTTTTATGACCTATTTTTGGTTCATCATAGTTTCAGCTGCTAATGCACCAATAAACCCAAAGCAAAGCAAAAGCCCATCAGGCCTTGAAATCTCTTACACTTGCTTTCCAGGATGCTGCATGTTCTAATAGAAGCAAATACATGGGCTATGCAATGCAAGAATCACTTAAACCTATGCCACTGTTAATCTATTAGTCTGTGTATTCCTCCAAGCTAGCAGTTTTCCACCTCATCTAACACTGCCTCAATAACATCAGCAAATATTATTGTGCCCCTTCTATTTAAGTGTATCCCATTTCTGTAAAAACTGTCTGAATATGACTTACATATAAAAAAAAAATGTTCTTGTTTATACTCTGTCACAACCACCAGGTCAGTGGAGTTTACAATAAATCAATCAATACTAATATTAATCGTATTTAGCAGTCACAGGCTTGAATCCTGGTCCATTCGAAGAGCATGTGCTACTACACTTTGGCTCCTGCCACTCAGCTACATCAGGCCTGACGTATTTTGTTGTTATGAGGTGTGTGTGTGTTTGTGTGTACTGTATATATATTAAGAATATACATACAGTGTATGATCAAAAAAAAAAGTTCAGGAATTAAATTAATATTTGAGAAATGAGGAAACTTACCAGCTTAGCTGGATTGATCTCCTTTAAAGTAGCCTCCTTGACAATATATACAGGGTGTCTCAAAAATATTGGTACAAACGTTTAAGGGAGGTAGGTAGCATCTAAAGGAATGTGAATCGCATAGGAACCTATAACCGGAAATGTCATGGGAAAGTAGTAGCAGGAAACTTTAGAAATGACAGTAGTAGTAGAAAAAAAAGTAGTAGAAATGACACAATACAGTAATTAGTGGCAAACATTTATTTGACATAATATTAACAATAAAGTACGAGATGGATGCATTTCATGATGTTACAACAGATGCTCGAAGGTTCCGCCATGAGATGCGATGACACTGACAGCATGGATTGGCGGACATGGTTGAACACCTGGAGTTTCTTTGACAGTAGCAGCAGTGCAGACAAGTCTCGCCACAAGATCCATTTCCGTCTCCACAGGCGATTCATCCACGATAGATTTGAGGCCCCCCCCCCCACAGAAAGAAATCAAGGCTTGATAAATCAAGTGAGCGTGGGGGCCAGGCCAGGCAATGGGTCCACCACGGCCAATCCATCAATGCCCAAAATGCCTGTTCAAATGGTCACGAACACACCTTCCATAATGGGCAGGCATCCTGTCATGTTGAAACCAAATGTTGCATCTCACATTTGCTGGAACATCGTCAAATAACCCTGGTAGAACTTGTTCAAGAAAGATCCGATATTTGGCAGAGTTCATGCAGGATGGTAACAGATATGGGCCGACTAAGCAGTCACCGACCGTACCTGCCCACATATTTATTGCGAAGCGATGTTGTGCCGCATGGGGGCGCACACCATGTGGGTTGTCGTGAGCCACACATGAGCATTGTGCTGATTGAATAAGCCTTCCCGAGTGAAATAAGCCTCATCCATGAACAAAACATAGGCTGGAAAATTCAAGTCTTGAACACTTTCTTGGAGAAACCACTGCGCAAAAGCCACACGTGCAGGATGGTCTTGGGGGAACAGTAACTGAACCCTTGGGAGATGAAAGGGGTGTAAAGAATCGTCGTGCCAGACACGCTGTACACTGCAACGAGACACTCCTAAGGCAGAGGCAATGGCACGTGTGCTGGTAGTAGGATTATTCTGGACGGCATTCAACACACTTTCTTCCATGGTGGGAGTTCGCATCGAACGTTGTCTGCCCACACTACTCCTGTTACCTCTAAATGACCCATAATCGCACAAATTTTGATGCTTATGTGCAAACAAATGGTGGTCCGGTACATGTCTCGCTTCCCAGACAGACATGTCTGGGAAGCGTGTCCATAAATTCATTGAGCGGCTCGTCCATTGCCCTCTGCTAATCCATACACTAGGTGCATGTCTGCCAGCTCACAGTTCGTATATCGATGCATGCTCTTCATGCGACGACTACTGCTTGAATGAGTAAACCAGAAATTTTCCCTCTCGCGAACTGATGAACAGTGCCATCTACCGACTTACAGTGACGTTTCCAGTTATGGATTCCTGTGCGATTCACATTCCTTTAAATGTTGCCTACCTCCCCTAAACATTTGTACCAATATTTTTGAGACACCCTGTATACACTATTTCCAATGCTTCTGCAACTTCTGTAAGCATTCTTGATAAGCTTCTTTCTGAACTACTAATAGTTCTTATGTTATATTCTGAATAATTTCCTCTGGCGTTACAAATCTGTGGTTTTCAGGGCTTTAAGCTTGAGGTTAAAAAATATGTAGATCACAGTGAAGCGCTTAACTAAATATTTTTGAATAGAATACACCAAGAATGCAGGGGCATTGTCATGACACAAGTGCAATTCCCTGAAGCCCACTATTTCTGGTCCACTGTTCGACTTTGTAAGATTAAATTTCATAATGAACAATGCCAGTGTGCCAAAAAAATAAGATTAAGCATGACTTTCATATTTTATTGAGATTTTCATGCTTTTCTGGGACTTAGAGAAGTTGGAGACTGGCTCTTTTTTTTTTTTTTTTCCCCCAGATCATAGCCATGCACCCATAATTTGTCATGAGTAATGGTGGCAGAAACAAAGCGTGAATCAACAAAAACACATTTCTGAAGTTAACTTCATGAATAATTAAATATAAATCGCTCCAGCTCAAGATCACAAACACAAGCAATTGAATCATTGGTTTTTGAAGTTGAGAGATATCCAGAGTGCAGATCAGCTCTGATGGACAAACTGCCCTCTTTAAACTTTGCAAACTCTGAAAATTCTTCAAATAGCACAGCTTTTAGCATCATCTCTAAAATCTTTTTTAACATTCCATTAGTTTCTGTTGCATCTTCCCTTAATTTGAAAAAAAAATTTCAAATTAGGGGAAACTGAAACATAATAGTTTCACAACTATTATGTTTCAATTTCAAGATACAGTCGATTTCTGAACTTTTTTGAGCACACCTTGTATAGGGTGGCCACTGAAAGATTGAAGGATTTGAAAAAGTCATAACTTGTTCATTTTTAATCTTTTTTATAGGTTATAGAGCATCCCTTGGAGATTAAAATGTGGCCACTGAAAAGCTGACCACCCTTTCAGAATCTTCTAAAGCGATGTTCTGGCGATGCCTAGTTGAGCAGAGCGACGACGAGTAGAGGCAGATAGATCCTCAAGGACACTCTGCCGTACAGCTTCCACCGCTGTGTCAGTGTGCACAGTGCGCTTAGGACCTCTTCCCGGAAGATTGCCGACTGATCCAGTTCTTTCGAACCGGGCGATTAGGTTCCGAATCATGTTATCGCTAGGAGGACTTTAAAATGTTGCCGGTATTTTCTCTGAGTTTCTATAATTGATCTTTCACTGGAATAGAAAAACCCAACGAGTTTTACTCGTTGCTGGGCATCATACGTGATGTCCAGCAACGAGTGTATAAGGCCTTGAATGGGTTCAGCACGCTGAATTCTGATGGGATCCTTCCACTTGTTCAGATTACGAACCTAAGGGGGCATAAATTCAAATTAAGAAAGGACAGATGTAGAATAGATATGCGGAAATTTGCCTTTAGCCAGCGGGTGGTTAATTGCTGGAACAAACTTCCATCTGTCGTTGTGGAAGTTGATAGGTTGAATAAATTTAAGGAGGAACTGGACAGGCATTTGCAGGGAATGGTGTGATTTTTTTTTTTGGCTGATGCTGCATAAGCTCATACACTTGCTTTCTTGCATCACATACTACTACTACTACGTAGCCATTTTAATCTCCAAGGGATGCTCTATAACCTGTAAAAAAAGAAAATAAAAAAGATTAAAAATGAACAAGTTATGACTTTTTCAAACCCTTCAGTCTTTCAGTGACCACCCTGTATAAGGTTGATGTATCCATCACAAGAAGTCAGCGGGGTTTACATTGGAAAATATAAAACAAATACCAACCATTAAAATCACAGAAATCATAATTACACATTGCAAAGAATGAAGTTTTCTTTGATCTTTTTCCCTCTGGTTTGGATGGCCATTGTGATCCAAACCAGAGAGAAAGAGAGAGAAAAGTTTCATAAAAGCCTCCAAAGAGGTCATCTCATCTGTCATCTACCATAATTGATTGGCACATGCCCAAGTGGAGAACATAGCTGCACTCTAAAAAAATAATTATAATAATAAATGAGTATAATGGCCTCTTTTTAATACTATTTAACTACTTTATTTTTTTTTTGTATTTGCAAGATTGTACTGCAGTCAGAGTTGATGCACTGGTAGAAGTAAAGGCTGGAGAGTAAATACAGAAAAGGAAAAATTATACAGATATTGAAGTATTTCATTATTATTTTAGGATCAGAAACAGAGATAAAGGCAGAGCCAGAAAGCCTTTAAAATCTTTAATCTCAGTTGCTTACACTTGATAGTGAGAATGAATGCACACTTTCACATAAATGTAAATTCAAATGTGGAACTATACAGCATAAACTATACAACAGACCAGTGACATCCTTAGGAATAACAGTAAAGTAAAAAATGAATGGCCACAAGCTTAAGTTCTTGCAGTACAATATTCTGATAAACATTAAAACAGCTTCCATTGATAAAGCAGAGAATTCCTTCAAACAGAACCAACCAGTTGACAAACACAGTCAAAAGCTGATGGAACATCAAAATTCAAGGTATGAAGAACACTGCTTTTATGTCTCCAAGCTTCACATATGGATCTACCTTATCAGGGTGTACCTTAATTTGTGAAGCTAAACAGTTACATCAAGCATATAACTAAAATAAACAGAAAAGCTTTTTTAATATAAGTAGCTCACCTCTTGGCTGTAATCTATTAGAATTGCTTGATGCCATCCTAATAGATAAACCAGAAATTTAATCCTCTCCCCTAGACTTCTGTTGGTAACCTTTTTATAGCTATCATTAAATCAATCTCAGTAACAATGTGAATATAGGTACTCTTCAAAGAACTGACAAAGCCAGGGAAAGAATCATCCAGGGCAGAGCTCTTTTAAAACTTGGTCACATGATCTGCCCACTGTGGGAAACTTAACTCATTGGATATTGAAGGCAAACTTTGATAATACATGATTTTTCTTATGGCTATTGGCCAGAATAAAGCTAAAAACTGCAAGTCTTAACAAAATTACTCCTAGTCTGAAAAATACAACAATGTAAGCCTCAGATGGATCCATCTAATGAACCAAAAACAGTTTGTTTTTGGTTAAAACAGCACAGATAGCTGTTACTGTACCCCAATGGCTTGAACTGGAAGACTAAATAAAATATGCCATGGGTAGATCTGAAGGAGTAATACAGCTGACTCCTGTTGTAAATACCTAATAAAAAATAATCTTACACTGCAACTTTGTTTTGCTTATTACTGACATTTGTTTTCCATTGCTAAATATTATTAAAGTAAATAGTTCCCAGATTAAATTTGATTATCAGGAAAGTCACTTGCACAAACAGTTTCAATTTTATCACCAACCAATTCTTTATTAAACATGACAAAATCTGAATGGAGCAAAAAAGCAGACTCTTCTTTTAGTACAGTAATTTGCAATATATACATTGTAATGGTAGGTGGATACTAATGAGGCGACCATAGTAAAATCAGACCAAGTTTTGGACTGTGTTCCAAAATCTTCAGGTGTTAGTGTTAATAACTCTGGTTTGTGTGTGTGTTTTAACCTTTATTAGCCTTATTAACACCTGAAAATTTTGGAATGGCACATGAACATTCTGGCATATCATAAGTGTAGACACTTATCAAACTTATCAACACTTGAACATTTTGGACATCTTTATCAGATTTGAAAAAGGAATGCCCAACACTTGACCATTTTGATATAGCATAGCTGTAGACACTTAATGGCTGATTGGTATCTTAACAAGAACTGTACAATCACACTGAGACTGACAAACAATATTTCCTAAAAGTTGATGTACTATATCTTTCTGCTCTCCTTGTTTTCTGAGTGGAATTCTTGATTCATTTACCCATAAAGGATCCTATATATCTTTAGAATGACAGTATAGCTTCGAGCTCTGTGAAGATTTTCCTTCTTTTTTCTACCTTGTTTTCACATTCCCTCTTCAGTAAACTAATTAATTTACTTATTAAACCACATGATACCGCAAGGATGCTAATAATGGGTGGCTGGCTCCATACTTTAAACTTCGACAATATCCACAAATATTTCAAAATATCAAAACTGGCCTTTAAATGGTTGTGTTACTGGAATGTTTTCTGTAAAGTTTTCCTTCCAGCTTGTTTCAATAAAGTCAATCACTTTTTGCCTTTAAAATTTACATGGAGTGCAAGGTTTGTTTAATTTCTTATTAGAATTAGTTAATTCCTATGTATATCTTTCTTCCAAGAAATTAAAAAAGCACCCACCACTGGTCATCTCGCTGGTTAAATGAATTCTGATGGAACTTACTTTTGCAAAAGGATCATTAAATCAATAATAAAGAATCAGAAAGTTTTGCATATTTGTTGAACCAACTGGAGAAACCATTCACAAATGAAGAGCTGCCACATTATCCCTCCCACCCCAGATGGCTACTGCATGTATCGTATCATGTATTAATAATGATTTGGTTTTTTTTTTTGGTTTTTTTTTTTTTAGGAGCATTAGCAACTAAGGCCATATTGCTCCGGTGCGGTGGTCATTCCCTGACCTTTCCGCATGCTCCCTATTTGGTGGTGACGGGCTCGAACCCCGGTCTAATCAAGAAGCGTGTGCTACGCACTGCTGCTCCTTCCCACCTGGCTACGGAGGCACCGTATTAATAATGAAGAGGAATCATAAGATCAATACTCCCCCACCCCCAAATTTGGAAAAAAAGATTTCAAGAAAATGCTAATTTTAAAAGGATGCATTTCTTCAGACATTGAATTATATCCTCCTCCTCCACACACACACACACACAAATTGTAAAATATTTTTATCACTTATCCCTTCCAAATTAAAATTCCTGATCATGTCCCTGCTCCCTGTATAATTTAAATTAAAATATTTCATCTAACAACAAATCTAATAACATTAATCTCAGAAAATTTCTCTTGTAAATTAATCAGATCAGAGACCACCTGAATAATACTGCCAACCTGGATACAATCCGCTTTAGATATGAGATTTTTAGCTAATTTTAATCAGCAAAATCACAAACTGAAAGTTCCATTTTAATTTAGTTGCCCTCTTTGGATAATCAGTGACTTTACCATATGAAACAAACTATAAAAAGAAAATTATAAAATTCCCTTTGTATACTTATATTTCAGTAGAGTTGGGAGTTGCTGGCATCACAAGAAACTTAGACTAATTAAGATAAATAATCAATAAAATAAATTCGGTTCAGTGTGAAAACCAATCTTAACTTCTATAATGAAATGTTTGTTTTATTTGCCTTGTCCAGAAGTTTTTAAGGAAATAAAATTAACAGTGTAATTTAAATGCAACAGTCTACAAAAAATTAATTTGGGTTGCAGTTACTTTTTTTTCTGCTCAATTTATTTAAAAAAATTAATAAACCTAATAATTTTTTGTTAAGTTATTTCAAAAAATCTACTGTTATTAAAGTCATGCAATAAACGCTGCTTAAATAACTTCTCGTAAAAGAAACAAAATTTTAAATAACTGTTAGATTTTTTATGTCTACATATATAATAAGAATAGTTTCAAAAAACAAAAAATATATATAAATATAAAAACTCAACAATTAAATCAAAGCTGGAATAAAGAAAATAAGGCTAAAAATTTAGTATTTAAGGAAACAGGATATTCCTGAAATAACACTTCTTTTCCATAATCTAAGTACGTGATGTAAATATGTAAAAATACGTAAATATGTAAAAAGTTTAATATGTAAATATTTATAGCTTTAAGCTTCAAGTTTTGACTAATTACAGATTAATACAATTTTATATTAAAAAGAATATTATAGATAATTTCAATAAAATATACTTTTTTTATGAAAATTTATATAGACATTGCAAAAATGTATGAATTACTGTCAGCCCTACTATTACAAAGCAATTTCAGTAAATCTGAAATCTATAATACGTTATCAAAATAATTCTTGAATATATGGTTTTTTAGATATTGGCTTTGAGTTTTGCATCTACAAAGATAAATCATACATTATTCAAAAGTCTCAACAAGGAAGTGAGTTTGTGAACTTAGCCAGAATTCAATGTATTAATTTTTAAACATGAAATTAAATAATCAATGCATTTGTGCAAATGACTAACTCACACTGTAAGTAAGGATACTATAATCACAACAGTAACAGTGTCAAATTATTAGGTAATCAATAAGAAAATTTCATGTGATCAAATCCAGACATGTGGGGGGCACCATCTCCCTTCAACTATACCTCAATTCTTTTGATAGAAAAATTGAACAAAGTGATAATGTGGATAAAAAAAAATCATCACCAGGAATAAAATTTACGATTAAGCTAACCACTGAACCAGAACCTTCTTTTTTTACTTTACATCATTCATCTTTAATTTGGTAATAAAATACTTTTGAAAATTTGACTTTATTGAAAGATATTTGAAAATATGTGTTGTTAAATATTAGTACTATAATTATAAGTTTATTCTTTTTAAAAAAATCCACATGAAAGGCAGTACTTTAAGTCTTACCCAGCATATGCCATGTTAAGTCAACCTGTTTAGTATTATTTGCAATATATTTTACTGTGATATCAAAGTGAAAGCTTAACTGAAAACTGTGAATATTTAATGTGAAAAAAAAAAAATATGGTATGGCTTAATTTATTATGCCATAATAATTTAACTGAATTTTCTAATTATATTCTGCTACATTAGGAATATTTTATTATATGATTCAAATATATAGCTATCAACATTTACATTGTGTTTTTAAATTACACCGGTCAAATCCAAGATTTTTGATATTGTAATAAACTGTATACAGAATCTCTTTTTGACTTCTTATGAAGTGGTAGTTTAAATAGCTAATGTTCCTTTTTAATACTATGACATGAAATTTACAATAAATTTATTTAAATTTAAATTCCATGTCAACTTTTTCATTTTGCATGTTTTTTTGCCTTTTCATGTGTTTACATTAGAGTACACAGAAAAAAAATCAAAATACAAATTTTTCTTAATTTAATTATTTAAATCAGAGATAATCTGGCTTTCTTAACTGTAAAAATGCTAGTTATCTCTTATTAATATTAATTTGAAAATTATTGCTGATAGATTAAATGTGCACTGCCCTGAAAGAAGGAAAAAATATAATAATCCAAATTTGTGTCTTAGGATCGTGTCTGCATGATCAAAAATTTAAAAAAATTGTTTTTAAGTCAGACCAAGGACAAATAAGACAAACATGCAAAAAGAGTTTTTAAAATATCTTTATTTTTCTTTACTTATAGGATTACACAAGTACAAATAATAGATTATATTTACAAAAACAATAAAGATGCCAGACAACAACCAGCAACTCCCTTCCTTGCCTATAATATTAAAGTCAATATTATAAAAATAATTTTTAATATGCCAAGGTTGTATTTTAAAAATAATTCCTGATATTAAGAAGAATTTAAGATGAACTGGATCTAAATACTAATTAAGAATAACAAAGCTAAAATATTTTATGTAACATTTAAATTTTCTTCTATAACAATGGTTAAATCAAATATAACTATGCAAATCTCTTACATTCTAGTAACATTTATGTAACATTAATTAAATCTGTCTCACCACAGAATAACATAATGAACAGTAAATCCTATGAGAAAGCTATTGAAAAAAATTACTACTTTTCTAGTCACAGCTGTAGAATGTAATTTCTCAATGCATTCGTATTTTTTATCTGAACAAGTATTAAATAACTAAATAATGTTTTCATACATAAATATTAACAACTATTTTTTTTTCCAACAAGCATAAACAGTTAAGAATGACTAGCGCAGCCCTAATCATATATTTACAATGATGATCTGACCTATCTAAATAAAAGAAAAACAAATATAAAATGCTGATATATATTAGTGCTAAATTACAAATTATGCAGACAGCTTCTGGTGTGTCACATCACTGCACATTACCGTTTACATTTTGAACAGAAAATCAATGACTAAAAATAAATGTTGACCTCTCATCTCTCAAATCCTCTTCTTGTACAGCTAACAGTTTTCGAACTCCAGCACCATTTGTCCATACAGAACTGCTACTTATAATCTGGTGGTTTCTCTTAAACTTTTCTTCTGGGAATAACTCTATTCCAGCTGATTTCCTCACAAGAAGATACATTTGTTTGGAGGACTTCAATATGGCTACAGCCTAAAATAAATATTATACAAGTCTAAATAAGCTAAACACAATATATAATTACTACCCAAATATATATTTTACATTTGTTAAATTTCTAACATACAGGATGTTCTTAAAGTTGCTGAACCCATACAATTATATATATCTCCAGTTACACTTGTATTAACAACATCATTTGGTTGACATATAGACTAGTTCTATGTAAACAAATAAGAGAAGTTTACCTCAATATGTAGAACACTTCTGTACGATACTCTCCAGAAATTAAAACAAAAACAATTAAAAAATCAAAAATCTTACATTACAGTAAGAAATAATTAAAAATCAAATGAACACAATTAAAAATTAAGTCAAAAATTAATTTAACAAAAAAAATTGCAAAACGATTTTCTTTCCTGAAGCTGACAATGCTTTTTGACCGTATGTCATGATCACAGGAATTAGCATGGAACTTAAATAGGGATTATTTGTCTTTGCACGTGCATGTAAAGGACCACGAGTCTGAGATTAGATATGGCTGGTGAACATTAACAGAATTCTCATGTAATTTAATTTCAACAGTTTCTGCAATTAATAGTCTCGTATAATTATGTTGGACACTAAGTATTTTGGCCTCGTTAAATAAAAAAGTATGTTTTTCATTAATGGCAATGAAAAGCTAATTCTGACGCTGCTGAACGAGAAGCACGAACTGAGGCCAAGTGCTGATTAACACGAAAATTCAGAGGAACCCACGTAAAACCCTGATAAGACGAGTCGCAATCACCGCAAGAAATATTGTATACTAGGTCATTTATTTGTGTTGCAAACGAGGAAAGGACTGAGTGATTGTTCAGTATAGTGTGTAATTGCCATATTGGCCTCGCTATACTGAACAATCACTCAGTCCTTTCCTCATTCGCAACACAAATAAATGACCTAGTATACAACATTTCTTCAGTAATTGTGACTCGTGTTAATCAACACTCGGCCTCAGACTCGTGGTCCTTTATGTGCATGCGCGAAGACAAATAATCCCTGTTTAAGTTCCATGCTCATCCCTATTTGGTAGTTTTCATTCCTGTGATCACAACATACGGTCAAAAAGCATTGTCAGCCTCGAAGGAAAATTGTTTTGAAACTTTTTTCATTAAATTAATTTTTGACTTGATTTTTAATTGCGTTAAATTGATTTTTAATTGTGTTCATTTGATTTTTAATTATTGTTAATTATTTCTTACTGTAATGTAAGATTTTCAATTTTTTAATTGTTTTCGTTTTAATTCTGGAGTGTATCATACAAAGTGTTCTACGTATCATATTGAGGTAAACTTCTCTTATTCTTTTACAAATATTGATATCAACATAGAATGTACTGAGCATTATAGCTCTGGTTCATACTATTATAGACTAGTTCTATAAGTTCACAATGCATTATAATTTGCGTGCCATTCTGTGCTCAAGTTCAAACCCAATGACACAGCTCTCGGCAAGAGGTTAACAGCGTCTTTTAGTTTTTCATCAACTGAGTATGGTTTGGTCACAAATGCCTTCACTTTAAGATATACAGACAAAAAAAAAATCCAGAGAGTTAATATCTGGTGAACTTTGTGACTAGAGACCCTTAGAGCAGTGTTTATCAACCTTTTTTTTCAGATGCAAACCATTTTGATATTTGAGGTGGAAACCATGGACCACAGTGTATTTGAGGTGTAAGGTTATGGACAACAAAAAATTAAACTGTTTCTCATATATGCACATATATTAATAACTATTTTTAAATACAATGATTTGTAAACTTACTTAACACATCTACATTTATACTTTAGGTTGATACAAACAAGCCTGTATCTCTAATTACTCTTAATAGATTGTTACCTAATGCAAAAAAAAAAAAGGCTCTGTTTTGTAGTCATGTTCCACAGACATGACTATAAAACAGATTACCATTTTCAAAAGGTGTGCAGACCACAGTTTTGGAAAACAATACATCAGAGATCACAATCTTCAAAGGGATTTCACTGACTGCAATGCCATCATACACATGACAACAAAACTGTCATGTCTTGGAAATACTCTTCCCAACATTCTACATCCACTTAGCTATGAACCTCTGAAATATTTCCAAATATCATATTGACTGTTTCTATTAAAAATATAAGGCTAATGATATAGCAATGTGATGCTGACTTACTGACTACCAGTGTCCAAAAATTTTTAATAAATTCCCATATGGTGGAATACTTGGTAACTTGTACCTTGAAATATTTCTGTATTACTGTCTGATATCTGCAAAGGAACTAAGTTAGAAATTTTGCTCTGCAATAAAGCATCTTTGTTGTAAGATTAACATAATGACTTACTCAGGAAGCATTAACATTAGTAGATGCATATAATGCAAAAAAGCAAGCTTATGCAGCATCAGCCAAAAAAACCCTTCCCTTTTCACTCCTCCATTCGTTCCAAATGCCTGTCCAGCTCAGCCTTAAATTTATTTTGGCTATGAACTTCCACAACAAAAGATGGAAGTCTGTTCCATCAATCAACTACCCGGTGGCTAAAGGCAAATTTGAACACATCTATTCTACGACTGTCTTTCCTCAATTTGAATCCCCCTCAAGTTTTTAATCTGAGCAAGAGGTAGAATGCTATCAGCATTCAGCTTGCTCATCCCATTCAAGGCCTTATACACCTCAATCAGATCACATCACATCACAGGTGCTACAATTTGCAGAACTTAAACCAAGAAAGGCTCAAGTTTACCAAGAAAGGGCCCCTTTGTTCCCCTCGCCATCTTGTTCCCTTCTTTGTACTCATTCTAGCAAACTCTATATCCTTCCTAAAATGAGGCCTCCAGACCTGTACACAGTACTGTAGGTGTGGCCTAACCACTGTCTTGTATAATGTGATAATCACCTCCCTGTCCCTGCTAGCAAAGTTCCTCTACAGTAACTCCCCGACTTATGTAATACTGAACTTACGGAAATTCGACTTTACATAAGTTCTTCCCAGCCAGTGAAACTTAAAATAATCATGGAAACGTATTTTCCATCCAGTGGGAATAAATGGAGGTATCGTGAAAATATCGTAATGTGAACCCAATAACACACTGTTTTTTTTTTTTTTTTTTTTTGTAATTCGTTCCAAGTCCTTGGAAGTTGAAAATTTAGCTATATTACTAAGCTATTTATCTCTCTAAAAGGTCATATTTATAAAGGAAACTGCACTACCCTTTCATCATTATCATATGTTCCCATTATAAGAATCAATTTTGAATGCTTTTGTGATATTTTTCTGGAGGTCACGACCATAAAACTATTTGCACTTTCCGGTTTACTGGGCATTTCTGTTCGTGCACCTAATTATAAATGGGTAATAAATTTGATCTTATGCATTTGCTATAATACCGATAACTGCAATTGTGTGGGTTTTTATGCTATTATGGTGAAATGTGTTCCCCTTCACTGAAATCTTCAATCATATCAAATACAAATTTTCAGAAACTTCTCTTCATTCCTATTTACGTATTACAATGATAAAGAGAAAGTGACCAACAAAAAGTGCAAGTGCTGGCAGTGCCAGGAAATGAAACAAAATTGATTTGAAAATTATTAAGAAGTACCAAGCAAGACAAAGTTTGTCATCTATTGCAAGGGAATTAGGTCTTGCTGCTTCAACAGTGAATACCGTACTATTTTAAAGGACAGTGCACGTATAAAGGAACATGTCAAAGGATCAATGCACTTAAGATCAACAGTGATCACAAAACAGCATTCAGGTGCTATATCGAAGATGGAACAGCTGTTAATAATATGGATAAAAAATCAGATTTCAGAAGCAAGTACCCATGAGTCTAATGACCATTCAAGCAAAAGCAACAAGTATTTATAAAGATATTAAGGATAAGTATACCGAACCCCAACCGAAGTTCGTGGCAAGAAATGGGTGGTTTAATAGGTTCAAGCATCGTGCTAGTTTCCAAAACAGAGTATGCGGTGAAGTTGCCAGTGTTGATTCTGCAGCTGCAGAGAAATTTTTTTTTTGTGTTGGAAAAAATTTGATGAAGGCGGCTATTCAATGCAGCAAATTTTTAACATTGACAAGACTGCTCTGTATTGGAAAAAAATTCCAGATCGAACATACATTGCCAAAGAGGAAAATACAATGCCAGGTTTCAAGGAGTCAAAAGATAGGGCCACACTCTTGCTTAAGGCTAATGCAGCAGGATATTACAGATTAAAACCACTGCTTGTGTACCATTCTGGAAATCCTTGTGCTTTTAAGGGCATCAATAAAGCCACCCTACCCGTGCATTTCTGATCAAAACAGAAAGCGTGGATAACAATATCTCTCTCTCTCTCTCTCTCTCTCTCTCTCTCTCTCTCTCTTTGAGGATTGGTTTAACTGCTGCTTCATTCCCAAGATTGAAAAATATTGTAAAGAAAAAGACATTCCTTTCAAGATTTTGCTTCTATTAGATAATGCTCCTGGAAATCCTACGCATCTAGATGGTTTCAATTCAAACGTGAGAGTCGATTTTTCTACTGCCAAACACGACTTCACTCATCCAACCTATAGATCACTGTGTTATTTCGAATTTAAAAGTGCAGTATTTACTCAGGCATTGTCTGCAGTAGATGATGAGAAAAAAATTTATGTTAAAGAGACTTTTGGAAATCTTACAATATTTACCATGCCATCTTAAACATTAATAAGGCTGGGGCGGAAATTACTAAAAGTTGTTTAAATGGCGCATGGAAGAAAATATGCCCACGGCACACAAAAAGCTTCGAAGGGTTTGAAAAAGATGAATCATATGAAGAGGTGATAGATAAGATTGTAAAGGTTGCAGAGCTACTTCAGTTGGAGGTTAATACCAAAGACGTGGAGGAGTTAATAGAGGAAGAAGAGAAGGAATTATCTAACGAAAAACTTATTCACTTGCAGGCAGTGATAGTGAAAGAAGAAAATGCTGATGAAGCTCAAGATGAACCAAATGAGGAGCCGAGATGCTTCATCACCAGAGAGATGGCAATGGCATTTCATGAAATTTCATCGGCAATGGCGAGGTTTGAGAAGATTGATCCTGAGAGCGAACGATTCTTAAAAGTTAACAGAGGGGTAAATGATATGCTTGCTTGCTTGCTACAAAGGAATCTATGATGAAAAGAAAAACGTCACCATCCAGTCATCCATTAATATGTACTTTCGTACGGTTGAGTGGCTGACACCTTCTAAATCTCCACAGCCCTCAACCTCCGCAGCTGTGTACTTATCAGCTGAAGACATTGATTCTGGCAACAATGCTCGAGAGGTAAAACTTATTGACATTATGCCTGTCTCCTCTCTTTTTGTAATTTTATATATTTTTTAAATTGCACGTTTTTTAATTTTTCCTGCATATGAGATAAAAAAATTGAATGAATACAATAAATAATTCTATTTACATGTTCTTTTTTGATTCAATCAATTCAGTGAACACAGTTGCGAGTGCTACACAAGCATGGGGAATTTCCCTGACTTACATAGTGCTCTGCAGAACAAAACCTTTACGTAAGTCGGGGAGTTCCTGTATATCACTGACAAGACTCCATGACCTGCCCTGGCAGCCCATCTGCACTGCTCAGCGAACTTCATATTTGACTGCACAATTACCTCCAGGTCTTTCACTTTCCACTTCCCTGAGCGCAGTAACATATAGTTGCTACGTTTCTCTTGGGTTATTGCTACCCATATGCAATACTTTGCATTTGTCAATGTTAAACTTCAGTTGCCACTTCTCAGCCCATTTGCCCAACTTATCTAGATCCAGTTGGAGTGGCATACTGTCTTTACTGTCTTTAACAACCCTGCCAACCCTTAAACAAACCCATGCTATCGTCTGAAAACTTGGACATTAAACCTGATATACCTTCATACACCAACCGTATTAAAACTGTAGTTTTGTTCTGTCTAAAATAATGAAATGAATAGATAGAACAAATAAAGTTTAATCGAATAAATAAACCATACTATGTATAAAATAAAATATAATGTTAAACTGCAAGATACTATTTACAATAAAATGAAATTAAAATACTAGATGATAAAAGTGCTAAAAAATATATCGTAGCTTTCAAAGGCATCTGCCTCCTTTTTCAACAGTAAGGTTTTATCGTACAGCACATCCTTAAATATCAGCAGGCTCACAGCTCTCAGCACATGGTTCCACAGGAGCATGGGCAATATTCTCCTCATGTGTACTGGAACCGGTATTGGCTCGGGAGTGTGCCAGGTGGAACCGTTCATCACATCCAAGGATCATCGCCTCAAAGAGGGGATGAATAATACGTATTCCCCTGTCTCTATTAATAATACTGTTCCCGGAGGAACAGATCCGCAAGCTCTCAAGCCACTTGCGGTCCCAAAATCTATGTGCCCTGTCGACGATAACAGCTCCGTCTGGGGAGATTTGATGGTGCTCCTCCCAGAAATATTCTGCCACAGCAGACTTTCCATAATCAGCGGTCCTTATTGCATTCATATGTTCCCCCAGACGATCTTTGAAACGACGCTTCGTTTCACCAACATAACATTCCCCATAATCCGGGCATTTAATCTCATAGACGACCCCACTTGTAAATTCTCTTGGTATGGGATCTTTTACCTGTGACACAACTGTGTGCAACCTCCACCCTGGAAGTTGCACACAGCGTGTCTGACATTCTCGTAATATGCTGTTGTTGTTGTTGTTTTGGTTTTTAGGAGCATTAGCAACTAAGGTCATATTGCTCCGGGAATATGCGGTGGTCATTCCCTGACCTTTCCGCATCCTCCGTATTTGGTGGTGACGGGCTCGAACCCCGGTCTAATCAAGAAGCGTGTGCTACGCACTGCTGCTCCTTCCCACCTGGCTACGGAGGCGCCTCGTAATATGCGAGCTATGCACTCCGTTAGGCCCAGATAGTAGGGAATGTATGCGGTGGCAACTGATGTGAATGGTTCACTTTGTCCCTGTTCCATTCCTCGGATATGTTTGTTTATGATCCTCTGGGGGTAGCCGCATTTTCTTGAGATCTGCTGTGACCCGTTTGACTTCTTCATTTCTATCCTCGGGGGGTGCAGCAGTGGAACCCAGCCCTATCCAACAATGCCCTAATCACACTATTTTTGTGATGGTTGATTTGTGCCATATTATAATGCATATATTGACCCCGGTACATGGGTTTTCTATATACACTAGTCTTTAACCTAGGGCCTTCCCTATGAACCAACACATCAAGGAAAGGGAGGGTACCCTCCACTTCCACCTCCGAGGTGAACTGAATAAACGGGGAGAAGCTGTGAAGAAAACTAAGTACCTCATCCTCTCCCCCCCTCCGAATAATAGTGAATGTATCGTCGACATATCTTTTCCATGCATGCATGGGGAGAGCCAATTCATCACAAATTCTTGCTTCAAGCTCCTCCATAGCTAAATTTGCTATAATAGCACTAATAGGGGAACCCATTTCTGCACCATGAACCTGTTTGTAGATAGTATTTTGAAACACCATGGTGGTGCTTGAGAGACATAGCTCCACCCCACTACAAATATCTTCTACACTTAACTGGGTCCTATTGCTTAAAGTTCTATTCCTCTCTAATGCCATGTGTGCACATTGCACCCCGTGGTCAATGGGAATACACGTAAATAGGGATATCACGTCGAATGATACCATGGTCTCGCCCTCCTCTATGGCCTGATCCCTTAAAAATCGCATGAAATCTCCATTGTCTCTGATGTTAAGCTCAGAACGGCCGACTGGTGAAATCAGTCCGGCTAGAAACCTGGACAAAGCATGCGTAGGACTATCTATGAATGACACAATCGGCCTAAGCGGAACACCCGATTTGTGTGTTTTTGGAAGGCCATAAAATATAGATAATTGGCATCCTGTTGCATGCAATGCCCAATATAAATCCTTGGAAATCTTTCCAGTCTTCAGCCAAACTTGTAAAATCTTATTAACCTGCAATTGATAAATATACAAAACAACAATGGGCCCAACACCGAACCCTGGGGAACTCCACTAATAACATTTGACCACAAAGAGCAGTGTCCACTGATTACCACTCTCTGTCACCTCTCACTCAACCATCCCTTTATCCAGTGTAGCAACTTACCCTTAATGCCATACCTCTCCAATTTGTACAGCAGTCTTCTGTGTGCAACAGTATCAAAAGCTTTCCTGATATCCAAGTATATAATATCAAAATTATTTTTGGCATTCAGTTCCTTTGTGATCACATCATAGTATCCAATCAAATTGGTCGGACAAGACCTCCCTTTAACAAACCCATGCTGTGTCTTAACTATTACTGCAGTCTTGTCTAGATAATCCTGCAATGCTTTTTTAACCACTGATTCCATTATTTTCCCCAAAACACAAGTTAAACTAATAATTAATAGGTCTATAGTTACTTGTGTCACCTTTTGAACTCCCTTTATGAACTGGTGATACATTTGCACACCGGGGGAGGTCCATGGGGGACCTCCCCTGAGTCCAGGAAGCTCTCATAATTATGGCTAAGGGTTTGCTTACTTCCTTTGCTGCCTCCTTTAATATAACTGGATAGATCCCATCAGGTGCCTTTTTTATGTTTAAGTAAGTGGTATTACTGCAAAAATGATTTTACATGTGCATAAGGTGTACATACAAAATCATTTTTGCATGTATACCTTGCATGTACAATATGCTTGTGTTAAGTCCCTCAGTTTTTATGTTAAGTATGAGTAACCTAACAACAATTTATACCCTTGGATTACTAGAAGGGAGCCCTTTCAAATGGTGATGTCCATTTTTGTTTCACTCTTTCAGGTAAAGAGTGAAATGAAATGATACTAAAAATGTAAAGCACCTTTTTACATTTTTAGTATCGCATATTGCCTGCCTTTGTCTCATTGTATATAGATAGCTCTTGAACCACCACTGTTTAAGATAATTCCCAGACAAGGCCAAGGATAACCCAGGGCTACAGAAGGTGTTTCTGTAAATACAGAAACTCCTTCCCATCAATAATCGGAGTCTGCTGACGTTTGAAATCCACCTCCAACAGAGCTAATTAAGGGTGAGCATTGTTTTTCCTTCTCCCTCATAGTGATAATGACTGAAGCTAGCAGTGTCCATTGGAAAAATATCTAGTGTATGTCTAAAAACTGATATTCTTAAAATTAAATGTATTATTTGTGATCAGTTTTTTGGAGGCTGCTGCACCTCCTTGAATATTAAAAAAAACTTAGCAAAGCAAAGAAACAAAATTTTATTTGCCTTTCATGTGCAAAACAACAGGACACTCCAAAAGAATCAACTGTTCTGGTAAACACAGGTGAAGACATTCAAACTACAGAGCAAATTTTATTTGAAGTTATGGAAACTCCCCCCCCCTCTTTCTGCAAAATTGTGGATCAAAACAACTCCCTCATACTGGATGACTCGATTCAAGATATTCTTGGTTGTGATACCTGCCCAGAAAATTGCAGGCATGGAATACTGGCATCTCCCACAAGGCAGCACGCTGAAACATCACCTGTAGTTACAGTTACTAAAAATAAGCTACAAAGATCTTACAGCAGATTAGTGCTGAGATCTCTGCAAACTTCTCTGACCAACTACTTCCCATCTATAAATTCATATATGCTCTGCAAGAAGAAAACAACCTGCTTAAAGAGCAAAATCTCAAAATCCCACACAATATAAAGCAACTGGTGGAGAAGATGGATAGCCTGGAAAATCACACCTGCAAGTAGAAGAATAAGGGCTACAGGCCCCCTTCTTACCCTCAGTCATCCTCTGATCAACCAGTGTGAAGATTAGCAAAATAGTCGATTGCTCTCTGCACTCCCACCACTAATAACAAAGCCAGTTATCAATCCAGCAGTTTGGCAAGTGCCTCTCTGATTACACAGGATGATGCAGTGGACTGTCAGCACTCTGCTGCCTTTGAGGCTCCATCCCTCTCATGCCCAGAGATTCTTTGTTCCATTATCTCATGTCCCTCAACCTGCTTTTATTTCAATTACTGCTGAGCAAATCATCAGCGAAAACTTAAAAGAGAAAAACAAGATAGCAGAAGTACCCCACAAACTACAGGACTCCAGTTCCAATAGTATTTCGCATTCACCTTTGCCAGAAACAAGTGGCAACACCTTGAATGGGACCCATACTACTGGCAGTGTACAGCACTTTGCTTTTCTAATCACAAGGGTCCTGGTACTGACGTTCATAGCACACCCAACCAAGATTTGAATAGGCTGGTGAAATATAATATTACAGCCGTTCCTACACAAGAGAAGAGCTTTATCTCCAGATTAGGCACTGCAACGCAGCCCAGTAACATAAAAGAAATGTGTAAAACTGAGTTTGGATTAACAATAAAAGTTAAACAATTATAAACAAGGCATCCTGCTTATGCCTCATTTATTGTCACATGCCCCATGGAACAGTCCTCATTGCTACTGAATTTTCAGGACTGGCCGACAGGGTTGCTGGTTAAACCATACAGGGATAGATCAATGATAAAATCAAGATCAAATAGCCCATTTAAAACAGAGTAGCAACCAACTTCTCGCCCCCCTCTGAGACAGGGGATTGACAGTGTGCAATGTTTTTTCCAGAACGTTTGAAGCATTTCCAACAAGCTTCCCATGCTACAAACCTGCATGATGATGGCTGACTTTGATTACATTTACCTTGAAATGTGGTTAAACAATAATAGACAACTAAACATTCTTGCTAATCTGCTTGGATATAAATGTGTTGGCATTGGAAGAACTGAAAAACAAGGTAGAGGAACCATGATCCTCTATAAAGATGAATATCAGTCTACAAAGGAACAACTCTCCAAATCAGATAGTTTTAAAGCCACCTGTGCTATCTTTTTCAATAGGAAAATAAAATTAAAAATCTGTCTTATATATCTGCCTCCGCAACACAACAAGGATTTGAGAAATGAGCTCTTTGCATGGCTTACCATTAATCTCAAACCAGCCATAGATACGATCCTGTTTGGAAACTTCAACATGCCAATTCCAAAACATACCGAAGCAAAAAAGAAATCTTGACTCTCTTCTTTCACAACTTAATCTGAAACAAACAGCTGGTTACTCCAGCAACTAGAGGGAATCAACAGTTGGATGTTGTCTATTACAATACACTTAGGATTAGATTAGTAGACAATTTGTTTAGCTTTAAGTCAGACCACAATCCCATAGCTGTTGAGACCAGGCATGTGCCATGAGTAAATATTCAGGGTAGGCAGTAGGAATTTATAAAGCAAATTGTATGCAAAAGGCCTTGTCGCTATAAAAAAATATGTAAAAATATTTTAAACAAAAAATATTTACTCACAGTTTTATTTGTAAATGAACTCCATTCTTCTCTCATTGCTAGTACTAAAAATATTGGTCACTTTTCATAGAAATTGTAAGTTGGACTTCGCTCCATTTTAATTAACCTTTCCTTTTCAATGGAAATTAAAGGAAGTGACGAAAGCCTTTCATTTTTCATTCTATTTCTGGTGAAGCTTTTGATTCTTTTCAAAGCTGAAAATGACCTCTCAACAGAAATTACTGTAGCTAGAATTGTTGAAATCAATTGCAGCAGCTTCACCGCTTCAGGGAACTTTTGTTTGAGTCCATTTTGAAACACAAAAGTAAGCAAATTTTGAATTGATTTATCCCAGAACACTTGTGCAGTATAAATTCCAGCTAGATGAGTTTTAAGTCTCATGACATCAAAGATTTCACCATAATTCTTTTCTAAACTTTCTAATGCAACCTTATCAATTTGACTAACTATTTTTTGAAACTTTTTACAATCGACTAATGAAATAAATTGTAAATTTTTAAACTCACTGTATCTTGCTTCCATAGGCTTCAAGATATCATTCAATATTAGACAGAATATTCTTTCTCTTTCTTCTTTAATTGGATGTTTTGTATGACATTTTGATTCAATCAAGTTATTTTCTTTGTAACATTCTTCGAATTTCTCATATATATCATTACAATGTCTGCACAGATCTTAAAGCGAATTTATTGTTTCATTGATTCTTTCAATGCAATATGGAATATCTATAATTTTAGTTTGTAAGATATGGTAGAGTGTGTAAGTTTTAATGAAAATTTTATCATAAACCATAAGGAGAAAGTATGCTGAATCTTGCATTAACCAATTATAAAATCCATTGCTCCTCACTAAGGTATCTGAATCCCACAATAAAGGATTGCTGTTAATGCTGTTGAAAAGTTTGCAAAGGTCACTATGGTACTGTAAAATAGTTTGTACAGTCAGTCCTCATATAACACGTGTTTACACTACACGAATTCGATCATACGCAATTTATAAATAGGGGAACGATATCGTATATAACACTAACCGAATTTGCTTATGCACGATTTGCCTTTGTGTTTACAAGAAATGGCAGTTGAATGTGGAATCACCCAAATGAATGCAACACGATAGCAATGAAGAGAAGATTCTGAAAATGTATTTATGTTTTTTGTATCAGTGAAGGGGAAACGCTTTTCGCCATAATAACGTAAAAACTCACACAATTCCAGCTATCGGTATTATGGCAAATGCAATTAGATCGAGTTTACTACCAATTTATAACAGATTCCAACTAGCAGAAATGCAGCTGGAAATAGTTTTTATTGTTTTATGGTAGTAACCCCCAGACATGTGCTTTAGTAAAATGTGAGCTAGTGAGGTTAGTGTGTCTCTGCCATTACGGTGTTGTTTATTCAGTTGCTACACGCATGCAGCTTTGTTTATGTGTATCAAGCGTGCCTCCTCATTTTGTAATTGTGCTTTATTCCCTAAAAATGAGTAAAATACTTAAAAGGTGTGAAAAGGAAGCGGATTCATACACTACAGATTCATATAGAAAAAGAAAAGCAATATTGATAAACAGAGGCGGACTTGGTCAAAGATTCTTACCTGGGAAAATTTGTAGTGGCCTCATACTAGCGTTTATGGCCAAAATCACACCAGCCCACAGGGGTTTCCCAGGTAAGTCTTATGGCCAGTCCGCCTCTGTTGATAGAGAAAAAATATGAAATTTTGAAACACTTTGAGTGAAATTAAGACCATGTGATATTGCATGTGCTACTGGCCTAAATGAGGCAACGTCGAGAATTAGAAAGAATGCAGAGAAAATAAAAACAACTTTCATAGCAGGAACAACTCAAAGTGTAATTAAAATCCATTAGATCAAGACACAAAGAATTGGAAGAGATGGAACAGCTATCATCTGTTTGGATAGAAAATCAAACAAAAACAAGTTTGCTTACGATAGAAGCAAAAGCATTAGCAATATTTTATTACGTAATAGTCGTAATAAAATACGTAACTATTTTATTACAATTATTTATTGTGTTTGGTTATAAATGTGTGTTCAATCTTGGGTGGTCGGCACCTGGGCCTGTTGTTTTTATTGCACGATTTTGCATTGCACAAGGATTTCTAGGAACACAACAATCGTGCTATACGAGGACTGACTGTACTAGTTTTGAGTTAGAACTCCATCTCGTCAGTGCAACCCTTGGAATGCGTTTCTGCACTGTGTCATCCAAAAAATTGCATTCGTTTTGTAGAGTGACTGAAAAATGAGGCAAGATCCTCAATGGTCTCGAAAAATAGTGCATTCAGATATGAATTTTGCTGACTGAGACAGAACAAGATTCAACTTGTGAGCCTAGCAATGGGTAAATAATGCTGATGGTGCTTTTTCTCTTACTTTAGCTTGAATTGCATTTAAATGTAATGCCATTACTGATGCTCCATCATATATCTGTGCTATAAGTTTATCAGCACAGATGTTGTATTTTTCTAAATTTTTAAATATGCATTCTGTTATACCAGTAGCTGTTCTGTCTTTAAGTTCATCATATCCTATGAAGGCTTCTTTAATTTCAGAATCCAATACATATCTTAAAACTGTGGAACACTGAACTGTATTTGAAATATCAGTCATTTCATCCATTTCTACAGCAATATTAAAGAAGAGATCTTGTGATTTCTTCTTTAATATTATTTGAAAAGGGATAAATTTTGAAATAAAGTATTTGTAAAGTAATAAAGTATCAGTACTATCTAGAGGCAAATGATGCAACAACACACGTACACTCCTCACTCTGCAAAGAGAGATGGCACACTGAAGCGAAGACAGGAATTATTCTGCCTTTATAACATGTTATTTCATGCAGCTGGAGCTGCTTAACATGGCATGGTTTAACAACAATAATGCGATAGTATACATATTGAGGTTGAAAGGCACGGGGAAATTTTGCCTGTCTAACCTCCAAATATACCCATTTACTAAATAATACATTAAATTTCATGCATTAAATTAATATTTTTATAATGAATTGGAAATCATTTACTTTTTATATTTAATAATTAATATTTATAATTTTAGTCTGGCTAGGCACTGCCTATCTTGCCTACCCAGAAGGCACATCCCTGGTTGAGACCACACTCAATGTTGCTGAAGCCAATTAGAGGGATGGCGGAAATTTTAACAGCATGCACAGAACGACCTTTTGTTTAAAATATATCAAACCAAACATCATCCTCAAAGAACTTCGAGAATACAAATGGCAAGAATTAAACAAGAAGCCAGCATAGGAAGCTCTCCAGCTACTAGCCCTAAAGCTCACAAAAACTGCCTATGAAGGAGCATCGAGGGTCATAATGATAACTGGGAAATCCAAAAACTGGTTTCATCCACAGATAAAATATGCCTTTCATAAAAAGCAGGAAGTGGATGAAGACAGGACATCCTAATGACCACATTCAGTACAAAAAAGAGAGTGCTCACTTCATAAAGCTGAAAAGACAAGCACATTACGCAGCTCAAACAGGAAAAAAGGATCATTGGGATAAGAGAAAAAAGGGTCTCGTGGCTGCCGAGATTTTTAGCGAATGGTCCAAGAAGACATTTGGACAACCTCCCGCACCCAATCAATTAACAATCGAGGAAAACAGGAAAAGAATAACTGACCTCCTTCAAATGAATCACAGAAAAAGAAGACCCCATCTCAAACTTACTAAGAAAGACACCTATAACAATCATCACAATTACCAAAGAAAACCTCATGAATGCCATAAATGAGCTTCCTAATAAAGCAACTGTTAGTCCTGAAAATTTCCCTCTTTTCATGGCAAAAATCAGCAGCCCTTACGTTATTGAGGTGTTGCATCACACCCTCAATGAAATCATTCAAAAAGGTTGTTGTTGTTGTTATTTGGTTTTTAGGAGAATTAGCAACTAAGGCCATATTGCTCCATGATATGCGGTGGTCATTCCCTGACCTTTTCGCATCCTCCATATTTGGTGGTGACGGGCTCGAACCCTGGTCTAATCAAGAAGCATGTGCTATGCATTGCTGCTCCTTCCCACCTGGCTACGGAGGCGCCGGGTTCAATTCAGAAAGGTTCTCCCCCCTACATATGGAACTGCTACATAGACAGGCCCATTCCCAAAATAAAGAAACCAAAAAACACCCCCCCATAAGTTGCACCCTCTTAAATTTTTGAGAAGACCCTTCTCTCAGCCCTCACCCAACACTGCTTCGGGCAACACATCCTCTGCACCTACACTCCATTTTATCTGGAAGATCCACTGTCACAAATCTCCTTGAGATCCTTTTCTGGATGAAGGAAGCTCTCAACAATAAGGAACAGCTTGATATTATCTTCCTTGATATATCTGCAGCTTTTGACAATATGTTGATAACGGATCTGGAACAAATTTTATCTTACTACTTCAAAATACAAGGCAATCTCCAATAGATTTTATGTATCATTCTGAAGAAAAGACACCTCATAATCTCTAATGACGATTTTATTGCCCATTACTCCATTTCACAGGGAGACGGTCTCTCCTCACTTTTATTTGCTACAGCTCTGGAACTATTTTTTGCATCCCATAAAGACAACTTTATTACATATGCTAATTACCTGAAATTCTTCATCAAATCTAAAGATCTACAATAAGTTAAGCAAACAAATCAACAGGCCAATAACACAATAAATGAACTGGAGTATTACCTTGATTGTATTGGACTACATTTAAACCCACAAGCAAATCTGCCCAGATGACAATTACAAAGAAAAAGAGCAGGAACAATATCTCTATGCTAGTAAGCGGATGCGAAGTTCCAAAGGTTAAATCGCATGTAGACCTTGGCCTAAAATGGGATGAAGAACTAACATTCTCCGAACACTTTGATTACATCAAAACAAAAACATATGCAGCGCTCTGGGCTGCCAAACAGGAGTTAATTGGCATAAGAAACCCAGATCTTGTTAAAAAGTATATCTTGAAATGTATATTTCCCATCCCACTGTATGCTTCACAGATTTGGTCATCTGCCCCACCGAGCAACCTGAAAGCTTTCCTAAGTATTGAATACTTAGGAAAGCTTGAGATGGCTGAAGAGAATCTCAAATCATCCATTTACTATCTCTAGAGCCATCCTACTTTCCAATCTCAGTATTTCTCCCTGGAAACACAATTAACACAAGAAACATTTTTACATTAGCCCAACTGCTAACAGGAAGATTAGATGCTCCCAGTATTAACGGCTTGTTTCACTCTCATCGAGAAGCCCCACAATGCTGAAACAAGACATCCTCTTCAAAGCAACTTAAAAACCTGGACAGCCTAAGTTGCTTTTTTCCAGCAAACACAATAGAACTCTTCAATCAACTAAGAACTGAATCAATAAAGTTCTGTAATGACAATGCCTACAGATAGCAAGTCTTTGCATACTCCTATCGTCTCGTGAAACTCAAGTGCGCAGCCTCTTGGCTCAAAACTGTATTTAATTTTGATCTCTTTTAACTAGATCTCATTATTCTAGATGTCAACATAAGATTTCAAAATTTGAAATATTCTAATATAAAATCCTAATTACACATGCATTTCAAAATTCTGTATTCGAACTTTCAGGGTGAAAGTCCCATGGACTTTGTAACCTTTTGCTCATGGGGTCTGCTTCACACCTTAGAATGTAACTCACACCCTTCTAGCCAATGGCTATCCCAGGGGTGTTTCCTCAACAGAGGAATAAATTGATAATAATAATAATACTGCTATCTATTGTTAAGCTTCCAATCTACATAAATTGATAATAATAATAATAATAATAATAATGCTATCTGTTGTTAAGCTTCCTATCTACATAAATTGATAATAATAATAATAATAATAATAATACTACATGGATTGACATCAAGCTCTATGCAGGAACCGAGAAGCACCTTCAGCAACTACTCCAGATTACGGAAGAATTCGGTAATGATATTAGGATGGAATTTGGTCTGGACAAATGCAAGACCCATGGATTGCACTAGTGAAAATTAGTCAACCGAAACTACCAGCTGCAGAGTGATAAAGAGATCGAAGCCATGGCAGAGGGAGAGGCCTGCAAATACTTGGGGATGATGCAGGCTCAGCAGTTACAGCACAAGGAAATTAAGGCCTGCTTGACCGAAAAATACCATTATAGACTCAGAAGCCTGCTGAAAGCAAAGCTGAATGGAGAGAACACAGTTAAAGCCATAAACATCTATGCAGTCCCAGTGCTAACATACTCCTTTGGGATCATAGACTGGACTAACACCGAGCTGGAGGACATCATGAGAAAGACAAGGACAATGATAACCAAGAGCTGCCAACATCACCCAAGATTTGCTCTGGAGAGACTGACAATTGCCTGGGAAGGAGCCTGATAGACCTCATTGAGCAACAGAAGACAGCGATAGTTAACCTGAAGGATTACTTCCAGAAACACACAGCAGCATTCCACCAGGCCATAAGGAAGATAGACAAGCAGTATACCCCACTCAACCTAAGCGAGTAGTCTTCCCAACCAGGAGGTACAAACAAAGCTAGAAAGATGAGCAGAGAAGACACTCCGTGGCAGACACTACAATGATCTCCATCAAGATCACATAGATAAAACTGCTTCTAATGCATGGCTCACGAGCGGGACACTCTTCCTCAAGACTGAAGAATTCATGCTCACCATCCAAGACCAAGTAATCAACATTCAGGAACTATAGAAAATACATCACCAAGGAACCCGGGGTGTCCGATGACATGTCGACGATGCCACCTGGCCTCAGAAACAATCCAACACATCACTGTGGGATGTTATCTGGTTTTTTTTTTTTTTTTATAGGAGCATTAGCAACTAAGGCCATATTGCTCCGGGAATATGCGGTGGTCATTCCCTGACCTTTCCGCATCCTCCGTATTTGGTGGTGACGGGCTCGAACCCCGGTCTAATCAAGAAGCGTGTGCTACGCACTGCTGCTCCTTCCCACCTGGCTACGGAGGCGCCCACTGTGGGATGCAAGGTGATCGATCACCCAGACTGAGTACACTCATAGACATGATCAGGTAGCCAGGATAATACATCAGAAGCTAGCAAGGAAATACCAGTTGGTCGAAGAAAGTGTACTGTACTACGAGTACGAACCCCAGGCAGTACTAGAGACCCCAACCCACAAGCTATACTGAGACCGCCATAATAATGGATAGGCAATCCCGCACAACAGACCGGATATAACCCTTGTGGACAAGAAGGAAAAGACTACCTTATCTGATTGACATAGCTGTACCCAACACTGGCAACCTGCAGAAAACCCATGGAGGAAAAAATCAGGAAGTACACGAACCTAAGACAGGAGATCAAAGAGATGTGGCATATGCAAGAAGTAACGACCAACCCGATCATTGTGTCAACCACAGGTATGGTGCCAAAGACCCTACATAAGAGCCTAGCAGCAATAGGTCTCCCAGCGAACACATACAAGGAACTCCAGAAAGTCACAATCCTGAACACCTGTAGGATAGTCAGAGAGTCCCTTGACCAACAGTAACACCAGACATAACAACAACCACCCTGTGTACTTTGTAGCAATACCTCACGAGGTGGAACTCCCAGTGAGGGAGAAATAATATAATAATAATACTGCTATCTATTGTTAAGCTTCCAATCTACATGTTCAAGTTTTGTACAAAGATTTGTGTCTCTGATTGTTCTCACAGTATAACCAGAAACACAAAAACTTTAAAAACAACCTGCACTACACATATATCAAACCTCACTACGTGTGATATAATTCCCAAAAGAAGAAACTTTAAAATGAGTGGTCAAATGAGTAATATTTCAGTTATTACAGTTATTCTTTTTCTCTAAATAGAGAAAAGCGAGTTAGTTAATGTACAGCGCATTACATTTCAGGTGCATTAATTAATTTTTTTTTTTTTTTTTTTTTTTCTGTGATAGAAGCAGAAAGTAAATAACTAATTATCTTGTTAACAATTATTTATTACTTAACTAATAATATACGAAAGCAATTGTTTTTACTTCATTGAACATATTTCCCAACATAACATTCACTCCACATTTTGCAATACTTTAATCAACAGCATTAGAAAAGCAACACATATTTCAGAATAAATACTGTGATAAATATCACAATATATTCAATCATAGTATACTGTCAACATTTTCATAATGCAGCTTACTTATTTCTTTCTGTATTTTAATAACAACTGAAATATAGCACATATTTAACATTTCTGCAGTGGGTAATCATCAAATAATAATATTTTATGTATTCAGTAAACAAAAAAACTAGTAAAAAATACAAAAAAATTAGTAACAAAAAAACTCGCAAAAAGCAATGACTCTTATGTGCAAACCAACAACAACATTTCATTTCTGTGCATCAACCATATTTCCCACTCATTCCTCCAAACTGCATCTACTACAGTATATGGCATATGAATAGCCAATGTGATACATATCGAAAAAAAAGAAATAATAATTTCCAGATATCTATTGGCTCAATTTTAATGAAAGTTGGGATGGCCTGACAAGTCTTTCTAAAAGATTCAAAATTAAATTTCTCTTTGCGTGCCATTAGATGAGTTGACAGAATATTCAGTAGGATACACCACGGTGAATGATTTTTTTTTTTGCTGATACTAACTGGTCAATCAAGAGAGGGAGTGAATGGAAGACTAGAGGATTGGAGGAAGGTATTGAAAGGGAACGAATTAAAGATTAGTGAGGCTAAAACAGAATACTTAGAATGCAAATTTTGAAATGAAAACAGAGAAGATATAGTAATAAGAATAGAGAAGCAGGAGAAAAAAAGGAGAATTCAATCAAATATCTAGGGGTTAGTAATGCAACAGAATAGGGATATTGATGAGGATGCAACCAACCAAATTTGTAGTAGATGGTTGGAGTGAAGACAGGCAAGTGATAATTATTTGTGCACCCCCCCCCCAAGGATTTCAATAATTGGAGATAAAGAGGAGAGACTGAGATGATTCAGACCTGTAAAGAGAAAGGGTCAGAAAACAAGTAAACAGGTTCCTGGATTTGAAAGGTTGAGGGTAAACAAAGGCAGTGATGACCTAAGACGGCATGGATGAAAATCATGAAAAGAATTATGGAGAAATGCAAAAGTAGAGGGGGGAGACTTGACTAAGGAATGGCATATAAGGACTCAAAAAGCAGGCCCCATATTGATGGATTAAGAGTGGAAGAAGAGGAGATAAATGCAATGACAGAAACTGAAAATTAAGCTTGAATTTATTTCAAATTTTTAATTTTTAACCTTATAGAATATACATGCAATGCAAATAGTTACTATACAACTTAATTTCATAAAACATACATTTTAATAACCCAAGAATTTGTTCTAATGTACTCAGGTTCTGGGGAAGAGGAAGGGGAAGGACGACCATCCTAATCACACTTGATTTACGTATTACGTTCCATTAATAATTTCTAAACACCAATCAATTTCTTTCTTTTTACGTAATTCTTAGATTCACTGTTATTATGTATTTGCAACATATAAAAATCATTCAAATAAGTATTTAGTTTTTAAAGCAATTCGATTGCTGAAATCATATTTGCACTATTTATACTTCACATTAAAAATTAGCATTAACATTACCATTAATAGTGGCATATGATGCAAGAAAGCAAGCTTATATAGCATCAGCCGCCAAAAAAAAACACCTCTTCTCATTTCACCCACCCATTCACTCCAAACGTTTGTCTACTTCACCCTTGAATTTATTTAAGTTGTCAACTTCCATAATGACAGATAGAAGTTTGTTCCAGCAATCAACCATCTGCAGGCTAAAGGCAAATTTCCACACATCTATTCTACAACTGTCTTTCCTCAATTTGAATTTATGTCCCCTAAGGTGCAGAATCTGAGCAAGAGGAAGAATCCCATCAGCATTGAGCATGCTCAAACCATTCAAGGCTTTATACACCTCAATCAGATCACCTCGCAGGTGCCTAGTCTCCTAATACTGCAATTTACAGAACTTAATCCTATCTTAGTAACAGCAACCCTTTGTTCCACTCACTAATCTCATTGCCCTTCTCTGTACTCATTCTAGTAGCCCAACGTCTTTCCTAAAATGAGACCTCCAGACCTGTATGCAGTATTCAAGGTGTAGCCTGACCACTGCCTTATACACGGGGATAATCACCTCCTTAACCCTGCTAGCAAAATTCCTATACATCATTGACAAGACCCCCATGAGCTACTCTTACAGCCGGTCTGCACTGCTCAGAAAAATTCAGAAAAATATCTGACTGCACAGTTACCCCCAGATTTTTTTCACTCTCCACTACTCTGAATGTGGTAATGCATAGTTGGTATGTTACTCTAGGGTTACTGTTACCCATATGCAGTACTTTGCATTTATCAATGTTAAACTTCAGCTGCCACCTCTCAGCCCATCTGTTCAACTTTTCTAGATCCTGTTGCAGCAACATACCATCCTTACTGTCATTAACAACCCTACCAACCTTCATATCGTCTGCAAACTTGGATGTTGGACATGCAAAACGTTGGATAACTGTAATTCTCATACCAGAGACAGCATTCAAACTTGGGACCATTATGTCTCAGGCAAGTATTTTGCTCACTGGACCAATCTGTCAGTATTGGGTTAACATTTTGGTTAATACTAAGGACTACTGTTCTGTGGAGATTACAGAGACCAGAGTTACTATATTATCTAATAAAAAATAATAAATTACTCCTGAATACTTAGGCTATGTACATAACCTTCAGAAAAAAAAAAGAAAAGAAAAGAAAAAAAAAACACAATTTTCAAAAATCTGAGTGTACCCGAATTTAAAACCACTAAATATGCAAATAAAATTTAAAAAGATAAATTAATTAAAAAAATATTATCATGTTCAACAGTATCACCTACTAATAATTCAGCAATAGGATTATGAAATAAGTACCTCAGGCGCCTCCGTAGCCAGGTGGGAAGGAGCAGCAGTGCGTAGCACACGCTTCTTGATTAGACCGGGGTTCGAGCCCGTCACCACCAAATATGGAGGGTGCGGAAAGGTCAGGGAATGACCACCGCATATCCCGGAGCAATATGGCCTTAGTTGCTAATGCTCCTAAAAACCAAAATAACTAACTAAATAAGTACCTCCTATACTATGAGCTTAGTCAATTTCCTTAATATGAGCAATCAGTGTGCAGGAGTTAAAAACCATATTACACTGATTAATCAAGATGTAACCATATGATGTGTAGTTATGAGGTGGGATCTGTGTTGCATTACATCTTAAAAAGGAGAGCATATTGGGGCAAATCTGATAAAAAAAAATGTGTAAGAATATGCACAATTCTTCAAATTTTGAAATGGACTGGAGTGACCATTCCATATACACAGAGATATCTGTGTGCATATGTGGAAAGTGTGGTGGGGAAGCTTACTATGGAAACAGAATTGAGCTATCTGAAATATATCCTGAAACTTGAATATCAATGTAACTTCATTCTTGAGTGATAACCAAATATCTGAAAAACACATATGTGGTGTGATCAAAAAATC